>NC_050071.1:25272039-26472039 GCF_009764565.3 Dermochelys coriacea
GCACACTCCCACTTTTTGTGCCAAGGTCAGTAACAAAAAGATTAAATAAGATTGGTCCCAAAACCGATCCCTGAGGAACTCCACTGGTAACCTCCCTCCAACCTGACAGTTCGCCTTTCAGTAGGACCCGTTGCAGTCTCCCCTTTAACCAATTCCTTATCCACCTTCTGATGTTCATATTGATCCCCATCTTCTCCAATTTAACTAATAATTCCCCATGTGGCACGGTATCAAATGCCTTACTGAAATCTAGGTAAATTAGATCCACTGCATTTCCTTTATCTAAAAAATCTGTTACTTTTTCAAAAAAGGAGATTAGATTGGTTTGGCACGATCTACCTTTTGTAAAACCATGTTGTATTTTGTCCCATTTACCATTGACTTCAATGTCCTTAACTAATTTCTCCTTCAAGATTTTTTCCAGGACCTTGCATACTACAGACGTCAAACTAACTGGCCTGTAGTTACCCGGATCACTTTTTTTTCCTTTCTTAAAAATAGGAACTATATTAGCAATTCTCCAATCATTCGGTACTATTCCTGAGTTTACAGATTCATTAAAAATTCTTGCTAATGGGCTTGCAATTTCAGGTGCCAATTCCTTTAATATTCTTGGATGAAGATTATCTGGGCCCCCCGATTTAGTCCCATTAAGCTGTTTCAGTTTCGCTTCTACCTCTGATATGGTAATATCCAGATAGGCTGGGTAGACCCAGCAAGTCACCCAGCCTATCTGGATGGGCCAAATTATGTAGAGAGACCACCAAGAAAAAGAGTTTATCTCAAAACTTCTGCTGGTCCATCTTCTCCAAGACTTATTACCAGTCCTCACTTGCTAACTTCATGGCCTCGCAGTGTGTGGGCAACATCTTCACCTAGGGCTTGGTGAACTCTGCTCTGTTCAGAAAAGCTCACAAATCTTTCTGCCACTGAGTTGCAGTAGCTAATGTTTGAAAGTGACTGGGTAAAACTCTGGTCATTTTCTAGTCCCAGGCAAGATAGTGAAAGGTTAGAGCACCAGATTTGAATATCCTGAACCATGGATCTAGATCTTACCTTTCTCAAACTGCACAATTCATTCATGTCTCTATAAAGAATGAACTACTCAAGAACATTGAGCAGTCCCCCATCTTTGGAGAAATTCAGCATTAGATCAGATTCCAGATCTGAACTTTGTGAGCAGGACCCACAACTACTGTATTTACTATCAGAGTGATAAATATCCTGTTTTCCTTGGCAAAGACTTGAACAACAAGCCTCTAAGCACTAATTACTGGAAGCCTGCCTCAGGGGATTTATAGTTGTTCCTGATGAAGTCCAGATGATAAAGTGAATTCACAGAGAATGAGAAGAAATCACACTGTTAGTCAGAAATAAAGATGGTTGACTCTAAACTCAGGTATACTGTTGTAAATCAGGTGTGATTCTGTTGAAATTAGTGGAACTAAACCAGTATACAACTGATTTAAATGGGAACAGAATCAGGCTCATAGTTCCTGATGTGTATTTTACGAAAATATATAGGCTTTAACAGGAAGATTGAAGGGAAAGAGCCTACAGTGTATTGTGACAAACCTTAAATCTTATAAATCCCTATGTGACAGGTGAATAGGAGGAGGAATACATGTTTTCTTAGATTAAAGGAGAAGAGACAGCTTACTTTCTGGAGAGGAGACAGAGTGTGATTCAGAAAGAAAATAAATGAGCATGTTTGTTTGTTTTGAGGGATGTACAGATGGCCTTCTAGACAAAGAAATGGTATAGAGCTTTCACTTGCTTTTAAATGGCACAATTCAATTGTATCAACTAAAAGCCATTTTCATGCCAAAACACATTAGCCTACTCACCTAGACCAGAAAGAGGGAAATTGCTTTGCATAAGAAAGCGTTTCTAATGGAAGAGGATGGATCCTCAGTTGCTTTCTTGGCTATCCTCACTGTTACATACTCAGGAGGGGAAAATGTATTTTCTGGGGCCATTAAGCTGCTAAATAAAGTAAGGGAAGAAAATGAGATTGAAACGTCAGATAATTTTTTTTTTTTTAAAAAGTACACCAAGTCTGGACATAAAATGCATTTCTTACAGAAATGCTGTAGTTGCTAAATGCAAAGTTTGGCAATAAAAACAAAACAAACCTGCCTACTGTTTCTGGCTATTGCACTATTGATAGCATATCCCAATGCATTTTCACACCTCGTGTAATTCTATAGATACTACTTACCAGGGTAGGAAATTTGAAATGTGCAAAAATCTTTAGTCACAAAGATGTGCTTGAAGAGGACATCGTACTACATCAACTCACTCACTCACTCACTCACTTAATCCCTGGTGCTGCAAAGACTTATATAGGTACTTAAATTTATGCTCTGTAAATAATCCCATTAACGTCTATAGCACTACCCACAGTGCATGAAGTTCAGCACCTAGGTACATCTTTGCAGGATTGAGGCAATATTTGCAAGCTCTTTGGGTCAGGAACTGTCTTTTACTATTTGTTTTTGCAGCACCCAGCACAATGGAGCCTCTAGGTATTATAGAAATACAAATAACAAACAAACACATACAAATGTTAATAACAACTGCTGTCTATCATTAATATTTCTGTTATTGTCCGTCTGTTTTAGGATTTTATACTGCCAACCATCACCATAGTATCTGAGCATCTTCCCTGTTTTAGGTTTGTTTGAAACAGAAAGCATAATGGCAGGATTTGGTCCAAATAAAGTAGTCAAATTTTCAAAAATCCTCAGCACCCACCAGATTCCACAGAAAACAATGGGGAAGCTCTTGAGTGTGCTTAATGATTTGGCCACAAGGACAGAGAAGTGCTGGAGATATGGGGATACGGTGGGTTCTTTTCGCACTTTCTGAAACAGTTTAAAAACTAGGACTGATTTGGCAGCAGAACACTTAAGAATTTGCTGAAGAGTAGGGAATTCTCTATTGTTCCAAAGAGATTTTTTTTATGTCGGTGCTCACCTGACACAACTTACTCCTGGATTCATAAGAAGGCAGACTCCTGTGCATTTCTTTGGGCACAAAATAGATGATGTTACAACCCTGGTAATCGGCTACACCTCCCAGAAGAGAAAAATGGTCCAGTGGTTCTGTGACATGGCAGCTCTTGAAAGAGAAGCTTATAAAGGAAGGAAAGAACTCATAAATATGACAACATTTGGCTGTTATTTTTAGAATTGTTTGACTGACAGATAACTGTGGAACAGTAAAGTGTATGGGGAGATCTGGTGAAATAGTGCTGGCGGCACTAATAGGCTGATGCCATTGTGTTTGATGACAATTCCTTGGCTCTGTTTGCAGGTGGTTCTCCCTTGCATGTCATCTTTTCTTTGTTTCGCATGGCTTGTTTCCCTTTTCTCTTTGCTTACTTTTTTTTCCCTGTAACATACAGCAGTGAACAAATGAAAGGATTCTTTCATGACAATGACTATGGCTTTATATTATACTTATTCTTGCATTTTTCTTATTCCATTCTAGATATAAGAAAAACAAAGTGTATGAGTGTGACCCAGACTTCGGGTATCAGCCACTGAAAAATTAAGGAAATACACAGTCAAGGTAAAATAGTCTGCTGTTCTCTTTCATTCATTAGCTTCCCAACATGTATCTTCTCTGCTCTGGCTCGTTCACAGTGTAAAAACCAAAGGTTTTTTTCATCCTGTTTCTCCAGACAGAATCCACTGCTGAAGTGAGGCAGGCTTACTTCAATGAGGGAAAATCAAAATGAAAGGAAGATAAATGGTCTTATCTGTTTGTTAGGGATAAAGCAGCCTGTCTACAAGGTTCTCTGGATCCCTAAGTCAGCTTTTGTCTGTGTGCTCCCTACCTCTGTTGCTTCCTTGGACTGAGAAGAGCATTGTTCAAGCAGTCCTTGTTCCAGGATCTTCAGAACACCTGTTTAGGGACCAGGCAATCTCCCTATTTTAAAGACGTTAGTAGCACTTGTTGATACGTAGGCCTGAGGCTGGCCCTCTGCACAGGGCTGAATTTCACCCATAGTGAATATACAGTGAATTTAGGAACAATTGTAATTTTTATTGTATTAACTTAGCCAATTAATGTTCTTTAGGAAGCAGACCACTTATCAAGGGATTTAAACATGAGAGAAATTCCATTTGTGTTAAATAACAGTCCAACAGTAGAGCAGTTCAAACAGAAGGAAAAATATTTAATATATGATGCCCAGAAAAGTAATACAGTAAGTGGGAAATATACAATAATCACACAATATACAATAATCGAGACCAATCTTAAATTAAGGGATCAGGAGGAGAAAGAAAAACACTAATGTATTTTAGATATTGTAAATTATACTATCTAACACACACATTTATTAATGTATAGAATAATAATGATATCCTTACTTTTAATTAAAATACCACCTGTCAGGTCAAATTGCAAATGAACAATCAAAGAAAATATGACAGCACAAAACAAGCCACATATTAAGTGTTTACACAGTAGATCAAAATATTTAAAAAATGTTTCAGAGAAGTATGAAATGTGAAAGGAAAAAAATAGGGATTATGTTAAGATTATATTGAAACCTGACTAAAGAACCAGCACTCCTGAATAAATAATATTACATTAAACTAATTAGAGGTCAGAATATGAAATTGTTAAAGTTTGCAATCTCAGCTGTTTCTTCCAACTGAAACAAGGATTAGTCGATATAAATAGTGAGTGGCCCAGAGGGCAAAAGAAATAAAATGATGCCCCAAAGTAAAAAACAACAAAAAAACACAGTTTCTAAGAGCCCAAACCACTGAGCATTTAGGGATTTAAGTAATTGTACTCATGTGAGTAAACCCACTGAACTCAAATGGGCTGCTCATATCAGCAAGATAACGCACATGCATATGTAATTGTGGGATGGGCCTTAAATCAGTGGCATGTTGCCTGTAGTTATAGACAATTGAAGGAACTATTTTTACCCAAGGATGTTGGGGTTTTTTTTACTACTATTATCCTGGAGACTGTCATAATTTCCTTTTATTATCCTTATTCTCCACATTAAACTTTCTTATGTGATAAAGGATTTATAGGGCCCAGTTCAGAGTGATTTCAATTTCCACTGAAATCAGTGGGAATTGAATGTGCCAGAACTTTACAGGCTAAGGCCCCAAGTGGATTAAAACATTCAGAAGATGTCATGACTGCCTTCTGACTCCTCTTGCTGGTGGAAGAAGCTGAGGCAGCCAGCCAGCTGCTCTCCCCAAGAGGAAAGTGAGTTCCTGGACCTCAATTTAGGAACCTCTGACTTAAATAATTCTGTTATAATACAGTGCCTTTTATGTTCTATCTGACTGTGTCTCAGGGCCGCCCGGGAAGGTGGGATGGGGAGTGAGGCAATTTGCCCCAGGCCCTGGGCCCTGCAGGGGCCCCCATGAGAGTTTTCGGCAGCACTTTGGTGGCGGGGGGGTCCTTCAGTGCTGCCGAACACCCCCAGAGTGAAGGACCCGCTGCCGCTTCTTCCGCTCCAGGTCTTCAGGGGCAATTCGGCGGCAGGGGTCCTTCTGCTCCATGTCTTCAGCGAAGTGCCCCGAAGACCCCAGGCCTCCTGAATCCTCCGGGCGGCCCTGCTTTATCTCACAAGCCTCATCCTATCTCATATGGTCAAAGTGTAGAATTCCCTCTCTTCTTCTTCCTCTCCCCTTATCAAGATGCATTATTAGTATTTCAATGTATATAATACTGTATAAAATAAATATATAATAACATATATGCTTAGACACATGCACGTACACATGCATTGTAGTATAAGTAACAGTCAACTTGTTTTTAACAAATCCATGCTATGTCAAACCAACCGGATAGCTTTCTTTGACAGGGTAACAAGCCTTCTGGATAGGGGAGAAGTGGCTGATGTGGTATATCTTGATTTTAGTAAAGCTTTTGATACTGTCTAGCATAACCTCCTCATAAATAAACTAGGGAAATGCAACCTAGATGGAGCTAAAATAAGGTGGGTGCAAAACTGGTTGGAAAACCATTCCCAGAAAGTAGTTATCAGTGATTATCATATTAACTATGGTTTGTAACCTGTCCTTTAAATCAGCTACTATACCCAATGACTGGCAATTACACACCGGTAACTCTAACGTCAGTACCAGGCAAATTAGTTGAAACAATAGTAAAGAATAAAATTGTCAGACACATAGAAGAACATAAATTATTGCACAAAAGTCAACATGGTTTCTGTAAAGGGAGATCATGTCTTACTAATCTATTAGAGTTCTTTGAGGGGGTCAACAAACATGTGGACATGGGGGATCCAGTGGACATAGTATACTTAGATTTTCAGAAAGCCTTTGACAAAGTCCCTCACGACAGGCTCTTACGTAAATTAAGTTGTCATGGGATAAGAGGGAAGATCTTTTCATGGACTGAGAACTGGTTAAAAGACATGGAACAAAGGGTAGGAATAAATGGTACATTTTCAGAATGGAGAGGGGTAACTAGTGGTGTTCCCCAAGGGCCAGTCCGAGGACAAATCCTATTAACCTATTCATAAATGATCTGGAGAAAGGGGTAAACAGTGAGGTGGCAAAGTTTTCAGATGATACTAAACTGCTCAAGATAGTTAAGTCCCAGGCAGACTGCGAAGAACTTCAAAAAGATCTCACAAAACTAAGTGATTGGGCAACAATAAGGCAAATGAAATTTAATGTGGATAAATGTAAAGTAATGCACATTGGAAAAAATAACCCCAACTATACATACAATATGATGGGGGCTAATTTAGCTACAACTAATCAGGAGAAAAATCTTGGAGTTATCGTGGATAGTTCTCTGAAGACGTCCACGCAGTGTGCAGAGGCAGTCAAAAAAGCAAACGGGATGTTAGGAATCATTAAAAAAGGGATAGAGAATAAGATGGAGACTATCTTATTGCCCTTGTATAAATCCATGGTACACCCACATCTTGAATACTGCATACAGGTGTGGTCCCCTCATCTCATAAAAGATATACTGGCATTAGAAAAGGTTCAAAAAAGGACAACTAAAGTGATTAGGGGTTTGGATCGGGTCCCATATGAGGAGAGATTAAAGAGGCTAGGGCTTTTCAGCTTGGAAAAGAGGAGACTAAGGGGGATATGACAGAGGTATATAAAATCATGAGTGATGTGGAGAAAGTGAGTAAGGAAAAGTTATTTAATTGTTCCCATCATATAAGAACTAGGGGCACCAAATGAATTTAATGGGTCACAGGTTTAAAACAAATAAAAGGAAGTTCTTCACTCAGCGCACCATCAACCTTCGGAACTCCTTGCCTGAGGAGCTTGTGAAGGCTAGGGCCATAACAGGGTTTAAAAGAGAACTGGATAAATTCATGGAGGTTAAGTCCATTAATGGCTATTAGACAGGATGGGTAAGGAATGGTGTCCCTAGCCTCTTGTTGTCAGAGAGTGGAGACGGATGTCAGGAGAGAGATCACTAGATCACTACCTGTTAGCTTTACTCCCTCTGGGGCACCTGGCATAGGCCACTGTTGGTAGACAGGATACTGGGCTGGATGGATCTTTGGTCTGACCCAGTATGGCCTTTCTTATGTTCACAGTCATGCTGGAGGGGCATAACGAGTGGAATCCCAGAGGGATCAGTTCTGGGTCTGGTTCTGTTCAATATCTTCATCAATGATTTAGATAATGGCATACAGAGTATCGGATGAAGTGAGCTGTAGCTCATGAAAGCTTATGCTCAAATAAATTTGTTAGTCTCTAAGGTGCCACAAGTCCTCCTTTTCTTTTTTCTTGTAAAGTTTGTGGATGATACCAAGCTGGGAGGGGTTGCAAGTGCTTTGGAGGATAGGATTCAAATTCAAAATGATCTGGACAAACTGGAGAAATGGTCTGAAGTAAATAGGATGAAATTCAGTAAGGACAAATGCAAAGTATTCCACTTAGGAAGGAACAATCAGTTGCACACATTAAAAAATGGGAAATGACTGCCTAGGAAGGAGTACTGTGGAAAGGAATCTGGAGGCCATAGTGGACCACAAGCTAAATATGAGTCAACAGTGTAACGCTGCTGTTGCAAAAAAAAAGTGAACATCATTCTGGGATATATTAGCAGGAGTGTTGTAAGCAAGGCACGAAAAGTAATTCTTCTGCTCTACTTCTCTCTGATTAGGCCTCAAGTGGAGTATTGTATCCAGTTCTGGGCACCACATTTCAGGAAGCATGTGGACAAATTGGAGAGAGTCCAGAGAAGAGCAACCAAAATGATTAAAGTTCTAGAAAACATGACCTATGAAAAAATTGGGTTTGTTTAATCAGGAAAAGAGAAGACGGAGAGGGAACATAACAGTTTTCAAATGTGTAAAAGTTTGTTACAAGGAGGAGGAAGGAAAAAATGTTTTCCTTAACTCTGAGGATGGGACAAGAAGCAATGGGATTAATTTGCAGCAAGGTTGGTTTAGGTTGGCTATTTGGAAAAACTTCCTATTGGAGTGGTTAAGCACTGGAATACATGGCCGAGGGAGGTTGTGGAATCTCCATCACTGGAGATTTTTAAGAGCAGGTGGGACAAGCACCTGTCAGGAATGGTCTAGATAATTAGTCCTGCCACAAGTGCAGGGAACTGGACTAGATGACCTCTCAAGGTCCCTTCCAGTTCTATGGTTCAACGGCATAGTATGGGAAAATGGCTTCCACAGCAATGAGTTTGATTCTGACACTGCAGAGTTTGCACAGAAAATGTAATTATGTGCTCAGTAGTAAGTAATGCACACGCTACCAAATGTAGCCTTTGACTTCATGGAGTTGTGCCTGATTACATCAGGACTGAACCTGGCCCAGAATCTTGGACATTAATCGTGTTTTATTGAGAGATTTAATGAGGAGATTGTAAGATATATTAAGTAAGTGTATGATCAGTATCTCTGCTAAATAAAATAATGCTGTTTGACAAAGTACATATGGTAACTGTCATTTTCCTACTTTAAAAAGCAGAAGCTTTTTCTAACTGGCTGATGTAGCTTCTTTATTTTCTACTCACTGTGAACTAAGGGCTGCTCTAAACAGCAAAAGGTACTGTTTTGGGGGACTGCATTATAATATACATGTCTTAGAGAACAGAATTTGGTATTGTCATCTTAAAATGGGGTTAAAAACATGTTATGGGACCATAGGATGACCATGTAACAGGTTTTGTAGCATATTTTATATACTTAGGAAAGAGCAAATTATGTTATCTGATTTCATGACAAAGTACATTTTGCTGCATAGAAGGACCATAAAAATAAGTCTACTACTTTAGTACAGTAGAATAAAGTAACATCTCCAGTCAGCAACTGGGAATAAATTAATAAATTGGCTCTGCAGACTGACGTGTCATTGTGAAATAAGTCAGGCTATTGAATAACAAATAGATTTGATCAGGTTGTTTGAGTGAAAGCAATGCACAAATCTCAGGATCACTTAGCTCTTCAAATGACAGAATGCTAACAGTGTTGGTTTGGAAAGATGCACAGTATTAGCTTCTAGAAGATTGAGGATTATGTTGTCTTCTGTAAGCACAGACAGAAAGGGAATATTTTTGTGTCTCCTCGAATGTTTATTCACATGTGATTACTGGAAACTCTCCTGTGCAGACGCACACAATATCTTAACGAACTGAAGGAGGATCACTGCGGTGTTCAGCGCTCTGAGGTCAGGGAGGTGAAAGCATGCTGCAAACTTCGCCAGAAGGCTTGAACTTTTCCAGGACGCTTGTGGTTTCATCTGTTTACCTTAGCAGTGACAGAAGATTTAGACAATTACTTATCTACTGCAGGTGCTGCTGACAGCCCCAAACAGTGTCTTGTCAAATATATTACATCTCCTTTATTAGGAGCTATGTATTTTGAGTGTTTTATAAAACTGTTGTTATAATGAAAATTGATATAGTGACTGGTGTTTGAAGTGATCCCCTCAGAAAAGACTAGTCAGAGATGCTAATGAGAAGAGAAAGACCATCATCCTTCTCTCTTATAGCTCAGTTCAGTAATTAATAGTTTCTGTGGTTGCTAGCTCATAACAGCTCGGAAGGGCAAGCCTCTTGGGCTCCTCCCTTATGGAGATTAGTCTTGCATTTTCAAGGGAAAAAAATCATAAATGTTCCTTGCTCTTTTGTGGCTGCATCCATCCCTATTTCAGGGCAAATATCCTTGTTCTTATCAGTTCCAGTTGTCCTACAGACATTTAATTACCTATGTTGAGGAAGGTGCTGTCCTTCTCCCTGTGCTACAATTTGGGAAAAGGCCTGCATAATGTTGGACATCATTCACCCTCCCCTTCCATTTATTTCATCCTTTGTCTTTATCTGACCTTCCCATCTCTTCCTACATCTTTTCCCCTCACCATGCATCCCACCTCTGTCCTCTCTTTCTCTCATCTATTCCCTTTCCTCTGTCCCATCTCCCCTCTCTCTGCCTTCTCCTGGTCTCCCTTGCCTTTTTGCTCTTGCATTTCCCATACTGGCATATTTTCTCCATTCCTCTTGGCCATTCTGTTTCTTTTTCTGTAGCATCTTGGCACAGGGAAAAACAGAAGAGAACGCCAGAAGAGATGGAGCTGAAGTTCCTCTGCTGAGGTGGGAAATGCAGGTTCATAATATGGGATCCACCAGTATTATGGTGGGCCATAACTATGGTGGGCAAACATGTGGAATTTGAGATGTCTGAGGGTAACTCATGAACATGGAGTTCCCAAAAGTGGAGCATGAGAAGGCTTTCTTGCAAGATTGCCAGTATTTTTGCTTCTTACCACAGCCAATAATAAGCCTTTCTCATGGTATTTCAGGACTGCCGGCGCTAGTTCCAGCCAGGGCCCAGAAATGAAAAGATGCATGAAAAGGAGAAAACAAACAAGGTTTAGCCCAACATACCAGGAATGTAAAGAAAGGTTCAGTCCTAGAAATGGGTGAGGGGTCAAGTGGAGGAGGGTCGTCTTGTTTTTGTAACTGGTTTGCCCATTCCTGTATACGAATTTCCAAAATCGTGAGGTGGTCTGTTCCCCACCTCTCCCATAAATGATACGTTTTTGCCAGATGAAAAATAAATTAATTCCAATGAGGCTGGGGAGGAAGAAGGGAAATACAACTGCACATGTGATTTTTAAAAGGAAATGATTTTCTATTATTATTATGATTAATTCCTCTCTGTATGTCAGACCATCTCAGTTCTTGCTTTTGGAATTCTCTCCCTTGTGGTTAGTCAAAGACTAATTTCAGGGTGTGGTATAAGACTCTTGGCATGTTTAGTTACTAGCTTTTGACATGATAAATAGAATTGTTAACAGTATAAGTTATTTTCTATAAGGGTAATAAAAGATTACTTAGATTGTAAACTCTTGGGGGCAGGGACCATTTTTTTGTCTGTACAGACATGATGGGCAGGGCTGTCTAGTGCGGGGAGAAAGGGGTCAGTTTGCTCCAAACTCCTGTTTGAGAGGGCCCTCAAAATGAAGGAGGGGGGCAAATTTTAGTGATTGGTATTGTGACCTGGCACATGGAGTCAAAATGCCACTCAGTTTTCGGCATACACCCTGCTTCACCAGGCCCAGATCCCACTGTTGCTGTCACTGGCATTGTTGTGGTGAACCCAAGGCAACCCACTTGGCCAAGAGCCTGTAGGTAAAAGAGGAGTCGGGGATCAGGGAGAAGTAGGTCTGGGAACAGTTCCCCCAATCCCCACACTGACAGCAGAACCCCACAGGCTGGGGCCCTCTCCTACTACCCATCCCTTCCCCTTTTCTTAAATTCTTTTATCTCCTAAGTAATTTTTTTGGAAGGGTCGAGGGGAGGGGGTCTAAGTGTCAGCTTTTGCCTCAGACCTCCCAAAACTTCTGTGCAGCCCTGAAACTGGGGTTCTGGCCTCTGTGTGCTACCAGGCTACAAGTGCTAGTAAGGGAACACAGCAGGTAGGAGGCAGAATAGGTTATGATTTGCGGAAAATTCATTAATAATTCAACAAACATTATTTGTTTTTACCCAATTAACCCTATGTTGTCCATTTTATCATAAACAGTTTGGTTGCTCCTCTGATCCAGGCTGTAAATTGCTCCACTTCTCTCAAATCGCTTTGTCAGCGGGATTTGCTGCTGTTTGGGAATAAGCTGTGGGATGCGGGGGTGTGTTATTGGGCTAGCGATTTTTTACCAGTGCGTGGCAGGGTGGGTCGTCAGTGCTCCAGTGACAGTGCTTGGGTTTTTTTTTTTTTTTTTTTTTTTTTTTTACACCCAGGAAAGCTTATGCCCAAATCACTCTGTTAGTCTTTAAGGTGCCGCCGGACTCCTGGTTTTTGTGGCTACAGCCTGACACGGCCGCCCTGCTGCTACAGTAGTTTTTACTGCAGGAAAGGGACTTTCCAAACCCCTCAGCTAGGGAGAGAGAGTAGAAGGCTCATGGGTGCAGCCATCCATCGCTGACCCTCCCCTCGGGCAGCGGCAGCAGCAGCACCGCCGCCAGGGAGCGGGGCGGCGGGGACCCCCGGCCGAGCGGGGGGCTTGGCGGCAGCCCTCTCCCGGGCCAGAAGCTCCGCGCTGGCGGCTGACAGGGTGGACGCCTGGTCCCGCTTTGCTAAAGCGTCGGCGCTCGGGCTGTGCAATCACTAGTGGGAGCTGGAGAGGGCAAGCGGGGGAGAAAAAAAAAAAAAAAAAGAAAAGAAACAGGAACCCGGCAGCGCCTGAGAGAACCTGGCGGGGAGAAACGCCGCCGCCGCCAACCAGCGGCTGACCCAACTTTGTGGCGCGGAGGCGCAGCAGCGGCCGTGAGCGGCGTCTGCTCTCGGGCCCGCGGACCCAGCGGCAGAGGCGGGGGGCGGCCTGGCAGCCGGTAAGGGAGCCCCGCGCTGGTGGTGCCGCCGCCGCGGGGGCAGCGCTGCCCTGGCTCCCCGCGGGGCGCGTTCTGGGGCCGGCGGGGGGGCAAATGCAAAAGCCGCCCCCTGCGCTCGGGAGGTGGCAAGCCACAGGCGGGGGAAGGCGCCGGCCGCTTGCTCCCGAGCCGGCGGGGGGGGGTTGCGCGCGGTACCTGTGCCCTGACCAGCGCCCCGAGGCGAAGCGGCGCTGGGATGCTGCAGCCGGGACCGTGGCGGAGGCGGAGGCGCCCTGCCGCTCGCGCAAGGCAGCGGCGGCTCCTGGCGGTCGGGGCTGGGGCTGGGGCTGGGGGGAGGCAGCGAGCGAGTGAGCGGCTGCAGCAGCGGGACCAGGTGACTGAGACGGGGGGGGGGCATGTGAAGAGCCCCCCCCCCCCGCCCTTGTGATTGCCTGTGTCCGGGCTTTTCAATGGAGGAGGGGGGGGCGTGTTTCCGACTCTGAACTAAGTTTTCCAGCCTAAGTGCTTCATCCTAGGCTCCTGCTGGCACCCCAGGGAGAAGCGCCCTGCTTCTCCCAGGTGCTGCTGGGCCGCCCCACTTTCGTTGCCCGGCGAGCTGACGGTGCTCGCCAGCGCTGCAAACCAGGCCACTGCTAGCGTGGGCCCCCCGCATACGGATTTAGGAGCCCACGTGTAGGTACCCAGGGTTGCGAAACGTTGGCGGTTTGGGAGGTGTTTAAGTAGCTGCTAAGTGTGGCTTGCATGTGGAAATGTTGCGGGCAAAAGTGTAAAGGGGGTTCGGTTGATATCTCCGTGCTCCTGAGATCAAATCAGCTCCTAGGTTATTATTTGGTACTTGGCATCCTCTGCCAAGGGGCTGAGTTGGCAAGGGGCGCAGATAGGTTGTTATGCCGCTCCCCCCCCCCCCCCGCCACTCTAATCTTTTTATCATATCACTATTAAGTTGATTGTATTGATAGCTTCATGATTGCACTTTAACCATGCCACAGAATGGACCTTAAAGACTGCGGAAATTAACTGCACCTGTGCGTCTTATTCCAGCCCGCCCCCTACCTGTTTTGATCAGAAGAACTTGGTACCGTGTTTTCAATTAGTACAGGAGCACAGGTTTCAGAGTAGCAGCCGTGTTAGTCTGTATTCGCAAAAAGTAAAGGAGGACTTGTGGCACCTTAGAGACTAACAAATTTATTAGAGCATAAGCTTTCGTGAGCTACAGCTCACTTCATCGGATGCATTTCGATGAAGTGAGCTGTAGCTCACGAAAGCTTATGCTCTAATAAATTTGTTAGTCTCTAAGGTGCCACAAGTCCTCCTTTTCTTTTTACAGGAGCATAGTCTGTGTTTTCCAGCCTGCCTTGAGCTGCCTATCTAACTAAATCAGACCAGTGCTAATGATTTTTGGCAGCTCCTAGGGATTTCGCAGGGAGAGCTTCCCCTTTAACACCATGAGCTGAACTACTCTTGGTGGGACATTATTATTAAGGTGGAGAATGAATGACTCACTGTGCACTCAAAGGTGCCTGTGAAGGAAGACAGAGAGAAAAGTCTTTCAACTATCCAAAAACACCTAAAAATAAACATACTACAATTGCAAAAACATATGTAATGTTAGCAAAGAAGAATCGGCTGAAGAGAGGTAATTGGACTCAACAATGCAAAGGTGGCTGTTAAAGGACAGGATATTGGCTAAAAAAAAAGCTGAAGTTAATTTAGGCAATTTATATGGAAATACCACTGAAATCTTAAATCAGCAGCTGGATATTAATGAGATTCCTACATCTATACTCACCAAATATATATCCAATTTCCTAATTTTGCAACTACATTGGTGAAATTTTTAATCCTCTTCATTGGTTGGAAAAAGCGGTGGAAGTCTCATCTAGTGACCTTTGAGTAACCATAAGCCAAAGTATAGGTGTAAAGACTCCTTTAACATTTTTAGTGGTCATATAACTGTGTTCTAACTATAAAAAGAATATTCAAAGATTTGCTATTGTACATGATAGAGTTCTTCTAATCCCTTTAGAAACATTTGCTGTAGAGATGTTTGTTGAGAATATGGCGTTTTGGCTTCAAGTGCTTTAATGTCATTTGGTAAGTCATTGTAAAATCATGCAAAACAATTGCCTTCTATTCTGTAAGTTTGCCATTATTGTAGTGACATTGTGCATGTAAAGCATATTTAAAATTACACAATACGTTTACTTTATCATGATTTCAAACATTTTATAATCATGCAAGTACGGCTCTTTTTTTTTTAACTTTTAAATTTAACTTAGCGCAAGAAAATTTGACAGCATGTTGTTTGTCTGATTTCAGAGGCTGTTTAGTAAGCCACTGGATCCTTTCCTTTTGGTCACATGTTACAGTTTGATATGATCTCATTACTCTTGTGTCAAAAGCTGTTGGTGCATTTTTAATGACACTGAAATGTGCTTTTAAATCAAAATGTCTGTCAAGATAAAACTTGTTTTATTGTGGAAGATAATGGAGAATGCTGTGAATTTATGGAAAAAAAGTAATTCTTTCTCTCTCACACTCTCAAGAATGCTTCCCTCGTTGTTTATAAATAAGTTTTGCTCCACATAAAATACTGACTTATAGTGCTCAATTTTCTGAAGTTCTGTTTTGAAAACAGCACTTACCCAACTCATTGCTAGCTGACTGAAGGGCCCGATGAGAGGATTTCAATTGCTACAGGGAAAAAGTAAACAGTTAAAACTGTATATTCAGAACAAATACATACCTGCTATACCCAGCATTATTTTCTGACAAATAATCATATTGAACAACTTTATATATATATATATACGTTGTTCAATATGATTATTTGTCAGAAAATAATGCTGGGTATTCACACACACACACACACACACATATATATATATTCAAAATATTGAATATATGTATATTCAAAAATTAAAATGACTCTAAACTAGAGATGGCTTGTGGAAAAGTCCAAAGAATGCACAGAGGTGTTATACTTTCAAATTTGACTTATTGCTGATTACATTATTGCTAATAAAAGGCAAAATTCACGCCATGCAGAGGGCCAGCAAGAGGTCTCTGCAGCACTTGTGTTCTACTTCAATCCTGGTGCATAGTCCCTCTGCACAGGAGTGAGTTTCATCCAGAGCGCTTTTTTTTTTTTAAATCGTTAGAATGCAGTATATTCAGTGTTAGATTACGCAGTGTAGTTAAGTTATATGGGTCACCATATTTAAATGTTGTTATTAAAAAGACCTTGCAATTATTTTAAAAGAAGGAATACAGAATAATAAATTGTGGGGCTTGACCTTCTTCCCATGTCTTTGTAACTCCATTGACTTCAGGTGAGCTACTCCTGATTCTCACCTATGGGAGAGGAGAATCAGGGTTTCCAAGTCTGATTTTTGTAGGTACTTCTGCCAAATGCAGATCCCCACTAAGACGATTGCTTTGTGTGGAACAGCTATGAACTGTGGCTCCATCCTGTAGTGTGTTGAGGCTGTCGCTCGGAGCCAGCAAAGCACTGAACAACATGCTGAACTTCAAGCGTGTGAGTCATTCAGTTGGAGTTAGTGGGTTAAAGTTCAGCATGTGCTTAAGTCCTTTGCTGGGTGAAGGCCAGAATGCTCATTATTTTTCCTGATTGAGTCCTCGGGTCTTGAAATTTTGTTGCAAGAGAAATGTTACTTGGTGGTAACATTAAGTGACAGATTCACCAAGAAGAGTTCACAAAGCCAGAGCTTTCTAGCCTGTTTGTTTTTGGATTTGTTTTCCATGCATTATTTCCGAGAAAACACACAGAACAATATGTAAGTGATCACATCCCTTGGCAGGTGTGTGGAAATGGTGAGAGTTAGAAGAAAGCACTTTTTCAGGTGGGATATGTGAGTTCCTACTAATATGAAAAAAGTAATCACATTATTTCTCCCATGTTTATAATCTTTTCTATTTCTAACAGAACTAATGACTCAGTACTTCCTAAAATAGATACAATCTAAGAGATATATAAGCTCTTTGGGGCTGGGATTTTCTTTTTATTGTTTCAGAGTAGCAGCCGTGTTAGTCTGTATTCGCAAAAAGAAAAGGAGTACTTGTGGCACCTTAGAGACTAACAAATTTATTAGAGCATAAGCTTTCGTGAGCTACAGCTCACTTCATCGGATGAGTGAGCTGTAGCTCACGAAAGCTTATGCTCTAATAAATTTGTTAGTCTCTAAGGTGCCACAAGTACTCCTTTTCTTTTTATTGTGTGTCTACACAGTACCTAGTACAATGGGGATGGCATCTCTAACCACTGCTATGATACAAATAGTAATAAAAACCATTTTGCAGTACCTGATTTCAAATTTAATTAATTCTTGGATGCTTCTGAAGACCTCAGGTAAACTTCTGAAAGGTATTTTCTCTCAATAATCAGGCAGCTCTAAAGGCAGAATATTGCACTAGTCCACTTGGATAATACACTGCTATCATTATTCCACTTAAGGAGTTAGAAAATTTAGATGTATCAATATTTGCCTCTTTTTAAAGCTGAGTTAATCTATGTCCTTATTGCATGAATGTCAAGCTTAAATTTGAATGACAAAACAGAAATTTACTGGTGTAACAGTTAAATCTCTATCAATTTTGCCTCATCTCTCAGTTCTGATTTAACAATTTCCTGTTATGCATAATAATTTAGTAGTGTCTCGTGACAGACTTCTGTCATCTGATTTCTTGAGACCAACACGATTACAGTGGAGAATGTTGCTAATGAGATTTGAATCTCTGAAAGTGTGTTACCTTATTTGTGATTCCTAACTAGGAAATATACCAATTTAGGAAATAGAATCTGAGATCATTAAAGGTTTAGGCAATAAAAGCTTTTGAAGCGGCTCCTTGATTAGCTGGCCCTTATCTGAAATGGGGGGAAATGAAAGAAAGATATAGTGTATACATAATGTTACTTCCTCAGTTTAGGGGCAATGCATTTCTCTTCATAGTCAGGATTCAAATACCTGAGGCTAAACACAGGGCCTAATCCTGCAGAGATTTACACAGGTTAGTAACTTTGTACCTATGAGTAGTTTCCTTGAGCTCAGAGAAACTACTCAACTGAGGAAGGTTACATGACTAAGCATTCACAGGATTTGGGCTATATTTTGTACCTGGCAGCAAATGTAAAAAAGCTTGTTTTACCACATGTCCAGGAACATTCCTCCACCTGCAGCTTTGTGCATCTGCCATGGAGTTATCTTTGGTCACAATATGAACTGCTGATAGAAATGAGTGATTCTGATCTAAATGGTAACGCTTCTTAAAACTAGATCCAAAACACATGGAGTGATCATATAGTAGCTCCTTTTTTGTATAGATAAACTACTGTTGTTGCATTGTCTGACATAATATAAATATTTGGCCTTAATAGGCAAAACTCTGAAGGAGGTGACTGGAAAACTCTTCATACAGCTATCAGTTCTAGTCCATTCATATGAAAACTGGTTTCTATCCTGGTACAAGTTCCAAAGCATGCTTAGCCCTGATAAGAAGCACCTAGTCTTCATTCAAGAATCTCTATCCCAGTGTGGCTTAAAGAGGAGAAATATAACAAAAGATACAGGGTAAGAGTTTGAAAGGCACAAAGGGGAGTTTGGTGCCCAATTCCCAGTGAGCTTTCAAATCTCCCTTATAAATAATACAGCACTTTATATCTAAATATATCTTTATATCTATCATCCCAATTTTTCTGATGCATGTGAGAGGAAAGAAACTTGCATACTGTAGCTAATGTAAGGTGGGCTCTAGGTTTTTTAATAAGAAAACACTGTTCAAGTAACCAAAATATTTTTGAAAATATAATAAAACCTTGGTGTATGTTTATACACCTGTTCTTTCATGTGTTCAAATGCTGAGCTGCATTTCCACTATCTAAAACTTTAGCATTTAATGTAGCTGTCAAGAAATAGTGGCTTCATGTGGGATTGTTAATTATTCCTTATGATCTGCTCAAGCCACTTTTAATTTTTGTGTATGTGATCTTTTCTTTTCTGTAAGTGGTTCTAGTATGTAGACTTTTATATTGTGCTGCATGTTCTTCTACCACACTGAATTAATCTCATTGATGCTTTTAGCTTGGACTCCAATATTTTCTTCCACTCGTCCAACAATTTATTCCCCCTTTGTAAGTAAGTAATAACTGTGTCTTTTGATTCTGCTTTTAGCTCCAAAAATGTGCAAGTGTTTGTATACCCGTTATTAATTTTTCAGTGCATTTGAACCTCCCAAAAATGAATACGTAAATAGTCAGATTCAATAGTCAGATTCAAGATTGTACTGGTTCCTAAAGAGAAACAACAAATAGAATAATATCTTTGCTATTTAGCATGCTGATTTTTAGCTCTTCAGACAATGCAGTACTGGATGCAGACATGTACTCCACCCCTGCCACTTTTCCCCTGCTTTCCCTTTCTCTTCAGTGTTCCTGACTCCCTTCACTTTTCTTTCTATCTCACTTATCCTCTTCTAACTAAACACCCAATGACATTTGCTAAAATCATATTCCCTTTTCTTGTGGGTTCTCCTTTGCCCACCCTTTTTCTATTTGATTGTAAGCTCTTTGGAGTAGGAAGTGTCTATTACTCTGTGTTTGTCCAGCACGTAGCACAATGGCACCCCATTCTTAGCCAGCCCTTGGGCACTACCATAATAAACGTGATAATTAATAATAAGTACAGAGAGATCATCCTGTATCCTGTCTGCATTTCCTCTGCAAGTAAAACTGTAGGTTTTGCTTCTCTAGCAAAGGCTTTAATTCTTACCAGTTGCTTCTGTGCTGGTGATGAACGCAGGGTTCATCTGACCTCTCTGTTTCTGATCTCTTTTTGTTGGGCATTATCGGACACAATGTATCTCCTGTCACCCACTGGGCTGTGTGGAGAACTTAAACCATTTCATTCAGCAGAATATCTGAATCCCTTTGCAAAGGAATTATTGATTATCCTTTTTTGTAAGGAAAGGGATAAGGAGGTTGTCAGATTATGGAGCATCATACACACCTAAATTTGGGGTAACATTACCACCTTGCAGATGTCTGTCGTGGGTGTTAAATGCTGAGCTTTTAAATGTGTAGTTCATTATTTTAACTTTTCCAGAGCAGTTTCTCCTTGGTACTTCTCAGTATCTCGGGGGGCTCAGATGACAAGATAAACTACTCAAGATTGTTTTGTGCTTACCGTGATGTTATTACATCTCTTGATGAATAGTGTCAGGTGGCACAATTCTGATCTTATGTCCACAGTGTAAATTGAATTGTAACTCAATTGAAATTAAATGGAGATACACCCCCAGTTTAAAAATTGAGATCAGAATCAGGCCCACAGGAAATCCCAACAGGATTGTTTCCTGGGAACTTTTGCTTAGTCTAAACCTTTTTGTTTTGTTTTAAATGAAGATTTTCACAATTGAGATCATGAAGATGGCCTTCTCCCTTGTTGAGTTTACACCTTGTTATTCTGAAACAGTAATGCAAAGAGAAGTGGAATTCTGTATTCAGTTTACTTGGGATTTTTTACCCAAGTTATGAATTATGAAACAGCTGGAAAGGTTCAAATCCTGTTCTCCTTTCTCACATGAATAGTCCCACTCAAGTCAATGACACTTCTCCCATGAGTAAAATGAGAAGGAAATTGTGGCTATAGTGACAACTTGAGGTTCCATATTATTCTTTCTCTAAGACTCCAGATCAAATTTGTTGAGTTTAAAAGTCAAAAGTCTGACAATCAAGAAGTTTTCTTTGCCACTTACATCAGCACTGCTGAAAATATTTATACAGCCAGACCCTACTGTAGCTGATAAATTTGTTGTTACCAAGAGCTCCATGATATTACAGTGACAAGTAATAGGTACATAGACAGCAGCAGAACACATCCAGTTAACTTCCAACAGCCATGAAATAGTTAAGTGCTAACAGTAGTGAAAACTTGTCTCTGTATTGTATGAGACAGTGACTAGCAGGAAGTCGCTATGATATGCTACATATGAATTAGATGGTATTTTATTTTTATATCTAAGTTACCAGGTTTGGTTTTGTTTAAAGTTGTATCCAAGCATCACTTGAAAATGCCAGCTCAGTTGATGATTTCCCTGTGGAATGGTGACCTTGCAGATGAAAGCTTGAATAGAAAAGGAGTACTTCTTTCCTTTTTGTCATGTCCTCATATATTGAACCAATTTATTTATAATTTTCCTTCCATATCTAGTTCTTGGAGTGCCATATTTTAATATAGGCCCTCTTTTTGAAGCAATAACAAATAAAAGGAAAATCATGGTTCTCTTTGATAATCTTCATTTTTGTTTTGATTCATTTTTTCAGTCCTATGCATGAGTTCTATACAGTTAGTATTGGACATTTCGTATTTTTGCATCAACCTAGTATCATACAGAGAAAATCATTGTAATAGGTGCCGTTTATGGAAAAAAGTATAAATAAAACTTAGGTACATTCTCTCTCATGTGTCAAAACAAAATGCACAGTAAGGCAGCTTCTTTAATAATAAATTAACTCTTGTATGGCTTTACAAATTCATAACTCCTTATATGAATTGAACTTTGAACTTCATTGCCCTTAAAGTTATTATTTTAATAAAAATTTAAAATCAGCACAATGTTTTGCTTAAGTAGAAATACAGTATATGGGGACCTGTCAGTGATTAAATAATAATGTAAATTTGCACAACATAAAACCAGAGTCTGTGTATTTCAATGAATAAGGTGTTTGGCTCATATTTCAAAGATATTGAGTTAAATCCTTATAAATATTAAAATAAATTTTAATTTTTTCTATGAACTGGATTATAAATTCATGTATTCTTGCCACTTTTATTAAAAAAAACTACAACATTTTGTAGGTGACATAGAATATTTCAAATGGAAAAGCCAAGTCAAAAACGGTGAGCCTAATAATGTATGTTTGTAAAAGCAGCCACATTAGAAGAAAAGAGCCCTTTTAAAAGCTCTTTTATTCCTTGAAGCTACCAGCACTTTTGCATATGCACAGCTTCATGTATGTATATATTTGCAGGATTAGGGCTTTAATTAGGATTAATTTAATTTCCCCCTTTCCAGATTAAGAGACTCCAGATCAATTAAAGATCACAAGGAGAGAGGACTAATTGGTTCCAACTGTTGTGATTTGTAAATAGCTGTTTTGATGGATATCCCATTTTCAATATGCCAGTTGCTTTCTTTGTCTGCTTTACCTTGTATTACTCTTGCACAAATATGGCAGAGGATTGGGCCCAAATTGTTCAAATGCTGCAGATGGAAATGTTTGAAAAACTATATAAAAGAGATTATCAGTGGTCAAGAGGGTTGTTAATCACTTGATGGACAGCAATTTGATCAATGGAATAGGCAGATTGTACTGCTAAAAATTGCTGCTGATGAATATATATATATATATATATATATATTAGTAGAGTAATTTTGTTTCAATTGTAGAGGATTTTGCAGAATAAAAGTATCCATTTAAATGTTTTGCTTTATGTGGCAGTTCTTAAGTTTAACTATAAAGCATTTCTTTTCTTGTAAAGATTTAAGACCCCAGCTTACAAACAGAATATGGGCTAAGTTGTGCTTCCCTTTACCCACGTTAGAAGCCCAGTTCTATAGTTAGTATGAGAAAGGTAGACAAGATTTGGCCTGGTGGTATTTACATAACTTTTAAGCGCACAAATAAAATGATTTGTAATCAGATATTTAAAAATCAGTTCTTCCTTTATATGCCTGTAAAGTTTTGCATTCAAGACTCCTCTTTTCCCCACCAAGAGAGGATCTCTCCCTCACGCACAGGCATGCGCATCCACCTTTTCCAGACAGAGAGTATAAACATACTCTGTTTTGTTACATAACTGCATTCAAAAATAAAACCATGTAAAACAGTAGTACCTACAAGTCCACTTAGTCCTACTTCTTGTTCAGCCAATCGCTAAGACAAACAAGTTTGTTTATATTTATGGAAGATAATGCTGCCCACTTCTTATTTACAATGTCACCTGAAAGTGAGAACAGGCGTTTGTATGGCACTTTTGTAGCCGGTATTGCAAGGTATTTATGTGCTAGATATGCTAAAGATTCATATGCCCCTTCATGCATTGGCCACTATTTCAGAGGACATGCTTTTATGCTGATAATGCGCGTTTAAAAAAAAGTGTTAATTAAATTTCTGACTGAACTCCTTGGGGGAGAATTGTATGTCTCCTGCTCTGTTTTACCTGCCTTCTGCCATATATTTCATGTTATAGCAATCTCGGATGATGACCTAGCACATGTTTGTTTTAAGAACACTTTCACTGCAAATTTGACAAAACGCAAAGAAGGTATCAATGTGAGATTTCTAAAGATAGCTATAGCACTCAACCCAAGGTTTAAGAATCTTACGTGCCTTCCAAATTCTGAGAGGGACAAGGTGTGGAACATGCTTTCAGAAGTCTTAAAAGAACAACACTCTGATGCAGAAACTAAAAAACTGAACCACCAAAAAAGAAAACCAACCTTCTGCTGGTGGCATATGACTCAGATGATGAAAGTGAACATGCATTGGTCTGCACTGCTTTGGATTGTTATTGAGCAGAACCCATCATCAGCATGGACGCATGTCTTCTGGAATGGTGGTTGAAGCATGAAGGGACATGTGAATCTTTAACGCATCTGTCAGGTAAATATCTTTTGATGTCGGCTACAACAGTGCCATGTGAACGCCTGTTCTCACTTTCAGGTGATGTAAACAAGAAGTGGGCAGCATTATCTCCTGCAAATGTAAATAAACTTGTTTTTCTTAGCAATTGGCTGAACAAGAAGTAGGACAGAGTGGCTTGTAGGCTCTACAGTTTTACATTGCAATCAAAAGCAAATCAGGGTTTTTTTGTACATAATTCTACATTTGTAAGATCAACTTTTATGGTAAAGAGATTGCATTATAGTGCTTGTATAAGGTGAATTAAAAATACTATTTCTTTTGTTTTTACAGCGCAAATATTTGTAATAAAAATAAATATAAAGTGAGCACTGTACACTTTGTATACTGTGTTGTAACTGAAATCAATATATTTGAAAATGTAGAAAACATCCAAAAATATTTAAATAAATGATATTCTGTTATTAACAGCGTGATTATTTTTTTTAATTGCTTGACAGCCCCACTATTTATATTTTACAGCAGTAGCAGAGGGTCTTATCGAAACAGTAGGCAAAGCAGCATGCAGATCCATGTTATGTATTAGAAGAAAATCACTGAGAAAATGAATACATTTTAACTTATCTGCTAATGACTTTTCTCCGAGTCCTCCCACACTCTGACCCTTGAGATTTGTCGTTTTCCCACTGCTTCCTCTACAAGTAAGCAGGAGACAGAAAATTCCTGAACTGTTGTTTGAACGCCATCATTAATTTCCAGTTTGTTTTCTTCTGTCTTCAGCAAGATGAAGGTTATATTAAAAAAAAAAAGTAATACTTACAAATAATAAAAGATAAGGCGATCAAAGCAAACTAATTTGATTACTTTAAAAGAATTTTTAGAGAATAATACAGACTCATGTTAGCAATGGGAAGTGTGCAGTTATTAGTCTGCCAAAGTAATTGTCACCATCGATAACAAGTTGCTGACGTAAAAAAGGATCTACAGAAATCAACAGTTTGACCGTCTATGTTGGAAGAGAATGAAGGTCTTAAATATTTTATTAAATTTTGCTCAATACTGTTAGGAAAGAATAGTCGTTCTCTTCTTAAAGGCAAACTAGGGTATTGTCAGGGCTATCGGATTTGGGGTGAAATTCACTGAGCAGTAGAGCACCAGCACTTAAGTGTTGCCATGTGGTATAAAATATAGTATTTTTCTTAAGGTCCCCTGGGAGGTCTGTGAGTATGTGAGAATCAGAACTTCTGTTGGAGGAAAAAAAAATTGTCGTGGAGAAAAGCTTGAAAAGGTTATCTGTGCATGCCTTAAAGGCTTGGAAACCTGAAGGCAAATAAAAAGAACCCCATGTATATTACTATTATTTAAATCTCAGGCAATTTAAACCAACCTCATGATTTTTTGAGGCCTGATTCATGATTATTGAACATTTGAGGTTGGCAGTACGGTTTGTTACTTATTTTGATAATTTAAATCATGCACAGTCATTTTGCTGACCCTCTGCAGAGGGGGTGGGATTTCATCCTTTGTGCCCATCTGAAATTGTCTAATACACCCTGACAGTTCATGCAGCATGACTTGGAATGGTATGCAAAAAAGGAGACTTTTCATAAGCATCTGTCTAATCTACTGTTTTCATGGTGCCCTTGTGCTTTCAGATATGGTGCATCTATTTGAAATATTTACGCCAATCTCATTTTTGCTCCTAGTAGCATTGAAACATGTTTATACAACCCTTTTTGGTTTTGCCATTTCCATTCCTCTTATTGCAAATTAAATTAATATAGACAGCTCTGTAGAACTGCAGGCCTTGACTCTGCAATTGGATCTGTTCCTCTGGGGTCTTATCACCCACACCAATCCCTGTTGAAGTCAGTGAAGTCAGTCATGGGTTTGCCAGTGCAGACCTGATTGTAAGATTGGGGCCTTTTTTATAGTTTTCTCAAGCCAAACTCCAAAACTGTACAGAGCTAAGAACAAGAGAACAGATTGTATATAATATGATTGACAGAAGACATTGGTGTTAAGGATATTTTATAATTTTTGAACATATTAAAGGATTTAAAAACATTTAGACATAACACTAATTATTGCGGAAGAATTAAGTCAAGGTACATTGTAAGTTCTTTGGGGCATGGATCATTTTTTTGTTCTGTGTTTGTACAATGACTGGTCTATTACTGGGGTTCATAGTATAGTACTATAATTAATTAATTTAATTAATAATGAGATATGAGGTGAGATGTAAAAAGTCAAATGGATAGAAGGATGAAAAAAAGCTCTTCCCTCAGCAGCTCTAGTATTCTGGGGAAAGCCTTTGTATTGACAGTGGCTGGAGACTGGCTCAGTGAGATAAGGTAGGGAAGATCCAAGAAGAATTTACGAACAAAGGCCCGGTCTTACCAAGCCATACACGTGTTTGACTTTATTACCATGAAGTGTCTCAATGAAATAACGAAATTACTTGTGGTAGTAGATACAAGCATGTTCGTGAATAGTTTAATTGATTTCAATGAGGCTACTCTTGGTTGTGTAACGTTAGCGCCCTTTTGGCCAAGATGGAGTCTGCTCTGGAGGCAGCTCTGGCCAAGAGACGGCACGCGCAGGAATGCAGCAGGAAAAATTCCCCTCCACCCCAGGGGCACCTGTTCCAAACCCTCCAGAGTGAACACAAACACCCACAGGAAAAGTACAATGGATATAACAAAGGGAGATATTTATTTACAGAGGGATGAGAGGAGAAAAATAACAAGGGGAAGTATAGGGGGAGCCGTAGAATGGGGTTGCATCCAAACCAAGGCCCCACAGGCCCAGTGGCAGCACAGTCTGAAAGGGCAGACACCGAGCAATGTGTCTGCACACAGAGTTCAGGAGTCCTGAGCAGAGTTCCAGTTCAGTGCTGAGTCTTGGGTGCTCCTGGTCGTCTTCAGTGCCAGTGAACTTTCCCCAACAGACCCCTCCGGTGTCCTCTTCTGCTGCTTTCTGCACAGCCACGCAGAGCAACAACCTCCACACTTAACTAGCAGCCTCCTTCCTTATTCCCAATGCAGAGTCACAAGCCCCGGTACTCACAGTCCCTTCCAGTTTTGGGCAGCAGTGATACTGGGTCCAGCTCTGGCCTGTCCTTCTCGGGCGATTCCTCCCTGGCACAGTGCTCCTCCTGACTCCTGTCCTGGGGTGTCCCCGATCGGCCACCCTGTCCTTCCCAGGTTTCAGGCAGGTTCTCTCTCCTTCACTTTTTTGTCCAGGGCTTCCCAGCTGCAGCCCTTCTCTCCCCGGGCTCCAGAGCCACACCCCCAAGTTTCCCTCCTTTCTTTCACTGCTCCCGCTCCCCACTAGGAAAAAGATTTAAAGGGGCCAAGCTCTCTAAACCCCAAGGGGTTACACTCTTCCCCCCACAAAAGAAATAATCCTTGATGTCCCCGTTAAGGTGAGCAACTCTACACTATGGATCCCCAGCAGGAGACCCAGGGCCCCCATTTGTCAGGAGCATTTCCTCACAGGACCCCGAGGAGTGGAACAGGTTTCCCATGAGGCAATTTGCTCCTCGTGGCACCCCAGAGATCTGTAGGTCACTGGGTTCTCCTAAATGCTCATACGTCAGCACACACCTAGGCTTTCCTTTCCTAGAGGAACGCCTAGGCTGGCTGTCAGGTATTGGCTCAGGTGACACCACTGAACATGGAGGCAAGATAATGGGTCCTTGAGGCACGAATTCAAGGGCATCTGGGTTTAGAATGGCTGTTTGCGGTACAGGGTTCTCTGCCTCCACCAAACCTTCCTCATCGTGTTCTTGGGAGGAACCCACAGCATCTCACAGTAGGGCCCCGGAAGTGCTCAGTGTGGGTTCTTCCCCTTCATCATCTCTTTGTGCGACAACCAGAGGCTGCATTAGGGCTGGGGCATTCCAAACTGGATGAAGCGCCACAAGGCTGAGAACGCAAAGATATCGATCTGTCCTGACTTTGTTTTATCGAACATGTCTATCATCATAAGACAGGTCTCATCATTAAATGCAGACCAGTTGGAGTTGACCAGGGCCTGCTTGAGTTCTTTGATGGAGATGTAGCCACTGCGATCGGCATCCACTGTCTGGAACCAAGAAAAGGGCTCCAGGTCCACGTTACCAGCAGGAGCCCTGGCTCCATAGGGTCCTGGCTGAGGGGCACCATAGGGATTGGTAGATGGCTGCCCATAAGGCCCTCCTGCATAAGGTCCCCCAGGTGCTCCAGATGGTGCTCCCCCTGGGGTGGGCTGCCCATAAGCCCCTCCGCCAGATGGTGGTCCATAGGGGCCTCCAGGTGCTGGGCCGCGATAGGAACCACCAGGAGGCAGCCTACCTTCATACTGGCCTCTGGAATAGTAACCGCCTGCGGGGCACCTGGGGCTGGCCCTGCTGATCCGGGGTAACCCTGCCCGTATGGATAGCCGGCCATGGCGCTCTAAACTCCAAGGGGTTACAGTTGCAAAATCAAACTTTTGTGTAAGGTTTTGCAGGACTGGGGCCAGAAAGGGTAGTATAGAACGGTACCTTAAATGAATCCTCGGAGTTGTCTAAAGATGAGTAGTGATGTTATTGTGCTTCTTTGTATGTGAAAGGTGATGGGTAAGTAACATTCTGCAGAGACTGAAGTGCTAGGACATGGCAGGCTTGAAGGAGTTCCACACCTTCACCTCCTTTTGCTTTGTGTTTTGTGTAAAGGATTTCATCAGTAGTGAGGCCAAGGCAGTAGCAAAGTGCAATGTTTCAGACGTGGTAAGATATGGTATATGGATGGATTTGTGGGGAAAAACCCAATACAGATAATAAGTAGGGCACACAGGAGTACTTGTTTCCGTTCCTAGCTCTGCTAGTGACTTTCTGACCTAGTATAAACGTAAAAGTTTTATGGGTATAGCTATACCATTATAACAATATTGGCAAAAGCCTCTTAGTGTATATTGACAAAAAAAAGAACTTTTGCTGGTCTAGCTTGTACTGCTTTGGTGAATAAAATATGCTAGAACAGCCAATGCTATATAATTGCATTTCCACTTTTATTGGCATAGAAATGTTGCAGAAAAATCACACCCCTAACTGATGTTGCTATGCTGCAAAAGTTTCTGGTGTAGGCCTGGCCTCTGTGTGACCTATGTAAACGTTTCCCCCCCCCCTTCTTTTTCCAGGGGATATAAGAACCCACAGCCCCCATGTACTTCAGTGAGCAATATGAGTGCTGAGAATCTCTGAAGATGAGGCAATTTAATCTCTCTTACCTCCTTTGTCTGGCTGTTACTGGGCTTAATTAAGGTGTGTGAAATAGTTTGAGCTTGTTGCATGAAAGGCACTAGAAGTCCAAAGTATTTAGTCATTTGGTAGGAGTGCAGGGAAAACATATTGTTTAGTTAGGCCAAAGAAAACTTTGGAAAGGAGATTTATCTTTCACTTCAAGGGTCCTGTCTTAATGCTTTGAAGCACCTTTTAGATAATTCAAGGAATGGCGCTTGTATTCAGTACTGGGAAAGGATATGCTTACCTGCCTTTGCAAATGGAAACAAAGCTATCGTATATACTATATAGATTTACATAATATATAGAGGGGAAAACAATACCAAGGAGACAGAATAAAATCCATGAAATTGAAAGAGGAACTTTGGGGCCATTACCCCAGCTGATGTTAGATCAGCATTGCTCCAGTGAAATCAGTGAAGCTATGCTAATTTACACTAGCTGATGATCAGAGAAAAGAAATATTTAATTGCAAGAGCACCCTATTTCTAACAAATATTTATCCAGTTATGTGTTCAGAGGGGATGTAAGGACATGAGAAGAGCTACCAGAGCCAATAAGCAGGATAATTTGTAGCATCTTTTCTATGGACGTTAGAATTTATCACACAGCGATTGAGCAATTGCTTAAATGGATTATGTAACTGCTTATTATCTGTGAGAGGCCACACCATCAAATACTATCCACAGAGGGAAAAAGTGGGTGTGATTACATGGCAAGCCCCCCAGAACAGCTCAATCTTGTCTAAGCAGCATAGTCCAATTGGTACATTTCCAAGCGTCCTCAAATTATGAGTAGCACAGTTAAAATGTGGGAGGAGCCAGATCTACAGGGTCATAGGTTTGAAGCCACCCATATCTAAAAATGAGAGGATGTTTTTTCTCTCACAAGTTAATACCATTCAAGGCACCACTAGCTCATTCATTATATGCATTCTGCAGAATGCATCGGATAGGCAAATCCTTACATCCATTAGCAAAACTGTATTGATGGTGGGAGGAATACGTTGCCGGGCAGGGACACAGATGCATGTGTGAAGTAATTAATCTGAGGATTTTGATCCATTTTCCCCTGCAGCCTTTCTGACCACACACAGTTTTCTGGTCTTGATTATTGCCCTTTCAATCAGATAACCAACCCACTGTACAGAGTGAAGAGTATGATATAAGGCCATTTCTGAACATATTGATATTGCAGACCCCTTTGCGCAGGTACCTGCCTTCTATATGTCTGTCCCAAGGGCAGAGAGTTTATGTCTCCAAATCTGACATGTTGTTATCTATCCGTTTCCACTCTCTTTTGCCTTCAGGTAAGGATTACATTAAAGCTGTTTGTATCACAATACCAGGAGGAAACATCATGTGTCTCCAAAAAAAGGATTGTAGAATATTAATTTATGTAGATTTGCTGCTTGTCATCGTCTTAAAATTTTAATGTGGCGGTTTTGCATTTATTTTGCCTCATTTTTGTCTTGGGAAAGTAGGTTAACCCTAGGTCTAGTGCAAGCCATGGAGATGTTAACATTACCAACAAGTGTTCAGTTGCATGACATGATCGGTTTACATTCTTGCAGAACCATAATTAACATTTTATTGAACTGTGTAAACCAACATCCAGTTTGGATTTGTAACTCGATAAACATCTGTTCCAAAAGTTGCTGCAGTTAGAAATTTCTGTGTAAAGTTCCTCTTGACTGGCTGGCTTCAGTACCATTTTGGTAGGAAATGATTAGTGTTTGATTGGGGTCAAGCCCTTGGTTTTCACTGCAATGGAGGTAAATCATTTAGTCAGTGCAGACAAGGTTTTTATGTTGGATCTGGTAAGAACAATTCTAAAACATAACGTGCTGTTCTATGCTAGAGTACACTCCATTAAAATAGAGAGCAACACTGCTTGACAATATCAGAAAACTCAAGAGGTGTCAAAGTTTAAATGCATCAATTTCCTTATCTGATGTTTGTGCCATAACACTTGCAAATGGATGGTATTTTTTTAAATGAAACCAAAACTGTTTGTATATCTGAGTTATTTGGAATTTCCATAATTGCTGTATTGACAGTTCTTTTCAGTTCTGCCTTGAGCTGGAAATATCCTTCATCTGTCTGTGTTTTTAACATTTTTGGCTGCTGAGTGACAATCACAAAGCCTGTAACCGCAGCCTGCTTTGTGTATTCAGATCTCAAGTAATCTTACACAAATGCATCAAATCCTCAAGGAATAAAATAGGGCTAGCTGCATGGATTTATCATATGAAAACTTCAGAGCAAAATGTAGGCACAGTCAAGGACACTGAACACTTTTCTGGTTCAGTATACGTGATGAGCCGGTATAAATCGTTGGGTTATATTGAAAGATAAATCTAAGTACTAATGTTTCCTGTATCATGTGACTCATGGGATGCAGGTGATCTGCTCTTCAGAATTTAGGCCTGGGAGTCAGGACTCCCAGCTTCTGTTCGCTCTACCACTGACTTCAGCCTGATTTCAAAGGTACCAAAGATTCATCCAAATCTGTGGATGCCCAGCATCTTTGAAAAGTTAGGCCACTAAACGGTCTGTTCTCAGTTTCCTCATCTATAAAATGGGTACAACAGTACCCAGATTTGGACAGCATTTTGTGCTGACAGTCTGCACGAGAAGCCCAGGACCGGAATGGCGCGGATATTATGGGTTTGATTGAGGTGCACTGGCAGAGTTGCACAGAGGAGGGTATCATGTCTTCGACCTTAGCTACGGTTGGCTCAAGTCAGCTCGTGATGTTAAAGAGACTCTGTCAATTTAAATATGGCCCAGAACTTAAGTTTTTCAAAAACTGGCTTGTATAAAGTCTAAGAAAAATAGAAATGGTTCCCCAACTTAAGAGAAACAAACAGTAAAAGCAGTTGTTTTAAATATTTAATATTAAATAATATTTAAATATTGAAACCCAAACATTGCAACACTAAGAACCTAAAAGTGAAATGACACTATGAAAGCTGGGAGAAATGCAAAAAAATTAACAAAGAGCACAGATGTGACAAATAACCTGTTTTTTTTAATTTCTTTCACTTTCAGTGATTTAAGGTGTTTGTCGTATAAGTAAAGACAATGTAACAAGCTGACAGTGGCAATTTTAAATTCACTTGCAAGTGAGAAATAAACAAAAAAACATTAACCTACGTACACAATTTAAATCTTTTCTAGACTCTGGAGAAAAATCTTCCAAAATGTCTTTTACGTTCTGCTGTCAGCTACATCTGTGCAAATCCACTGAAGTCCGTGGATGTGAGCAGAATTTGAGTTCTCACTTTTTTGATCTTCTTAAGCTTAGCTTAGCATGTTCTTTTTTAAATTAATGTTAAGGACAATGGTAGTAAAGTTGGTCAGAAAATGTGCTCTTCTCCCCACCCTCCCCCCCCCGGAGATTTTGGAGGGGACGGCGGGGAAGGTGGAGACATTGTTTTGTCAGTTTTCTACAGGAAAAAAAATGGCTTTCTGGCAAAAACTTTACCAATTTTTTTTGGCTGAAATCCTAAATATTTTAATTCGGAAATGCTGCCATAATGGATCATGGTGGGAGTTGTAGTTTAGATGTCTCATGCTCCCATCCTGCTCTGTATGCTAGGCTACTTCTCCCATGATCCACCATAGACTCTCTTCATGGTGAGTAGGAGAGCCACTTGCCTCATGGTTGTCTCTGGCTTTGATTCACCTATACTGATGCAGAGAGGTGTAGGTTATACCTTGTGGTCAGAAGGGATGTATAGCAAGAGCGGGCAGATGGTTGGATCTTGGGGAGCAATGGATGCTGTGAGGACACATTGTATCTTTTTTAGATTACAACATTTATCCATTGCAGACACATTAGAGAAGCTTTGGAGATTTTAAATTTTATTTGTTCAGATTTAAGACCTGCTCCCATTGAAGTCAATAGTAAGTCTCCCTTGGTGTTGAGAAGGACAGGGCCTTCAATATAACTAGAGTTTTAGAAAAACTGTGCCAAAGAATTGGAAGAAGGTCTCTGAATGGAGATAACAGCTGATATTTTTTTCAGTCAAAAGGAACTCTGCCAAAAGAAGTTATGACCTCACAAGCTAGAGGATCATTGCATCTTGCTCCAGTTCTCTGAAGAACTTAATTTTCCAGAAATATGCTCACAGTTTCAGATGATGACTAAGATTTAGATTCTTCATGAGAGACAGTGTCTCCAGTTGATGAATAAACATCAAAATAATCAAAACTGCTTACGGTGGATGGTGTAATCTCACATTGCTGTACATCATCTAATCTGCTTCTCTGATACTGTAAGAATTACCCCTATTGTGTATTTCCTAATATCTTGTTCGGGATGGTTTTTCAAAAGGTCTAAAATGACGTGGCTTGCATAATTTGTCTTGGGCAGTGACTTCCATATAACTGAACTGAAAATACTGGCAGTTAGGTTAGATTTACTTTTCATTATCTGCATTACTCCTAGTTGTGTCACTCTCTACCCAACCACACCAGTAAGTCAGGATGCACAGAGGTGGTGATAGAAAGGAAGGTGGAAAGGGAATAAGTGTTGTCCCAACAGAGATGCAAAGATACATACAGCCCAATCCCCCATAGCTGCTGTGGGAATCAGTTACAGTTTGATCACTAAATCTTCACATTAAAAAAAGTAGCATTTTTCAAATAGGAAAGCCCCTACCTGTTTGGCTTTAATTTTGTTTGGAAATTGATTGAGAGACAGAAGAGCCTGTATTAAATAGAGCTCTAGATTCCTCTCATTCCCAACCTGCCTTGCTAAAAGGTAATTAGTAGTCAGGCTTTCCCTCTTTCTTCACTTTTTTCACCATTGAGGTAGAAGCAAACTTCCCAGTTCGTACTCAACAGAAATGTCAGATATCGTGTGGGTTAATGAGAAGCCCTGATTTTTTCTTCCTCCTTTCAGGAGGCCCCTTGACACCCTAACAGTAATTGTGGAGAAAAAGTTGAGCTTTCTGAAGACTATTAATGATCTGGAGGATTGCATGGATTACACCCTCAGCAAGTTTGCAGATGACACTAAACTGGGAGGAGTGGTAGATACGCTGGAGGGTAGGGATAGGATACAGAGGGACCTAGACAAATTAGAGGATTAGGCCAAAAGAAATCTGATGCAGTTCAACAAGGACAAGTGCAGAGTCCTGCACTTAGGACAGAAGAATCCTATGTACTGCTACAGATTAGGGACCGAGTGGCTAGGCAGCAGCTCTGCAGAAAAGGACCTAGAGGTTACGGTGGACAAGAAGCTGGATATGAGTCAACAGTGTACCCTTGTTGCCAAGAAGGCTAACGGCATTTTGGGCTGTATAAATAGGAACATTACCAGCAGATCGAGGGACGTGATCATTCCCTGCTATTTGGCATTGGTGAGGCCTCATCTGGAGTACGGTGTCCAGTTTTGGGTCCCACACTAAAAGAAGGATATGGAAAAGTTGGAAAGAGTCCAGCGGAGGGCAACAAAAATGATATGGGGGCTGGAGCGCATGACTTATGAGGAGAGGCTGAGGGAACTGGGATTATTTAGTCTGCAGAAGAGAAGAAGAGGGGGGATTTGATAGCTGCTTTCAACTACCTAAAAGGGGTTCCAAAGAGGATGGATATAGACTGTTTTCAGTGATAGCAGATGACAGAACAAGGAGTAATGGTCTCAAGTTGCAGTGCGGGAGGTTTAGGTTGGATATTAGGAAAAACTTTTTCACTAGGAGAGTGGTGAAGCACTGGAATGGGTTACCTAGGGAGATGGTAGAATCTCCTTCCTTAGAGGTTTTTAAGGTCAGGCTTGACAAAGCCCTGGCTGGGATGATTTAGTTGGGGATCGGTCCTGCTTTGAGCAGGGGGTTGGACTAGATGACCTCCCGAGGTCCCTTCCAATCCTGATATTCTATGATGCTATGAACATGGAATTATTTCCCCTGAGGTGCCTTCCTGTTCCGCATGACAATTTACTTTGGTACACACCATAAAAATCCTCTCTTTCTTGATGCTTGCAGATACTTGAAGATAAGTGTTGGTACCAGTAGTTATCTCTTACTCAAACTGTATGTATTTAGCTGTTAATCTAAATCATTCCTTCATTCCTTTAATCATTCTGGTGGTTATTCTCTGAATTCCCTCCAACTTTTCATGCCTTTCTGTATGAGGATGTTCAGCTGGTACTGCTCAGGGATGGTCAGGGCTCTTTTGCCTGAATTTGGTGAGATGCTGTCTTAAAAAAGATGCTTTGTATAGGATTGATCAGCCATGGTGTTTGTAACTCTGGAATAAACCTGAATGTATAACCAGAGATATCAGAGAGATTTGGTGTTGCCAAAAGAAATCTCATGCACTTCCTGACTACATTCCAATACTTAAATATTGTAATCGTGTATACAGATATTTCTAGAATGGGAATATTTTTCACTCTTCTCCCATAAAACTTAATAATGGCTCTGGGAGCTCTGCTTAAATTTCTTTCCTCTGCAGAAGGTGCCCTTCCTGTTTTGTGTGGGCCAGTTCTTCAGTGACACAAGGAGCTTTACAAGAACTTTCTCTCAGACACCAGAGGTGTGAATTTTGGATTTTTATTGTAGTAGATTTAGTAAAGTACTTTGGAATTTCATATTGGCTGATTTTTATTGCAATTTTATGGTTTTGTTTGCTATTAAAACAACAAGATTTATGTTGACTCTTAGTCCTTTTAACTTTGCATATTACTTTGATTACAGTACTTTTCGAGTTCTAGGCTCAGAGAGTTTGTTGAATGACCATGCTGCTGAATGATTTTCTTAAATGCTTCCCATATAATTTAGATGCCAATTCCCAGTCAGAAAACCCTGTTTAGCAAAATACAGAGTCTCTTCTTTCAAGAGCCTGTGCATAATGTATATAGATACTAAGGGGAGTAATGCACAAGTATCAAAAGGAAAATTGACTGCTATACTTGGTAAATGTTGTTTAATGTTGGTGCAGGAATGAGTGGTCCCATATTGCCCTGAAAGGTGCTTAATTACTTCTTTAGAAGGTGTACCACTGTTTAGGTTATCTTGCTGTATGATCTTTCTGCAGGGGTTTCATGTTTTGCTGGAAGAAAAAATCTAAAAAAAGAAAAGATTTTAAGAATGCCTGAGGTGAAAGTGTATCTTGATTTTGTTGTTTTAAGTCTTCATTTAAGAACCCCGTTTAATCAACTGCAACACAGTGCAAGACATTTATATTGTCAGTGGGTTGTTATTGTTTATATTTATATGATTTAAAAACAAATAAAAAAATCCCACCAACCAACCAACCAACCAACCAACCAACCAACCAACCAACCAACCAACCAACCAACCAACCAACAATTAAGACTGTAACTCTGTTTGGCAGGCCCAAAATTTGACTACTTACTATCCACACCATCATTCGCTGCCCTTTCGCCTTACTCAATTTGTGAAGCCCATGTTATTATTTATAGTACAGAAGTATGCTGTTTGCTTTTTGAATGCTGCATTTAAAAAAAATATTCATGCCTCTGTCACTCCTCAGGCTATCAGCAAATGATTAACACTGTGACCATAACACATTCAGTTCCTCCGGTTGTTGGGAGCGAGTAGCATTGCTCAATGTTGCCACTACAGCAGTCAATTAAAGAGTCGTCAGTTTTGTTTGAAACAAACAAATCCTCCCACTGTGTTTTCAAAAAGTTTGTTTTCTAAGAGCCAATCAGTGATATTAAAAATTATTTCCTCAGAGAGTTTCTGTTTCTGAAAGTGCAGTGATGATGCTGGAGGCTTGGCGCTCCATGAGTATACGATCATAAGTGAGTCTGAACAGAACTGCCACACTTTTAAGGGTGTCCTCAGAAACACTGTGGAGAAAATATATGTATGAGAGGGAATGCTCCCACTTCTTCAATAAAGGGCCAGCAAAGACCTGCATCTAAATTTCTGAGGCCTCCGATGTGTTCTCCAGCAAAATCTGGGGAGTTTGGACTTGATCAGCGAAATATTGATAAAGTTAAAAATAGGGGAAGAAATAAGAATATAACAAACAAACTCTACTCCTAACCCTCTCTTCCAGTTATTTAAGGATTCTTTGTACACCGTGAAGAAAAAAATAGTAATTTTTACCCCCTTTTTCAGATAACCCCCTTTTTACTACCCCCTTTTTCAGATAACCTTTTAAGTACCTAAGTTCCCTGCCCATTTATTATTATTGGTACGGAGAAGGGGGTATGTTGTAAATTAAATATTTTCCCATTCAGATTTAGAGTTTGAGAACAATTTCCATATCAAAGCTAGTGAATGTATTCACATATTTAATTCTGAATGTTTGCAAGCAGTCAAAGATGTAGTACTAGTATGAAATGGTATCTCATATAACAAAATACAAGCATCCTACAAACATTTCAATTTTTAATTGTGGTATATAATTATCAGCTAATATGTCCAGCCCATATCCTTGGGTATGATTATTTCTGTTAATTTTAAATAAAAAGAGAAATTATGAACTTGAAACTCACGTGAAAAGAGGTTTGGTAAGAAATTGAAGTAAAATTCTCCTGAATGCTTCAGAAAAATACTTAACCCAGGAATGTATTGTTTGATTTTTCTCATTTTGTCTCATTGGATCATTATATGGTTCCTATATGTGAAATGCTTATTTTTGGTGTGCAATGTGTAGAACGCAGATGATCCTGCCAGGTTTAAATATCAGTATACCCCTCCCCACACTGCACTCACTGTGTTCCAAGGCTCATTAGAGGGGTTATGCGGTTTACATGAAGACTAGGAAGCCCTCAGCCTACATTTTAAAGCAGTCTTCAATCCTATACAGCAGTAGCATGGTGACGACAAGCCTCCTGTAGTCCACACCTCCCCCTCTCCTCCCACGCTTGATGGTATTATTTTCCCCTAAACAATCTTATGTTCCTATTGGGTTGGAATTTTGCAAAATGTGTTCAATTTGTGTAGATATATAACAAAATTTGAAGTTTTGGGTTTAGAAAAGCCATATATCTCAGTGGTTTTTGACCACCTCTGAAACCCACTATTTTAAGATTAATTTGATACAAAGAATTTTTCATTCAGGAAGTATTCAGAAAAAGAGAGAGAGAGAGTTGAAGCAGAGGAAAGAATATGATCCTAACGTAACTCAGGGGTATATAGTTATATGAAAGCACTGGGTGTAATTCTGAACTTACTTACACTGTCCTCTTACTGGGTGATATCCTAGTCCTGAAGTCAATGGTAAAACGCCCGTTGTCTTCAGTGGAGCTGTTTCAGAGTAGCAGCCGTGTTAGTCTGTATTCGCAAAAAGAAAAGGAGTACTTGTGACACCTTAGAGACTAACAAATTTATTAGAGCATAAGCTTTCGTGAGCTACAGCTCACTTCATCGGATGCATTTGGTGGAAAATACAGAGGGGAGATTGATGTACACACACAGAGAACATGAAACAATTGGTTTATCATACACATTGTAAGGAGAGTGATCACTTAAGATAAGCCATCACCAGCAGCAGGGGGGGGGAAAGGAGGAAAACCTTTCATGGTGACAAGCAAGGCTATTTCCAGCAGTTAACAAGAATATCTGAGGAACAATGGGGGTGAGGTGGGGGGGAGAAATAACATGGGGAAATAGTTTTACTTTGTGTAATGACTCATCCATTCCCAGTCTCTATTCAAGCCTAAGTTAATTGTATCCAGTTTGCAAATTAATTCCAATTCAGCAGTCTCTCATTGGAGTCTGTTTCTGAAGCTTTTTTGTTGAAGGATAGCCACTCTGAGGTCAGTAATCGAGTGACCAGAGAGATTGAAGTGTTCTCCAACTGGTTTTTGATTGTTCTAATTCTTGACGTCTGATTTGTGTCCATTTATTCTTTTACGTAGAGACTGTCCAGTTTGACCAATGTACATGGCAGAGGGGCATTGCTGGCACATGATGGCATATTGATGGCATTGTAGTCGTAGGAATGCATGATACAGATCTTGTAGGTGTTTGTCTCTGTCTGAGGGGTTGGAGCAAATGCGGTTATATCATAGAGTTCTTTGATGGAGATGTAGCCACTGCGATCAGCATCCACGGTCTGGAACCAAGAAAAGGGCTCCAGGTCCACGCCGGGGGACATGTTACCAGCAGGAGCCCTGGCTCCATAGGGTCCTGGCTGAGGGGCACCATAGGGATTGGTAGATGGCTGCCCATAAGGCTCTATATCGTAGAGCTTGGCTGTAGACAATGGATCGTGTAGTATGATAATAGCGGTCAGTAGGTTTCCGATATAGGGTGGTGGTTATGTGAAATAAACTGACCGCTATTCCTACCTACATGCCTCTAGCTTTCATCCATGCGTTCCTACAACTACAATACCCACCTGCTGAAGTGAAGAAACAGATTGACAGAGCCAGAAGAGTACCCAGAAGTCACCTACTACAGGACAGGCCCAACAAAGAAAACAACAGAACGCCACTAGCCATCACCTTCAGCCCCCAAGTAAAACCTCTCCAACGCATCATCAAGGATCTACAACCTATCCTGAAGGATGACCCATCACTCTCACAGATCTTGGGAGACAGGCCAGTCCTTGCTTACAGACAGCCCCCCAATCTGAAGCAAATCCTCACCAGCAACCACACACCACACAACAGAACCACTAACCCACGAACCTATCCTTGCAACAAAGCCCGTTGCCGACTCTGTCCATGTATCTATTCAGGGGACACCATCATAGGGCCTAATCACATCAGCCACACTATCAGAGGCTCGTTCACCTGCGCATCTACCAATGTGATATATGCCATCATGTGCCAGCAATGCCCCTCTGCCATGTACATTGGTCAAACTGGACAGTCTCTACGTAAAAGAATGAATGGACACAAATCAGACGTCAAGAATTATAACATTCAAAAACCAGTTGGAGAACACTTCAATCTCTCTGGTCACTTGATTACAGACCTAAGAGTGACTATCCTTCAACAAAAAAGCTTCAAAAACAGACTCCAACGAGAGACTGCTGAATTGGAATTAATTTGCAAACTGGATACAATTAATTTAGGCTTGAATAGAGACTGGGAATGGATGAGTCATTACACAAAGTAAAACTATTTCCCCATGTTATTTCTCCCCCCCCCACCCCAACCCCCATTGTTCCTCAGATATTCTTGTTAACTGCTGGAAATAGCCTACCTTGCTTGTCACCATGAAAGGTTTTCCTCCTTTCCCCCCCCTGCTGCTGGTGATGGCTTATCTTAAGTGATCACTCTCCTTACAGTGTGTGTGATAAATCCATTGTTTCATGTTCTTTGTGTGTGTATATCAATCTCCCCTCTGTATTTTCCACCAAATGCATCCGATGAAGTGAGCTGTAGCTCACGAAAGCTTATGCTCTAATAAATTTGTTAGTCTCTAAGGTGCCACAAATACTCCTTTTCTTTCAGTGGAGCTGGTAGTTCATTTATGGTCTTCTGTGGAGTTATTCCATTTGTATATTGTTGTAACTAAGAGCAGAAATTGGGACCCATTACATGCAAAAGTTTTACTCTTTCACTACTTCTTATTAGTAATTCTGAATGTTGACACTGATTTGGAAAAGGAGAGATTTAAATATATTGTACGTTCCATTATCTGGGTTATCATAATGGACTTGAGTAGGTTTCTGAGTATGTAACTCCTGGCCAAATTTTTTGACAGTTATTTCTTTTTAAGAAGGGAATGGGGTGAGGAGATATTTGGTCAGATTGTGCCCTGGGCTAGAGTTTGCAGATATTTGTGGAGGGGTGCACCAAATTAAGCAGATGTGATCAATATTCACCCTTTGCACCAATGAGGCCACCCTGCTATGGCATCACTCCATTCCTAAAGTGACCCGGATTAGAAACTAAATGCTCCAAGTAAGGGTAAAGACAATGATGAGAGAAGGAGAAAAACAACACTTCTTTGGCCCTCTCTGTGTCGCAGAGTGCTATTGGCATTGCTATGCTGCAGCTCCCCACCTGCTATGCTGCTGCTTTAGTCTTTCAGCGACAGACAAACCCAACGTCACTCTTCACATATGTTTTTACTTATTGATTGGCACTTGGCAGATTTAGCGGCTGCAGCCCCACTACGTGAGAACTTTGATAGTGACATTTGCTTGTCAGTGAGAGTGGTAGTGTGGGGAATGTGACTGAGGCAGCTGGTAGAGTGTGGCTTTGACAAGGGGAGAGGCACAGCAAGCCAAAGATTTGATTTATGTTGTAAGCCCAGTGTCCTCAGACCAGAGCCAGCTCAGAAAATTTCTGATGTCGGTTCTTTTTTCTTTCTAAGGTTAATTGGTCTGCGTGTGTGTCCGTGTCCACATAATCAGAGTTCCAGTGGAAGAAACAGAAGGCTAGTGCTGTGCAGTACTGCAGTAATTGCCAAATGGGGATCGTGGGTCCAGAGAGTCACAGAAGTTTTCAAGTCAAGCTTTCCAGCAATGCTCTGATGAACAAGCAGTGCATGTTCTGGTGCACACTATCTGTTTCTCAAACTGTCCTATCACACTGCATTCTCCTACTCCTTTACAATTACACACACATTTCAGGCTGTTGGGAAAATGGCACATTGTTAGACGAAATGCCATAGCAAACGAATATAGTGATGCTAAGTAGAACTATTCTATCAATTGCTTTCTCCTCCCTCACTTCCATTACCTTAAAATAAGAGTGGGACTATTAGAGGTTCCAGTTGTCTCCTGCACATTTTCAGGGCTGCTCCCTCCAGCCTCATGACTTTTTCCTTCTGCGGTGTATGTGGTGATTTGCTCCTGCTTTGATAGAACACACGTTTGGCTCCCAGATACCCAGTTGTGCCTAATTTTTGCTGAGAATAGCTTAGGGAAAGGGGTGGGAGGCAAAAGGAAGCTAGTTACAATGTAGCTCCCTGATTCTGGAATCAGTTCTGCACCAGCCATGGAGTACATCCCTCCATCAGCTAAGGATAGCTGGAGCATAGCATGCTCCAGCCTTATTCCAACATACCCTTTATGCTAGGACTGTGGCATTAGTGATGTAGGAGCTAGCCCTATGTCTGCTGGGGACCCCTCCTAACCAGGGAAATCTCTAGCCGGTGAGATCCAACTGCTTTCTGCTTTCTTTGTGTTCTGAAAGCAGTGTAGTGAGAAGACTAGAGAATCAGGTCCATACTTTATAACACTTTATAACAAGAGGTACATGCATACCTGGAATCCTGAGCAGGTTTTTGCCTATTTGCATTTTAATAAATACCATACCTCTTTCTAAAATCATTAGGATCACACAGGAGGTGTTTTAAAAGTGTATTTAACAAATATATTTTAAAAACCTCTATCAGATACAGTTGCATACATTCATTGTGTGTGTACCTTAGTGAAATTGTGCATTTTACTGAGTCTCAAAGTAAAAACTGGGAAACCTGTCATAGAGGTTGGGTGTGGAGATCTTCTTCGTGTTGTGTAGGTCTTTGCTTCACAAAGGATTGTTTGGTGGGAGGCACAGGGATATTTTTCTGTTTGTTTTTCTTTACTTTGTTTTTCTTCCTCTTGTTCCTTCATCTTTGTCGTCTTAGTTCTCTCTCTCTTGCTGTATATTTGGGTGAAATATATTAAGGATCAGATTCAAATACCCTACTTTGTGTTGTGTAGGTCTTTGCTTCATAAATAGCCCTAGTGTGGGAAAAAAGGCACTAATCAATACGAGTAAAGGTGTCACAATCTGTCCCTAATCTTACAAAACATAAAGATATCCTAGTAAAGGATTGATTTATTTTGCACCGTAGATTCATTTTTATAAATTTTTGAAGGCAGTATATTTTTTCTATTCTATGCATAGAAAATATTTTTTATTGTGTACTGCATCGTTACACCGTGGGTCTAAACATGTTTTTTTGTAATTGTTCTTAGTATTAGAGTTTAAGCGATATGGGAACTATTTCCTAACGTGTGCCTAAGTAGTCAAACTTTTTGTTAGATGCAATTAGAATTTTCTCTTTTGATAGAATGTGAGACTCTAAAATGTTGTTGTACTTGGCTGCAGACAAAATTAATCCAGTCATTTGGGACTCCCAATATCAGCTTTCTGCAATCTGAAGGTATAGTACCACTGATATTTATGTTTATGTACTGTCATCCCAGAACTCATTACAAGCAGAAACCGTGAAGACACTTCTCTGACACTGTATACCAAGTATTGATGCATTTCAGAAATGTTATGTATACATTATGTATTTCAGAATGGCATTTTTACCCACAACATAATGTAGCTACCCTCTCTGTGGTATGAAGGTAATGGGGGAGAAGAGGCAGACTTCCAGTGTTTTTGTTAATTTGATATATAGATTGAATGAAAAAAAAATTGTGCACTGAAGTTATTAATACATTTTAAGTAACTCTTGTTTTTTATGTACTAAATTTTTTCCTTTGTACTGTTAACCTTTATAAATTGTTAGCCTTTAAAGAAATAATGTTTTGTTCATTTCCTGCTATTCTGTGTTCAGTTTAATACAAGCTTAACATGCTTCACCAGCATTTTATGCACCAGAAAAGGAGGACATAGTTAGGGTCCAATCCAAATTCCATTGACTTCCCTAGGAATTAGACCAAGGGTTAGATTTTCAAAGATATTTAGGTACCTAAAAATGCAACTTGTGAAATTTTCAAAAGCACCTGTTTGTGTGTAAATACCTTTAAAAATCTGCCTCCAGAAGAATTTTCTAAATATTTAATTGAATCCATTTTGAGTCTTTTCATCGGGAGTTGTAGAAACAGAATTTGCTTGAAGTCTTTATCTCGTATCTTAAGCTGTAATTACTTAGAGGGACACTGTCAACTTCCTGTCTAATCAGTTTTTAAAAAGTGAGTTAAAAGTGCAATAGTTTCAGGTATGGCACCAGCTCCTGAATCCCTCTGCTCATATTTGTGGTTTTACAATCCTGTTGAAAAAAACCCTCTCCTCTGTTGCTTTATGAAAGACGCATAAAAACAGGGGCAACTTGCTAACAGTAATGTTAGGTGTTACATGTACTAACAGTAGGTAAAATATTTTCAGACAGAAATATGACTGTATTGTCCTAACATTACTTGCCTATTCTTTAGCCTGATCAAAAGACTTGCTTATACACTTGCTTGCTTCCAAAATGAAAGAGAAATGTAATGTTGTTGAAAATTACTATCTTTTAATTACTCAGCATTTGGAATCACAGAAAAAGGTAAATCAAATACGTGTAGTTAGGAATGCAATAGTTGCGTTGCAAGGATAGGAAAACATATATAAAGTATATTTGACTGTCAAAAGAAGGGGGCTTTATTGATTTTGTAGGATACAGAGAGTACAGTGAATGCAGTGATACAATGCAGTTATTATTTATCAGAAAAATACTAGGGACATACAGGTAGTAGTAGATGGCAGACAACTAAGGCTTGGTCTACATTTAAAAGTTATATTGACATAGCTGCATTGGTCAGGGGTGTGAAAAATCAACAAAGCCCCCAGTGTAGATGCAATGATGCCCACAGAAGAGGGTTTCCGTTTACATAGCTACCGTTTGGGGAGGCAGTGTTCCTGTTCGAGCAGAAAACTCAGTCTGTTGGTATAAGCTGCATCTACGCCAGGGCTAGATCTCATGGGGCCGACATAGCCTAAGGAATAGTGGAGATGTAACAGTGAAATTAAATCTGCTCTACATTGGTCACCCTTCAAAAACTTGCCAGTTTTTTGTTTTAGATCACTTAGATAACTGTACCTCAGTATTTCCTATACTTCATATAGGGAAAACAAAATACTGAAGTGAAGAGATCAAAAATAAATCAATCAACTGTTAGTGTGCAGCACATTGTTCTTAGAGCCCTGTTTAACCCAGGGTCAAATCAAGAGTTTGCTGGGGTCATTCCCTGAAACCACCTAGCTGAGAGCTAGTCCTTCCTCTTTCTTAGGGAGCCATGATCAGTCTCTTCTACTCAGCCAATGGTCAAACTGCCTGAAGACCGGCTCTCAGAACCCTCCCCTCCCAAAAGTCTATCTTCAGGTTTTCCATTACCATCAAATGATCAAACAAAGATTTTTAGGTGCCTCAATGTGTGGCCAGGTTTTCAAATGTCCTGAGCTCCTAACTGCTCTAATTGATAAATCAGGTCATTTATTTAGATGCCTAAATATGGATTTAAGAATCTAACTTTTGGTGCCCATTTTTTTAAAATCTTGGCATGCAGTCTGTAATGTGAACCTTCTCTTCTGCAGGGAAGGATCACTAACCAGCTGAAGTTCTCAGATTTTGTGAATCCATTTCCCTCTAAAGCTGGAAGTAGGGTCTTACCCTTGTCAGAGCAGCCAGCTCTCTAAGGTCTGGCTCTACTCCTTTATGTTCAGTTACCTCCTGAACATTTACTCTAATTGGAGGGCCCTCAGAATAATCTTCACACTTCAGACAACTGCTGCTAAGGGGGGACAATTTCAGTCCATGAGCTGGGTTCTTAATTGCGTTGTGGCCCCTCTACACTGCTCTGGCAAAAAAAGAGCCATAAGCCAGGGAGAAATGGCCCTCTGGGAATATTCCTTGCATGGGAGTTCCCTGGGTGGATAGAGCGGGTGGAGTAGCTATGTGCTGTCTCTCGCAGCCCATTGGGTAGCAGGTGTGCTAGAGGCACATTGGAGAATGTATAGGAGGCAGCTAGAGCATGCTGTGCTCCAGCTAGTCTCAGCTATAGAAGGGCCTCTGGGAGCCACTGAAGATGAGCGTAAGCTTGCGCAACCTGAGGTAGCACAAATTTATACCAAACATCACCTTTGTCCCACCCTATAGTCCTGCAGTGAGTTCAGCTTGGTTGGTCACAACAAAGAATCTAGCCTCCTGTATACAGGGCAGATCATTAATCCTTTCCTTTCCTGGCCCAACATGGGATGCGTCCCCCATCACTCTCCCTATATCGAAGCCATGGTTCTTCAAAGATACCCTCAGATCCTGCTGTTGAGGTCTGTCACCCCAAAGAGCTTGGCTCCTCATCCCTCACCATAGAAGGCACCTTTGTTGCCAGGAGGAGCAGTAAGTAGCCTAATTTCCACCCCAACCCCAGGTAAACCATGTAGTGGAAACGTCTAGATTTATGCCTGGAGTTATGTCATCATGGTTCTTAGCAACTTTTGGCAGTTAATCTGGCATTATTCCTGGACCCTTTTAACTTTCCCAAGTGCAATCCAATTCCATGGCTGTACCAGCAGGTCAAGATCCTCCCGGGGCAGGGAGGGTCCCAGAACCAGTTTGCCCAACAGATAAACCCTGCTCCAATTCTTACCTCGTATAACACATTGAAAACACTCTCTCCTTCAATGAAGACAGATCAGCAGCTGCTGGTTGCCTGAAAAAGGCTAAAAGAAAATTCTCTCCTGGCTTGTCAGTCAAGAATCTAAAATAATCCTCCAAAACTTTCCCAGTTATATTTTTTCCTTCTGGTACCTTATCCCTCTTTTCTGACATCCCAATCCCCTCACTTTAGTTTTGGGCGTATATTTTAAAACAAAATAGTTGGAGATGGGCCTGACCCAACATGTAGGATCCAAACACTCCCAACCTTTGAAGTTTGGATCTCATTTTTATGTTTTTTCAGCCTGTCCTTGTGTCTACAATATTCTGTTCCTTTCTTCTGTGTTAATCAGGCTGAGCTCGGTACCTCTGAGAGAGATGAGCATTTGAAATCCTCCTCCACTTCTGCTTCCCCAATTACTTGAAAGAACCCGCTTCTATGCTAGAAAGGTTGGAGGAATCATTGAGAATGTTAATTGAGCACCCTGGTTTTATCTCCAGATCTAGAATAGTTTATATGATTATCAGGTTGATATCTTTATCTTTGGGAACGAGGCAGTCATGAAATGCCTAATCAGATAATGAGTAATCTCTGCAGGGTCTGTGGCCCCTGCAGCCTTGAAAGCTCATTTTATCTAGACTAGGTTGTAAAGAGTTTATTTTTCTCTTCAGGCATGCCTATGACTCTCATGGAAATGAATGGGAATTACACTCAACATTTATGCAGTGGGGAATAGATCCATTCTAATATTTCATTTAAAAAGCCCAGCGATAGAGTTTGTTAAAATACCTGATGTCCTACTACAACTTTGATACAGTGGAATAATTTAATGGTTCTATGTCAGTTTTACTCTGATACCTTGTGTCTGTGACTACGGACAGTTCACCTGCAGTGGCCTTTTGAAAAATGTTCAGTATCAGCCTAACTTTGCTCCCACTAAAGTCACTCTTGCTCCTACTTGTTTCCAGTAGTGCCAACCATATGCTTGGTGCTGCACCGATATATTGAAGGCATAGACCCTGCCTTGAAGAGCCCACAGTCTAAAAAAGCCAAAGCAAACAAACGGATGAAAGATAGAAGTGGGTACAAGGTACATATAATGTACTAATTATGATGTGATGTTTAATAACACAATTAATTTTTGTTCACATATATTAACTATCTCCAGTTATCTATGTCACCCAGGCCATTATTAGTAGGTACCACAGTAGAAGCACCTCACTTTACCCATTTGTGAAATAGGTTTGGTAAAACCTACAAACCCCTGGGGGATCTTGTAAAGCTTGGTTAATTAATATTTGTAAAGTGCTGTCAACTAAGCATTTTAAGGTACAATATGAAAGAAAATCATTATTTATTATGGGCCTAATAATTTTTGGTCCCTAAAGTTATGTGTATATGTTTATTTACCTATTTAACTCATGGCTGTGTAAATATGGAGTTAGGCACTTAACTTTGGATGCACAAGTTTGAAAAATAGACCTTATATTATTATTATTGCATTGATTTTGAGGGATTTATAAAATCTCCCCCTTGGGCAAAATTTGCAGGTGAACTTGGTTGCATGTGCTTAGCTATATGTAGGCAAGCCCAAAGCATATAATTGGCCAAGCAAATGTTAAATGATGTGTGCTAGTTGCCATTTATGTACATGAATGCGTATATCTGCATGCTCAAGCAGATGTAGGTACACTTCCAGAGGCTGCCTGAAAATACTACCCCATGAATAGCTTTATAAAGCTTTTATGATTAAAGTAAATGCTCTTTTTGAGATAAGATAACAAGGTTTATTTTTCTTTTGTAAGTGAAAATGATCATAAACTTTTACATACCTGGAAGTATTTCAAGGTGTTTTGCACTCATTCATTATTCGATTGTAAATATTTTTAGCTAAATACTGCAAGCTAAAAATAATTACCCCCACTATTGGCTAAATGTTTACCATGCATAATTACAGTACTACTCCCAAGCTGATGAAACAGTTACTAAGACTGACAATATGTTGTTTACTCCCACATCAATTCACTCACTCCCTAATTTAAAAATAAAATAGTATCTGAAGTATAAACATAAATATAAGTTCACTAGGTAGCTGACATATTCTCTGACAAGTACATCACAACAATTCTTACATAATAAGTTTCTGATATCACTTTGAAGCTCGTTCATATGCTTAGACTGAATGCAAACTGAACGAACACTGTTCTCAAGAAAAAGTGTTGTAATTTTATCATAGATATTTCCACACTTGAGTTTTTTCTCATTTGCAAGGAGGTAACTTGCTCTCAGAAACCTCATTTAATATTGCTGGTTTTCATAGTCACATTGCACTGTCCTCACTAGATTTATAGTTCTCTCTTTGTCAGGTCAGGGGATTAACTTGTCACAGGATCAGCTCGACTTTTTCTCAAAAAATGGCACCATTATCCCAATGCTGTTCTGTTGTTCTTTTTGTATTTTCATTGCACCATTCTAACTCATCAGTTCATCATCATCAATGTAATGGAATTCTTTAGTTTTCAGGAAAAGTTGCTGTAATCACATAGACAGCTCACTCATGGCATCAAAATCTTCAATTGTACGTGCATTCAGATCCCTTCTCCTGCTCTTGCCTTGAACTGTTCACACAATAGAATTATAAATATGCTCATAAACCTAACTATGCAATACTGTCCCTGATATAGATTTCCATTTGCTCACCCTGTGGATCATTATAACATAGTGAGGAACCCATACACACATGGACTTGTGGTGAGAGAAAATGTAAAAGGTTCAGAAGTTTAGTCCCGATAAGCATCTAGAAATGTAGATGCCTATCTGAATTTTCCAAACATCATCATCAGTCTGATAATTGGGTTGGAAAGATTACTCCTCTTCACCACCACCACCATCTCCTCCCCCTCCTCCATCTCACTTGGCACTATAATCACAGTATGCTAAAAACATGGGTAAAGAAGATATTCCTTATGACAAGAGCAAAAATGTAGAAGTATTAACTTAAACAGCCCGACCAGTGCATTATCAGAGAGCATTGCCGCACAGACTGCTACCACTTTCGCTACAGAACTAACCACATTAGCTAGCAACCTGAGAGGGCTGTTATCCAGAGGGGGGAATGGGTTGCTGGTACCAGGCATTGGGTCCAGGAAGTGGATGGGATGAGCTTAGCTGTCTCCCTACACGCCACTGCAAGATGTGGAGGCCTTCTGTCTTTGTCGTGTCCCTGAAGCGAGGCATGGGCTGTTTGGGCCATGTTCTGGGTCCAAAGGGATTATGTAAGGAGACTGGTCCAGCTTCCCCTCCTCCCCTGGAGTTCCTGCCCTGAGGTTCATATACTAGGGTGGGAGAGCCAGTCAGTTCTGTCCCATCATGACACTGCTTTCTCCCCCACCATCAGTGCCATAATTTCTCTGGCAGCTCCCAGGTGTTTTCAGTCCATTATGTGCAAGTTGCCTCTTTGGCAGCCATATAGGTCTGTCTCTTTAGAATGTTGATAATCAGTTGTTATTTTCCTGAGGAATGCCAACGTGGGAAAGGAAATGGCAATTTATATCAAGTTTCCATTCAGGTTTAGCGGAGTTGTCATTTCATGGGACAAAGAAAAGGCACTTGTCTTGCCTAGGGGCTTTCTCCCTCTCGAATTTCAAAGGCCTGCTGTAACAATGACGTTATTGGAGTTTCTCCAGTAAAGGTCACAAGATTAGTTGATAATGGAAAATGTTAAGCAACCTAAATATTCCCCCTAGAACATATTTAGATGTTTACTCGTTATGGCAGTGATTTTCATGGAGATTCACAAACTGCTATGGTCTTCAGAGCACTTTAAGTGTTCCACAAAGCTAATTCTGTATCTCTGATGAGTATTTGTCAATCTTCAAGCACTGACACTTCCTGGAAGTTGTAATCCAGTCCAGGAGTCACTTAGCATTTCCCAAACAAACAACCACTCTGTATCTGCATAGTTACTTCATGTCTTTCCTTGGCTTGCATTTCTTTGGTGTAAATTCAGTTGTGACTTAATTCATGGACATCCCCAAAACTATCCAGGCAGCAAATATGTAGGATGGCAGAGGCAATCTGCAAATTGAATTGGAGTCATGATTTGTGGTAGACCGCCACACTAGTGTAGCTGAGTAAAATACGTATTAGGCGCTCTCATGCATGAACAGAGTATCATTTTTGTTTTCACTAGTTTAAATTACAGAAGCAATAAGTAAAGGGGAGTGATGCATAGATTTATATTACTGTGATTTTTGGCTGCATTTTTCTGAAGGCAAATAGAAACTAGTTTTTGCCTGTCCTTTCATGTTGCTCCTTTTGTATTTTTTTAATCACACTCAGAGGAACAGAACTCTCTACTTCCTATCTGAGAGAAAGGAGAAAAGGTAACTCTAGGAGACTTAATTTACATATTATAATTTAACTCTGAAGCATTTCTGTACAATTTATTGTGGTGTTTGGCATTTGATAGTGTTCTGTTTTGGGCAATTCTATGAAATGGTGCATGTATAATGTCAGCCTTCTTGGAAACAGACAGAAACACAGTGGCTGGCAAGCAGGGCTTGGTGGAACTTACTTCTCAAATACCATTCTTGGGTGCTGCTTTTTTGGTGAAGACTGTGGGGCAAGCATGAAAAAAGATATGCAACCCCATTCAGAGATTGCCTTTCAGTGCAAGTTTTTAGAAGAGCTGTGACATTGTCTGGAGAAGAAGACACGTGACTTAAGCATATCACTGAGATGATTCACGAATGGCAGGTGTCTGTAGAGCAAAGAAAGGTGCCAAGTGAAAAATCTGATGCAAAATCCAGGAGATGTTGTTTGAACCCTGAGAGTCAGCAATCTGAAGATCAATGTGCATGACTCTTGTTGCGCTGGACAATATGGTTGGTACAATGGAAAGTGCTCAGGTTCTCTGGTACAAGATTTCCCAACTCAAATCAACAGTAGGGGAAAATCTGTCCATGTCTAAACATAAAGGCTGGAGAAACTGCTAGAAAAAGTTGTTGTGAAAGGAGCAGTGATTCACGAATCTATGGATCAAGTAAGAGTGTCCCATGTTGAGAGGGATGCATTGATGATTAACTGATGATGCTTAGATGTCATGTGAGGGAACAACTGAGGAATCCCTCTCACTCCACACAATGGATGAGTGGTCAGGGAAGAGGAGGTGAAGCAGGCAATCAAAGATGTTTGTCAGGCATAAATCATTTGAGCCAGTCAGAACATTACCCATGCAACCACCTAGGTCCTTGGAATGAGTTCCAAGATGGAATTATCACAGTTGGTATAGAAACTGACTGGTCAGGTTTCTGCACTGTCAGATACTGTCACCTCCCCTAAGCCTTCAAGGTAAAGAGAACTACAAACTGTGAAAACCAGGAAGACACCATTTAATGACCTTCCCCTTTGAGAGCAAAAAGGGAAAAGAGGGGCTTTTCTTCTGTTATTAGTGTGGCCAAGGTGATCCTTAGCCCAAAAGATTTAAACGCACCCCCTTTTTGAATGTGTTAGGGTCTTCATACCAATGACACAGCCCATTCCACTCCTGCTGGTCTAGTCCTGCAGAGTCAGCTCCACCCAGGTTTAAAATCTCTTGTGGGAAACTGTATACAGAGCCCACTTGGCTTGCCAACAGAACTGAGAGATTATATTTGGATTTCTTAACCCAACCAGAGCCCAGGCTATATCTTTCATGATTTATTCCCTCCTTGCATAAATCCTTTTACATGCATCGTTTAATATAATTTCCAGAAACAATTCTAATGCTGCAAACGATACAGTAAAAAACACTATAGAGAAAGTACTCCAAAGTTAGATTATACTATGTAAATTAAGCCGGTTAGAGATCGCTTTTCCTCTTCTCTAATGGGAAGCAGTTCTGTCCCTCTAAGCTGGGGTAGGCAAACATTTTGGCCCGAGGGCCACATTGGGGTTGCGAAATGGTATGAGAGGCCAGGTGGGGAAGGCTGTGCCTCCGCAAACAGCCTGGCCCCCACCCCCTATCCGCCCCCTCCCACTTCCTGCCCCCTGACTGCCCCCCCCTCAGATCCCCCGACCCATCCAACCCCCCCTGCTTCTTGTCCCCTGACCACCCCCTCCCAGGACCTTCCACCCCAACCGTCCCCCCCAGCACCCCACCCCCATCCAACACTCCCTGTCCCCTGACTGCCCGACCCTTATCCACACCCCCACCCCCTGACAGGCCCCCCGACCCATCCAATCCCCCCAATCCTTGTCCCCTGACCACCCCTGTCCCTAACTGCCCCCCCAGGACTCCACCCCCATCCTACTCCCGGTCCCCCCACCAGCAATCCCCGACCTCCCACCCCCCCACTCCCTATCTCCTGACCATCCCCCCATCTGTCCCCTGGGGCCTCCTGCACCTTATCCAACCCCCCGTCCCCTTACCATGCCGCTCAGAGCAGCAGGACAGGCTTATTGGGAAGCCTGGGAGGTGGGCGGGCGCAAGCTGCACTGCCCACATGGCGGCATGGCTGTGGGGGAGACGGAACAGTAGGGGAGGGGCCAGGGACTAGCCTCGCAGTCCGGAAGCTCAGGGGCCAGGCAGGACTGTCCCGCGGGCTGGATGTGGCTCACTTCTAAATTAGGTGCTTAAACATACATTTAGGAACCAAAATTGAGGCACCCAAATTTGAAAATTTTGGCTGTAGTATTTAATACATTATAATTCCATGCTTACAGAAACCTTTTACACTTTCTTAAGTTCTTCCTTTTATTCTTTCTCTTGTGAGGAGTTGCATGCACCATTGCTTGTCTTCTAAAATTTAAATTTACTAATGCGCAGAACCTCAGAGAAAACAGCACAATAATTGTATTTTAACCTACTAAATTAAAAACTTGCATTTGATTATTGGTGTTCCTCAGAAATCTTAGAAAAGACCTGGTAAAGGGTCTTGAAATGTCTATATTATTCACTTGACTATTAACTTTACCAAAGGAACTATAAAAAGCAGAAGCCACCTGACAGTAAAAAATAACGTGCACTTCCCAGAAATTAAAAATCGATGGGTGAGTAGTCATTTGGCAGATAAGCTATCATTTCTTCTTTTGCATTTTCTATTAGGGAGATTTAATCTGTTACTAACTAACATTTCTTCAATATTGAGGCGTGAAACTTGAAGCCTCTAGATGCAAGGTAATCGGTGAAGTTATTTCTCATCTCTCTCTACTCCAGTCCATCCAAAATGCTGCTGCCAAGATCATCTTCCCTTCCTACTGTTTACCTCCTCCTACAATCTCTGGCTTCCCTTCCTTTTTTGTAAAGGACAAGTTTCTCATTCAAAAGCATCTTGTAACTTCAATTCTTATATATATTTGTTGTCCTCTCTTCCTATGACCCTTCTAACTTCCTAGATTCATCTCATATTCCTCTCTCGACCACTCTTCTGTACCATGTGTAGGTAAGGGCAGATTGTGAAAATATGCAGCTGCATATCCCAACATGCTTTATTTGTCCACTGATTGTCCCCCGTTTGCTGATTGTGCAACATGTGACCTTTCCTGTTATGCCCAGATCACACATTATTACATTGATTGGGAGCCAGTGAGGAAGCTTGCTGCCACATCACTGCACAGCTGGTTCAGCTGTGGCTGCCCCTCTCTGCTAATGTGGGAAGATCTTGCCAAATAACAGTGTGCAAATGTGTTGACCTGAAGGTCTTAGTCATCTTATTATAGAGGAGGTGGAAAAGTCACCGGCATATAGCCATTTTAACGGAACTCTCTGTGCTATGACAGTATGGAAGAAATCCTCTTACTGCCTCTCAAGCCCTTGTAGCTGTGTTTCTGGTAAAAACGCCCTTGGTGAGTCTTGATTACAAGATCTATAAAATGTGGAATGGAATTAAAGCAGGAGTGTTTCCAAACTGACCACAAATATTGTCTTCTCTAGGAGAGGTAGGTAGTCATAATAGTAATAATAACAGCTGTATTCCCCGCGTATCAGTTTTATCGAGGCTTACTTGAGAGCAGGAAAACCTCCCATTGTATGGACTCAAATTAACACTGAGGGCAAGACTGTTAGCTGGGGGAAAATTGACTTTAATGGTGTAATACTAATTTATACCAGCTAAGAATCAAGTCCTAAATATACACCAGCCTCTTTCTCAGCTGGTGTTTGTCAAATCTCACTTAAACAAAGTAAGAGTCAGGCCCACAAGCTGTATGGCTTCAATCAAACTAAAGGGAGCGTAGTGTGATGGTGTGGAGCTGCTCTGTAATAGTTTCTGAATACTGTATGTTGAACTGGTTATTGGGATGTCAACTATCTGACTATATTGGTTTAGTTTAATAGGAGGTTGTAAGAAAAAGAAACAGTGCCTCAAGATAAGCCATACCCCTGGGTAAAAGCTGGAGGGTTGTTGTGGAACAATGGGAGAGCCATTGGTACTGAGGATTCTGGCTCAACCTCCTGCTGCGCCTATAAGCCTGGATTTGTCCACAGTGGCAAAAGCCCAGGAACAGACTATAAGAAAGGGACTCTGACTGGACTGTAAAAGGAATCCCTCACTTTCCAGAGGGGAGGTAGTTATTGTGGAGCTTTTTGGGGAAACCAAACTGACAGAAAAACTTACTGGGGTATCTGAAGAATGTAGGTCTGTATAGGCCATCATCACGGGATGGGGGTGGGGTGGTAAGACTTTACCTAAGATAGACATGACTGTAGACTGTGGATGTTTACATTTTTTTCTCTAAATGCTTTGTTCTGACTATTAAAATTCACAATACTTTTGTTTTAAGAAAACTGGCCGCTGTATTCACTACTGGTCACAGACTCCTGAAGAGAAGAATTGCAGGTGCAATTCCCTCCCAGGAGAGGTGAAAGCATGAGGTGGGGAGGTGCACTCAGAGAGACCAGAAAGGGAACAGAAGTGCAGCTGGCCCTGTAACTGTGATTTTTGGGGAAAATATTATAGTATTTGTATCTTCTTGTGACACAAATTCAGCTTTGTACATATGTGTTTGTGGACTTGGGTGGCAATAGGGACCCCTGCTTCCTGGAGGGGCTTTCCATACATAGATAAGGTGGGCACAATCTGTCCCTGTGTTCTTTGGATGAATAGGTGATTTCACTTTCCAGGGCAGTCCATAATGGACTTCTTACCAGAACTAAAATAACTATATTTTAAGGGAAATTTGCATGCTGGTTATATGCAGCCTAAAGGCTCCTGGCAAATTAACAATGTTTTGACCCTTCTTTATAGGGACCAAGGTAGCTTCTAGTTTATTGAGTTTCACCTCTGCTTTAAAAGGTGTACCGATTAAGAGAAAATATACGTAATTCCTATTAAATGTATGAGTAATTCTTCCTATAATTTTGGCAGAAATTATTGTACTAAATCATTCCAACTACAAGAAGTTTACTGAAAGGTTATTTTAGGAGGGTGGAATTTTATCCCTATGCATAAAAACTCTGTGTTAGGTGTTGGCCTTGGATATTCATTCTAAACATTTCCCATTACAGGAAAAATGGTAGGTGGTGGGATTAATTTGAACTTTCACTCTCCATCTGAGTAATACTACTGTGTTTATTCTCAGTCCAAGGTTTAATGGACTTTCCAGTACTGGATCAATTCCCTCTGTGGATCTCTATGAACATCAGCTTTGGCCAATGCCATAAGCACCACTTCATGTATCTTTTACCCTTCTTATTTAATGTATTGTTAAAACCTCTGGCGTGGATGCTCTATAATAATCCAGACCTACAAGCATATAGATTAACTGGGAAAAATCACAAATTGCTTTTGCTTGCAGATGATATAATTTCTCGCAAAATCCATGATGTCTGTAGCAGACAGACCAAAAGTCGCTGGCCAGGAGAAATGGGAATTTTTGAAAGTTTTTATATTAAAAAAAACAAAACAAAATGCGAGATTATTGTTTTACTGTAAATTTTGTGAACACCAGTCTTATGAATAACCAGCTACAGGAACCATTTTTCCTGACCAGGTTGGGGGTCGGGGGAAGAATCACATGGTGAAAATAATGTTGAATAACTAATTGATATCATTTCATATCCTGATGCCTTGAATGCATTAGTTTTAGGAACAAGAAAAAAGATGCCTTGCATCATATTGCAATGTATGCACCATACCTCTCTGCAAATTTGTGATGTTAAATTTTATGAACTTTGTGATATTATGTAGTCCTCATTTCCCCAATTAGTTTGTAAAATAGGGGTTCTACTACATATTATTAAAAAAAGAAGTACCGGTAAATTACTGCCAGAATTGGAAATAAATTTCGAGATGAAATATACAGAAGTTGCTAAAACAGTAAGTTGGAGATGTAACAAAAGCGTCTCAGTTTCTGACTGTGGAAAAAAAAATTAAATTTTTTTACACAGAATATATAGTATCCCCACAAATATTCACACTCTCCTCCATTATGTGAGGGTAATATAGCAATGGAGAAATTATATTTATGGAGAACTACATAGACACAGAGTATATTGGCTCATGACTTTGTCAAGAAGGAACCCGTGGACATGTCCTAACCAGATGCTCTTAAAAAGTTCTGTTATGACTGGCATATTTTATTGTCATTACAATTACTCTCTATTATGAGAATTCTACAGATAGAATTTATAGGCCAGCAGGAAACTGGTTACTGTTCCCTGATTCTCAGCCTGTCTCCATCCTAGAGTGAGTTAAAGAATCTTTGGGACTGGTGTATTCTACACTGACTGGCAATGATGAGGCGGCAGGAGAGTTCTGCCAGGATGTATAGACTCCCATTCTAGATTTGTTGGTAGAATCGATAATTGATTGCATGAAGTTCTGTCCTAAATAAAGGTTACATCGCAAAGAATGTTGGGGTAAAGAGTAGAGATGGAGGTAATACTACAGATGTTTTTTTTTTGTCCCAGTGTGAATTTGTTAGCACACCTGCATGTCTGGCAATTGTTCTGTTCTTTCCTCCTCCTTCTTGCAATATACATAAAAGGCGCACTGGAGGCAGGAATATCTCTAGATTTATTTCCTGCTAAGTTCACCACATGTTGTCCCCCAATGCATCCCTCCTCTTTCTCCTGTTCATTAAGTAGTTTGTATCAAGGAGAAAGTGCACACTGTTTTTGAAATTCTCTGTATAAAACTAGGGAATTAGCACATTCCTTGTTAAAAAAATTATTTTCAGTGCTTAAATGTCATGGTTAGCAAGAGTTTATGAGAAAGACATAGTGTATCATCCATGGGGCTAACGATGAATTATATAACATCTGGAAAGTTTGGTCATATAAATAAAAACAAATGGATAAGGAACAGCTCATCCCCAATCAGAAGTCTCTGTTTTAGGAAAATACTAAATCTGTTTTAGGAAATGGGTGCATCAGCAAATATTTTAGGAACTTTTCTCCATCAGATGTACTCATAGAGGAAGCAGATAATATAGGGTCAGATTCTTCCACAACTTGCAGAGTAAGGTGCTACTCAACATGAGTAAAGGAAGGAGAATTGGGCCCACTAATATTTATTGTTTAGCATTGTCTCCTCATAAATTGAAGAGATACAGAAGAAGTATCATGTAATGTGCACAACAAGGGAAAGAAATGTCCCTAAGAGAGGGAAAAACTGTAACATGAATGCTTTGTTGTCAAGGTTGAACTGACTAGTACTCAAAAGTATACTGTGCCATCGTTTCTCTGGTGGCACCATCAGTTCTTGCAGAAGTTAACCTTTATTTGAAAAAAAAAGTCTAGCCTTTATTATTCCAAGGAAAATCTTCAAAATATAAACCAAGGTAGTGTTATCTTAATGAGCGTTTAAATAGACAAATTTGTCCCAGTTCATCTATGTGAAGAATAGCTACTGAAGCCTAATGACACAAATATAAATGTCAACACTGGTTACTGTATCATTGCTGATCATTTACGGTAATATGTTCAGGAACAGTGGAACTGTGAGCAGAACCTGAGTGAAAAGGGACCATTAAATTATTCCTAAATCTGATTCCATTCTGTTCATGTCCTACATCTATTCTTGCCAACGAGATTTTAATTGTGGAGTATTTGATCATCCAAATACAGTGTAAAATATTGTTTCTGTAATGTCATGTGTTTGCCATTGCTTTGCATTTAGGGGGCTTTTAGTAGTTAGATGGTTGAAAACGTGTAGTGCTTGGATGGCTTTGAGCTGAAAACATAGTAGATATTGTAATAGCAAAATTGGACAGTTTTAATATAATAGTTTATAGCAAATTTGTCCAAATAATTAAGCATAGGTTACGTGACAGTTATGTGACAGTTATAAAGTGCTTGTAGTTTATTCTGTCATACTGTTTTGTGCCTGCTGTACCAAAGTGTCATATGACTTGACTGTTTGAGGGAACACTAGTTTAAATAGGTTACTCTTGAAGTGGATCTTAAAGTTGGTGAGATCTGGTCTCAGTCTGATATCCTGTGGAAGTTCAATGAGCACGTATCTTTCACTAAGACTGTCCTGTTCCCCAGTTATCTTGAGATGAACTAGGGGCTTTCTCACTCCAATAATCTCCGTGGCCATGAGTGTAGGGGAGAGGAAAGAGGGTCCTGAGCTAACTGACTCTTAACTTGGTTCAGGCATTCCTTCGGCACTTCCCAGAGTGTAGGTGTGGCAGGCCAACTGCTACACCTCTTAGGATATGTCTACACTGCATCTGAGAGGGAGCCTCCCAGCTGGATCCATAGCTAGTGGCTCCTGCTAGTGTACTAAAAATATCTCTGTAGATGTTACTTTGACATTGGGACCCTGAGTGGAGTTTGGGCTCCCAAGCTGTGTGCACGCATGTGGAGAGAGGTCGAGTTGCAGCCCATGTCAGGATATCAAAGGAATGTCTACACAGCTATTTTTAGCATGCTTGCACAAGACCTTCTACCACAAGTATGTTGTTCTGGGCTGGGAGGCTTGCTCACCAATGCAGTGTAGACATACTCTTAGGTGATGCTGCTTACTCCTCCTCTGAGCCAGTCATGCTTCCCATGGCCTGCAGTTCTGCCTTATGCAGTCTGCATGGAAAGAAAGGTTCCTTTCACCCTCCATTGCACAGCTGTGAAAGGGCAAGCGAATTCTAGCTACATGAAAAAAGTGGTTGCTATTTATATCACTTACATAGAGTGTCACCATCGTGTGTGTGGGCGGGGGGAATATTGATTTTATTTTAGACACTGAGAAGAAATTTAAAAATAAGGCAAAGTTAGTCCATTTTTAGGTAAAACTGAAATGGCCAGTCCATATTTTGTGAATCTTAGACAAAATCCAACTGACAAAATTAGTTCTCAAACATGGGAAATTTCAGTCTGACAAGAATAAGTTTGCCATAGTTTTGACTTAGTAAAGTAGGATTTTTGTTTGTTTGTTGGAAAACGCTTTTCAATCTTAGCAATAGCATTGTTAGTGTAATGTTGGCAATGACATAAAACATATTCTGAGGAGAGATGAATGTGGCTTGATTCTCAACTCTTTTACACATCAGTATTCTAATGGAATCATATCAGTGTAAAGCTAGTGTAAATAGAGTGGAGAAGTAGATAATGGTTTGTATCTCCATATCCCATGTTTGTTTAAGCTGGGAGTATGTGTATGATGAAGAGGATGTAGATGCTGTGTTCTATGTGAATCAAACCTTTTATCATGTAGTCTTGCATATTGTGCCACAAACAAAATTACAGGAATTCCTTCCATCACAGTTCTCTGAAAAATGAAATATGAGAAGATTTCAGATGATACTTTTTGTTCATAAATATTAGCTTACAAATCTTACTCAATTAACTTGAGCAAAATCTATTTTTATTTTTGTATGTGGTACAGAACAGATCTGAAGAACTACTGGTTTTGTATTTTTTCATTAAAAAAATCTATGATGTAAGTAAGTAAATATGCTGCCAGCAATCCTTTATTTGTGATAGGGGATTTAAGGTGAACAGGTTTAACAGGTTTCTGTATTTCCTGCTTAAGGTATGCGTTTCCAAAACACTGCGACTTAACTAATTTCCATGGCCCAAAGATATCCTAGAACTTGCATCAGGAGTTGCTACAGTAACGAGGTACACAACACTGTATTGTAGAGTTCTAGATCAGGGAAGAAGGCTTATGACAAGGATAACCTGTTATTCATTTGGAGGCGGACTCTAGCTCGGTAGATTTGGGTTCTTCTTTCAGATCAGAGAGGGTGGTCTGTGCTCTCCTGTGGAATCCCAATGAAATTAAGGTATCTTGGAGAAGACCTGTTGTGAAGACTAATCGTAGAAAAGTTCAGATTACCAAAGGCGCAAACATCTGCATGTAAGTACTGAACAAAGTGTTTCTTTTTTTCTAATTACAGTAGTTAGAAGTAGGATAACATTTGTATATTTCACTTGCAGATATTTACTTTCTTTCTTTTATACACTGCTTGCACAAATGACAGGAGACATTTATTATATGTTCCTTATTCAGCTAGAGTGTTGCATGTAAATGAAGGGAACCACTGTGAGGTTTCTGTGGGGGTACCCAGAGTTGTGAGGCACCTTGCTACCACCTGTCCTTAGTGTGAGGAAGCCTTGTCTGTGCCTGTCATGGGTCAGCTGCAGCACCCCACTGGCAACACAAGCACTCCTTGCTAGGCCTCACAGGACCCACTGTCAATCTGCGCCTTAGTGATTAGCACACTTGAGCCCTCTGAATATCTCCCTGGAGTGGCCAGCCCCTAGTCCACTGGACACTCGAAGCATTCACAGATTCACTGCCTCCACCACTAGACCCCACTCCTCTCCCAGAGCTGGGGAGAGAACCCAGGAGTCCTGGTTCCCAGCCCCCCCCGCTGTAACCACTAGTCCCCATTCTCTCTCACTCTCTCTCTCACACACACACACACACACACACACACACACACACACACAGAGCCAAGTGGGACCCGTTCTCTCTCCTTATCATGATGGATTCCCACGTCTTGTAGCAAAGGGGATTTCTGGGGGGTCAGAGTGTCGGGGTCATAACTGCGGGGGGCTTCTGGGACGTTTCCATAGGGAGCCCCTGGAAGGAGGGGAAGAGCTGCTGTCATGGGGATCCTGCCCCCTCTGCTCCATCTGCAGAAAGAAACAGGATGGCCCAGCTTACCCATTCCACCTCAGATCACACTCCACTTAACACATAGATTTGTTAAAAGTGAAATCAATTTTAGGTTTCTTTTACAAAGCATAGAGATTCAAATAGTAGTAAGTAGAAATATTTTGAACAAATTATTATGTACATAATAAAATCATAACACACATGCTAGAGCCTAGACTTAATTTACAAGGTACTCTCATGTCTAGCAGAGTATTGCCCACCCAAAATCCTTGCAGCAATTTACAGACAGGCTGGCTAACATGTATGCTATTAGTTTGCTACTAAGTGAAGGATCCGGTGCATCTCTTTGTACTCCAAGGTATACCAGACCAATCCTTTGTCTTTAGTCATAAAAAGGACACCCCCTGCCCTGCGCTATTTCTTCCTGTAGATTTCCTGTCTTGTAGATTTTGCAATCTTTAAATTGGCAGCTGGCTCAGCATACAAACAGGGATACAGTGTGAGTCACGCAATATGCAAAAGGCCAGACAGGCGGATAAGTATCAGTTACCTCCTGTTTGTAAGGTTCATCTCCAAGGTACGTCACCTCTTGGTGATCTGCTTTAACTCCAAGACCTTAAGAACATAATTTTCAGTATAGATGCATAATTCCTTAAATATTATCTGTACATACATTTTGCAATGATTGTCATGATCTGTGGGCTACTGGCTCTCGGTAAACCTCACATGCCACGCTTCAGTGAACTATTATGCAGATATCTGACCCAGGGGATCCCGGTAAAACTCTGTGCATCCCCTGTGCCCTCTGGCAGTTGTCACCAAGGGATTCCTGGATTACAACCATGTACTGGAGGATAATGACAATTGGAGCTACTGGAAATATATTAATAATTTGGTGACATTCCTCTATTAGTTCAGGATTTCAAAGTTCTGTGAAGTGCCATGACAATTTGTGGCAGTATATAAATAATGAATACATTCTCTGACTTGTTCCACCTTCCAGATGTGCCATATTTAAAAAAAAACAACCCACCCAAGGTATATCAAGGAACTTTGTTCTTCCATGTAACAAAAGAAAGTCATGGTAGCAGTATCTATAAAACCCAAGGAGAACTCTTCTCCCTCATGGAGAATGGCTTGCCATCAGCTCCCTCTTCTGTAAACCAAGGGAGCTCCAATTTAAGCACCCCTGCTCATCCTAACTCTGGCAGTCACATGGGGTAGGAGTCTTTCAAATAGGCAAGTTCTGAGCTAGTTAGTGCTTTATAGGTTACAAACAGGCATTGAACTCCAGCTGGAGGCCTGATTTACATTGCGTCAGAAATAACATATGGTAGATTTTTGGATACTGGTTTTGGCTCCAATCTTGCAAATGCTTAAAAAGGCATATAGCTTCCTTCATGTGAGTAGTCCCATTGACTTCAATGGAAGGACTCGCAAGTAAAGTTATGTATGGACTTAAGTGTTTGCCAGATCAGAGCCTTATTTGCTGCCAAAGAATAGCATAAAGGGTTTCTTTTTGGTAAGTAGCTATTAATTAGAGATGGTTGAAGACTGGAAGATATTTTGTGAAAATATTTGCTGATATTTTTTCCCTCTTTTCAACAATTTTATTTTAACAAGCTAGACCATTACATTTTGATAGCAGTGTTGTAGATTTGTTTCTAAACTATAGTGTATATTTTCCAATAGCTTCGAATGAGCTTCATTTGAGACCTTAATATGCTGTGGCAATGTCTTCCGCCCCCGATCATCCTTCAAATAAATCTACCAAACAGTATTTTGATTATGTATACTTTGTAAACAGGAAAACCTTTTCATTTTCTTCTTTTTTAATTTAAGGCCATTTATTTCTGGTAAAAAATTTTGCATGCTGTACGAGATCAGATGTTGGGCATTTGTAGGTCCAGCTCTGATTCTGAATACACATTTTTCCTTTGTATGCATCTTGCTTTCAGAAGGAGAGGTGTGTTAATTGTATGGTCTTTTGGCAAGAATATAAGCTAAAATGCTTTAGTAGTTGACAACAACTAGCTGGACTTTGGCTGACCCTCTGCAGCTTTCCAATATGGCCAAAGAATTCCTCTTTTCTGACTTGGAAGGGAAAACCAATCACTAATGCTAACTGTGGACTTTTCAAAGTATTCAGTAACAATAATTTGCTTCCATTCATGTGTAATGCACAGAAAGTCACTGGTATTAAAATAGAGGTCAGGGGAAGAGATCTCCTCCAACATTGTGTTCCCTTCTGTCTAAAACAACAGTTTTGCTTACACTTACTTTTGCTCCCGGTGGAACTCATATTGTCAGTCGGTAGCACATGACTCTGCAGAAGGCAATAGGCATCTTCATATGTCACAAATGAAGATCAGTTTTATTGCCAAAACCAGAGGATCACAGGTGCAAAAAGTCACTATACATTCCCAATCACTCTAATATTAAAGATTTGAAAGGGGGATCCAAAAAGCCAGACTCCAGTTTGGAACAGGATCCTGTGCTGCCTCACTGCCCTGGGATTCTGTCCATAATAAATAGTTTATTCAGGAAAAAAGAAGTAGAACAAGAAGACCTGCATGCCAAGTGTTGATGAAAAGATCAGTGCCTTGTACATTGGAGGAATTGTTTGAGAACAGTTTGTCCTTGTGTAAAGATTGTCCCATAATGCTACATAGGTCAAGGAGACCTTGAAGATATCTGCTGCTTTATGAGCTGATGGACAACATTTCCTGACATCAACAATTTTAAAGGAACAATTTGCTATGTCTATTTTTCCTCAAATATCATCAACGTAAATAATAATGAGTGGGGAATCATTCTTAGAACTGAAACTTTGAGCAACCTAAGTCCCTACACAGCTTGACGAATCCCTTACGGATATTGACTGTTTCACTGTTGCTCAGTGTGGATGTTTAGCAGCAATGTTTGAAGCAGAAAACATTCTTGCATTATTTGATGTTGCATATAAGTTAGATCTTGCCTTTCTTGGCAAATGCCTTCAAGGTTCCATTAGGTATCCTTGATGATGAGTGAGATGTTAATGCAACTTGTAAGAAAAATTGCCAGGACAAGAGAAAATTGGGAGAAATGGTGAAAACTTGTAAAAGCTAGTGAAATGAGGAGCACCTAAACATGAGGGCCTCTGTCAACCTTTTTAGGTTGCAAGATGCATTTTCCTTAAAAGAAGATCAATTATGTCAACTGTCCTTGGAAGATACTTCATATACAGTTTACTTTTAAAAGATTTCAATAGTGAAACAGAACCCAATAAATCAATGTGGTGGTCTTCCACAATCCAAAACCCTCTAGTTGGTTTTATATTCAGGCATTCTTTTTCTAAATGTAAACCGAATGCTTTAACAGTAAATAAATTAGAAACTGAGCTTAACCCAAACCCTTGAACCATACCCATGATCATCTAAGTTTGGAGTCTGAAATTCTCTTTCTAATAGGCCAAATTGAAATGTTATGCAGCCTTAATTCAGATGCCTTCTGTAAGGCTTATCATAAAGTCTTTAGATAACGTGATCATATACTATCTGTTGTACAGGACCCAGGCCTTATTCAGCACATAGGCTAAACAGGGAATAAAGCAGAAGATTGCAAGAAGAAAAGGGGGCTTATTGTTTAAGGAACTGAACTTGGACATAGGAGAACTGGCTTCTGTTCCATGTTCTTTTCCTGGCTCTGCTGAAGATTTCCCATGTAATACTGTGCAAGAGTATCATAATGCATCATCTATCTATCCATCCATCCATCCATCCTCTGAATTCAGGCTGCATAGACAGCTTTAATTCTGGCATTTACTAATTTTTGAGTGCTTTATTTTGTAATCTTAATGTTCTTTTAACTGTTTTTCGGTATATTATATATCACTTTTTGAAAAACGTTGGAACTTGCTGAGTACTTTCTCTCAGGCGAACCTTTTTCAGTGAGAAGTGAAGTTGTATTTCTGTGTACATTCTTTGAGTAGGCTCCTGCAAGCCTTGCTCAGGGAAAAAATCCCACTGATATTGAGCATCAATTTAATGGGAATTCTATAGGTCTTGAATCAAGCAAAATCAGAGCCCTGTTAATCTAAGGAACAGTAAAAAAAAAAAAAAAAAAAAAAAAGCAACCCTTTACTCATGTCTTTTGTAACCCAGCTATTATAAGTTATCTTGACTTGAAGTTGAAATTTAACAAAAAAAAAAAAAGTGAGTCCTCTGGCAATTAACACAATGCACTCTATGTTTGATGGGAATATGTCTGGGTAAGATTTGCAGGTTTAGGCTTTTATTATATGAGACTATGATATTAGACTCGGTCGTCCTTCACATTTAAGTACGGGTTATTTGGCTGGCCGGCCAAATGAAGGGAACAGTGCTTTATGGCTAGAGATGGAAACTGCTGCAAAAAGGGTCAGCGTGGTCCCTGACTCATCCCCTAGAGTTGCAGAGTATAAAAGGGGCAGGTCTGTGCCTGAAGCCTCCCTTTTACACGGACCAAGGCTGAAGCAGGACCAACCCTCCTTCCCCTTTAGGTGGTAAAATACCAGGTTTGGTCAATACCTGCTGTGGGCATTTTTTTTTAGCGGGGCTGGGAAGGAATTTTTCCCTTACCACCATATTGCCTTGGGTGCAGTTGGGGTTTTTTTTCACCTTCTCCACAATGGGTTTCAGGAAGGGCTTTGTTCATGCGTGGCATGATGGGTGGTAAGCCATATGTCTCAACTCATTATTTAAGTGTAGGGCGGATGTTCAGTGCAGGTACTCCATAGAAAAGGTATACAGTGACCAGATAAATGACTTGGAAAAGGACTTAAAAAGAGGTGTTCATTAAAGGAACAAATGGGGGGCGGTTGGGGACTTCTATGATTAGTAAGGCAGGGAGTCAACCCCACATTCTTATAGCCCACCTTAACCCTCCTACAAGGAGGGGTGGATGGTAAGGTCCCAGAAAGAGATTTGCTGGAGGGACCTGGATGGAAAAAGAGGGGGAGCTGGTTGAAGCCCCTCGGGTAATTACAGAAAAACATGGGGTTACGTGCATTGTACTCTATCTGCCAGGTAGTCCCAGACATCTACTAATAAAGTTGTGGCCTAATTAAACCCATGTCAAATGTCTCCTGTCCTTCTTTTGGTATAGTCAGAAAACCACTCCATTTACATTCAAATTCTATTTATTGCATAGCACTCACTTGGCTCCAATCTGTCCCCATTGGATCTTATGTGATCCCTATGGAAGTGCATATTTCTTAAGTGCATAATTTAGCTAAACGTGTACCAAATTGTGGCATATAGCCTGTGAGCTATCTTCCCCTCTTTACTGTCTGCAGATGAATACATACATAAAACTCGGAGAACTGGTGTTATGTTAACCTATGGTGGACATTTGATAAACAAAGATGGCAGTTGCTGAGCCTATTGCTATAAACCAAAGCCCACTGCAAAACTGTCTGACTTCAAATTCAAATTAGTGGATAGTCTGGTTAAGTGCATGATGCTTACATGTTCCTATGCCTGTCCATATAAGTGGAATTCATGTCTAATTTTTTGTTTCTTTCTTTGTTAGTTTTTGTGAAATGAGATGTTGGAAAACTGAAACTTTTATTGGATTTTCTGGGGGTAAGGTGAGGAAAAGTTGTGATCTTAGTACAATTACAATTTACTTGAAATCAAAGGTAGAAACCTGACGCAAATTTTAGAATTTTTCAAAATACCTACCCACCCATTGGCTATTTTTAAAATGTTATTTCAAGTACTACACATGGAGGAATTTACAGGTATTGATACATTTTCAAGATGTTGTCTCTGAATGGATTTGAGCAAATATATTCATGGTGCCGTTTTAATCATTCATTACAGTAAATAACATTGTTAGCCTGTCTGAAATCTTGACATGTGGGTTTAATTTCTGCATCTTTTGTTTGAGGATGACTGATTCTTGAATATTAACAATAATCAAAATATCCATTGAAACATTAGACTCCACAGCATGTGTAAGAGAAATTTGGTGCCTTGTATTTTAGGTCATGAAGTTTTTACCCTTAGGGTAAGTCTAGTAGCTGTAATTACACATTTTAAGCGCTAGTTGAACCCGTAACCTGTGTTTCCTCTGCAATAATTACAGGATGTGAAAATGGCTAAATGAAAAGCTTATTCATAGATATTAATGGAATTAATTTAAGCTACTGTTACCTTACGTTTAATGTGTATGATTTCTCTATACACTCAAACAGAGACAAAATTTAATACCATCATTTTTTCATTTATAATTATCACTTACTTACTGAAGTTTGCCTTTCAGAAAGAAATGACATTTATAGGTTGCTATGTTATGTAAACTGTTAAATAAGAATATATATATTAAAGTGATGCTGCCAGAAAGTTTAGCCCCCAAAGTTGATTCTATTTAAAGCAAAACAAAAAGGGTAGTAGCTAGGATTTTTTTTTTACTTATTTTCAGAAAATAATAGAACGGTTTCTATGGTTTTCCATGAAATCAGTTTATTTTTTTAGACATTGCCCTGCAGCATTTTCACCCAGACTTTAGGGTATTGTGTGAGACCATGAGAGCTGGAAGCTCAAAGTGGCTACAAAATAAACAAAATTGAAACTCACTAATCTATTTTCATTGTCCAAGTTGAGTGAAATGCAAAAATTAATAAAACAACATGAATGGTGAAATGTAAGGTAATTAAAGAAAAAAGTTTTAAAGGCTCCAAGTGTTTCTGGTTTCATTTTTGTTTTCTTAACATTGCCCTGGCAGAGTATAGTCAACGTATGCTTAATCCATTACGTTCTAATAGTGGCACTTTATTGTGAGCTGAATCTGACAGAAAAATTAACAGATTTGATCAGTGAAGAAGAAATATTGAATGATTGCCTGCATTCTCAGAAAAAGATAGAATCTTCACTTTAATGAAAGCTTAGAATTTGAAGAAAATCTTCAGAATTCAGCTAAAATTGTCATGAGAGCCTAACATGGAGGTAAGCAGATGGGTTCTTCTCAAAGGCAGTGGATTTTTTTTTTAGTATTGCAGATGTTAAAGTAGTTTTTGCTGTGTGACTTTCACTGAGGCATTTACAATCATTCTCATGCTACTTTTACCGAAAGCAGCATTTGCACATCAGCTCCCGAGAAGAGAGCGTGTGCAATGAAGTGACAAAGGGGCAGACCTTCATTGAACTTTGTTAAAATCTTAGCAAATACCGACTAAATATACTCACTAGTGATTTTTGAGTAGCATGTAGCTTTTTTTTAGTTTTTAATCTCCCCCGTCTAGAAAAGCACACAATGTTGTTAAAAATACATATAGTTTATAGCACACCTTCTGTCTAAAGATCTCAAAAAGCTTTTAAGATCATTAAGTAGCTGACAAAGCTTCACAATACCCCAGTAAGGCCAATATAGTAACATTGTGAAAATTGAGGCATGAGGAAGCTGAGTGACTTACCCAGTCTCACACATTGAGTCAGTGTGGGACTCCCAATTTCCAGTTGTTTCCTGTCATCTAGACATAAGACCAATAATGGTTTGGTGGTTAAGACAAAGGACTGGGAATTAAGAGATCAGAATTCTATTTGACAACCCTTGTAGGTCCAAATATTGTGTGTGCGCCCCGACTTAGGTTTTAAATCCACCAGCTGGCATTGGTGCCAGGGCAGCACAAAGGAAACAGAGCCAGTATTTGTGTCAATATCTTAAACTGTTTTCAGTTTCCATACTAAAGAAGAAAAAAGTCAAAACCATAAAGGGACGTTAGTCACCCAACTCTTATTGAAAGCGAGTGACAAATGGGTGCCTAACTCCCATTAGTGTGGATACACATCTAATGGTTTGGAAGCTCCTTCACTGGAGGTTTTCAAAAGGAGGTTGGGATAGCCATCTGTCTTGGATGGTTTAGACACAATCTGCATCCTGGCAGGGGGTTAGGCTACATGGCCCTTGCTCTCCCTTTTAATCCTATGATTTTTTAAAAAAAACAATGTTACATTTTTCTTTTTAAAATTAAAGTTGAAATTATGAAAACTTTTAACACCTAAACTTACTACAAGCTATTAAAATCATTTAAACAAATCTAATAGACTCATCAATGAAAATGCCTCAAATTTTAGTGAGTTTAAATGGTGTGATTTTTTTAATTACACACAGAATTGGGGAAAACATCTCTAACTTTTGAAGTCACCTTGAGCTTTATAAATATGTCACCATGTCATGGTGCTGCACTTAAGTATATTATTTAATTATGTAAGTATCGATATTGAATACACTATATCTATAAACATGTATCCTTTGAGTTAATAAAAAACTAGTACTGAATTTAGGCAAAGGCTATATTTGGTTCCATATCAGTGTGTTTTGATGGTTTCCACACAATGAGAGAGAACCTTTCTTTAGGAAAATAGCTAAAAAGTACAAATGCAAAATAAGATTATTTAAATCAAGATTTCCTGCTTGCTGATTAAAATCATGATTTAAAATGGTGATTTAAATCCATTTCCTCTGAAACCCACTCATCCCTTTGGCAATCTCCCCTTAAAAGTAGTTTTCTAATATTAATTTGTGTAAATCAACTCTTCAGATACAACATTCTATTTCAATTATAGTTACATTGTTTTGAAAAAAATAGTCTTCTCTTGATATACATGCTTGATTAGAATCCATCTGCATTAACAGGATGTATGGCTGTGCAACGTGAGGACACAAAGTTGCATCCCTTTGTTTTGTTTATAATTTGAGTTTAATATTATAAAACTTCATTTTAAGAAAGCCTGGTTTTGCCATTTGTGTACAATGCAGTTCTACTTATACAAAGCATAGATTAGGTAATTTGAGAAGTAGCGTTTGTATAAAGAGAGATCAGTAAAATTGGAACCTGAGCAAAACTAAACAGCATTTTTCATTCAGAGGGGTGTTACTTTGCTGAAGGGTGTGTATCTGTGTGGTTGAGCTATAGTGAGATGGATGTGAGCTTATGGGCACAGCTGCATGTATTGAGGTGTGACCCTTCAATTGGTAAATAATATACTAAATTATCTTTTCTTTCATCTTTGTGTCAAAATGCATTTTTCAGACTAATGCCTGAGGTCAGTTGAGTGCTTTTTCTAAAGAACTTTGAGAAACAAGTAGGTTGTATTTGAAAGGGAATAAAACTAGCAAATCATTAACATCAACAAATATAATAAAACATCTAGAAAAGGAACCACTCTATTATTGGACCATTCTGCATGTTTATTAGAGGGCATTAGAATGTCACATTTAAAAAAAAAAGCTGGGTAAAACTTCAAAGGTTTTAAATTAACTTAGATTTTATTTAAAAAATTAAAATCTGAACTGAGACAAAATGAAGAAGAAATCTAACAGAGAACCCCCTTTATTTGAAAGAATTAAATGTTCACCCTTTAGCATCCAACAGCCTTAGAGTATGAACATTGGTGCCTCTTCATAAGGTTTGTAAATGGCTACCAGACTTTCATGTCAAATTATAGAATAATTATATATTAGGCAACTGGTGCACCCTTCAGGATGTTGTACTTTTTATAAATATCCCTTTGCCTTCTAAGAAACACAGTTCTGTTCTGGGGAACTCATCTGGAAAGAGTATTTCTTTGGGGATATGGAGATCATGGGCAGAATTCCAACTATATGGAAAACCTTTGGAATGGAAACTGGCAAAAAAAACATCAGGAGGCAGGAAGTTTTGCATAGGTCATTTTTTGTAACCTTTGTCTGATGAGCAAGAGCTGCACACATGTATTGAGCTTTTGACCCCAGCTTGCTTAGCTGAAATATTATACACTGCTCATGCCCATGAAAAACTTTAGTGGGATAACACTTGATTCTAAACCTTCCCAATCTATAAACAATTTCAATATATTTTAATTGACTTGTAATTATCATTATTTTGTCTGGAGCCCTTAACATTCAGGAACCTTCAAACCCTGAAATAAACCTTGAATGGTAGGAGGAGAGGTATGTTTGTCTCTCTCGGTAGGGCTCAATCCACAAATTACCTTCTGTTACAATGGGGTCTGATGGAGGATAGCTGATTCCCCAATAAAGGGCAGCAGGAAGCTGAAGAGAGGGGTGAAGGTTAGGAAATTGTGGCAGGGACTGAGGAAAGGCAGGGAAAAGTAGATGAGTTGGCCCAGCTGGGAGGACTGGGAAAAGCCTGCTAAGACAAGAGGGAGGAAGAGCCTGAAGACTCTGCTCCATCCAGCCAGGTAAAACCTGGAAAGTGGTGATTGAATTGGGACCCAGCTCTGGAAAGGAGGGCGGGGGAATGACTCCCTACCTAAGGGAGAAAGAGACACACTGAAGTGGGGCTGGGGCTTGGAGGACCAATGTGTTGCAGTCTTGGCTCACTGTGTCAAGAATTAGTTCAAGGAGACTTAAGCTAAGAAGTTATTCCTATTGAGATACTTTTTATGCAGGGAAATACTTATGTAAAACTGGTGTCATTAGGTTAGAGAGGCTTAACTCTAAGGATTGGGTGAGGAGGAGAATTTATGGTGGCTCTTTGAGTCTTTGCCCATGTGCATTCCACTTTTGGGGCAATGTGCCTCATGCACATGAGATTGGAATTTTTGACCAGCAATTGGGATTGTACCTGCAAGAAACCATCTTGAAGAGCCTAGTTACTGTAAGGTAATTGTGTGTATGTGTGTGTGTTTCAAGTTTTATAGTCTGGTGAAACTAGATTTTGATCTTGTAGTCAGTTGTTTCTTCTAAAGTTAGGAAAGAAGAAAAAGTTATTTCAAAAATTAAGATACATTAACTAAAATGAATAAAATCACTTTCTCATGTAAATATTCACTTGCCATTCCAGAGCTCCTAGAGGAAATAGCCACATCCTCTTTGATTACATAGGCATTTTAATGCAAATTTTTTCCTTAGTATCTAAATTCAGCCCCTGAAGACCAGGTTGGTACCAACCCTCCCTGTTTTTTTGTCCTTGTAACAACTGCAGAGTGAAGACTTGTAGCACTCTGGATGTTGCAGTTCTCTTTGCTCTTACTAGCACTTTTTTCCTCTTATGTCCAACAGGATCTGAGTCTGTGGGCCATCAGATAGGTGTTCTTCTTTCCAGAATAAGAGCTTTCTGGTCTTAACTGCCCAGCAGAAGGTCTAATAGTCTGTTAAAGTGCATGAAGCAATACACAGAAAACAATATGCAGTGCTCCATCCTCTGCTAGTGAAGATGCCCTAGAAAATCAGGAGAGATTGAGATCTTTCTTGTATCATTGTGTCTCCTTGGTCTTGAAGGTACTGATTTCATTGCTGTCTTTTTCCTTTGGCTTTTTCTTTTTCGCATCCTTGAATTGGTCATTCATCCTAAAAGTCAGAAATGGGGGTCTGGGTAAATAGGTAGTTGATATTTTTTCCAGTCTACTGCCTCTTAGTATTCAGAATCTTATGTGGTTAGTTTAAGTGTATTTCACTAAAGTAATCAGATATGATACATAATATTACTCAGAGACAACACAGCTAGATTCTGTTCTGATTTATGCTTCATCAACAGGATTATTAACTAGTGTAAATTCCAAATGGAGAATTTAGGTATACAGATGATTAAACCTCAGATGCATATTCATCAGACTTTTCATTCATCCTAAATGGCCCAGAGCTACTGTTTATGAGATGCACTAAACCAAAAGAACACTGCTTGACCTGTATCCAAGGATTTGTATGCATTGCAATTGGGGTGGGGGGAAACCCTAGTCATCTTATTTGCAAAGATGATCTTGGAATTACCATGAAATAAAATAAACATGGATTCCTACAGTGCCATTTAAAGAGTCACTATTCAATATAGAATCACACATTACAACTTAAGTAGTTCTTAAAAATGAAATTACATTTGCCATTAAAAAAAAAAACACAACTACAGTTATTACATACTGTCTGAGATGCATTTGTTTTTCCCCAGTTCTAAATCTTTCTTCTCTTCTATTAGAGAGTATTGTATTTTATTATTCCACAAAGCAGTCTGAGCTCTTATTTTCAGTGGATTTCAGTTGAAAACAAAAGGTTCATATTTCATATTGGATATTAAAATGGGTACTTATCACTCTAATCCGGTGAGGGGGAAATGAAATTCAGTTGAGATCAGAAAAGGCTCAGTTTGTGAGTGCCTGAATGGAATAGAGTAATACATGCAGAAAAATAGTGTGAGTGAGAAAGAGAGAGAAGGGCTGGGGGAGGCTTCACCCACAGAAGTACTTCCCTCCTTCCCAAAAATCCGCTGTTAATTTTAGTACCTACATATTCCAGAATCACATAATCCTGAGACCCTCTGATCTGCCTTGGGAGTAAAAGGTGGGGGGGGCAGTTGTACTGGGATCCAGATCTCAGGGCTCCCCCCCCCCCCGATCTAACATCTATGTAAATAAAGTGAAATAGGAGGGGTGGGCCTCAACGAGCAAGATGTACAAGGGCCCCAGATTTCTCTCAGTGGGCCTGGTTCTGCCACTTTAAAACTTAAAAAGGTGCTCTGAAGCGTGTGTCCCAGGTTGCACCATAGCATGATGAAATCCCATTGTCCTTCCTGTGAGAATAGCTAATCTCACAGGAATGAATGCATTGATTCAGTTTCAGCTGAAATTCTTTAACTGAAGCAGCTTGTTGGTCCTTAATTAGAAGCACTTGCCTGCTTCAGTTCCTTGCGCAGAATATAATTTTTTCCTTTCTCTGGAACACACACATGCTGACAATTCACAATGTATTCAAATCATCATAGCTTTGTGTCCTAGAAAGAAACAGTATCCAAACCACTGTTTAAAAACTGAGTTACGCTTTTCTGAAAGGTAACGTGACCCCACAGAAATCCACATGCTAAGTATTTGTATACATATAGTTATTTTTTCTTACAAATCTTCTCAGTAAGGACAAAGTCTCTTTGCCTTGCAAAAGAGACATGAAATGAAATTTCATCTTCCTCATGTTGTAGCACTTTTCTGTAATTTGCCTCACTTCAAGAAGTTTCCTGACGGATTCTATTCATTTTCTCAATAGACTAAGTACTACTGATTCCAAATAACTTGTTTAATTATTTTAAAGCTATCTCTGTAATGGTTCCAACCTTTGCCTCTTTCTCAGCATTTCCCTTGAAAGCCTGATAACTTTCTGTTATTAGCTGAAGAGTCTTTGATCCTGTACTCTGCCTCGCAACACACGCTTTTTAAATGGATGGAATCCTTTTGGAAGACATGTTGCGAAAAATGGAGTAAGAAAATCATGAAAATACTATTCAACTGCACTGAAAAATATAGCAAATTAAATACACAATAAATATTAACCTGTGGCAGAAATTAGCTTCCTTATCTCTTGAAACAGAACATTTTAATGATTAAGTACATTTTTTCCCAACTTTTTGGTGTACCTGTGTCAGTTTACACTAGGTCCTAGGCTCTGTCAGCCAGTGTTAAATTTTAAGTTTCTGTCTCTATTCTTCAGGGGAGATTTAAGGGAATGATAAATTGCATATAAAACACTCAGGGATGTGAGTGTTTTATATGCAATTTACAATAAATAGTGATTGAATTTAGCTCAAGTTCTTATAGCCAGTGACCTCTTTAGCTTCTTCCATTGTGGCCATACAAACCCTTCTCTGTATGTTATGTACTGATATTGGCCTGAAATGTGGCTGCCAGAACCCAACAGTCTACTAAAATAAAATGATCAGTAAAGCACAATGTACATTGTGCTGCCCTTTCTGGGCACAGAAACATTGCTTCTTCTATGAGTTGTTTGGCTTTTGGAGGAGTAGAGGGAGTGAAGGAGTGTTCCTTTAGCATCCACCTGATCCATTTGTGAAATCCAGGGTGAAATGTATGCATCTTGACGTAAATACTTATGTGAGGTGCCTGACAACAAGAATCTTACCAAAACCAAAGATGCAGGATCCTGACAGATTTCCCTACATAGAGTGTGATAGGGATAGTAATGGGGGGACTACACAATAAAATAAAAAGTGTGTAAGTTCTTTAGAAGCTACCTATTTTGAAAGCCCCTATCTGGAATACCCAATGTCAGGGGAAAGAAAGATAACACAATAAAGCCACTGCTCTCGTCTATCTTGATTTTTGCAGTATATACATAATTGTTCACATAATTTTATGCTAATACAGTAGGGATAAATTCTGCTTGAGGAATTCATTTTGATCTTATTAACTTTGAAAGTGATGAAATAGTGTGTCTGAACCCTCACTTCATATAAAACTTTTTATTTCAACCCTCTTTAAAATCACCAGCCTGTATCAAGAACAATCTATAGTTTTTCATTTCCTTCCAACGCTCTGCTGCCAAGGTTTGTATTTTTTTTAGGTGGAAAACAAGTTTCAACTGTATTTGTTTGAAGATAAATAGCTAAACCGGGGTTGTTTAAAGAAACATACAACAGATTGAGTGTTCACAGTGGATTTATTTGCGTTCATTAGAGATGACTTGAGACCTAACTCATAGTCGGCTTAGTCCCACCACTTATGCGTTGTGATATCATTTCTTAAAGCTTGAAACACGCCCCGCCCATAACAGTGTGTCCATTGTGAATGTTCTCGTCTAATGCATACATGCATCATGCCAGCTGCCGAATTCTGCACTGCCGAGGGGAGCAAAGCAAGGTGCAGGAAGACCCCGGGAAAAGTGGAAGCGGGGGAGGGGCATTGTAATTTGTATTGCAAATTTCTTCCTTCTCATGAGCTGTGGAGACACGTTGTGCATGAGTAACACATGATTGGAGTCCCATGTGAGGAAGGTGAAGCTGGGGAGCTGTCGCTCTCTCGGCATTATGCCTCCTAAGTAACTCAGTTTAAATTCCTCCGGAGAAATCTATGGAAATTACACTGCTAATGTAAACAATTACTTCAGCTCCATGTCTCCTGCCTTCTTTTCTGGGGAGGGAGGGTGGGGTATGCAAGAACACCTGCATGCAGGGAGATCCATGGCTGTTTGGTGTGCTGTGCTGGTAGGAAGGAGTAGGGAAACAGTGTGGAGTGGCTGCCTAAAGACCTTCACTGCAAATATCTGCAGAATTGGTAGCAGGCTCTGTGTAACTTGAAGTTTGCACCGTCTGTCTCTTCTGAGTGGCTGCTGCCCACTCCTGGCTGAGGTCAGAATGCAGCAGTAACTGAGTTGGATCTCATGGGATTTTTGGGAGTACTGCTGTTCTTCTACCCCATTGTCTTGCAAGTTTTCCATGAACAGGTACGTTTGGCCCAGGGCATGCATATTATACTTCTTGGAGTTGAGATCTTTATTGAGCATTGGAGGTTACTGTTCAGCCCAAAGAGCAGTAGTTTCCCTTACAAACTGAAAACTCTAATCTACCATACATTGTTTTTATTATATTCTTACAAAATGTTGTTTTGTCCTAAAGGTGTTGCACCTTCATTTATCTTCTTCTTAACTTGTAACTCGTAGGGTCATAGCCCTAAATGATTGGATCCTCTCTGTTGAGATAATTGTGAGCGTGATCCTTTATATAATCATGGGGGACTCAGCCAAGTGTTCTCAAGAAGATAAGGAAATTCATTTCATGTCTTGGTTCACCAGAGCCTGGATTTGACATTGTTTAGATCATGTTGCAAGATACACACAAGCTCAGTAGTGGGGAGAGACTAAAGTGTCACTGGGAGAGAGTTTGTGAGAAGCTGCAAAGGAGATTTTAATGGAGCTTTTCCAGCATGAGAAGGCTTTGTTGGTGCTGCTGAAGGTTCCTTTTTAAGGTGTGTGTTACAAATTTGTTTTAAAACCAGCTAACACACTTAGGATGTAAAATGTTCACAGAGTGAATAAATCTAAATACAACTGTAAAAGCTGTGGCAGTTTAATAATAATACACCTAGATGTTTCAGCATGTTAGGCCTAAATTTTCATAAGGGGCTAGGGATGTTGGTGCCAAACTTGAAAGTCTTGCTAAAAGGCTTGATTTTTTTTCTTTTTTTCTTTTCAGAAAGTATTGAACACCAACTCTGAAAATCAGGCTCTTTAGTTAGGTTCAAACCCCAACATCAAGGCACTCAAAACTTCTAGTAAGTTTTGAAAATGTAGGTCATTAGTTATTCTTCTGATTGTTAAGAGAGGCTGGAAGCCATTTTACAGCCTCAAATACAGGCCTACCAGACTGCTACAATCACAAAATGAGGTCACTTTCTAGCAAGATACACTTGCCATCAGTGGGTGACTGTATTAATTAAAAAAAAAAACCTTTCAAACTCATTTCAGCAGTTTATTTTCTCCACTTAAGGAAAAGAAGGGTTTTTTCATTTAATTTGCAGATAGCTGTCATGAGCCAAATGGGTGGTGTTTTTCTTTAAATTACATAAACTAGGGTATGGAAACCAGTTATGGGGCACTGAGGATTAGCTGTATGGGCTATAAACCAGTTGCAACACTTCAGAATTTCTGTATAAAGATGATGATAGTGTCAGATATTTTATAACCATAGATGTTAGCTAGATTTTTATCCTTTGCTCTCCCAGCCCCCAACTCTGACAAAGTTAATTTCTTCTTCTGAACAATGTAATAGAACAGCTGCTTGGTGTCCAACTGATAAACTCAGACTTCAAAACACGCAGTTTTAAAACCAAGGACATGCTGTTTGAATCAAGTGATTATCAGAAAGCCACTTCTTTCCATGTCCTTTGTGGTAGTGCTGGCTGTTTCAATATTATGAAGGAGGTGATAAATATTTGGTTGATGTTTGGGGCGGAAATGAGGGAGAACCAATCCCCAGGCTTTGAATGTATGTTGATATGTGCAGCACTACTTCAGATAAGATAAGCAGTGGGCATTGTGAAAGCGTTTAGAGAGGCTAAATGAGTGATGTCAGCTTCTAAGGCAATACTGTAGTGGTTCGGGAAACAGTTTTATATGAATCAAAAGAAGTAAAAACCTTGGTTTTACTGACCCTCATGATCTCTCTTTCTGCCATATTCTACTTCCTTTTCTTCATACCCTCATGCTCTCATCAAGATGCTTCTCCTCAGAATACAAGCATGCTTTGGTTTCTCCATCCAGAATCCCTCCTCCCTTCATCCTACCCTCTCACTGAAATTACCACTCCATCTCCCTCCTCTCATTTATAAACTCATTGACTGGTCCATCCTTTTCCAACTTTGTCCTTGATACTCTTCAAACTGTTTTTCACTCTCTCTCCAGTCCTCTGGTAATGCTCTTGCTGAGGTCTCTAGTAGCCTTTTTACAGACTTCTAATCCATTCTCAGAACACTTTTCCATTCTCATCTTCCTTGATCTCTCTGCGGCTTTTGATACTGTTGACCTTCCCCCTAATTCTTAAAATATTTTCCTCTGACTTTCTTGAGTCCCTCTTTTCCTTGTTTTCTTCCTACTTTGGTGTCTGTTCTTCAGAATTCTGTTTAGTGAATCCTCTTCCCCTCTTTCACTTTCTTTGTGGCACCTGCAGGGCTCCATCCTTGGCTTCATCCTGCTATCTCTCTGCTGTATTTCTTTAGGTGATCTCATTGCTCACTCGCCTCCAGGTACCATCTTTATGTTGATGCCTCTCAAATCTGTCTTTCCTCTCCTGGTCTGACTCCCTCCATTCACACCTGCAACTCATCCTGCCTCTGACACCCCTTGCAGAAAAGTACATTTAGCAGGGCCAAAAGTTACCTCCTTATCTTGTCCTCTCTCTCTCTTCTCTCTGTTACTGTTGGCAACATTATCATCCACTCAGGTCTATAAACGTGGGTGTTCTCTTCAAGTTTGTCCTCACTTTAGCCCATGCATCCAGAGCCATATCCAGATCTTGCTTCTGCTTCCTCTGTAACATTTTCGAGATGTAGCCTTTTTCTTTTTCTTGTGCAGAAATTCCTTCTCCATTTTGACCTTCCTCACATCCATGTTACCAATTTCAGGTGCATTCTCAAAATGCTGCTACTAAAATATTTCTGGCCTGTGGCTCTGACTATGTCGTCCCCTTTTTAGTCTTGTCATTGACTCAACTTCACCAATGATGCTAGTCTAAATTGCTTATTTGTTCATTTTTCCCACTTCACATTTTCTTTCACGACTCCACACACAAGGGGCAACTAGTCCGCAAATGCATCTGTATATCCACTTCTCTATCCTTCTTCAGATCCTTTCTCAAAACCTACTTCTGGCAGGAGGCCTATGGTAAACTGCCAACTGATAATGGCTAGGCTGGTAGCCAGCAGGGACTATTGATATTAATATCTCCTGTTTTATTTACATTGCATTTCTTTTTAAATCTGATTTAGTGAGCCTCTGTAACTACATTGTTACCTTTGGCCACCTTCTGCAACTCCCTCCATTTTGTTACACTTCCATGTCACATCCAGTCTTAATGTAAACTGTATGCTCTTTGTTGCACTAACTGCCTTGTGTTTTGTACGTTCTTGGGGGGCACTAACTGCCTCATACAATGTACTATGTGTTTGGGGCCAGGGTCTGATTAGGGCCTCTTGGCTCTACTCTAATGCCAACAGTAGTTCTAGTAATACTCGGTGCTTAATTTGTGCCAGGGCTTGCCAGGGCACCTCTCCACTTGGCAGTTCATAGCTCAGCACCTCTGGGCTTGCTGTGTCGGTCATGAAAGTAAAAAAAGAAATTGTGTGAGCCCTGGCACTTCTTTCACTACAAATTAAGCACTGGTAATGTTCTGTCATAATTATCTTGTGAGGCTATAGTCCTGAACCAACGTCTGTGTTTTGTTGGTGATTAATTGGAGAGGAAGTAGTATGTATCACTCTAGACAGATTTTGGACCAAATTGTAGCTTAAGAAGTATACATATAATGACCAGACAGCTGTCTGGGATTGACGACCTGTGCTGCTATACATGTCTGATCCAGCTCCCAGTCAGGTCTGTGCGGTTCTGCCATCATGAGAGCCAGAGAAGGCTTTGGTTTGTAAACCTTGTGAATTATCAGTGCTAAAGAAATCAATTTAATGACCTATATGCTGATTTACTCTGGACTTGTGGGGGCTGAGGCATGAAGGAATACTCATCCATTCAAAGAATACCGGATGAGTTGCAATGCGTGCATTCTGCCAAGCTGTCTTGGAAGATGAGATAATAAGCATAAATTGCAAAATGTAAATATTTCCCTCCTGTAATTGATATAGTATTGCTAAATATTTTGCCATCCATGTGCTTCATTTTATCAAACGCTAGTCCTCAAGTGTCACATTTGAAATACTGTACTGACTATTTACAGTTAAACTTCAGAATTACTAACACCTTGGGAATAGAGCTTGTTCATAACTCTGAAATGTTTGTAACTCTGAACAAAATGTTATGGTTGTTCTTTCAAAAGTTTACAACTGAACATTGACTTAATACTTTGAAATTTTATTAGGCACAAGAAAATTCTGCTTTACCTTTACTGTTTTCATAGTTTATGTTTAATACAGTACTGTACTATATTTTGTTTTTTTTTGTTTTTTTCTCTCTCCTTCTGCCTGACTGGGTACTTCCAGTTTCAAATTAGGTGTGTGGTTGACTGGTCAGTTCGTAACTCTGGTGTTTGTAACTCTGAGGTTCTACTGTAACTAGCCATGCATAGTCCTTAGATTCTCCTGCAGGTGACATTATAGTTTTACATGGCTACAAGAAGACACTACAGGATGGGGGTGGGAGGGGGGTGTCAAACAATTTTCATATGGTGGGCCTAATGACTACCTTGTGATTTGTAGTGTTCCAGTGTGGACTCCCCCTTATTCCCCTGTGTGGACAGAAATGTTCCTTAGAGCACAATGATGTAGTCTTGTTTCAAACAGAGGCTACATTACTGCAGACTAGCCGGGGAGCTAGAGCCCAACACACCTGTAGTGGAGACTCCAGAGTTGTGTAGACAAGCCCAAAGATTCACGGGAATCCAGATGAAACTGTTCTGTAGGCCGCATCTGACCAGTGGGCCATACGCTTGACACGCTGGTACAGAGTCTTCTTTTAATGGTAGTAATATAATTACTACTTTCAGCACAGTGCCAATCACTTTTAAATTTTTCTTTGTTCGTAGGGTGGAGTTCACTTCTTTTGTTCCTGGGGGCTGAATAGGAGAAAGGGACATTTCAGGTTAACTTGATAAAGGTAAGACAACATCTATTGGTAAAGATAAAAATAATATTCATTATTATGAGTTTATGGTACGTTTGTCAATGGAGATATGTGATGTGAGGTTTTTTAACTTTGTGCTTTAACAGTAAGTTAAAGTGAAGTATGTGATAACACAATTTGTATAATGAATGGAATGTGTACTTCTACCATAGGTATCAGTAAAACCCCTGGAGATAAGAAAGGAGGTGTAGATCAACATGACAAAGTGGATATCAATTTGTAACATGATTAATAACTTCTGGCATTTTCCATACTCCATTGAATTTAAAATATTGGCTTGTTCAGCTGTGGTTCTCTTCATCAAACATTTGCACAGACTGTAAGAGCTCTTGAGTTAGAATTCCATATCCTATAAGATGTATCTTAAAAAAATGCACAGAAACATGTACCAGTCCTTTGTCTTTTGGTGCATTAATGAATGATAGCACATTACTTTTATACCCTGGTGTACCTGAGATCAAAAGCTGATTCTTTGTTTTGCAAACTAAGACACATATTTTACCACTCATTCAAAACATTGATATTGTACTTCCTTGGTCTGACTTAAATATAGCCCCAAATGCTCAAAATTAAATTGCTATCTCGTAAAATGTCAATTAAGTATAGTGAATTGAGGGGGAGGAGGGAAATCCTGCTATAGCAATAATGTGGTTTTTCAGTCTTTAGCATTGTAACCTACTGACGGTAAGGTCATACATTCAAGTGTTAGTTTAGTGCAGGGGAGAGAGTTGTTGTGTTTTCTTGATGAAAAGGTGCCAGTAGTAATTTGTAAATTAACTAATATTGCCCAAATCTAGTCTCACTCTGGCGGAATTCATGTTGAACTACATGGGAATTTTGCCTGAGTCAGGATTTAATTGAGCCCATAGCATGTACTTGCTAGAGTATATGATGTGATTGTTACTGCAGCGAAGTACCTATTTACACCGTAATACTAAAATTACACATCTAAAATTCTGATACCTAATATACTAACTCTACTTGGTCCCTATTGTACTAAATTATTTGTATGTGTCTAATGTGTGTCGTACCTGTGCAGGACTCAATTACACCTTTTAATGCACAGGCCTCCATTGGGGGCATTGTAGATCTGATCTGTTCCAGATGTACAGTGAAAGTAACACTTCAGAGAGTGCAGCTTACTTTCCTTTGTGCACCCAGTTTGCTCTGTTAGGGGTAAAGCAGTGCTCCTGCTTTCTTCTTTTCCCCTTTGGAGTGTCATGCGCCCCACGTGATGCACAGAGAGAGCAGTTCTTATGCCTTAGGGATAACATTTACACTAAGCATATCTTGGCACTTCTGTGTCTTTTTTTTAAAAGAGGTTAAATGGAGAAAAATTGAAACTATAAATACGCTCTACATAGTTAAACTTGGCTTTACGTCCACCATTTCTGTCAGCATATTAAGAACAACTTTAGAGGAAACAATTTAATGTATTATTTTTAGAAGGAACAAGACACTTATGGGGAGGTTAGATAATCCTTCAAATAGACCAAAAAAGAATAATAGTGCCATAATCAATAAATTGCATTCCAGTACTATGGAGATACTTTGATTTCCTTTGCTAATAAAAACCAAAAAATCCAGAGTTATATGTTTTGATTTTTTGTATTTGCTGTCTCTATGAGAAGATGCTGACTAAACAATCTTCAACTCTAGTGGTTGCATTTTGAATAGGGATTGTATACATTTATTATTCATAGTATTGTTCTTTTGTAATCTCTAGAGTATTGTGCAGTCAATAAAGACTCAGACTAGTCAGTTATTCTTTTGTTGATTATATTTGTCTCAAATGTAAAGTAACGTAATCATTGTTGGCAATTCTTACACTACAGAACCTTGAATCATTATTGTATCACATGGATATCCTTATATACCCTGAATCCTAAACTCGGATAAATTGGCATAACTCCACTGACTTTAATGCCCGCCAGCTGATTGAAAGAGGGGAGTTAACACAAGCATCTAAGTAGCACGTTTTACCCTTTCTGGTAAGAATAATTTTTACAATGGCAGTGGCAGCAGCTGCAGGATTGGGGAAATTTCCCATAAAAGGTCATTATTTAAAAAACAAAACAAAACAAAACCCACCATCCCTCCAAAAAAGTCTGCTCCTAAAAATTAAGTTAACTCATCCTTGATGCCATTAAATGATGGAGAAACACCCACAGACTTTCAATCAAAAGCAACATTCTGTTCTGTCTTAATTTAACTCCTACTTTTGATCATCGAGTGCTAACTTCCTCTTCCATGATAGTCTTTTAAATCAAAAACTCTTTGGGGCAGGGACAGTCTCTATATTCATGTTATTGTAGAACACATGATTGGGGCTTAATAATAATGTATTATTCTAATTGAGTGGAAAGATGTGGATTTCGGGGAATAAGGAGGTACAATGAGATTAGCAGAGTAGAGCAGAGGTCCCTTCTTCCTCTCCAGACATATCCTTTATTCTGATTATGACTCTCTGATCCTGTGAGCTAATCTGTGTTGGCTCTTGTGTGAGTATCTCTTAGACTGCTGTAACTTAACACCAGTGGCATCTGGTACTAAACAATCATATACCCATTGAAGATTAGTGCTGTGGAGAGGAGTTTTGACCCAAACACATCTCTTAAAATGATGTGGAGTATAGGAACTTGTTATGCATGCAGGAAATTTTTAGACAGTTTTGCTCTTGGTACCATTCAGATGGCTCACAAACAACCCAGATTTCAAAAGAGAAAATGATCCTGTGTTTTAAAATAACTCTGTTAACGAAAGGTCTTAGTTTTAAGAGACTGGATAAAATGCCCATCAGGATGGATTATAATAGAACATGAGAATCAATATTTTCTTGTGTTGAAACATCTCCAGTGGAGGACACACTGGAACAACTGGAGAGGGAAGAATGTATTTGTTTATTGTCAGTAAAAGGATCCCATATAACTATTAGATCTAACAGATTAACAACTATTCTTCCAAACTCTTGCAAAGCCCCCATGGGAGCAAGCCTCCCACCCTGGCTAGACAGACTCGCACTAGCAGGGCTCAAGTTAGCGGGCAAAAATAGCAGAGTGGATTTTGTGGCTCTGGCTCTCAAGTCTACCTGACCCTCCTCTCCCCCCAAGCTCAAGATCCTGAGCTCCAGCCCAAGCTGCGGTGTCCACAGTGCTATTTTTAGCACACTAGCTTGAGCCCTGCTATTGTGTGTCTGTCTACTGGGATGGGTGGCCAACTTTTGTTGGGATGAATTCCTGGAGGTTTTATCACATGGCATTATCTTTAATTAAAGGTTAATCTTTAATTCCTGGAGGGTTGGCAACTATATAGACATACCCCATGTCATTTTATAACAAGCTTCCTGTATATTTTATTACAGACCTGTTGTAATATAGTCATATAAATATTAATATAATTGAGATTCTTCTGAGACTCCTGGTGTGTATGGGGTGGAAAAAAGAGAAAAGAAATCTGTTACACATAACTTTAGCATGAATCATTCTGCAGATGAGTAGTGAAGAGCAGCACCAGTACTTGGCTACCTGTGAGACCCAAAAAGAAAACAGTTGAATATTCCCGGGTTTAATCAGTCATAGTTATTTGTTTCACATAAGTTCATTCAGTTATCACAAGAGCATAAAATCCAAACGTCAATTATTGTGTCCTTGGTTGGCAACAGTGATAAATATCATAAAAACCCAATTTTGTTAATAGACTATGTACACTTTCTTTCATTGCTGGAATAAGTGTCAGTTGTTATTTTTAGTTCAACTTGAAATACTTACCTACTGTGTGTATATGTAAGACAGTATTTTGGCATTTAAAAAGAAAACCATATATACTTAAAAAAAGTCATTTATTTCCACCTGTCATAGACATGAATAACTTTGGAAGTGCATATGACATATCTATATGGATAGTAAATTTATTTCAGAATAGCAGTACTATAGTACTGAGTTCCAAAATGAAGTAAAAGCCATTTACCTCAACTGAAGTTTTGTATTACAGTGTATGTAAGAAATGGTACAGTCTGGGGGAAGGGGTTTGGAAGGAGACTTTAGCTGGAGATGGAGTAGCTGCAAATTAAGTCAGCTCAATTTATCAAATGACTAAATTTTATTATAGTAATATCTCTCTATGAAAAGGGCAGATTTCTATCAATATTTTTTTTGCTACTTGCAGGCAAGTTTAATTTTTTTTAATGCTTCCACCCAGAGGCCAAATTCGAGTGGACTTAAATACTGTAACATTGTATCGAACACCATGTGCAGATATGGCTCCTAAACACATTATTGACAATCAGTGTGTGTGGGGGGAGGGGAAGAGGTAGAGGGAGGTTGAGGAGGAGAAGATGGAGGAAGATAGTGAACTATCAGGAAAATGCTGGAAAAATGCGAATTAGCTACTGAAAAGCATGTGTGGAAGGGCTTGAACAAGAGAGAGAAGAGAAATAAGACTTCAGTTGATTGAGACTATTTTTACTGAACTTTGGCATGTTTGTATTATATTACTGTCTTTCTCAAGTATTCTTTTATATTGGGAGTACCTTATCACTGGCATTCACTGGAACTTACCTCGGAACATAACTGCCTTACCCACAAATGCCTGATGTGCCACATCAAGATGTCACAACATAAGTATTATGACCATGTGATGATTTTTCTTCTTGGAGGACATAATTTAGAACTAGATACATTGAAGTTAGTGGGACTGAAGCACGTGCTTTTAAAAGTCCATGCTGTCCCGAATAGGTATGTACCTAAGCACATGCGTAAGTGCTTTCTTGAACTGGAACCTTTAAATATTGGCAACCCTAAAGCACAAGATAAACAAAATTCTTGTATGTGTGTGTGTTGTTGCGTAAGTGTAACCCTGCATTATGAATGGAATATTTTAACTTAGGAAATTAAGACTTGGCCTGTGTTTCAAGATTTTACATTCTGATTATTACTGGTTTATGCTTCTTTCATGTAATTATTTAAATAACGTGTAGTTTGTTGCTGTGATGAATAAATAAAGGAATCTCAGGAGACTGAAAAATGGGAATACTTGTTTACAGCATTATGAGAAACAAGTCAAGGGCTAAGCCTTCCTTAGAGATCATATTGTTCGATTCGGGAAAATTGAAGTCTCACGTATATGAGCCAACCCACGGTTGACATTTCGGATTTTTATTTCACCTGGAGACTTGCTATGGTATTTTGTTATGTTTTAACCCCACAAGTGCTAATTAAAATAAGCTAATTTTAAAATTATTACCAACAGACATATAAGTAATTTAGTCTCAAACTTGTTTATTTTGTGGAGACACAATTATTCAAATAAGTGTTGAGGAAACAGTAGTAGTTTGTGCAACGGGCTAAATTCCAATGTGAAACACAGATGTAGCTACATCTGTTTAAAAGTCATTCAAAGTGTTCTGAGTAATTTAATCTCTCTCTGTATCTTTCTTTGTGGCCACAGCCCTCTTTAAAATTAAGGGTAAGCAATTATATGTTTGTGTATATATTTCTGTTGACTTTAGTTTAAATTCCAGGAACAAATTAATTATTCAGAAGTAATGATTCAAGAACAAAGTCATATCCCTTTTAGGAGGCTAGTTACCATTATGATAGTGGTCAAGGAGGCTAATCCTGATATAAATTTGAGATTTATTTTATTTTATTTTTAATTTTAAAATTTTTTGGCATTTATTTCTAAAAGTGTGGGGGGAGGGGGCGGTAGGAATCGTATAGTTCTTCCTGATTTAAAATATCAGAAACATTTGTGAGAGTGAGTAGAAGATTGTTGGCAGAGTTCAAAAGAAATATGGTCAACACATTCTGTGTACACACAGATGGATTTAAAAAAATTCAGAATGAGTTATCATACCAACCTATGAAGGACTCTTGAGAATGATCAGGTTTACATTGTAATGAATGAATTCATTATAAAATAGCCAGGGTGCAGCATGACGACTACCAATGTTCTTTAAGTCATTTTGGCATAACTTCAGAAGGAATTTATTTTTGATAGTGACAAAAATTAAATGACCGGTAACTTCTTAGCTTTTATAAAATGCACCTGAAGTTTATTACTATTTTGGGAAAATAACAGTAACCATGTAATTGCTAGTGTCTAATAGCACTCAAAATATTGTGCTTTCTGAGAGGTTTAAGCATTTATTGAACAGTTAATATTTACTTAATATAGTATATTAGATTTTTTTTTATGTGGAAAAGGCTAACTAAGTTTTATGTTGGATGTAATTGGCATTCAGAAGTTTTAGCATACCTTGTTTCTTAAATATTTCAAAGGTGTTTGTTAAATAGAGCTTTATTTACCTTATTACAAACATAACTGTTTTTTCTCTTGTGACAGGCATCAGCTTGCAAAAATGGGATCCTCACACAGTTTATTTGGTGGAGCTAACTATGCAGACTCTGATTTAAAACTACATATTTGTTCTTCTTTTCAGTGCAGTCTTTGCTTTTATTTTCTGAAGCACAGAATCCAGGTGCTATAAGAATGTTTTATTAGTTAAATGATATTATTTTGTTTTTCCTTTCTTTGTCAGAATTGGCAGTGTTAAACTACTAGTCTTTACTGATCTTTTTTGCTTTTTCCTCTTCTAAAATTAGACTTGAAATGCTGCCTATGTTAATATCACAGATTAAAATTACAATGATTTATTACTGAGATTTTCAAAGGGGCCTAAAGGAGCTGAGTATCTACCTCCCATTGAAAATTAATGGGAATTGGAGACTTTGATTCTGGTTAGGCCCCTTTGAAAAGTTTGGCCTATACTTTTAAAACAAATCAACAAAATTGGCCTGTAGTTATACAGCATGAATCTTAAAAAAACATGTAGCAAGTGGTTGTGGGTGATATTTTCAGGCTGTTTCTTGCCCATAATATGACAAGAAAATTTTCTTAAAATCTGTAGTATAATAGTGGGTATAAGCATTGCAGAATGTCAGTTATCGGAATGGAAAATTGGAGTCTAAATTAGGATTATAAATTTGAATCTTTGTCCTTTCCTAGGCAAATTCCCATTGGTTTATGTAGAAAGGAAATACAAATTCTCAGTTCCTAAGTAAAAACTGGTTATATTCAGGCTTTTTAGTTAGTTCTCTAGCCAACTTTATTAAGATTGTATCTGGTCACAGGTTTCACAAAACATAACGCTGTTACAGCTTCATTGAAAAGCACAGCTTTACCTAGTGTAGACTTAGGGGCTTGAGGAGAAGCCCCTTTTGAGGGCTTCAGTGTGACTTATTTGGTGCATAGGCCTTGGTGCACTGACCCTCTGTGCAGGTGCATTCCATCCATAAAGATGCTTGGTTGTCAGGTCACTATCCCAATCTCCTTGTTAGGGTTAGCCCTGTAGAGCTGCTTCTAACTTGGTTAAAGTAGCATTTGTTACTCACACTCTACTTTAATTTATATCTGTGCCTATGTACATTTTTATAAGATTTTTTAAAAATTGATTGCTGTATTAAATGGTCCCTCAAAACCTGAGGACTTCATGGAGGAGAGGGTGATGTTCTCTATGTGGTTAATTCAAAGCCCATTGAAGTCAATGGAAAGCTACCTAATGACTGAAGCGGGCTTTAGAACATACCCTGTAACAAACATAGACATTTTATATTGGTACCGATTAGTTTGTGAAGACAAACTGTAGTGATGTATGCTGCTGTTTTTCTTGCTATGGCGAGTGATTGTGGTGTGGTGTGTGTATTTATTGCAATCTCAGTAACTAAAAGGTTTTGCTTTTAATTTCTGCGGCGGCATGTACAAAGTGATGTATACTTATTGTGTCAGTGTTCTGACTTTAGATAAGTTCCGTTGGTTAGACAAGGTTGACACTTAGGGTTGCCAGTTTTGGTTGGACATATTCCTGGAGGTTTCATCACATGACATAATCTTTAATTAAAGATCAATCTTTAATTCCTGGAGACTCCAGCGCAATCCTGAAGGGTTGGCAACCCTATTCACGTGAAGTTGTTTTTTTTTAAATCAGACATCAAATTATTTGAGTTTCTTTATCTTCAGCATTTCACATAAAATGTAGTTGTAAAGTTTTAACCACTTTTCAAGTTCTTGCTTGCCTTCTTTGCATTTTTTTTGGCATTAGTACTTCGTTTTCTTTACTTTTACTTTGGGCAAACTTCACTGGAGCATGGATTTTGCAGTCTTCTCTCAATATCAAGTTGTATGCCGCTAAGGAAACTTACTGTTTTCTAATAAGCAGTAAAGCTCAGAAATTGGGCTTGAATATTGGGAGCACTGAATTAGATAAATAGGAACTAATGTTTAATCATTATCCAGTGTTGAGTTTTTGTTATGGAAAGCAGATGTAATATATGTTTCTTATCATTTGGATTTTAGTGGCTTTTCAACTGTAACTAGCATTTAAATAATTACAGATTTGTTGTAATCATTCCCAAACAAATAACAAATCTAATGGCAATAAGAGTAATAAAGTACCCATAAACAGAAGCCATCATGTCACCTACTGAAACTAAATAACATATGTGATATTATTTCCTGGAAAAAAACTTGTTAATTTTAAAATTGAAGTTGCTGAAGTAATATAAAATTTAAAATTTCAAAATAAATACAGAATGTTACAGATTTAAAAAATAAAATAAACAATTTTAAAAAATATGGAAAGATATGCACATAAAGTTTTGAATATCCTTACTTTCCGTACATTCTCTAACACAAAGCTAGAAATGTGAAAAGTAGCATTAGACAATACACAAATTTTTTACTCCAGGCTAATTTCATTTTAAGGGATTTTCTTTCCAGTTCTATTTAACACTACTGATTGCTGTTGCAGTAATAAAAGAAATTAATGAAAAGTACGTTACTGCAGAGGTAAGAAAATTGCTTTAATTTAAGACTCTGACTATATATTTATTTTGTAGTGTAGTTGTAGCTGTGTTGGTTCCAGGTTAGTAGACAAGGTGGGTGAAGTAATATCTTTTATTGGACCAGCTTCTGTTGGTGAGAGGCAAGCTTTCGAGCCACACACAACTCTTCTTCAGGTCTTCTGTGTGGCTCGAAAGTTTTTCTCTTACCAACAGACTTTGGTCCAGTTAAAGATACTACCTCACCCACCTTGTCTCTCTCTATTTAATGTCTTTTCTATTCAGCTTTCCCTATGTGTACAGTTAAAAGCTATAATTAAAATGTCAGCTGAGACAGGTGAGCAGCAGACTTGTTTGAGGACTTTCACATCTGATTCCCAAAGCTAAAAAAAAGACTAAACTGATTATGCGGTACTTCAAGTGTGATGTATGCTCCTGTTTAGCTGCCAAAATTACACTTGGAAACCTTGTTTAAAATGATAGCGATCTACACCACCTCTGAGTGCATTGCATACAGCAGGATGAACATTCATTACCAGGACTCATCAAATGCTCCAGTGTTCAATCAGATTAAACTGAGCACAGTAAATTACAAGGTGACATAATAAAGTTGGCAGGAAAATGCCAGCTGTATAACAGTGTGTAGGATGGGTGAATGGATCTTCAGATAAGGTTAAGGGCCTGATCATTGCATTCAGTTGTATGACTTCCATTAACTTCAGTGGGTTTTGAATCAAGGCCTAAAGGAATGATCTGTGGCATCCTTAATTCTCATTGAGTTCAGTGAATCTTCAGTTATATTGTTTCACTATCTAAACCTGTTTAAATCGAGAGACTTTATCGACAGAATGTCTTAGTAACTGAACACTCAATTTTATGAGGTGCTGGCCAAGATCTGTAAGATACTAAACATCTTCAGCACTACGGAAAGTGAATCAGGCCCTCATTTCTGAGGGCTGATGGGAATTACAATGGATGCATGATGCATTAATATTTTACATCAGCAAATCCTGGCAACAAAGGGTTAAAAGTTTTCTCCTCTGCTTTCATTTAATCTATATCTCACTTTTAAATTATATTTCTTCTATGTTTTACTCACCACTTGTGGGGTGTTGTGGTTGATGTGGGGTTGGTGAAGCTTGTTCAAAAGTAACTATGTTCCAGAATAGAATATTAAAAAGAAGTGGATTTAAAGAAAAGATATGTGTTCATGGGAAGTAGAGTTGACAAAGGTTAATTTAGGAAAGGAAGAGATGAAGTGATATTGGGAGAAAATAGTTTTCTTTCTATAGCACATTTTTCATGGTCAGGATTAGTTGGGGGTAAAGAAGAGGCAGTGTTTAGATGCCTCAGTTTTATAAGCTGCAATCCAAAATATCTATATCAATAAATATATTTACTTTAAATAATTTTGCCTGTCACAGGTCATACTGTGTTAGTCTCAAGAATTCTAAAAATTAAAAGGAGTACTTGTGGCACCTTAGAGACTAACAAATTTATTTGAGCATAAGCTTTCGTGAGCTACAGCTCACTTCATCATCCGATGAAAGCTTATGCTCAAATAAATTTGTTAGTCTCTAAGGTGCCACAAGTACTCCTTTTATTTTTGCGAATACAGACTAACACGGCTGCTACTCTGAAACCTGTCAAGAATTCTAAAGTGTTTTTTGTTCAGGGTCTGAAACAGCAGCTCTTAAGCAGCACTCTCGCTGTCATTATACAAGCTTGCCGGTACATTGGTACAGCGTATGATGTTAATGGGGTTTATTGTGCAAGTAAGAACTAGAGTGTCAGACCCTCAAATCATTAAATTTTGAGCAAAGATTTTTGGTTTTCTATCTCTGGACCATTTTATTCTTGTAGCTGTCACTAGTGGAGGCTTTCACAAAATAGTCCTTCAGTGCACCACTGATCATCCTCCAGAAACATGAGTCTGATTACATAAGAGTTATGTGAAGAATCTGTTTATGATGTGATCACAAATAGGCTCTCTCAATGCATAGGCTAGCTTGTCTGATGGAAAAAATAAACAGTACATCAGCTAACAAAAGTATCGCTGGCTGTATAGAAGAAGATGAAGGCTGTAAAGTCACTTTAGTGTTTCAGTTTGTTTAGAAAGCTTGTATCACCCAGCTGTAGAGCATTACACAGAACCTCTGCAATGTACCAAAGTTTTTGTAGGAAAGAACATAGAAATAGAGAGAGACATCTTAATTTCATCAGTTGCTTTCTCTTGCGCTAACTTGATGGAGCGGAGAGAGAGCCACCCCTTGAGAATTTCAGAGTAGCAGCCGTGTTAGTCTGTATTCGCAAAAAGAAAAGGAGTACAAATTTGTTAGTCTCCAAGGTGCCACAAATACTCCTTTTCTTTTTACCCCATGAGAAAGAAACTTTCTTTAGTAAAATAACTAAAAAGTACAAATGCAAAATGATTAAACTGTTATTTAAATCAAGGTTTCCTGCTTGCTAATCTGATTGAAATTGGTGATTTAAGTCAATTTATTTAAATCAGTTCACCCTGCGTGTACCCATACCAGCCTTTGATACTATTGACCATGATCATGGAAATCTTGGGTCTTCTGTTCTTTCCCTGTGGAGGGTTCCCAAAGGAGCTTGATATGAGGAAATAGATTAATAGATTTTAAGGCCCGTTGGGGGCATCATGATTATCTAGTGTGACCTCCTGTATTAACACAAGCCACAGATTTAACCCAAATATTCCTGCATTTCACCCAACGATTTATTGAACTACAGCATAACTATTAGACATCTGGTCATGATGTAAAGACTCAGAATGATGGTGAATTTATCACATCCCTTGGTAAATTGTTCCTGTGGTTAACTTATCCTCAGCCTCACTTCCTCCTTATCACTCCTTTCAGTTCCAGTCACACTCTCCAAAGCTTCATTTCTCACTTTTCTTAGAAGCCTTTGACTCCCCCACCATTTAAGGAAGTGTCACTAGGAATAATTAGGTCACTGCTGGGGTGTGAATTTTCCAGTTTCACTTATTTGTTGCAACCTCTGGGGACATCATAGGAAACAGAAACAGACCATCATTATGGGAGGCTTTTAAGGGAGTTGGGCTCATGTGTGAAGGATGGAAGTGGGGGTGTCCTAAGATCCTGGAAGGACCTCTCTGAATGGCTAAAGCAGAAGCTCACAGAGCTGAGCTTCAACTCTTTTCATGACCGGGAGTGAAATGAGCACATCCAAGTAAAACCAACAACTTCTTTCTTTTCCAATTGTACAAGAAAGAAAGAATGTAAAGACTGTTTGAAATACAAGCTTATAAGAAAGAACATTTGAGAAAACTGGATGTTTCTTGAGTGGCTTTGTACTACTGAACAGCTCACTCCTACGCTATCTATTCTCCATTGCCTTTTTTGTTGTAGTCATTTATACCTGCGAAGAGTGTGCAAAGTGGGCAGTAAAACAGTACCAAATCAAAATGCATACGAGGGGCCAGGCATTGGCAAACTAGGCCCCAAGTGTTGTGCTTCCCTGCTCAGCTATGCCCTACAGCATAGCTGGGGAATACCAATATGGTTATCACTGTCTAAAGTTGGACCAGGAAGTAAAGTATCCATGTGCTGTGTTTGTAGGTAACTAATACAAAGAATACCATCTACTAGTATATCTGAATATCTGCAATTATTGTTTTCCTTCTAAGTTTAGTGAAATTGTTGTTACATGGCAAAAGACTTCCTGACTGCAACTTTTACTTGCTTTCAAAGGGAAGTTGTTTTTACTAACTTAATATTTTATTGCAAATCGCCGGAATACTTTAGTCACTTCAGCAGTTGCCGTGAACAATGTGCCTCGTGCTGCAACAGAGTAAATGAAAGGGGATATCTGTGAAAACCGAAGTTTGATCCTGGCTACAAGAACAAATTAGGATTTTCGACACATTTGAAATTTTCTATGTGTAGACAAAGACTATATAGCTGTCAGAATAGTTAAAACAAAAAGACTGCAATGGGCAAGTGTAAGCTGGCTGCCCCACCAATTCCAGCTGAAAGCTCAGTGTAGAGTCAGAAGAGGACCTCCACGAAGAGAGACATTTTATTAACAAAAACTCCTCCACAGGTTTGACTGATCTTAAGATTCCTTTTGTTGGCATAGCTCTCTCCCCTGCCTTGGTTGCTCCTAGAACTTCTTGCTTGGTCCTATCTGTCCCAGACCCTAATCTCGTTCTGCCAGAAGGCTATTCACATTTCCTTTAATTAAAAAAGAGGTCTAATGAGCCACATCAGCACATCTGAGTCAACTGGAGTTAATCTTCAATTCCTTAAACATTTAGGGCTTTGTTGGTTAAAACCAATATTTTAAACCCCACCTGAAAAACAGCAGTCAGTCAGTGAACCTCATGGAGCATAGATAATGTATGCTGCCACTGAGGGGGTACCACTTATCAAGTGGGTTGATGTGTTCTGCAGCAGCTTAAGTTTCTGGATATATTTCTGGTGTACACTTATGTAGAGTTCATTACAGTAATCCAGTCTCCTTAACTGAGCAATTCAAACCTTAAAGGGTAGGGGTCTGTTCAGAGAAAGTTGAGATTAGAGCCAGTTTTTCTGAAAATGTTGCCCATTCGCCGTTATAACAGAGGCCCTACAGACTCTTAACCAGACACCTCAAAAATATGTTCACAATATGGTCAGACTTTTTTACATAGGTCACTAGCTGTTCAATTCTTCAGCACCAGAATTGGATTTTCCCAGCACTGGCTGCAAGAAAATGACTTTGGGAGGTAGGGAGAAGTGCAGTAATAAAGTCTAGGTAAGGATTGTTTTCCCCCACACTCTTCAATAAAACTATGAAACACTCTTGCGTGTACCCCTACTGCTCCTTGCCTGGCTTTTGTGGCTGTAGCTGTTGGAATGCTGAAGAGTAGCAGCTGGAAAAATGTAAGATTTTTCTGCTTGCTTTGTCTCTGAACATATGGCCTCATGGCCAGTGGTTGCTGCTGCTGTTCTTGTTTGCCTCATAGAGAACTTTCCCAGCCTAGAGCAAGCTTTACATTGTGCCATGATGTTAGTGTTCCAAAACTGAAGAAACCCGAGAAGGGGAGACAGCCTTCCTGAAAGAAACAGATGGTTACTGTTTTAAATGCAAGCAACCCCCCCGGTTCTACCTAATGTGTAGTGCTGTGAGAGGAGGGGGATTTTTTGGGTGTTTGAGGGGGAGAGAGGTGGAAAGGGGGAGGTGAGGGATGAAAAAGAGAAAAGTTATTGGAGCTTTTTCATATCCTACTTAATCACAGTCAGATGTCAGGCTTTTTCAAGCAAGAAAGGAGGGAGTGATGGCTGTTGAAATTTGTTGCCTGCTGGAATTCTACAAGTGAGCTGTGCTGTGTGGTAAGTTCTGTGGCTTGGTTGCTGCCTTAATGAATAGAGCCTTTCCACAGCTGCCAAGCCTGCAGCAAATGTGGTCAAGGGATTTATTACGAAATGTACCAAATCTTGGCATGGAGCTAATTGCGTATAACAAGAAGCGTGTTGGAAACTGGGACCTGAAAGGTGACAAATGCAGAAAGTGTTCTATTTCTGACTGCTGAAAGAGATTTTGTGTCAGAATGTCTCTGTGTCTGTGCTCATTGCTAATGAGCTTCCAAACAAGTGTTATGTTTTTTATTGTTTAACTCGATTAAGATAAATGATGGTTTCCTTTTTGGATTTTTATTTCATAACGATCCAAAAGAGTAATCGCTATATAGTTGTAACAGTTCAAGTCCTCTAACTAAATGTTGAGGAGCTGTTCTCACTGTATGTGAAACATGCATGCGAAGTGAGACAGATCAGAGTTGAAAGGCACCTTGCTAAATACTGAAATTTTCAAATATGTAAGCTGAAAATTCAGACCTGAAGACAAAGCTTCAAAAATATCAAAGATGAAACAAATAGCATTTGTGAGAATATTTAAGGGACATAGTGACAGAATATTAATGGGAAGAATGTTAGTCACTGGGATTTTAGAATTCATTGAACTTGATATAGTTGTATATATGACTTCTATCTTATTTTCTGGTGTTGATTATTTATATGTATGCTAAGTAGGATTGTTCCATGGTAACTCTTAAACAAAACAGAAGGCCACCTTCATTTGTCCTTTCTACCATCTCTTCCTCACGTTTTCATAGTACTTGTAGTTTTTAAAAAATACCTTTTGATCTTTGCTGTCTAATGGGGTTAATCTTTCTCTCTGCAGACACATTCAGGTGAACAATACTGTGTTCTCCTCTTGAGGTCAGTGTGTGACTCCCAAAGCCATCAGATAATCTCAATATGTGACACCAAAAGTCAGATGTATTTCAGAGAAGGGAAGGAAAGTGGATAGAAAATTTAGAGTGCCAAAAATTTAGAGTGGCCAAAATCTTTTAAAACACTGGGGATGCTCATTCAGGGCATCAGAAGATGTACACAGAAGTTGGACTGATTTACAGATTGTTTGCTGAACTATAATTAATATTTAAAACAGTGTGATGGAGAAGGTGTATGCAGGATTGTGATGAGGAAGCAAAGAAGTGCCCTATTGACTTGCTACCAATATATCTGTAATGACATGGTTTTAATATTGAACTGGCAGCATCAGCTTAAAAAAATAGCAGCTTTCATGCTAATGTTTGAAACAGCAGCCAAAAGAGAATGATGTATGTTAAAGTAATATAGAATTATAGAACCATAGAGATTCTCAAAAGCACCATGTCCCACTGACTTTCTACAGAACGTGTGCTCCTAAATCCATTAGGCACTTCTGAAAATGTCCCCCATAGAACTTAGAGGTGGGAAAAAACTTAAACCGTCGTCCTTCCTGTACAGGATGTACAGTACTGTTTATAGTCATTTAAGTTTAAACAATATTAGGGTTGACACATAAGCCCACAGAAAAATTCAAATGATGCACAAGACCTATCTTCAACTCAGTTTTGTTGTGCCTAATGACTGCATCTTTTCTGGTCCATTTTCAAAAGAAGGGTAGTTCCTTTCTCAAAATGTGTGGGACTGTTTTGCTGCTTACGAGCCTAAGATGGTTAAGTCCAATCAAATTTATCTTATCACCTTCATGACAGTCTTCATGACGATTCTTCCTTGTATTACTTACCTTTGTGCCACTGGCCAGAGGAGTGAGAGTTCTGGGTGCAACAGGCAAGATTCCCCAGTTGTTGAATAATCTTCCTTGATAGCATGTGGGTTTCTGGTTCCCTTCCAGTTGTGGGTGTTCTCTGAAGGTCATGGATTCAAACTCCATTGGCAGCTGAGTTCCCTGGTCGGTTGAGGCTGCACTATCCTGGTTGATGGTGGAAACAAGTTTCCCTGGTGCAAGCTGCCCTGCTCCATGCAGTGAATTGTGTTGGGGCGGGGGGGAGAGGGGCATAATCTTGATATCTACTGTCCCATTGAGTGCACAAGGGGAGCAGTCCCTGCACTTTCTTGAAAATAACTGATTTTTGCCTAGTGCCCGACGGGATGCACCTCATGCCGCAGAGGGAAGCGGAATGTCTTTATCTGGAAACTTGTACTTTAAACTGCCTAAAATTTTATACTGTGCATCCTCAGTCTGGTATTTTCAATCGTTAAGGTATATGTGATTTCAAAAACAGATGTTTGTAAATGATATAAAGTGGATAATCCTGGGAAGTATATATATATTTTTTCTAATTCACATAATTAAAAAATGACTCAAAAGGGATACTAAAATTTTCTCAAGATACTCAGGTTTTTGCTGAGATCAGATGTGGAAAGTTTAATCACAAAAGGGCCAACTTTGCAAAAAAGTCTGTGTTTAAAAAAAATGATATAATGGAAACTGATTTGCAATATTATCAGTTGTCTGCCTTCTTTTGAAAAGTGTCCATTTCCAGGTAAAGAAGATAAATATTTGTTGAACTAGACATGCCTGAGGTACTGATTTTCATAATACATACTTTTGAGTGTATAATAACAGCAACATAGTAAATTGTTAGTTTTACACTTAGATGTCATAGGCAGTTTGTCAAACCTTAAACCAAATTGTGTCAATGTGGCTACTACCTACTCTTGTTATAGTATGTTAAACACTGAAAAAGGTAATCTGCTGTACAATAGTTCAGACTGATCCATAAACTGCTGTAATGTGGCTCTCACATTTCAGTAACTCACTGATGGTATTTCCCACCCTAGCTGTACTGTGCGGTGCATGTTGGGAAAGTTGACAGGCACGCAAAGTAAGGTGTGCAAATGAAGGAAAGAACAGAAAATAAACATGCTACATGCATTCTTCTTTCCTAAAAGGTTTGATCTGGGATGCACAATGTAAATTAAAGAAAGCCTCAAGTAGCTTTCAAGTGAGCCACTGGCACATACTGCGTGCTGCAAATCACCTAGGTTTCACTGACCTTGGTATATGGATAAACTATTCTTTAAAATTGTTTCCAATGTATTAGGCCCAGATAATCTTTTTTTTGACATTAGCACATATATCTTCTCTTCCACCATTTTTTTCCCACAACAAACAATTAGACTAGCCTGTGCAATGAGTCTATCATAAGTGGGTTTTGATATTGAATTGGCAGCATCAGCTTTAAAAAGGAAGAAAAAAAGAAGCAAAAATAGTGGGATAATGACTTTATTTCAAACATCATTAGTGACCAGAAGAAAATAATGTATATTAAAGTATAGAATCATAGGAGTGGAATTATAGAATCATAGGAAGGGATTCTCTAAAGCACAAAGTCTTTTTTACAATGCTTCAGATTTCTGGGGGCACATTCTTACCTACTGTAAATTGTCACAGCTCCATGTGCACTATTTGTACAAGCTGAGGGGATCTAGCCTATGGTCTTTTATGTATTATTGATATGTACTGCTCTACATAAAACCCCAATCTTGAATTTGTGGTGTGCTGTGTCGGTGTGGAGACCAATGGTTTCATCGGAGATCCACTCAGGCAGTGTTGAGCCTGTGTACACTGGATTTCAGCATCAGTGCCTAAGTACATAACCACATAATTCTGAAGTATATAGAGTAGAATACTGTGCAGGTCACTCAGCCAGCAAACCACATAAAAGATAATATTTTCAACTCTTATATTGAGCCTTTCATCTCAGGATCTCAAACACTTTTCAGTAAACCTGGCACTTCTCTGATGCTGGTAAATATTATACTAATTTTACATATGGGTAAACTGGCACAGAGAAGTTAAGTGATTTGCTCGAAGTCTCCCTTTTACACACATAGATCCATAGGAAAAAAAGACAACTATTAAGAAGAGAAGTGTAGTATGCAGAACTTCGATGTGAAGCCCCAGTAAAAATAGTTATTCATTTTAAATATGGCTGCAAATATTAGCGAATGCCCCTCCCACAAAATACTGTGCCATTTTCTGCATAATTGTTGAATGGTATGGTAATATGTTTTAAGATTTTGTTGTTATTGTTATTAACCCTAAACTTGGTTTTATGTACAAAAAGAGCAGGCTAAGCATATTACAAATGTCATGGCATCAGATGAGGCTATTGAATATGATTTTGGTTACACAATTGTCACCTTCATTTTGGCATGACTAATCACTTGACAGCTAAATACAGTGGATACACTTAAAATGCATTTTCTGGAACGCAGTTTTTACATTTGCCCACTGTATCACTACATTCTTATAAGGCATTAATTTTAAAACCATCAGGCATGCACATTCAGCTGGGGGTGTTACTTCAGGCCATGAGCTTTGAAAGGAGTGAGAGACCAGTTTCTGCATGAACAAGACAGATCAGGTTCACACCATTTTATAGGGGCAGATCTGTGTCAAGTATTGTGTCTTGTTGAATTTCAGTAAGTTTTTCTCAGAGATGCCATGTGTATGTGTCAAGGTTCCTTCCCCTCTCCGAACTCTTAAGGTACAGATGTGGGGACCTGCATGAAAAACCCCCTAAGCTTATTTTTACCAGCTTAGGTTAAAACTTCCCCAAGGTACAGTTTTTCCTTTTGTCCCTGGACTTCATTGCTGCCACCATCAAGTGTCTAACAAAATATAACCGGGAAAGAGCCCACTTGGAAACATCTTTCCCCCCAGAATTCCCCCAAGCCCCTCACCCCCTTTCCTGGGGGAAGGCTTGATAAAAATTCTCACCAATTTGCGTAGGTGAACACAGACGCAAACCCTTGGATCTTAAGAACAAGGAAAAAGCCATCAGGTTCTTAAAAGAAGAATTTTAATTGAAGAAAAAGTAAAAGAATCACCTCTGTAAAATCAGGATGGTAAATACCTTACAGGGTAATCAGATTCAAAACATAGAGAATCCCTCTAGGCAAAACCTTAAGTTACAAAAAGACACAAAAACAGGAATGAACAATCCATTCAGCACAACTTGTTTTATCAGCCATTTAAATAAAACAGAATCTAACGCATATCTAACTAGATTGCTTATTAGCTCTTTACAGGAGTTCTGACCTGCATTCCTGCTCTGGTCCCTGCAAAAGCAACACACAGACAGAACCCTTTGTTGCCTGCCCCCCCCCAGCTTTGAAAGTATCTTGTCACCTCATTGGTCATTTTGGTCAGGTGCCAGGGAGGTTATCTGTAGCTTCTTAACCTTTTACAGGTGAAAGGGTTTTTCCTCTGGCCAGGAGGAATTTAAAGGTGTTTACCCTTCCCTTTATATTTATGACAGTATGTTAGGGGGTTTGGTTGGGAAGATCTTACAGTTCAGTCCCTGCTTCTCATGGCTAGTAAAATGAGGTAGGTAAGGTATTGCAGTTGTTTAGATTGTCTATGTCTGCCTAAAGGATAGCAGAGTGCTAGCAAAAAATGAACATAAATCCTCTGAGCACATTTCCCAGACCTGAAGAAGAGCTCTGTGGAGCTTGAAAGTTTGTCTCCCCCTCACCAACAGAGCTAGGTCCAATAAAAGATCTTACCTCACCCACCTTTTAACTCTAATATTCTGGGACCAACATGGCTACAACAACACTGCATACAACCAGTCAGACAGTCAACATCAAGAGATGGCAGAGGTGTTATGATCATTTTTTGCTAGCACTCTGCTATCCTTTAGGTAGGCATACATGAATGCCAAGTAAAGGAACCTGAGTGAAGAGACTGGAGATGAACTGACTTCTTGGGGAATCGAATGGAAGAGATCTTGAGGAAACCCCAATCCCTTGGGCAGAACTCTAGCATGAAAACCATGGCAGCTAAATATTTAGGTGGTGAAGTCATTTTTGTGTTTGTTGGGAGGTTTGTGTTTCTGCATGATGCACTTAATTTTCCTTTTGTTGTTTTAGTTTAGTTATTTTATTGAAGTTGGATTGATGCCTATAGTTACAAATGCATTCCCATTGTAGCAATTTTCAGCTTCTTATTATGACTTTTTTGATTTTCTATCTTTTTGGGGCTGAAATCTGGCAGGTTTGTTTTCAACCCAGGAATCAGTATTTTGGTAAATTTGAGCATAAACATTTCAGGTGTGCGTGCGTGTTTGTGTGTGTCTGTGTTGCTTTGGGATTGTTGTTTTTAAGAACAAAGAGTGAAAAAATATATGTTTCCCGTGAGGATAAATGTATTGCAACCTATTTTTTCAATGACTGTAGTGCTTCAGTGGTTTGATTTATACTTCTGAATTTGGCAGGGAGATAATCCCTAAGTCACAGGTGTATGTGGCTCATTGGTCTGGTTGCAATTTGTGAAAATTATATGCGTTTATGAAAAGGACTTTGGGCATGTGCACTGAATTTCTTTAATGTGGTGTGTTAACAGCCTGCCAACATTCTATTGGCATTTGTAGCATAAGCATCTTGACCTCCTTATGCCTGCTTAGTAAAGAAGCCCTAGACAGAGTCCTGTCTCCTTCAGAAAATAAATATAAGTTAGTGTGGAAGAAGGCAGGGGTCAAGGGATCAGTGTCGTACATGATACAGAAAGGTGTGCCTGGAATGAAGCAAGGACTCCTGTCTTATGCATTGCCTGTATTGCTCAGAATAGAGCACTTTCATTTTGTTTAGTCAATTTTCTTTTTAAAAGTGTAGGGAATTCCATGAAACACCTACGTTGAAAAGTTGTTAAGAATGAAGAGGGAAGGTGAGAAAATAACAAAATACAAGTTGTATGTACAGCTTTAACTCTTTGCTCTTGTGCACATGTATTGCATTCGTCTTTTTATTGGATGATCACGTACTGTTTTGTTCTGCAGGACTCCTGCCTCAATCTGTGCATATGATGGACAGAGAATGAGACAGGGTTGTAGAGTGAATTAGTCCGGGGTGCAGAGTATTCTTGCTTCATTCACTGCAGATGTTGCATGAGGGGTGGTGAATGGCTTTGATATCCACTGGAAAAGGAAGAATGGTCTTGAGGTTGTGGCATCTGACTGAGACTCAGGAGATTAGAGTTCCATTTAGTCATCTCTTGTGTAATTTTGGGCAAGCCTATGAGTATTTCTGTGAGAGACCTCCTGACTGCAGGATAAATTCATTAAGGCATGAATGTACTGCAAGAAGCACCACAGAAAAATCTATTTCAAAAAAATCTTGATTTCAGTGCATCATTTGGGTGGTATTGAATGAGGTGCTGAGGATAAATATATAAAAATATTTTAAGCAGCTGCCTTCACTGAGCCGCACCTATTCTGTGCTCTTCGGACCTGATTCACTTCCTTTGAAGTCAGTAGTGAAGCTTCCACTGATTTCAATAGGAGCTGGACTAAGCTCTGACTGAGGCAAGGAAAAAAATATCAGGTGATCGTGTAATTTAAAGACTACCTTCATATGAAGAAAAGCTGTGTGGGGAACCTTAACTTTATTTTCTGTCTCTCGAGTGTTTCACCTTATCATTAAGAACATAAGAACATACTGGGTCAGACTGAAGGTCCATTCAGCCCAGTATCCTGTCTACCGATAGTGGCCAATGCCAGGTGTCCCAGAGGGAGTGACCCTAACAGGTAATGATCTAGTGATCTCTCTCCTGCCATCCATCTCTACCCTCTGACAAACAGAGGCTAGGGACACCATTCCTTACCCATCCTGGCCAATAGCCATTAATGGACTTAACCCCCATGAATTAATGGACTTAACCTCCATTCTTCTATGATGTGTTTTTTGGATTTGTATGTTTGTTTGTTACTTTGGTAAGGAATATCCATAAATTCCCTGGCAATTTTTTGGCACTAATGTTATGTTTACATTTGCAGTGGTGTGTAGAGTACAGACCCTGCCATGCCCAGCTAGCATGAATATCAAAAACAGTGTAGATGGTGAGGTACTGCTTGGGCAAGTAGAGTATAAACATGCCGGAACCATAGAGTATAGTCCGTACACAATTCTCTACATGCCCAAGTAGTGTCTCCCAGGTCTACACTGCTATTTTTAGCAGTGTAGTGTCCCACAGCCTCCCCACTGCTGGAGTCTTTTCCCCACCACAATGAAAGGCTCTGGCAATGGGGAAAGGCTCCAGCAGTTCACTGCTGGCAGAGCCTTTCTGTGCTGTCTTCCCCTCACCAGAGTCTTTCACTGCCATGTGTAGCTACATACCGCAGTGTGGCTGCAGCCTACTTTTCACTTTGGTGTGTAGCTACATGTACCCTGTGTGCTGCTGCATGGATAGACAAGACCTAAGTCTTATTTTCTCGACTGTTTTCTGTTTTCTGTGAGTACTCTGTGACAGCTTCTTACTGTATGCACACCACCTCCGAATGGATTTCTCCTATCCCTAGATTTTGTCCATGAACGGGTTGAAGGCCAGTGTTGCGTTCTTAGTCTTAAAAACTTCTGCCTGGCCTTTGGAGCAGTAAGACATTTGAAAAGAATGCGTCACATCAACAATTAGTGCAGGTCAAAGCTCAAATGAAGTATTTGTGAAACCCAATGAGTTCTGACATGAGCAGTAAAACATCTCTTGAGCATATATGGATTTGTGTGCAGCAGGCTTACTGAACCAGCAGAAGGAAATGTGGTACCCAAGAGAAAAGAAGTTTAACTAGCAATCTTGAATCATTTTGTGATAGCTGCATGGCCATAATCACACATCTGCCTGTCCCCCAGCATAAGAAGTATCAAAAGATTCACGAAGCTGGATTTTTATATTAGGGTACCTTCTCTAATTTTAGAGGAGCTTTGCACTCAGCAAAAAACTTTCCTTCTCAGTTCATGATCGTAATAGGCACATAAAAAAGAGCCACATAAAGGAAATGCTGTAATCCAAGCCAAAAAAAAAAATTATTAACAGGAGTGTGTATAGACTAGCTGTCAGGAGAGCTATAATAAGCTTATCTAAGAGACCTACACAGTGTAAAATTTGAGAGATTCTCTTTCCCTTTCATTAAAACAAACTGGAATCGTTCAAGAAATCCTCAAAGAGCTCCTTGACAAGAAATTCATAAGGTTGAAAGTAAAGATTGTATATAAAGGCTTACGCTGTGTACAATAGATAGCTGTTGGCTCTTAGACAAGAGTAAAGAAGTTCCACTTCTCGTGGTTTGCAAAATAGCTTTACTTTTGTATGTTGGTATTGTTGAGAAGTGCTACACTGTTGAGTTTTTTAAGCTTTTCCAGTGCTTTATTATTACTATTACTACTAGTTAGTTAGGTTTTATCATGGCCATGTCTATACTATGGGGACTATAGCAGCATAACTACGACGCCACAGCTCTGCTGGCATAACCTAGTGTAGATGCAGCGTACAGTGATGGAAGCAGATTTACCATTGCTGACGGAACATCCCTTCCCTGAGCAATGGAAGCTAAGTTGACAGACTCCTTCTTCCATTGACCTTGTTCCATCTACCAGTGGGTTAGGTCAGCATAGCTATATGTAAGCGGGGGAATAGTCCTGCTATTGTGGGGAACCTTCCTGGCTTCTGCACTACCCCGGTGAAGTGGGCTAGTGAAAGGATCTGAGTCCTTGCTCCCACTTCCTTTACCTAGTGGCCTCCCTGCCCTTGAGGACTCCCCTTCCACTCTCCTGTCTGGCAGAGTCCTCATAACCCCAACAAGGCTGGGCCCAGGATTCCTGGGGGGCTCGACCCCCAACCCTGCTGTGGTCACCTAGGACAGGGGCTAGGGTGTCCCCACTCCGGGGTACTCTCTGCACTGGGCAATTCTCTGACCCACTGACCATTACATACAAGTTAAAGCAAATGCTAATTATTTAATCAACAATTAATTTTAAAAAGGATAAGGAAAAATGGGAAAGGTTAAAGGAAACACATCAGCCCGCTCTGTGGCAGGGAACATCACAAACAGTGTCTCTGCAATGTCAGGGCAGTTCACAGTCTGTTCCTTGTAAGTCCCAGGCCTTCTTCTCAGGCCCTGGCTGTGCTGCAGGGATGCTGTGGGTTGGACACTGGCTCTGGTGGTGGCCACACACTCTCAGGCTCTAAGTGGTAGGACCTTTCTTCCCAATATTGCCCCTGCCCTGTTGGGGTTATGATCCAAGTCTGGCCTGCAGAGACCCTTGGCTGAGGTGTCTCCCTGTGCTGGGCCTGCTGCCCAGGGTCCCCCTCGGTCTCCCCGGCTGCTCACCGCACCCAGCTCCTGACTGCTCCAGCCCCAGCTCCACCACTCTGTCTCAGCGCTGCTGCTGCTGCTCTGCCTCCAGCTCCCTGGGCTGCTTCTTTGGCCCCTCTGCCTCTGGTTGCTACAGCTCTGCTCCCAGGGCAAGTCTGCTCTCTCTGGGCTGAGCCTCTGGCTTTGGGGCTGCAGCTCTGCTCCCAGGACAGGGTCTGCTCTCTCTGGATCTGGCACAGCTCTGCTCCCCAGCTCAGTGTGGGCCTCTGCTTTCTCCTTAGCTCGGCCCCACTCTGTCTGACCGAGGCAAATCCAGCTCACACGGAGGACAGGACCTCCCTGGCCTCCTGACTCCCTGATTAGCCTGCTCGCCCTGTCATTCAGGCTGACCTGGAGCATTGGCCTCTCCCCATTGTTCCTGGGGGCTGTCAGTCTCAGGGTCCTGATTCCTCATCGACCCTTCCCCCTTTTTATTACTGGGAGCTAGCAACTAAAAAAACCCCCAATGAATGTTAGTAAGGGGGCAACAGTCCCCTTACATATAGCACTCAGGGGTGTAGACCAGGTCTAAATGTGTACATGGCATTTTACTGTCAAATATGCATACTAGGTCCCTTCCTTGAAAAGTTTACAATATAAATACTTGCCAAGGAGGCACATACAGATGGCACAGCTGGACACTTTCAGCCCGAAGATCTGTGGATTTAAAACAGAGGTAAAAGTATTGCTGTTTGGATTAAGAAATATGTGAATTATGGATTGAATAATTAACTGTTAATGTAAACTGCAGACTTGGATCTTCAGCACTTTACTAACGAATTGGCAATTTCAAATAAAATCTGGTATTGAGGTAACATTTCTGTTTACACTATTTTCTGCTATAAGCAACTTCTGGGGAACATTGGTTTTAAATAATCATGTGAAAATAGTCAAGTGTATAGCTTGTTATATCTTTTGATATTGCATGTGTTCAAAGTCGTATCTGGGACATGTGCGTAGGGTATAGTGATCAGAAATCCAGTTTTGATAGGTCACAAATGGTTAATGAAATCTCCATTAATATTGGACAAAGAGAAGCCTCATTAAGGGGGAAGAGGAGAACAATATATTGACAGACTTCTGTAAGAAAACAGATTTAATTATCCTGCAGCAATTCATTTTATTTTGGACAAGTTAGGGCTTGTCTACACAGGTACATGAAGGAAAATTAAATTCACATGTTTAGTTAATTTGGATTAAAGTGTATTAGTTTAAACTGTGGTAAACTGTATTAAACCCCTATGTGGACACACTCATTCAGAATTAAAGTAGCCTTAATTCAGTTTAGTTAAATTCTCCTGAATTAAGGTAACTTTAATTAAGGCCACTTCAAATGGACACTTTTAGTTAATTTGTATTAGCTTTCCTTCTAGTCCCTATGTAGACAAGCCCTTGTAGTGGAAAAATGATTATTCAGCATCTCTGGGTGATTTCTTCTCTGCATTTTCAAGGCCTATGTGAATATGGGTTCTCAGCAAGTTACATTTAATTAAAACAATTAACTGCCTTGATACCCTGCACAAGAGTGCCATGGCAGCCAAAAAACATACTCTTCATGATGGGATGGCAAGGGACCGAGAGGGGGTAAGGGATTGCTATAACCTTGTGCTAGGACTGCAATTCTGATTGGTACTTACACTGGCTGTACAAGGGTGGGAGGCTGCTTACTCCATTCCTTCCAACTGTACAGTTATGTAAGGCTTGTTACATCAAACCTCAGGTATATACTGAAGTACTAATCCAAAGTAGTCATGTTGATTTCATCTTCATTCAAAATAGAGGGGGGAAAGAAAATAAGTGTCTTAAAGTGAAAATAGAAAACTATGCTGTAGATGGAAGTGGGAAGTAATTAGTTTCTAAAATATTGCATAGAAAATATGCCTAAAAACATTGTAAAAGGCTTTTTAAAGTATTAATCTTTTATAGTTGCACTTCTTTAAAGTGTATACTCTTAACAACTTCAAGCACTTCTGATAATATGTAACATACAAAATTAATTTTAAAAATCCAGAAATATGTAATGAATGCAAAGAAACCCAGATTAAGAATAATGTTAATCCCAAAAGTAATAATCACCCCATACCTATACACAAACACCACATTTCTCAATCCAGCCCCTCATCTAACGCCCAAAAAAACAGATGAGCTTTGCAGGTTGGATATGTAGGTTCTCCTGGACCATGGGGTGGGAAGTGACTTCCAGATTTGAGGGCCACTCATGGAAAATATCCTGCCAACAACCCCTGCTGGCTTTTAAAACATTTAATCACCAAGGACGTGATTCAGAGCCCATAAAGTTAATAGACTCCCATTGACTTCATAGGGCACTGAATCAGGCCTTAAGAAGTCAAATGTATATAATTTACATTCCACACTGTGCCATATTTATTTATTTAACTTTTTAAATTTATTTTTATAAAAGTTATTGTGGTGTATTGAGAACTGTATTGGAATTGAAAGCTATTGCTTAAAGAATGGGAAGGGATGTTTCCTGGTCCTGCTTCCAGGCTGGAGAGCTCTGCAGTGAAGCATGAGATCTAATCAGGGAAACGCAGTTAGTTTGGAAAAAGCCAGCCTAGAACAAGATAGGATGAGTAAATGAGTTGTTCCTCTCTGCCTTGAAGAGCAGCCTGTTTTGTGTCTTTCTTTTTGGTTATTGTGTGTTCTGGATTCTAAGAATAAAAGTAGTGTTACATTACTACCGTCCAGAAAGAATTTTATATTTTTTTATCTACATTCTGTTTGTATGCCATGAACATAACAGCTACTAAAGACTCATTACTGATTGCCCTTCACAAAAAAACTTCTCTGCTTCATGTTGCTTCTCTGTCAGCTGTTAGCCAGAAACCACTGGACTCTGTCAGGTACCCTAACTCCCTTTCCAGTGACTGGACTCACTTTGCGTGCATTCTATATGCTATCCTAGCTCAGCATTTAATAGAGAGTTTTCTTCTCTCACTGTGGCATGGGAGCCATGTAGTATTCAGTTCAGCTCTAAGTTATTCGTTTGGACCTGATCCTGCAACCCTTACTCATGTTAGTTCCAAGATTGCTCCCAAAATATCTTACATTTCACATCAGTGGAGAATATGTAAATAGCACTGCATTGAAAATCTTGTGAGTAGATACGAAAATTTTGACTCTCATTGGTTGTTATTAGTTTATTATTTCTATTACAATAGGATCTAGAAGTCCTAGCCATGGACTAGGACCCTATTGTTCTAGTTCATGGTACTGTACAAACGCAGAACAAGAAGACATTCCCAGCTCCAAGGACCATATATCAAATTTTAATTCTTCATCCTTCCTGAGTTGTTCGTTGCGTCTCCTGATAAATGTGGTGACATAAGTGATGATGCATAACAATACAAGAAACTGCCAGTTTATACTTCACACATTGTTTTGTAAGAAAAAATTGGGTGACATTCAGTGACCTGTATTAGATTCAGGCAGACAATCACTGGCTAATTTATTACAAACATTACCGAAGCTAAAGTTAACCAGACCAATTTCTCCTAGATGCCGAATGATGAGGCAGTAACTAAATTTGCCATGCCTCGTTGTGATAGGACTTGCATACAATTAACCATTCCTTCCTGCCTGCTCCAGTTATGATTCACAGTTATGACTTTGCATGTACAGTACTGGTGATTTATTACTAGATATTTTACTGTAACCGCTCTGGAGAATGACAGGTTGTTACTTTTCAGGCTCAGAGTGTGGGCTGGCTTGGGAAGGATATGGGTTGTGGAAGGGAAAGAGAAAATGGAGGTTAGAAATAACCTGCCAGTTGTAATCTTCAGAATCTTTATAGAAACAGACTGGAATGAAAACAAAGTTTTTTATTTGGAAACCTGTAGCATATCCAATCATAACATTCCATGCTGAGCTACATGCACAGTTTTAGAAAGACACCACAGTGTAGTAGATCAGGCCCACGACTCTATTCACTGCTTGCTTTGTGTAGTTTTACGTCAGTGTGCTTGAAGGTGTATTTTTACCCTGCAGCCATTAAGGGGCGGGGAGGGGGAGGGAAATAGCTGGGATAACAGTAGTAAATTGAAATAACAGTGCCTATGCTTAATCTGAATGATGGGTACTTGTTTGTGATAGAAAGTCAAAAGATAAAAGTCATGCTTTCGCTCATCTCCAAAATAGTATTTTTAAAAGTCAGAAATACATTGAGTTTCAACAGTATTGACTATAAAATAACTATGTTTAAAATAATATCAAGATGTTGCCTTCAACAGCAGAGCAAAGACATTTAGAGTTAAAGCTTATGTTATTGTCCCGAGGCTCTGCAGCTATTACAGAGTTCAGTCCTGTGAGGTACTGAGCACTTTTTACTCCCACAGACCTCACATTCTGCAGAATCAGACTGCATAATGCTCATACCATTAAATATTACATACCATATAAGATTGGTGACCAGCAAAAGTTAGAAAAATTCTCCAAGATCCATTCCTCCTGTCTCCATCCAATCCTAGCTTGAGCATATAGACTGGAAAATTGGTTTAATCAGATTTGGGAAAGGAGGGAAAACTCCCACAGTAGCACTAGTAACCCTTCTTGTGGACCACATAAAAAGTTCACTTCCTATGGATATTAGACCCTGGTCTTGCAGATTCTACTCCATGGGGAGACCGCTGTGTCCATGAGTAGGGCCCTAGCAAATTCATGCTCATTTTGGTCAATTTCATGCTCATAGGTTTTTAAAAATCGTAAATTTCATTATTTCAGCTATTTAAATCTGAAATTTCAGTGTTGTAATTGTAGGGAACATGACCCAAAAAGGAGTTGTGTGGTGTTTCCAAGGTTATTTTAGGGGGTGGTTGCGGTACTGCTACCCTTACTTCTGTGCTGCTGATGGTGGAGGCGCTGCCTTCAGAGCTGGGCCAGTTGCTGGCCAGAAGCCTAGCTCTGAAGGCAGAGCCACCGCCAGCAGTAACGCAGAAGTAAGGATGGCATGGCATGATATGGTATTGCCATCCTTAATTGTGTGCTTCTGCTGGCGGGGTGCTGTGTTCACAGCTGAGCCTCTGGCCAACAGCTGCTGCTCTCCAGCCACCCAGCTCTGAAGGCAGTGCAGAAATAAGGGTGGCAATACTGTGACCCCCCTAAAATAACCATGCAACCTCCCCTGCAACTCCCTTTTGGGTCAGGACCCCCAGTTTGAGAAATGCTGGTCTCTTCTCTGAAATCTGGTCTTTTGTGTGCTTTTACCCTATTTTATACAAAGGATAGTATGTACATAGTATCTGATAAAAGCACACAAAAGACCAGATTTCACGGTCCGTGACATGTTATTGATGGCCGTGAATTTGGTAGGGCCCTATCCATGAGGAACCCTATTGACTGCTGTGGGGCTCTGTAAGGGTACAAGAGTCTGCCCAGAAGGAGCAACTGTAGGATTGGCCCTCACAGAGACCAAATAGCCCTGCATAGTCCTGCTTTGGAGGGAATGCCCAGTTGTCTTGGTAGGTTTTAGTCAAACTGAGGTTTCAAGCCAGTTTTGGTAAAACCTCAAGACCTGTGGTCATCTCTTGCTTCAGGGAAAAAGAAGGCAGTGAGCTTATTAGCCTATGGTCCATGCTCCTTTAACGAGAGAGGAAGTGAGGAGAGGTGCCAATAGTTGATTTTCAGAATGAGAGGGAGAATGAGGGAGCTGGAGCCACTGCTGTTTCCTGGCTTTGAGTCACTGTTCTTTTAAGATGCAGGGGGTATAGGGAGCCCTGAGCTGGAGCCCTTTTACTATTACAGAAGAGGAGGGGCAGCAAGTAAAGAGTACAGCTGCCTGGGTGCAGGAGGAACTGAAGGCTGAGGCCTTCCCTTACTTACCAGAGCACCAGGAACACACAGAGTTTCCCCTGCAGCATTTGTTGGTTTTAGGGCTGGGCTGAGGTGGAGCCATTGAGTTTTGTACCCAGGCATATGGTTGAATGATTTCTGTAATTCCCTCAGTTGTATAACCCCAAAGCGTCCAATTATGATTATAATGAACAGTGCCGAACCATCAGCTTATGTTGCTTGTGTGCTATCCAGGCCTTTGGGAGTTAGGGAAAAACTTTTTAAAAATTTGAGCTAAAAGATAATCTATTTAATGATATGGAAAATGATGCTCCATTTTGTGTGCAAGTGTGTTTGTTCAACAGGATTTCCCAGAAAAACTGACGTTTGCTATTAATTTTGATAAATGACGTGGTAACCCATACAACCTGGAGATGTGATTTTTTATTTTTGCTCACATACTTTATTTAAGATTGAAATGCATCATGAAATGTCATTGGTTTATAATCTATGTGGTGGTAAACTTGACCCTTTTTATTGAGCATAAGAAATAAGCATTGACATATTGTAAATGTGAAAGTTCTCATTTTCAGTTTTTTTTTTAAATAGGTATTCTTTCATTGTTAGTTTGAAAGGCAGCTGTAGATGAGACTTCAGTAATATCACCTGCCATGAGTCAATAGTTGCTAACAATGCTGTGAGCAGACATCTGTTCTAAGAAACTAACCAGAGTATAGAACTGTCACTTTCTTCTCAGAAATGAAATGCGAGTGAGATTATAGCTAAAGCAAAATTGCTATTACTATATGATTTGCAAACTTTTTAAGACTTAATGGTGTTTGAATGAATATTTGGGTAGAAAGTATTAAAAAATAACTAATTGGGATCTTGCAGAAATGGGAGGCTGTCAGGAATTGTATGAAACCTTTGAGTCATGGTTGCAGAATTTAGTTTCTTTTCCCCTGCAGCATAATACCTAGCACTCCTGGACTACATTCTGGACAAGGAAAGTATATTTGTTTCTTTGTTTTTTATGTAATCTAAAAACAACCCTCCATGCGTATGCAACTGAATGCTAGGAAAAAAGCATTAATTGAAAAATAAATAATCCATTTCCAGGATTTTGGAATTCCTCTGTTCACTTAAAAAAATCCAAAAGAAACCATAAATGCAGATACCAGAAGGATTTCTTTGGTGGGAAAAAAAATAGTTCTCCATTTTAGCTCCATGCCACTTCTGAATTCCTCTTGAAAAATTACCCAAAGAAGTGTGTGTTTCTCCTGAGTCAGCAAATGGACATCTGTCTCTTTTATAGTATGAGTTAGCTCCAATGCACTCTCTTTGCCCCTCACCCCTCAATTCTTTCTCTAGGGACAACCTCTGTTTTCATTACTAAACAGACGACTGTTGCCAAAACAACTCTGATTCACATTCACCACAGACTGGTTTATTATTTCTTCTCAGGTATGGTACTTAAACTAATAGCAGTGGGTACAATAAATGTACCCAAACAGATGCATTATTGCAATACAGCAGTTCTTAAACTCACAGGTACATATGTGATACTTGTTTAAAATATGGAAATATAACTCAAGGGATGATTCAGGAAAAAACACTTGCAGATTCTGCACTGGGGAAACCTAAAAAAAAATCAGCTCCTGAGGGGTTGAGCCAAGTGGCATGAAAACTGGATTATTTTCATCCTGAATTTTAATATTAATATTTTCAACAGCCACAGTCTTGACTATGTTATAGCTCTGAAGTATTTGTCAGGAAAAGAAATATTCAATTTAATGAAATGTTAAGTTCCTTTGTTCACTTTTCTGGGAGGGGTGAAGTAATAATAAACCAATTTTAATGGTTGTTAATAGGCCGCACATTTTAAGCTGCTACTTAAAGCTGACTTTTATGAGGTGATATTCGTTTGTTTTGAGGAGACAAAATCCATGTAAATTAGGTACATAGGAGTGTTATGGACCAGGAAAATAAAATCATCCCTTAATAACCCACAAATATCCATTTATATTTTCTGTTGACTTAACCATAAAAAGCCATATCTTTATTGAATGTACCTTTCATTTTAAAAAATGGTTCATCTAAATTTGACCCTAATGTAACATTTAATTCTGTTGGTGATTGTAATTCTTTCCTCTATTCCAGTTTATGCACTGTGTAAGAGACCTTCCCATAGGTGAAACTTCAGTTGTCCTCTTGATATTGATCTACTGCCACTCCCATCCTCAGGTTCAGGATTTTGCCTGGTGTTCAAGAGACACTTTCATAATAGGGTCAATAGCTATCACTGTGGAGACAGCTAGAAAATATTTTGAGGTAGTAACATGCTTCTGATCAGGGTGAAAGAGGGAGAATAGTCCTTGTGTTCAATGATCACACAGTGCAGAAAGTGTTTGCAAGAGGTCTGCTTTATTCTGATCCTCAGGCTAGTCCCAGCTAGCTGACTGTCTGGAAAGCTGAGCCTGTAAAGGCACAAACCCTCAATATCTCAGCCCTAGTATACTGTTGCTGTATGAGGCATTGACACACATTCAGATATGTCATTGTCATGTCTGTCATTACAGATACTGGATTTTACTGGGGAAGGTGGTGGTGTATGAGGAAATTGCAAGATAACATTTTCACAGAAAATACTTACAATGTCTGCTCTAAGAAAAGGAGTACTTGTGGCACCTTAGAGACTAACAAATTTATTAGAGCATAAACTTTCGTGAGCTACAATGTCAGCTCTATCTCAGTTCTGGCTCTTTGGTATCAGTATATACAAGTTACATGCTGGATTCTGAACGGACTGGAAGCTTGGGAGAAATGTACAGGCACAAAGGCACTTCACTGAGAAGATGATCAGAAATTTATTGTAATAAGACTGGAACAGTAACTTTTTGTTCGTCCTTAACTTCCCTGGACTCGGGTCTTGTTTCTAAACATAAGGTTTTCAAACCTTGATTTACCCTGAAACGCTATTAGATAGGGCTTTTCTGACTCTCCAGCAGTTTACCCACCAAAAGGGAAAGTTCCCCCCCATTATACTGAAGGACCCAATTGTCTTCCCACCCCCTAACTAGCCCTTGTGTCTCACTTTGTCTTGGCTTGGCTTTTCCTGCTTGTACCCATTCCCCAAAGTCTTTGTCTGAAACATGCTTCTAAAACATTAGTATTGCTATAAAAATATGGTCTCATTCTTGCATGGCCCAACATATGTCAGTATCTCATAAATCTTGCACACAAAATTTATTCATATTGGCTTGGATATATTTTTAGATTTTCATCTATCTGCAGTGTTCACCTTGTAAACATTGCTGCATTGTGCTAGTGCGTGAGAAATTTGGAAGTGAAATTGAGTAAAAACTGACTTTATAAACAGATGTGAAACTGACTAGCCTGCTGTCTTTGTCCACCTTGAAAGAAATACAAACTGTGGCCAGATCAGATTTTGAATGGCTGAAGAAATAGTTGACAGTTTAAACGAACACAGATTCGCTCTTTGCATTTTTCAGTTTATTTCAGTAGCTCTAGTTTAACTGAAGTAATATAAAGTGGTACTGGGTGCAGAGGTATTCCTTCCATGTAGCATTACAATCATTAAACTTAAGAAGCACAAATATACAGACCAAAAAAAGCAAACCCCAAAACAGGGTAGCTCTTTCATTTTCAAAGGAACTTCCTATCTCAGTTTAAGAACAAACCGCTGTCCATCTACTCATGGGAGAAAACCAGCCCCTGTTCAAGGTCCCAGACGGGACTGCTTCGTTGAGCTGACTTTGACATTTTTTTGGGGGTTAACTTACAGAATCCCCGCAGACAGAGAGAGAGAATTCGGCCACAGCTGTCAGAAAATTTCTCAATTTAAACCCTTGTAATGTTAAAAAACAAGAGAACTGATTTTCCTTAAATTTCACTTGATTTGTAAGTCTCCATGAATACATCTACACTGCAAAAAAAAAAAAAAAAAATGTCTATGGCTGTGAATCTCAGAGCCCAAGTCTACTGACTCAGGTTCATGTTACAGAGCTAAAAATAACCGCATAGATGTTCCTGCTCGGAATGGAGTTTGGGTTCTAAGCCCACCTTTCTCCTGGGTTTCAGTGCTTGAGCTCCAGCCTGAATGGGAATGTCTACACTGCTATTTTCAATGCCATAGTGTGAGCCAGAGTCTCTGAGACTCACTGTCACGGGTGTTTTTTTTGTTTTTTTTTGTTTTTTTTTTTTTGCAGTGTAGCTGTACCCAATGAGATGTAACAGACAAGCCATATTTAAAATATCTTATTTGGCAACTTATCTAAATACAAAATTTCTGGTCGACACACATGGAAAATGAATGCTTTTCACTTGTTGATAACTCAGTAACACATAAATCAGTGTTACTTGAATTTAGGAAAATCATTCACTTTGAGCTAAGAATGATTCAGAAGAAAGTTTCATAAAGTTAAGAGCATCTGATAAAGAGGATGGAAATTAGTATACATCTCTAACTATAGTGGCCTCTTCTGTGCAATATTTTCCTTCTGCCTTTGTCTTTGTCTCTTTTTTTATACACATAGTATATATAATGTATTTTCCCTCTTGTTTTTAAATTAGGGCCAAAACCTGTAGGCTTTACTCTGACAAAACTCTCATTCATCCTAGTATCTCCTAGATCAGGGGTTCAAACTTCATTGCACCGTGATCCCCTTCTGACAACAGAAATTACTACATGACCCCAGGAGTGGGGAGCGAAGCCTGAGCCTGCCCAAGCCCCGCTGCCCCAGGGTGGGGATGAGGGGTGGCAAAGCCAAACTCCGAGCCCCACTGCCCTGGAGAGGGAGGTGGGGTGAGTGCAAAGCCAAAGCCCTTGGACTTTGGCTTCGGCCCCAGCAAGTCTAAGCCAGTCCTGATGGCCCCATTAAGACAGGATCACAACCCACTTTGGGGTCCTGACCCAAAGTTTGAGAACTACTGTCATAGATCATAGCTTTGCTTGCTGGTAAAATTTTCCAAATCATCCACTTGGAAGTCCGAGTCTCATTTTCAAAAGTGACGTAGGCATTTAGGAGCAATGAAGGTCAGTGAAACAGAGGCTACTAAGTGCCTAAGTCACTCAAAATGCTCATCACTTGTAAACTAGAAAGTACTATGGTATAAATGACTTTTCTCAAGTCAAGTAATTTATTCTCTGAAAGGGAATTGAGCTGGCATCAATCAGCAAATGGCAGTTCAAAACTCCCTTTGGCCTTGTGCACTGGGGTTCCAGTTTCATGAGTTCATGGCTTACAGCGTTCCCGGTTGGCATAGCACATGCAGTGCATTACACACTAGCTAAGCAGAAAGTCTTTCCTCAGTCTTATTTTTAGTACATTATCATATTTTCTGAGTGTATTGATACAATTTTGAGGTGAGATCGCTCATCTAAAAGGCTCAGTGCTGAAAGCTTATAGTGGGGATGCTTTTAAGTACTTTTAATTAGCATGGCTAGCGGTATGGCAGCTTTTGTTGCAGGCTGGAGGTGGGGTGGGAGAACCCTTATTTTAATTTAAAGCAACCAGAATATTTTCCAAGACTTTAGTTATCAGTTTTGATCCACAAATTCTGTATAGTTTTTTGTTTTAATTAGTAAAGGAATGTAAGTTAGAATTTGACCTCTGAGTGACCCACTTGCTTATAATACCATGTAATCAGTTACAGGGAGGCATACAGATAACTTCAGATCTTTTTGTCAGTAGTTATTTAATTGGGAAGTGTGTTGCTTATTGGAGCATTTGACATGTGAGGTGAAAGATGTCAACTGTGGTACTACTGTGACCTCTGGTATCAGGGACATTTTCTTTAGTTTCCCAAGGGGCCCTCAGGCTTTAACAAATGCCGTAACAGAAGCAAGACATCAATTCCTATAAGGTGGGTAGTCATGTTTGAAAAATTCAGCCATTTAATAAAGGGATTATTTAAAGGGCACCTGCAGCTGAAGACACAAATGTTGTACATCTCAATAAGCTAGCCCATTGTAATGGAAAAATTAACATTCCAAGATTTAAGGGCATTATTTTATTCCTAGTGATAGGAATAACTAAGAGGCTAAACCAATGAGTGAGGTAAAAGAGTTTCCCCCTCTCCTGTTGGTTGTGAGATTTTAGTCTTCATCCATCTTTTTTCTTACATTGATTGTGAGTATGTTAACAAAAATAGCGGGATACATACAGCAAAATATCCAGTGTCTGTTTTCTAGTAAAGGTTTTCATGGGAATTGAGGCCTGTGGCTTGGCGGGGGTGGGATGGGGAGGAGTATTAAAGAGCCAAAGATTTTGATTGTTGTAAAATGTGGTGTAAAAAGTCAGGTGATTATTGAACATGTTGTGTAGCTAAGAGCTAAGGTAATGTAATGTAGTGTCAGAAATAGAAAGTTGGTGCTTTCCTCATGCCAGCCTTCACTCCTGCACTGTTGTGCAACCTTCGCATTCCCCTGGACTTTGCAGCCATGTTGTGCTGGGGAAGAGCCTCTTTGTTCCCTTCCCCACCTCCTTATTCAAACACAGAGGACCATCGTGATTTGGCCCTTAAGCCTTAAATTAAATGTATTGCATTACTTGAAATTAAACACATTTAATCTTGTTTTTTATCTGCCACTGCTGTTATATTTAATCCAGATGGAAATGTATTAAAGAAAAAATCCAAGCATACTCTTCTTATAGGTGTCCAACCCTGCCAAATGGTGAGCACCTCTTGTGAGGCACTAAGCACCCGCAAATCCCCTTCAAGTCCATGGACTTTAAATCAGTTTGCACCTTGTGGGATTGGGTCATAAATGTTTATATTAACTTTGGATTGTAAAAGCTGTTGAGGTTTTTATCATTTGCAGGTAAACAGACAATAATTTGTACAAGTACTCACAGACTGTATTTTTTTCATAGAGTTAACTTTCTACTTCAGGACACCAGTCATAAAAGATAGCTGTGAAATACTTTCTTTTATAAAATGATTCATGAAAGGATTGTACTGTTTCTTCCTGGGAATTGCATCTAGGTTATTCAGAATTTTATGTACTTTTCACAAAACCAAAATACAGAATATCAAATAATGGGGAAAAATGTCATTGGCGACTGTTTGGTTGCATGTAAATGGCCTTTGGACACGTCTGATTTTTAACTTGAAATATTTGTAGTTTTCTCATTGTTTTAAATGTTCCATAATATTTTGTTTTCATATAAAAACCACCTGCCTTCATATTTCACCAAATGTGGCAGCTTTTGCAGGGGGAGCCATTTATATTGTTGCAAACATCATAATTCATGCATGTAAAGTGATAAATTTTGCTAAATCAACATATATGGGAATGCTCACAGCAGGAGGAACATATATTCATATATATAAAACAGTATGAATTATAAATTGGGAGATCCTTCATCTGCTACAGAATGCTACAGAATTCTTCTCAAGCATATTTCATTCAAAAGATAGAGGTAAAAATTAATTCTTTGTATCTTGCTGAAACATGAGAACACGGTAATAGGATGAAATAATCCAGATTTTCAACAAGTTCACTGAATTCTGTAATATCTTTTTCACAGTATGTGATAAAACTACCCTCTTAGTTTTGGAAACTGGTCAGGGAGAACATTAATATCTGTGAACATATATAAATTCTATACAGCTGTTGTTTAATGTGATTTACCCTAAAAGTGCAAAATCTAATGGTATTTTGAAACAGACACACTCAGTGAAGCATGTCACTAGTAAATAATCTCTACAATGCATATGCTGCTTTAAAGGGACAGTGTCAGGTCAAATCTGACCCAAAAGTTAAGTTTGGTAACCAAGTGCTCCTGCTACCGGTTTACAAGGTAAGTGGGTTGACACAATTCAAAGCATGCTGGACGACCCAAAGGATGATTCTGTCTAAGAGCATCTTTTTCAGGGATGGGGTCGGGGGACATAGGACATAGCACTTTTGCTAATGTTGACTGGGATCTGTGGGCTTCTCGTAGCTAAAGTTATGCTATCAATGGGCATGTTGCTGAGATCAGACAACTCTGCACCATCATGACTATTAAGCTAGGATCCAGAGTAGTTTTCTTTGTAGTTCAGATTTGTTTTGCATTCTTTATAGAGCTATAAAAATTATATTGACGTGTTTGATGCACTGTTGATTTGCCATTGGCCCTTGATCTGATTGATCCTCCTCTGGCAAGGCAATATTTACCTGCTGGGTACATTGCCGTGATACTGATCATGGCCGAAGTGCTGTGATCATTCATGGCTTGAATTTATGGCTGCAAGACCCTATGCACGCTCTTGGGACTCTTCATACAAGAATTTTTGAAGTTTGTTTATTAAGAAACAAATTCATTGATATTTCTTTGTGAACAGACACAAAGACTTTCATGGGGATCTGTATAAAATAATAATAGCAGTCAGTAATTAATTCAGGAAGTGAAGAAGAATAATTTATTCAATTTAAAGTCTAGAAGATAGATATGCAGAAACGGGGCCAAAACACTGGGGCTAGCATCCCTACTCTTGTGAAATGTGCTACGTTATATTTAATGGCCGTACGTGGTCAAAGTCCTTGGTTTTACATTTGATCTGAAAGACAGCACTACAGTTTGGATCAGGAAGCAAAGGCAATGTGTTGAGTGCCCAGCAAAGATCATGCTCATACTAGACAACCTGGAAGGTGACTGAGGCAGTGGCAGATCACCCAAGGAAATGACATGTTGCTTTAAAAGAAAAACACTTTTGGGCAAACAGGTTTTTTTTCAGCCCTGTTATATCACATGACCTCCAGACTTACCTGGGTTTATTTTATTTCCATAAAGAGTTCTCTGATTCCTGTTTTGTGTGTCTGTATCTCTGCAAATAATATATCATATGTGTGCACCACATGAAATGGAAAAGATTTATTTTGCGAGGCATAGGTCAGCAACACTGCAGCATATCCAGTATTTTTGGCAGCACCCACGTGTTGTTAATGCCATCAGGTAGTAGAAAGTGTATTTAGTCTTACACTGGAATATATTTTGCTATTGTGTGAGAGAGAAAAATTTCCAACTTCTGGTGCAGGCAGTAGTCCTGTGGAAGCAGTGCAACAGAGAGATCTGCTCTGTTCGGATAGTGGCGACAGAAGTACTTATTCTATCCAGCAACAGCTGGGCACATCTGAGCTAGATTGAATTCACCTAGTGTGGGTAACAATAGTGAAGGAAGCAAATCACAGGCTTCAACAAGAATCCTGCGGTGGCTGGATTCAAGCTAGCTTAGATAGACTAGCCTGTGCCCAGCTTTTGCTGTGTAGACATATCTGTATATGGACATACATAACCATATGTATACGGACATACGTAATCATATGCAGTCAGCAATGCTAGCTCAACAACCCTATGGATTTGTGATAAGGTTTAAATATTTTTTTATTTATTTTTGCGGGTTGGGGAGCCAATTCATTTGAATGCAACCCATCTCAATCTTCCTGGCCTGTGAACACGTTCATTAGTTCAGGTGGGGAAAAACAGTTCTGTTCCTGACGCTTTCCCTTTCCCTCTCAAACCATTCCCATGATTCGTTCTCTGTGCTGCTGTTCATAAAATCTTGTGGGTTCCGTTTCTGAACAGTCTCTTCCCAGTGCTGCCATTCCTCCCAGTACATCCTGCTAACTGGCCTTCCGTCTCGTTTTGAGTCTTCTTCCTTATCCTCTAAACCAGTCTTCTTTGATACTCCTTTCCTAGCTGTATTCCAAAACTACTTCCACAGTTAAATCGCTTGCAAAGGTGATCCAATTTACTTTGGACATACTGGCACTTGTTTAACATATGATAACATTATGTCTTGCCTAAAAGCAAGTGAACTTATTTTAATTTTTCTTTAATGAAATTTTTTAGTGTCTGGGTTTGTTTGTTTGTTTGTTCTCTGGATTCATATCAGACGATCAATACCAGTGCTAATTTATTTAAGAAAGATAATTTTACAGGTTTCATGTTGTACTATACATAATATTATACTTTGTTACTGATAGGATGAAAACAGCAATTCAACCCGTCCACAACAGTTCGAGATAATTTAACATGGGAAGGTGAAGGATTGTTTGCTTTTATTTTTCTCTTCCTCTTTTTACTTTTTATTAACATTTTTGTGTAAAGATGAATATGCTGCTATCAGCACTGAACCCCAACACCTTTAACTTATAACAGTTTCTTTTACATCTTCTTTTATAGATTCGTAGAACTTACGGGCAGAAGGGATCTAATGAGATATAGTCTCACCTCATGAATATCCCAGGCCTTTAAATTTCACCTAGTTATTCCAGTGTTGAGCCCAATAACTTGTGTATGGCTAAAACATAACTTGTATTTAGCTTTAGCATGTATTTCAGAAAGGCATCCAGTCTTTGAAGACGTTAAGAGACAGAGATTCAACCACTTGCCTTTGTAGTTTGTTCCAGTCGTTAGTCACCCTCACTGTCGAAAAAAGTGCCTTATTTCTCATTTGTCTGGCTTCAGCTTCCAGCCAAGTGGTCTTATTCTTGTCTCACCTAATTAAAGAACCTTTTAATACCTGCTGTCTTCTCCGTATGAAGGTACATACATACATACATTTCTCCAGCCCTCAGATCTTTTTTGGTGATACTTTTCTTTTCTTCACCCTTGCTACTTTTTCAATATCTTTTTCAAAACATGGACACCAGAACTGAATGCAGAGTTCTGAAATAAGTCTCACCACGGCCATAGACAGAGGTCTCCTTAATCACTTCCTTAATCCTACTCTTCAGTTTATTTACCCAAGGATTGCGTTAGCCCTTTTAGTTACAGTATTGCGAATTTTTGCTAATACAGACTAACACAGCTGCTACTCTGAAACGTAGCATTGCATTGGGAGCTCATGTGGATTTGCTTGTCTGCTATGATCCCTGCATCTTTTTCAGAGTCACTGCTTACCAGGATACAGTCCCCAGTTCTGTACATACGGCTGACATGTCTTGTCTCTAAATGTCTAACTCTTCATTTGGCTGTATTGTTAGTTTGGTAAGATGGACCCATTCAGTCTGGATTGCTCTGTATGACTGTCCTGTCCTCCTCATTACTTACCACTCCTCCAATCTTTGTGTCATTCACAAATATTATCAGCAGTGATTTTATGTTTACTTCCCGACGCTTAATGAAAATGTTAATTAGCATTGAGCCCAATATTAAACTCTGTGGAGCTCCATGAGAAACACCTGCATTTGGTGATAATTCCTCACTGATAACTACTTCTTGACATCTGTCACTTAGCCAGTTCTTAATCCATTTAATATGTGCTTTATTGGTATTGTCTAGTGCTATTTTTAATCAGAATGTCATATGGTACAAATCAAGCACCTTACAAAAGTGTATTACATCTATGCAGTTATCTTTGTCATCCAAACTTGTAAGCTCGTAGTAGAATGACATCAGGTTTGCTTGTCAAGACCTGTTTTCCCTAATACCATATTGACTGGCATTAATTATATTTCTGTTCTTTAATTTCTTTATTACTTGAATCCCGTATTGACTTTTCCATTATTTTGCCTCGGAGACGTGTCAGGGTAAATAACTTGTAATTACTCAAATTGAAGCCTCCCAAAGCAAGACATTTTTTTCACACATTACAGGTAGGTACATAAAAAGTAAGTCAAACTGTTCTCTATTTTGATTTGGTGGTCTTCTTCAGACCCCCACCAGTACCACCTCCTCAGCTTTGTTAATCAGTACATTGTTCCATAGATATGTATACACAAGATTCTGTGGTTCAGAGTTACTAATAACTCTAGCAGGTAAAGGTGTCTTTAATGAAGAGAGCCACGCCCAGCCCCTTTTAACCATACTATCCTTCCTAAACAGGTTATAAGCAAAGATTTTAAGATTCTAACCATGTGATTCATTTGACCAGGTTTTAGCAGTGCCAAGTAACTTTATGGGACTAAAACTTAAATATTAGCAACATGCAGCATTACCAGAGGCTATATATGGCTACTTTTTTTAAAAAAAAAACAGGCATTTTTCCAGATGTTAAGTAGCAGCTATGAATGTTAATTATTGAAACTAAGGTGTTTTTTCCCCACAATATGATCTGTTCTCAATACCAAAGTCCAAATACAGTAGTGATTAAACAGTGGTGTGCTGATAAATAGTATATTGATTGTAGACTAGTCATAAATTAGGTGGCAAAGTTGTGCCTGAATGTATAACATAAATGTAACTTGCAGGTGCGGAAGAGAGGGATGTAGACATTTGTGGAAGACCATGGGATATAAAATAGGCATCCTTCCTCCTCCCGCAACTTAAACCTCACGATGAGCAATGCTCCCAGAGCCAATTCAATCCTGATATAAATGGGCACGTTGCTTAGATGAGGGCTAATTCCATACAGAATTCCAAATTCGTTTAAATTACACTATTATCTGTAAACCCGCTAAAGAGCGCTTTTTCCTACTCTCTGACGTACATCTCTATTTGTCACCACTGAATTTGACCCACTAATTGTAATAAACACGTTTTAAACCTCTTCATCTTATTAATATTCTGTTTTCAAAGATTATCAGTGTTGATGTAATTTAACATCTGATTACCTGTGCAACCATGCACTATTCTACATGACAGCAATGAGTGCATATGTGGAGTTGCTGTTCCCACAACATTGTTAACTTGGCCACAGTAGGCATATTAATGGTTGCTTGTGGCTAAGTCTATGTTTTTGTCAGCTTCAGTCCTCTATGCTTCTGTCAGTCACCAGATTTACTTATGCACCTTACCGATGTTAGCAAACATTTTGGCAATACCTTTGGAGGACAGACAGTTTTTGCCTTTGGCTTTGTTTTCACTGCAGAGTTAAGTTATCGTCCCTCAAGCAAAATCATCTCCAGTGAACCAAGCTCAAGTGAGAGCAGCATCATTGCAAAGTAAAACTTACGCTGTACAAAGAGATTGTGTTTATGGCTGATGAGTTGTGCTAACTCAAGCTTTAGCCTGTACACTGTGATGGGCCAGCCAACTTCAGTTAAAATTACCACCACACTCAAGGGTTTTTGTGTGTGGATGGATCTTGAGTTAACTCTGCAATGAAGACAAGCCATTAGTCATTTGACTGAGTGCCCCTTTTGTCAGAGGTTATGAGTTTATTTTCCTTCTTTTCAAGAAGGGACTTCCTGGAAGTACCCCAGAATGATATGAGACCTAAATATCTCTACACAATTAAAACAGTTGGTGAGGAGTATGAGTGTGTCATAGGAAATCAAATGGAAAGTGGTATAAAATCTATTCTGTCTTGCACTAGATAACAGTTTATCTAGATAAGGCACTGTTGTTACAGAAAAGAGAAATTATAAAAGAAAAAAGTAATGCTCACATCTTTGGGTTACTGCTTGTTGTTCTCTCATAGCCTTTTTGTCCTTCCAGCACTGTTGCTTGTGAATCCTGTGTTCCTTGGCACAAAATCTGCTTGGTGTCAGAGAACCACCACCCCATTTCTGGTCTTCCTGCTCCTGGTGTGTCTTAAGGGAGTCTTTGAAGTAGGGTATGTTAGCATGTAAACGCTGGAGTTCTTAGTTTGTGTTCATGTCAGGATAAAGAACATTTGTTCAGGTGTCCTGTTTTAGGAAACAAATTTATCTCTGTCTTGTCTCAATACAGTAGCCATTGTACTGCATACTGATGATCGTACACCTTCTTTTTGCGACCTGGGATTATTTTACTAATTTCCTTTCCCCAAACCAGGAAATTCAAAAGCCCCTTTGATCTTGCCTACATCTTGGTCAGATTGCAAGTGTTCTTCATTTGCATGTTAATGGTTCTCTCTCCCTGGGAGTTTGATTCTGTGTCCCTGAAATTATAGGCAATAGATCAATCATCTTTCAGTCATCACCATAAAGTTACAGTGACAGTTTTTTACTAATTCCAGTACCACAACAAGCACAGTTTCTTGAAGGACAGTATCCAGTAAGTCACATTATCCTAGAAAGCAGAACCATTTGTAGGGTGAAATCCTTCCCTCACTCACGTCAAAGATGTTTTGCCTTAGACTTTGGTGGGATCAGGATTTGGCCTTTAGTGAGTTAGAATGTAATATAGTATATACTACATTAATATGGCAATCTCGTATTGTTTCAGTATAACTTGTAAATTGCAGTTCTGGCTAGAGTTAATTTGGGATTTAGAGTAATGTGGCTCTGTGGAGATTAATGTAGGATTTTTCAGTGAATTATAGAAGTAGTGGATTCTAGTTACTTTTGTTATGGAGTTGCAGACTTTCAGTAGGGAAAAGGGTCTGTTTAGAAGAATCTATTCCCAAATATAAACTGTCTACTTGATCATTAAAAAGTGATTAACCATTTTATAAAAATACAACTTTTATTTCTGTGTGAAAAGGCAATTTTTGTTTCTGGGTGGTAGAAAACTAGGGGATGCATTGGGATTGACACATAGCAAGCAACAAGGAAAGGTGACTGTATTAACTTCTTCCTTCTTTTGTGGATCCATATTGTTTCTGGTTTTGAACCAGGTGATTTCCTAGTGATCATGTTATTTCTTGTCTTTTAAAGTAGGGATAAGTATAGTTACTGTATATAGATACTGAAATGATTTTAAAATAATGCTTTCTGGTGCTCCAGGTTTGATATTATTTTCAGTTATGAAAAATGATCTAAAGTACTAAAATGACATAATTGAAAAGGCGTAATTCATCTGAATATTCACTTTGTATTTATTGCTTGTTATGGAACCATAAAAAATAAAGCTGAAATCAACAGTTAGGTCATTGGTTTCATCCCATTTATACTGTGAAACAGGGACTATGTCTTCCTCTGTTTTTCAAAATTATCTACGAGACTGTAGGTGCTATTACACTGTCAATAATAATGGTTAATAGAAAGTTGTATAGGTTTTGCTTATGACAAAAAGGTGCTTACATTAAAAATTAATGGAAAAGAGAACAGCAAATGTAATCAAATCCATTGTCTCGTATGGATTTCCTTATTGCTAATTATATTTGATTTTTTTCCTTCAAGAGTAATTTATTAAGAGAAGGTTGAGAAATTGAGTACGTAGGGACAGTCAGTGCTTCCCTATTAGATTTGTTTTGCCTCTCTTGCATGTCGTCTAGGAAATTCATCCTAGACTATTCTCTTACTGATGTTTCTTTATATGCTGCTGCTCCATACACCTGCTGCTGCCTGCCAGCCTGTTGCACTTTCAGTAGCAATGCCTCTTTAGTACTCGAAAGAGAATACATACTTTAAAAGTGAAAGGAGCATCAGAGAAGAAGAGAGAGTAATGATGTTATCTTTAAAAGTTATATTTATGTTGCCGCCTCTGCTCTACGGGGAAGAAATGGGAGGGGGGAGGAAATTCTTCTACTGACAAGATATAGATGCCATTTGGTTGAGTTGTGACTGCTTAAAGTTTAAGTCTTTTACCAAATATGGCAATACACAAACAGAAGAAGTTTCCCTAAAACAGAAACTAAAATTTCAAGTACTGCTTCATCTAGGTAGGTCCTGTTGCTTCCAGACTCTTCAATATATATCATTGTTCCTGAAGTGGATAAAACTTCATGAACCCCAAATATTTTGTAATTTCATTTTACAGACTTAAAATAACTCATTGGTGTCGTAAAATGGAAGATTCTAAATCCATGTGGGATTGTTTCATTTGTTAAAACTGATTGATTAAAGAAATCACAGCTGTGCATAATTTAGGCTCAGGTCCATCACCTACTTACTCATTTGCATACTCTCATTTATGGGCTGGATTCTGAGCCCCTTGCTGCCATTGGTGAGCACTTTCTCATACACACAACTGTGGTGAAGTGAATGGACCATTTGTGTCAGTAGCTGCTCACCATTGGTTGGCCTAGGTGGCTAGCCAATATTTGGGGCTCTGGTGGTTGTTTCTATTAGAAGAAGAAGTTGATAATATAGTCCAGTGTTTATTTTGATGCAATCCTGTATCCAAAAAATATACACAAAGTCCTGTTCCGCTGAACAGAGTAACTCAAAGAGAAATCAGTTTCCTTGCTCACAATTCCAAGCCTGCCTTTCCAGCCAGTACTCTACCCAAAAATCTCTTTCTCTCTTAGCTTTCATTCAGGGCGACACTTCAGGTGCATCTCTTGCTGTCTCTTGGCTTTCCTGCTGCTCTCACTGTCTTCAGTCTTGGTCCTTTTTTACCTACATACAAGCAGCTGCAAATCAAATTAATCCCTAGCCCTTGCATTTGCATTCATTCTCATCTTTGGGTGGTGGCTTCCATTGTTTCAGCTATCTGTAAACAAATGTGGCATTTAATTGTCCCCTCATCTAGCAGGTGGTTAGCACACCCATTAGTTTCAGCAATGTTTGTGATTGCCTGTAGGTCAAAGACATGGTTGCTAGAAGCCATCCATCCTCCAGCATAACAGTGAACCCTCTTAGTACTATCTAGCTCTATATGAATAGCTTTGCTGACTAAATTGGGACTGCTCACCTGAGAGAGAGCTACTCACTGGAATTTGTTTGTGGAAAATTGGGTGCCTCAGTTATAAGTGCCCGAAGATAATGACCTGCCTTTCTATTTTTTTCTATAAGATGCCTTGCAATTCTGTAGGGATTTAGAAATAATAACGTGAGGGATATCTTAAATCTAGATAGCTTGGGGAAAGCAGAGAGAGTTAAACTTTGTATTGACATACATCATTTATTTGTGCTTGCACTGTGTCATATTGCAGTGTCTTTAATTCTAAAATGTATCATAAATATTTGTGTTGCATAGATGTAGGGGAGGACAAGGGAAGAGATGTTGAATCTGTAGATTCTATGAAAACTTTATTTAAAGCATTGCAGTTTACATTGCTTTTGTATATTACAGATTGTCTATATGGTCCAATAATCCTCACTAGCTGGATTGTAAATTCTAGTGCACATGAGTGTTTTTGCTCACTGACTGGTCCGTGTGGACCCTACTGGCAGGCACTGAAAGTTCCCTAATAGTGTGCATTAATATTGTCCCATCCGAAACAGTAGTACATGAACATGCACAAGGGAATTTTTAATGTGTTCCAGCAGGGTTCACATGGGCCAATTAGTGATTCTAATTAGCAATTAGAATTTGTATCCTAACATAAGGGGACTGTTGCCCCCTTACTAACATTCAATGGGGGTGTTTTGGTTGGCTAGCTCCCAGTACTAAAAGGGGAAGGGTCTATGGGAAATCAGGACCCTGCGACTGATAGTCCCCAGGAGGCTAATCAGGGAGTCAGGAGGCCAGGGAGGTCCTGTTCTCCGTGTGAGCTGGAATTGGCTGAGTCAGACAGAGTGGGGCCGAGCTAAGGAGAAAGCAGGGGCCAAGCTGAGCTGGGGAGCAGAGCTGTGCCAGATCCAGAGAGAGCAGACCCTGTCCTGGGAGCAGAGCTGCAGCCCCAAAGCCAGAGGCACAGCCCAGAGAGCAGACTTGCCCTGGGAGCAGAGCTGCAGCAACCAGAGCCAGAGAGGCCAGAAAAGCAGCCCAGGAAGCAGGTCAGTGCTGGGAGCAGAGTCACAGAAGCAGCCTGCAGAGCAGACCTGTGCTGGGAGCAGAGCTGTAGCAACCAGAGGCAGAGGGGCCAAAGAAGCAGCCCAGGGAGCTGGAGGCAGAGCAGCAGCAGCGCTGAGACAGAGTGGTGGAGCTGGGGCTGGAGCAGTCCGGAGCTGGGTGCGGTGAGCAGCTGGGGAGACCGAGGGGGACCTTGGGCAGCGAGCCCAGCACAGGGAGACACCTCAGCCAAGAGGCTCTGCAGGCCAGGGTTGGATCATAACCCTGACAGGGCGGGGTGACACAGGGAAGAAGGGTCCTACCACTTAGAGCCTGAGAGAGTGTGGCCACCACCAGAGCCAGTGTCCAAGCCACAGGATCCCTGCAGCACAGCCAGGGCCTGAGAAGAAGGCCTGGGATGTACAAGGAAGAGACTGTGAACTGCCCTGACATTGCAGAGACACTGTTTGTGATGTTCCCTGCCACAGAGCGGGCTGATGTGTTTCCTTTAACCTTTCCCATTTTTCCTTATTCTTTTTAAAATTAATTGTTGATTAAATAATTAGCATTTGCTTTAACTGGTATGTAATGGTCAGTGAGTCAGAGAATTGCCCATTACAGAGAGAGTACCCCGGAGTGGGGACACCCTTGCCCCTGTCCTAGGTGACCACAGCAGGGTTGGGGGTCGAGCCCCCCAGGAATCCTGGGCCCAGCCTTGTTGGGGTTACGAGGACTCTTCCAGACAGGAGAGTGGAAGGGGAGTCCTCAAGGGCAGGAAGGCCACTGGGTAAAGGAAGTGAGAGCAAGGACTCGGATCCTTTCGCTAGCCCACTTCACCGGGGTAGTACAGAAGCCAGGAAAGTTCCCCAAAATAGCGGGACTATTCCCCCGCTTACACTAGCTAGTATGGACTAAGTGACCATCTAGAAGAGCCCTGAAATGTAGCCGAGAAATCTATAATCAGTAGAAGAGCAAGGAAATATGCCACAAATATTACACTTAGGGTAGACAAAGTTCAGGATTTGAATGCATGTGGAGGGGCTAGCACTTGAAATTACTGGGAGCTATGCAAAATGTGTGTGTAAATTTAAGTGTTATTTAGACTTCATATCTGTTTCATTATTGGCAGTACCTTGTGCTGAACCTTATGTGTTTTAGATCAAAATCACAGTACCTCAGTTACATTTTTGCTCTGCCAATGAGACTGAGTTTGGTAATTTAGCTGGGCATATATCTATGAGCAGATTTTTATTTACTGTAGCATAAACACTACTGTTCTGAATATCCCAAAAGAATGGATTATGTTTGCACAAACTTAACTATTCATACCACACTAAATACCAACACCAGAAATGTTCAAATTCTGCATTTTACACTTTGTCTCATGGTTGAGAGGCACCTGCCAATTAGTCTGCATGTTTTAGGGACCCGTTTTGTTATTTTTCTCTTAAGAATGCCTTGTTAAAGCTTGTGATTGTGTCCAAAGTCAGCAGTCCTTGCTGAGTTACTGACATTATTTGATAGATTCTGTTATGACTTGCTTAAAGTGTCACTGTATTGACAGCCATATTGTGGATGTTAGAATTCAGGGGAGGGAGAGAGTCAAGGAGAAGATGGCTAATGTTGCATATAGAACAAAGAAAGATACTTTTCATATCATTGCAAGTAGTCTCCATATTTCAGAGGTATTACATAGACATGTTGCAAAAATTTTTTTATTTAGTTAGCTAGTTATCTGAGATTGCAAGTGACTAAACATTATTCATCAAAAGTAATATACAGTGATCACTAATAAAGTCATCTTTTATGAACAGACACTGGAATACTCCACAGTGATATCTGTGATACCATCGTTATTTCCTATTCTAAGTATGGGGAAATAGTGTGGTGGACAAAGAATATAGTATGTCTGATAAAAGTCCATGAGAGTGTTTCTATTTTGCATGTCATATTACTTATTTGGTTTCCTGTTGATAAGTTTGAAATTCATGTACCATAAATACTTAAAGCAGATTCCATATTTTGGAAATTGAAATCAATAAATGCGCCAATAGACCAGTAATGTATGGACATCGTTCAGCTGGTAACTAGCCCTAGTGCTTGTGTTGTATATGAAATGTAATATTAGATTCACTCATCCATAATGTATAAACACAATGGACAAAAGCTCATCCCTTCTGCAAAAATGTACAGTCGTACTGAGTGGAGAAATAGATGTCCTTCTGTTTCTAGTCATGATTTAAAACGTCAAGCTAGTATGTAGAAATTCCTACCCCTTTTATTTGTATTGGTTAGTTTCACACCTGGGGGTGGGAGGAGGAGAAGGGTTTATTGAGTACTGGACTGAGACCCAGGAGATATGGGTTCTATTCCCGGCTCTGAAGCTGGTCTACTGGGTGACCTTGGGCAAGTCACTTCACCTTTTTGTGCCTTGGTTTCCCAGTCTGTAAAATGGGGTTAATAGTAATGACCATTTGTAAAATGTTTTGAGATCTACTGATGAAAAGCACAGGGATAAGAGATAAATGGCATTATTGTTAATTATTTTTTAATAAAGAACACATATATAAGTGTTTATGTATTTATAATTGACCTCAATTGATGCAAGCACTAGTGCATCTGATTTCTCGCATTATTTTTTGTATATGCAATTTGCAGACAAAGATGAAAGTAGCGGTCTGAGTCTGCTTACAGCAGAAAAAAACAAAGGACCGCTGCAACTTCCAGTAGAGGCGATTTGGTTATGGTGGGATAAAATCAGTGTGAGATCAGAATCTGTGTGAATGAACTCTTCTTGATAACAAAACAATTGCATTTTATTTTTATTGGAGTATAGAAAGCGTAAAGGGAGTCCAGCTCCCAGACTGATTTCGAACTCTCCAGGCTCTGCTGCTAGAACCTATTCCTGTACTGTCAGCATGCCAAGCTCAGATCAGGAGAACTTTGTTCTCCCTTCACATATTTCTTCAGTTAGGGAACTTGAAAATGTTACTGCTTAGTCATCATATGCAGAATAAAACTACATTGCCTTATTTGGCTGGCGATGTCACGTAAAAGGAAATTTGACACTTCAGGCTGAGAAACTCTTTTGATTTGTGAACAGTACTTCTGCTAGTGGGAAAATGTGCAATCTGTTGTCTGTGTTTATAAATATACTGTACGTTCCCACACTTTCCCTCAAACACTAGAAGAGGGCTTTCTATTGTTAAAAGTAGCCTTAGCCAACAGTTATCACAGAATATTATCCGTGATGCCCTGATTTTCCCTATGCTTTGAATAGAAAATAACTGTAGTTATCTTATGGTGTATTTTGGCAAAAGGAATAGTGAATGCTGTAACTTTATTATCATTGAGGTGTAATTACAGGATTCATGTAATGGCACTTGCACTTTCCTGATGTTGCTGGGTAAAAAGAGCCCTGGATAGTTGAGAACTGACATGGGGGACAAGAAAACGTGTCTCCTCCAAGATTTTGTAGATTTTAAGTTTAATAGTTCATGCAAAAAACCACAAAAAACTCCCCAAACAAACTAACAAAAAAGCCAGCCTGGTGTTTCCAAATAGAATTAATAAATTTGTTCTTAAATGCGTCTTTTATGAAGATCTTGATACACATATGACACTAAAGGAAGCAAGGCTCTCAGCTCTTACTTAGCTGCTAAAACATAAGAGGGATCCTCAAACCACAACGTATGGAGCTAACAAACTTTACTTCAGATCTGCACTTATATTCTGAATGTGAATGAGGGATTGATACAGCTTCTGACTGGCTAACTTAGCCAATGACAAAATTCTACTCAGAGCAGCAGTGCAATGTTTTATCCGTACAGAACAGGTAGCTCCTAGAGCATCCCTACTTGGCTGAGATGACGGTTTCGGTGCTTTGTGTTTAAGGCACTGCACAGGGACTTAGTAGAACTGGGTTCAATTCTGGGGTATACGGATTTCCTGTGTGGACCTAGGCAAGGCAAGACATTTAATGTCCCTCTGTTTCCCTTCCCCATTTAATGTCCCTCTCTCTCAGTTCCCCATTTCTCCTATCCTTTGTTTGTATTGTCTATTTAGAGTGTAAGTTTTTCAGGTTAAGGTCTGTCTCTTATTATGTGCTTGTACAAGTACCTTGTACAGTGGATCCCCAGTCTCTGGAGTTGGGGCCTCTAACTGCTACTCAATACAAATAATTATCAAGTATCAAAATTTCACTTGTTTACATGCAGATTTGACCAACATTAAAACTGTAGTGCAGTCTAGCAAACACAGCATTATGACAACAATGATTTTAACAAACAAGAGCATAGAGACTAGCTCCAAGTGAATAACTCACAATCTGTCTGAGGTTAGCGTCTTTGGCTGGCTGCAGAATATCCTTAATCAGATTGCAGTTTTCTCAAATTCGTTATTTGAAATATTTCTACTTTTTGTACTCTGATGTTATTCAAGTCATTGTAGGTGAGTATTTGATGTCTCTCTTAAAGATATATTATTTGATACTGAATAGTCTGAAGTCATATTATGTATTCTTTTTGGTTTGCTGAGTGCACAACTTCCAATATGAATTTTCAAAACTATTTTAGTACATATTCGTGGATAAGCAGCTTTGAAATTTGCCTCCTTTGAACGTTTGTGTTAGTAAAAGTCAATGACATGAATATTAGCAGAAGCAAACACAGAAGAGACCTGAGCATGGGGAAAGCATTTAACAATGTTCGTGAATATTCACAGTTTATTCCCCCCGTTATATATCACTCAGGCAAGTAAAGCATGGCACTAACCGTTTCAATTTGTTGACACTATCGCTTTTTTTTAGGCTTAGTTTCCTTTTATCTGCACCTTTACAGTATTCTGAGCAGGACCATGTTTAATGCAGGAGTTTAATGTTAAAAGAAAGTGTTTGAAAGTGAGAAAACTAATCAGAATTTGAACTCCTGTCTCCCAGCTTCCCCATACTGAACTGTTAATGCACCTGAATGCTGACCAGGAAATACCATCTCTGGAAATGAGACTTGGCGAGTTGTTTAATTCTTCTAAATTCCCATGTAATCCAGGCTCTCCCTGGCAACAAGGTAGTGCCATTTGGGATAGTGGATTTTGTGATGTGGATACTCTCCACTAAGAATTGAACTGAAACCACCAACTCATTTCACATATGTCAACAAATAGCCATTAGATGATTATGCCTGTAAGACACTGTGAACCTGGCTTGGATTTCAAGTGGTAACATAGAATAGAAAGACTATGAATCCCATTACTAATCTCTTGAGCCACTGAGTCGGCAAAAGATTCTCTTCTGTTCTGTTCAGTTCAGGATTTTGTACCGCAGAGTTGTAGGAATGACATTTAAAAATGGTAGTGCGTGTACTTTTAGCTGCCATTTTGAATGCTTGAATGCAAGCTTGAAAAATGTGACATTATGTAATTTGATTACCTTTTTTCAGTTCATTTTAGATAGGGTCCGCATTTTAAGAAGCACATACATCGTACTGTGATTTTCACCATTATTAGCAGGCTCTGCAGTGATACTGAGAATTAAAAAGGCATGGGAAAAGAATGGGTTCCTCACCCCAGGGGTGAGCAGTGTTGAGGTACACATGTGGGGCAGTGTCTCTGCCACTGCCTCTGTTGTCCTTGTCCTTGGAAAAAATATAGGACTATAGTCTGTGGGGCTGCCAATCCTACATCTTTTCCCCAATGCTAAATCAAATAGAATAAACCTATCTTCACCATTGTATGCCCCATGATGGGGTCTCCTTTTTTAAAGAAATGACACTGTTTACCATTTTCATTTTTCTTTTGTTCTTAAGATTAAAAAGGCCAACATCTTCGGCATCAGTGCTCTTCACCCAAATATTTCTTCTCACAATTTAGTATTCAAAGTCATTCATGACTGCTCAGTATAGCGTTTGTGGGTCAAAGTCATGTCTCTTGTGTGTATGAATGATTTTGCATGAAAAATAGCTGGTGCAAATGTACAGGGAGGTTTAAGGCTCCTTCCAAAATTTAGCCCAATAAGTTAAATCAAAAGCAAAAAGCTAGCTGGAAAACAGCCTCATTCGTGGCCTTGAGAGATCTCCTTCCACTTGTAAAATATTACAATATAAAAATCTGCCATAGAATTATCTCACTGAAAGTGAAAAGAAAAGGAGTACTTGTGGCACCTTAGAGACTAACAAATTTATTAGAGCATAAGCTTTCGAAAGCTTATGCTCTAATAAATTTGTTAGTCTCTAAGGTGCCACAAGTACTCCTTTTCTTTTTGCGAATACAGACTAACACGGCTGCTACTCTGAAACTCACTGAAAGTGAAGCCAAATATCTTCCTAAGAAAAGGTAGAAATTTGTTTTGTTATATACCAACATTCTAGGATTGTGCTTTATTAAATATAGATATCACTATTTTTTTTCTTAAAATGTGCTTTCGGTCCACCCTAGGGTAGGTAATTGATGTGGGCATAGTAATGTGATTTCTCAAAGTTGTATAATTTTTGTAGTGGACATCTGTAAATATTTGTATTAATCTACCACATCTTACCCAGCAAATAATTATACATCCAGATTTATAGGAGTGCGTATTTCTTCTTAAAGGATGTTAGGGGTGAATAATTATCTTTTGTTGCCTTGTTTAGGTCTTTTTATTTTTTAATTCCTGTTTCTTCTGAGGTCATCTTGTGATGAGGGTAAAGATAACTGACTGGATGTGGGATCCTGCTGAATTCCGTCAAATTGATCTTGATTTGAGTAGTTATTTCTGCTTTCAGCTCGACTGGAGCTTGGTAGTAATTATTTTCCATACTTTCTAGGAGCAAATGCCAGCATAATTATAGTCAGAACTTGGTTGCTGAAGGTGCTAACCTGAATTGTAATGCCAGGATATAACTGGTGTTTTAACAGCCTAATTAATTTGTCTCATGAATGGCAGGGCTGGGAATTACATAGGGTGTACAGCACTATTGGCTTATGAAAATAAAGGAAGTGGGAAGGAAAAGAGAAAATACATTAATTGTTTAGTTGACGTAAGCCAGATCTACACTAGAAAAGATTTATTGGTATGGCAAACCTGGTGAATCCTCCTAGTATAATAGATTCATCTTGCCAAAAAGTGCTGTTGCTAGTGTAGTTTAAATAGTTCCCTGAGCAAAATAAACTATACTGCCAAAAGTACTTTTTAGGTCTGTATAAATGTATCTACAGTAGGGCTTTTACCTGTATAGAAATGTAAAAAAACCCCACACTGCTAACTGACAATATTATACTGGCAAAACTGTCTAGGGTAGACCTGGCCTTAATGTACTGGACAACTATTTTGTAAAGCAGGGGTGGGCAAACTACGGCCCAGGGGCTGCATCCAGCCCTTCAGACGTTTTAATCAGGCCCTCAAGCTCCTGCTGGGGAGTGGGGTCCAGGGTTTACCTTGCTCTGGTGCTCCAGCCAAGGAGTGGGGTCGGGGGGCTTACCCCGCTTCTGCACATGCCATGGCTCCTGCCTGGCTGCACCTCCACATAGGAGCTGAAGTGGATACATGCTGCTGCTTCCGGTCGTTGCTTGAGGTAAGCACCGCCTGGAGCTTGCACCCTTTTCTGCACCCCAACCCCCTACCCCAGCCCTGATCCCCGTCCTGCCTTCCGAACCCCTCGGTCCCAGCCTCCTCCTGTACCCCAGAGCCTGCACCCCCAGCTGGAGCCCTCACCCCCCCCCCCATCTGCACCCCACCCTCCTGCCCCAGCCCAAAGCCTCCTCCCGTTCCCTGAATGCCTCATTTCTGTCCCCACCCTAGAGCCCAACCCCCAATTATGTGAGCATTCATGGCCCACCATACAATTTCAATACCCATATGTGGCCCTCGGATCAAAAAGTTTACCCACCCCTGTTGTAAAGATTCATTGTCAGAAATCAATATTGACTGCTTTGTTCTTATATTACTGTTTTGTAAATGTTACTTTCCTGAATAAGATCTGAATTTCTTTTAGACATATAGCAACCATCTATCTGCAAAGAGGAATACTTTGATCACAGATTTTAGTTATACCACTACTAGACACTCAACGGGCCAACAAAACTTGTGGGTCTTGGAGAAAAGAAATGGTACCCTATTAACTTTGGCCTTCCATTGTGATTGCTGCTCTGCACTGAGATGAACCATTAAAATTCGGCTTCACTAACATACAACCATACTGCAGGAAAGAAGTGTCATCTTAGATCGATGACTCTTTTCTTTGACATTTGTATTGCAGTTACAGCTACATTTCTTCCTGACTCATGGGGCAATGTTAGGTCATACTCACTTTGAACCCCAGATAGATTATGTGCTGCCATATTTTGTTATAACTGAAACTTTTAATTTTGCATTTTGCATTTTTTAATTCGTTTGGTTTTGGATCTTATTGTTCAGAGCTACTTTGATTAACCCATCTCACCTCCAACCCCCTCCAAAATAGGAAGTAAACATGTTGTGCTTCAAGCAGCTCCTGCCCTCTTCGATCCCCCATACTCTGGGCCCAGTTGTTCCACACTCTCCCTTGAGTAGATGCTTACTCCCATAAATATCTCATTGATTTCAACTGTATTACAGTGGGCCAGTAGCCCCACTATCATTAAAATTGTTACTAGCTTACTGTTTAATTATCTAATGAGTCTTCAGGGGATTACTTGCAGACTAAGGCCTTTATTCTGCAAACACTCTCACATGACTTCTTCAATGGGACTACTTACATGGCTAAACTTGGGCGCGTGAAGAAGTGTTTACAGGATCAATCTCTAAGCTTCTACTCAATACTAATAGGGTAGAAGAACTGGGCTCTCAGATGGTGTAGGAGGCCTCATTATGGATGCATCTAGTGTGAGTTTATTAGGTGTGGAATTGGGCTCTTGGGTTTCTCTCCCACCACTCCAGAGCAGGTATCATTTGGCCCTAAATACCGTATTGTGTGTGTTACTTTCTTGTGTTTGGAACATACGGTATACATTTAAAAAAAATGGAGCAGGATGGGTGATCCCACTTGTTTGGTAAGAGCAGCACTAAAACAAAACCATCATCCCAATATAAGAGTCTCAATCAAGTCCTTTATGACTCCATAGTAGTCAAGCCAGCTAACATGTCTATTAAGTAATAGTAAATTATCATTGAAAATCTATGGAAATTTATTGTATACAAGAGCAGCACTAAATATATATTTTAAATAGCAGTCAAGGAAACTGGCTGAAATACCTAGGAACATGTCCAGCATGACAAGTGAAGGATTAAACTCACAGCTTCAATTCTTTATAAGGGATTGCATAGTTAAATCTCTACCTGGTACTGGAATTTGAAAGTCTGTTGTTTACAGTGTGATTATTGGTTTTTTGTGCATTAACAAAATTGACACTAATATTATTTTGTTTTGCTACATTTCAGATTGTGAAATAATATTTAGGTTTCGGTGTTCAGTAAAATGTAATCAGATAAAAGTTTAAAGCAAGAAGGTTTTTTTATTTTTCCTGCAAGATTCAGAAGTTGACAACAACTTAGAATGCTTTTGGTCTCAATCCTACAGTTTTTACTCAAGTGACTAGTTTTATTGGTCGTGTTGTTTAGTTGTAAAAATACTATGGTTTAGTGTCAGCATGAGTTTAATTATTTAATTTATATAACTGCAACATGAACCCTACAAGTAGAGAATAAAGGGCAATCAAAACATCTCCGTGTCTGAGCGTATATGTTGAAAGAGGGGAAAGGTACCTCTTATTCATATGTGCATTTCATGTTGTGTGATTCCTGCCAAACATTTACTGTTTGGCACAAGTATCCATAAAATGCAAGCTACGGCAAGATAATAGCTACATGTTTAACTGTTAATTTTCTCATTAAAGTGTAATTTGATGCTTATGTAAAATGTACCATATTATGTTGTCTATATGTCTTTCTGCTCTATTGTAGGTCACCCAGCGAGGAATGCTCTTGTTTTATTTAAAGCACAAAAGTGACAAGAAGATTTCTTGAACGCTGGGAATTCTGCAGGTAAGGAGTATATCAATTTAATTGAATCAGTCATTTCGTTTACATTAGAGACATAACTATTGTTATTAAGCACCAGCACGAAGCAGACTTAGAAGAAGAATGGCAGTTCAGGAGATGTAGTAAAAAAACAAAAACAAAAAAACAAAACCTAAATAAGAATAATTGAAAATATGCTGCTTTGTAATGGAGTGAAAGTGTATTTTAAGTGAAAAAAAGAAAAGGAGTACTTGTGGCACCTTAGAGACTAACAAATTTATTTGAGCATAAGCTTTCGTGAGCTACAGCTCACTTCATCGGATGCATTGATCAACCATGCGGAAAGGTGGTTTCTGTTTGTATATGTGGACTGCCATCCAAAACATGAATGGTAGGATATTGCATTCAGATATAAGAATAGGAACCAACTGAGAAGTTACACTTTTAATCCTCATTGAAAATATCAGTATTGTGGCTCTGCAGTTAGCACAGAGAGTACCAGTAGCACCAGGCTTGACTTAATCTGGCTATTGTTGCCCATTTTAGATTTTCAGACAAGAATTGATGGATCAACAATTTGTATTCAGGAAACATTCTTTCTTCCCTTTGGGGTATTGCTGAATAATAGCATTTGTACAGAACTAGGTTGTCATTCTTTGGTCTTTCCCATGAGATAAACAAGCAGTAGCTCTGTACTGGAAAAACCAGCAGTTTTTTGATTAAAACCCCGAGTTGTGCAAGGGAGGAAGGATTTTGAGCTTTTCGGTGTGTAGGTCCTGTACTCACTGGAGATACTGTTATAAACTCCTGTGATGACAGCTGGCACAGAAAGTAAAACTGAGTCTTGTTTTACACCAGCAATACTGACATTTTTCTATGCAGACAGGCACAATACTGATTACTCACATACACTCTTTCATAGGAAACAGCATGTGCAGTGACAAATTTCACAATAGTTAACAATATATGCTGTGATGGTTTATGAGATATGAATCCTTGGGTCTAGCATCTCAGGTCAATCTGCAGTTTCTGAACTACTCTGTCAACGGAACCTCTATCATCTGATATGAGAGCTACATGCAAAGGGCCATGAGTTGGTTGCAACTAGGGAAATACTTGAAAATATTACATGGTGGAGTAATAATTCTTGACAGTATGATATTTTATGTTGTTTGAGTGTGATGAAAAATCAAAGCCTAAGATATAGAAATTATGTTGAGACTCTTACATTCTTGGAACTTTCCCTAGAGCAATTTCACTGCTTAATTTGTGTTTGGTGTTAGAAAGTTTATAGGACTCTGGTGCTTTGTTACCTAGGCCCAGGTTTTGAAAAGGAAAAATTGGATGTCTATTAAGTTTAAAATAAAACTGTAACTTCTCTTATAAAAATAGGCATGTTGTTATTTAAATGTCGATACAATGCTTGAAACTGTTTGAAGACGTAGGGCAGTTCCTGCCTTGAGAATCTTAGATTGTAGGTAAATAGAATGTGTACAGACAGTGTTGTTTTTAAGAAGGTGCTTTTCGGCTTTACACACTGTTTGTATAGAAATCTAGTGTAAAAGACATTTTTGAGATCATTAAGATAGTAATTGATTTTTTCTTCTGTTTTCCAAACTCCATTATCTTCACAGCCCTGCTAGAATAACTCCCCGTGCCCAAAGTTTGGCACTTTCTAAAGGCAAAGTTTTGAAATATTTCCTTTTGACAAACTATAAAACAAATTTAAATGCTGTTGATTTTGAATCTACAGCTTAAGAACCCAAGCTCATTTGAAAAGTGGTCTACTTATAGACAGACCTGGATAACACAAAACTGATAGCAAATGTTGGGCCTGGTTCTCTACTACTTTCCTTGTCATATATTCATCCATCTGCACCTAGTGGGTCTGAAATGTTATTACCAGTTTGGGTGGAGATTTCTGATTTGGTAGCATTTTATACTTTGCACAGGTGTAAATGACTACACAAGATGCAGACACTGGAGAATCAGTCCCAGTGTGTTTTGCTGGGTTTCTGGTCATGTGACAGGCAACTTGGCTATATTACTCGTTCCCGTCTTTCTCTCTGTCAGTGTATTAGCATCATTGTTGTTGCCAATTGTAATGTATGAAGGGACACCTTTGACACCTATGTGCACAGAATGAGTGAAAAAAGGAGGGGGAGAAAGGGAGTGGTCACTTGACAATAAGCAATATGGTGTTGGTTCTGAAATTCACACAGCACAAATAGTAGATTTTTTCAAAATTTGACTTACCATGAAATACTTAAGAGGAAATGTTCTCAAATTTACAGCTCTGTTTTTAATTTAAAGAAACATTTATTTTTATGTAGTTTTTGTATGAGTTAATTTTTTTCAGTTTGCTTACTCAAGGAACAACCATGTTAACAGTCTACAAGTATTTGAAGTGTGTAAATATTAACAAAGGAAAGCAACTGCTTAGGATATTACAAAGTGTATTACTGGTCCCAGTCCTACAGTAAATGCTACTTGGGCACATGGGTTTGCCTGCATGGTGCTGATTGCAGGATCAGGGCTACTAAGTATTGTCATCTTTCTTGCCACTTCCCTATTCGAGGTCAGCAAGTTTTATAGCTTTCTTCCTAAATTCATGATTATATGCCAGGCTGTTACATAGCTTTATCTTTCTGAGGTCTACTGATATCTCATCTATGTACCAAGTCTTTGGCCTCTCCCTTGGTCATTTTCCATCCACAACATTTTCCATTCCTACTAACATAAGTCTCCAATCTCCGTTGGATATACCCATACCAATGTAGTCTAGCCTACTAGGTATGTGAAATTAAGGGAAATGGGGTCTGATCCTGCGCCATTGAGGTCAATGGGAGTTTTGCTATCTACATCAGTACGGGAGCAGGATCGGGACCATAAAGAGCAAGCTGACTGTCAAGTAAAAGTGAGATCCATTAAAGGGTTAAATTTTCTCAAGCAAAGTGATAGTAGCTCCAGTGCCCACTTTTAGCTATCAGTAGTATTTGTATGATCAGGGTCTAAGTCATTATAAGCAGTAGATCAGTGGCACTGTGACTGGGAAACTCTGAGACTCAAATACATATTTTATTAATTAGGGAAGAGATTTCTTTTTCCCTTGCAGATTGCCTGGTATAGATATATGGGGCCAGACCATGGCACCCAGTTTGTGTGCAACTGGTGCAGCTCAGTGGGTGCAAAGTTGTCTTTAAGCAGCCTTTAAGCCCTATATCATCTCAGAGCTGATGGGCGCTCTGGTAGTTCTGTGTTGTGTTGGTTACCCATGGCCTGCTGGAGCGTAGGAATGTAATGGCCGTACCCATTGTACTGGTAGCAAATGTGATTTCGGTATAGCTGCTGTTATATTGGCTCAGCAAACCTGGGCTCCCCCTATGCAAGAGACCTCCTACAAGGGCTGTTTCTGCTGGGTTTATGTTCACTTTGATTTGCAGAATTGGGCATTTAATATTTATTAGATTTATAGTCTCCGTGACGGTGAACTAGATGTAAGATTTCACTAAAGGATAAGTATGAGCAGGGCCATAGCTGTTAAGTCTTGCCCACTCATTCCTCCACCACATTTACACATTCATCCTCTCCACCCACAACTTGAACTGTGTTATGCAACATTTGCAACACACAGATTGTATATTAAATGCTTGGAGGAGCCATGATGTAATGCAATTCTTTTGAACACGGTTCATTGGGTATTCAATTATGCAATGTTTAGTGCACATAGCATGAGCTACGTGACGTCCTACAAGAGAACAGGGATAGCTCAGTGGCTTGAGCATTGGCCTGCTAAACACAGGGTTGTGAGTTCAATCCTTGAGGGGGCCATTTAGGGATCCAGGGCAAACATTGGGGATTGGTCCTGCTTTGAGCAGGGGGTTGGACTAGATGACCTCCTGAGGTCCCTTCCAACCCTGATATTCTAAGCCAGCAAAAATCATAAAAGTAGTATAGTAGTAACAAGCCAATTGATTAACAGACAGATTAAGAAATCTGCCACTCAAATGAATGCAAAGTGTCACTCAGCAGGCTTGTGTTCATCAGCTTGGTAGCATTATTGAGACATTTTTGTTGAGTTACTGTTCTTGAACATCTTTTCCATTGTATTGTACAAATTACATAAAGTATAAATGTGCTGTTTTATAAAGCATAGGGCCAATTTCAATCTCATGTATACTGGTGTAAATTTAGTTAATTCCTTTGAAGTCAATGAAGTTATTCCAGATTTACACTATTCTATCTGGCCATTTCTAAGCTAGTCTGTATTACAAAAGCATAAATCATAACCGATAGTATCAACATTTTTGCATTCTGTGAAGACTTTCCTCGTTTGGGGTTCAGTTTTGCAAACACTTAGACATATGAGTAACCCTTCACTGGTCCTGTAGGTGTCCGTGTAAACTGTGACTGTTGGTTGCAGTTGCAGACAACATAGCACTGTGAAGAGATGCTCTACAGCCGATAGCTCAAACTTATTTTCAGAGTATCATAATTGGGGTTGGAAGAGTCCCAACAAGTCATTTAGAACATTTGCCTGATTTTTGTGCATCTTTGTGCAAGGTTTTTTTTTTTTTTTCACTAGAAAGGGGTCTGTGTTCCAGAATTTGTATCTGCGTTTTGAATGCCCCAAAGTTGAAAGGGAGTTTGGATTTGAAGTTTTGGCTCAGCCTGTTATAGAAATTTGGGCCAGTCAGGAATTGTGATCTGGTTCCAGGTTTTAGTTCTTGACCTTCCTTCCCAAACAATAACAAAAAATTTAAGGACTCGGATACAGGATTTATGTTTGAGCTCATCCCTAAATTGTATCATATTTTAATTCATTTTATATTCCAGCTACTGAGTGTATTCCAAGATATGTATTCTGTGTATCTTGAGCCCATACATAGTAAAATGAGGTTCCTTTAGGTCTATGTATTTATGTTGTGGCTACAAGGCATTAAACAGGGCCAGCCTTGTTTTACTTATCCAGCTGCTGAATATGCAAGAGAGTCAGCTTAAATGTTTAAATTCTCTCAGTAAATTTAGAAACAGAAGATCTCATCTTATCAGAAATGCCCAGTTATCCTGCCTAGCACCACATTAATGTCATGTAAACATCTTCAGATCCCCAGCAGAAGAAAATCTGTAAGGACCATTATAAGGGCAAAATAAATACTACTGTAGGCTCCCAAATGACTGTAGAACATGTGCCTCAGTTTGCCTCTGACAACTCCATATCCCACTGCAGATCCTCCCCTCTTTAATGCTCTTCTATTAGATGATGAGCAGGGGGTGAGCAGGTCCTGTGCGATGCATGAATAGGTCGGAGTATGAACAAGAGGCTACTAGGCAGCTCTCCAACACCACTTCCAACAAGCCATTACCCTCTGATCCCACTGAGAGTTACCAAAAGAAACTACAGCATTTGCTCAAGAAACTCCCTGAAAAAGCACAAGAACAAATCCGCACAGACACACCCCTGGAGCCCCGACCTGGGGTATTCTATCTGCTACCCAAGATCCATAAACCTGGAAATCCTGGACGCCCCATCATCTCAGGCATTGGCACCCTGACAGCAGGATTGTCTGGCTATGTAGACTCCCTCCTCAGGCCCTTCGTTACCAGCACTCCCAGCTATCTTCGAGACACCACTGACTTCCTGAGGAAACTACAGTCCATTAGTGATCTTCCTAAAAACACCATCCTAGCCACTATGGATGTAGAAGCCCTCTACACCAACATTCCACACAAAGATGGACTACAAGCCGTCAGGAACAGTATCCCCGATACTGTCACGGCTAACCTGGTGGCTGAACTTTGTGACTTTGTCCTCACCCATAACTATTTCACATTTGGTGACAATGTATACCTTCAAATCAGCGGCACTGCGATGGGTACCCGCATGGCCCCACAGTATGCCAACATTTTTATGGCTGACTTAGAACAACGCTTCCTCAGCTCTCATCCCCTAATGCCCCTACTCTACTTGCGCTACATTGATGACATCTTCATCATCTGGACCCATGGAAAAGAAGCTCTTGAGGAATTTCACCATGATTTCAACAATCTCCATCCCACCATCAACCTCAGCCTGGACCAGTCCACACAAGAGATCCACCTCCTGGACACTACGGTGCTAATAAGCGATGGTCACATAAACACCACCCTATACCGGAAACCTACTGACCGCTATTCCTACCTACATGCCTCTAGCTTTCATCCAGATCATACCACTCATCCATTGTCTACAGCCAAGCGCTACGATATAACCGCATTTGCTCCAACCCCTCAGACAGAGACAAACACCTACAAGATCTCTATCATGCATTCCTACAACTACAATACCCACCTGCTGAAGTGAAGAAACAGATTGACAGAGCCAGAAGAGTACCGAGAAGTCACCTACTACAGGACAGGCCCAACAAAGAAAACAACAGAACGCCACTAGCCATCACCTTCAGCCCCCAACTAAAACCTCTCCAACGCATCATCAAGGATCTACAACCTATCCTGAAGGACGACCCATCACTCTCACAAATCTTGGGAGACAGGCCAGTCCTTGCTTACAGACAGCCCCCCAATCTGAAGCAAATACTCACCAGCAACCACACACCACACAACAGAACCACTAACCCAGGAACCTATCCTTGCAACAAAGCCCGTTGCCAACTCTGTCCACATATCTATTCAGGGGATACCATCATAGGGACTAATCACATCGGCCACACTATCAGAGGCTCGTTCACCTGCGCATCTACCAATGTGATATATGTCATCATGTGCCAGCAATGCCCCTCTGCCATGTACATTGGCCAAACTGGACAGTCTCTACGTAAAAGAATGAATGGACACAAATCAGACGTCAAGAATTATAACATTCAAAAACCAGTTGGAGAACACTTCAATCTCTCTGGTCACTCGATCACAGACCTAAGAGTGGCTATCCTTCAACAAAAAAGCTTCAAAAACAGACTCCAACGAGAGACTGCTGAATTGGAATTAATTTGCAAACTGGATACAATTAACTTAGGCTTGAATAGAGACTGGGAATGGATGAGTCATTACACAAAGTAAAACTATTTCCCCATGGTATTTCTCCCCCCCCCACCCCCCACTGTTCCTCTGATATTCTTGTTAACTGCTGGAATTAGCCTACCTTGCTTGTCACCGTGGAAGGTTTTCCTCCTTTCCCCCCCTGCTGCTGGTGATGGCTTATCTTAAGTGATCACTCTCCTTACAGTGTGTATGATAAACCCATTGTTTCATGTTCTCTGTGTGTGTGTATATAAATCTCTCCTCTGTTTTTTCTGCCAAATTCATCCGATGAAGTGAGCTGTAGCTCACGAAAGCTTATGCTCTAATAAATTTGTTAGTCTCTAAGGTGCCACAAGTACTCCTTTTCTTTTTGCTTGAGCACAGAAAGTAGTGTACAAACAGGCTGCTGCAAGAGATGGAATAGCCGAGCACATGTGGTTGCAGAAAGTCTGATTGCCAAGAATGAGTCAAATTGGAGCACATGTGGGGCTCCCATTGACTGCAGTGAGAGCTGCACTGATACGTGTAAAGGCAGAATTTGAGCCACAACCCTTCTTACCTCTTAAAGAATGCATAAGTTGATGCTTTGTGTTTAATTTCTTACTTTTACTTCTGTGTACAGAATCCCTTTTGGGAGATGTTCTGAATTCCCATATAGTCCCAGCTAGCTAGTGGCTTAAATATAGTTTTAAACTGTTCGATGGGTCAAAATGGGCTTGCTTGATATGGAGCTAGTACTGTAGCTTTTGTATGTTGCTTTATTGGGTAGTTCCAGTAGTAAACTGAGTTTATTAAAGTAAATTTATGAAAAGACCCTAATTGCCTGTCCTCAATAATATTTTAATGCACTCCAGTCTTTGCCTTTTTATACCGTAATGTAATGTACATGGCGCAACATGTGTACGCATATTGTTTAAGGGGCTTGAATGGCCTGCCTGTCTGACACGTTTTACTAGATTCCAGCCTTTTTTCCATGACATCATTATAACAGACTTCCTTGAAAATATGAACAGCTGTTGTGTACTTTTTTCCCCCCTGTGTTTTAGGTTACAAACTGTAGCAGCATTTCAGTTCTTCACAAATGACGACAATAGGCCAGCTTGATGCAAAACAGAGTGAATGCAGCCAAACTCAGAGCTGTGAAGCTGTTAACAGACCAGTAATGAAACAGGTCCCCGTGTATGAAGCATTTCACAATGCAGTAGGGGATAACTTACAGAACTGCAGAGTTAGTTGTCGCATTTTGGCAAAAGGCTGATCCTGTTCCCTCATCTCCCCCCTAAACTAAACTGTGCATGATTTAAGAAGATGAAAACAATATTGTTGTCAGACTTTTGGCACAGATGGCAATTCGCTTGAAGTATTTTACTGTGGTTTTTGCAATGTTGTTGTTGTTCAGATCTTCCATAGATAGCCAGTCCCTTAAAGCTCTCTAGCCCAATCCACGGAAAATTACTTCCTTTATTTCTATATGACTTTTGGAGTTCACACAAGAAAAGTGTGGGATGGAGCTCTTGTTATTGTAAAATAGAATTGCAGATTCAGCAACCCAGTTGAAAAGAATAATCTCCATTCTGCCTCTACATGTATTGGGGGAATCGTGTAACAGGAGAACGTGGACTGCTTGACCACTCTGTTGCACCATTTTTATCATGGTTTAGCTTCATAGGAGTTTCACCTGTTCTAATGCTGGCATAAGAAATATGCAAATTTTTAAATATTTCAAATAATATATATAATTTCACATAGCTCTTGGTAAAGAGTTTTTGTTTTTATGTGCCATACTATAGACTGTGACCAAGTTCCTCCTCTGCCTTGGTGGGTCCTGCACTTATTGACAGATTTGCTCGCCTCAGAGATTCATGGCAGTCCTCAGTTTGGTCACTTTTGCTAGTGGCTCAAACCTGCCGTTCACTCAGCTAACCTCATCATTGGCCAGCATGGGGAGAGGGAGAACAATCCCCGCAGTCTCTGCCGACCCAACTAGCGGGTCGGGGATAGGCCAGGGTCCTTCCCCTCTGGTGGGACCCACAGTTCAGGTCACCTCCTCTTGTCTCAAATAGGAAGTTGAGGGAGATGGGGGGAACCCAGGCCCACCCTTTACGCTGGGTTCCAGCCCAGGGCCCTGTGGATTGCAACTGTCTACAGTTTTCAGAGTAGCAGCCGTGTTAGTCTGTATTCACAAAAAGAAAAGGAGTACTTGGTGGCACTTTGGAGACTAACAAATTTATTTGAGCATAAGCTTTCGTGAGCTACAGCTCACTTCATCGGACGCTTATGCTGAAATAAATTTGTTAGTCTCTAAGGTGCCATAAGTACTCCTTTTCTTTTTGCGAACTGTCTACAGTGTTGCTTGTAACAGCTGTGTGACAGCTACAACTCCCATGGCCTCCTCCCAGCACCTTCTTTATCCTCACCACAGGACCATCCTCCTGATGTCTGGTAATGCTTGTACTTTGTAGTCCTCTAGCAGTACACCTACTCATTCTCAGCTTCTTGTGCCTCTTGCTCCCAGCTCCTTGCGTGCCCCTCACTGATTGAAGTGAAGTCCTATTTAAACCAGGTGCCCTGATTAGCCTGTCTGTCTTAATTGATTCTAGCAGCTTCTTAATTGGCTCCACGTGTCCTAATTAGCCTGTTTGCCTTAATTGGTTCCAGCCGGTTCCTGATTTTTCTGGAACTGCCCCTGTTACCTTACCCAGGGAAAAGGGACCTGCTTAACCTGGGGCTAATATATCTGCCTTCTATCACTCTCCTGTAGCCATCTGACCTGACCCTGTCACAAGACACACATAATTTGTTCCTATAATAGACTATATCAGAATATGGAGAAGTCCTACTTGACATCCAGCAAGTGGAGAGGTAACGCCCTGCTCAGCGCTCTCCCTGGAGTTCAGATTGGCGTGATGAGGAAGGGCTGATAGCTGAAGGCCAAAACCAGTGCTCAAAGAAAATTCTCCCCTTTTTGTAGGGAGAAAGTATTGTGTTTCAGCTCTTCTGGGAGTAGAGGTACATGATACAGGTTTGTGCTATACCACTCTGGCTGGTTCCATGATTGCCTCATGTACTGGGAGAGTTACCCAATTGGGTTCAGTTGGCTGTAGGATATCAAAGACCTTGTGCTGTGCATCGTAAACTTCATGAAGTAGGATCTGAAGTTCTGTTACCACCATGTGCAAGAGTTCTTTGTGTTGCCTGTGGTCATCATGCAGAGATTGGGTGATTGCATCATCAGATGAGGACGATGATACACCTGTCAGTACCACAAGTAACGGTGGATCTGGCTCAACATCTTCCTCCTCTGTATACACTGGGGGAGTCGGTTGTTTTTGCCTTGCGGAAGAGGCCAGTGAGATTCTTACATGATTTCAGGGTGCCATAAATACAGATCCCATGGACCCCAATAGGGGAATACAGATAGGGACCGCACCTCTCAAAGACCCTCCAATTACAGGTAAATGACTTCCATATATCTGTCAGAAGCTGCCAAAATATTTCTTTAACCAAACAAAATCATCTGGATATTTTTCCAAGTCAGTCTAATGTTCTTGAGTGCTGTTGTTTTCCCTTGATTCATTTACCATAGTAAATGTTCAGTATATGTAAAAACATATGTTGCTATCTAGCCACCTTGTTGATTCCAGATTAAAGGAGGCTATGAAAAGTGAGCTATTCCATCTTGGGTGGGGAATAACTTTTATGCGTTTGAAGTAAAGTTGAGTTAAGCAATTTTCAGAGGGTAGAAATTACAAATGAAAATGGTTCTGGTGGTCTCATGCTGTTTCCTAGTGGGCTGTGGTCCACCTCACAACTGTCATGCACCTTGGCATGATTGGGAACCTCTGCTTGTGTCTAGAATAGCTAAGGAGCAAATGCTTCTGCAAAGCTGTGTGGTTGCCTATCTCTAGAAGGTAGCCATGTAATATGTAGGGGGACATCAAATTAATGGAAACAAGTGGGTTTTTTAAAATGTAATTCATAATTAATTTAACCTCATTTTATCCCCTAGTTGATCCTTAGGTTAGTCACTGAGACTTTAGAATCTTGCAGCAACATGATGATGGAATACAATGAAAATTAATTAATGAGAACTTCTTTTTTAAAGTGTGTTTACAAATAATTGATTTTGTATTTAGGGGAGAAGCATTCTGGGTCCATCTGTGCCTGGTGAGGAATGAACACCCAGACATTTATGGGGTGCTTTTTGCTCCCCAGAGTGGAAATGTGAAGGGAATATGACATAGGGGACTTCGGTTCAATTCCCAGTTCCACCACAACATTTCCTGTGTGACCTTTGGCAAGTCACTAAGTAACTTGAGGCCTCGCTTCCCCACCTGTAAAATGGTCATAATAGGCAAATACTATCTCACAGGGGTGTTGTACAGATAAATACATTTAAGATTTTGAGGTTCTCAGATACCACAATACTAGGGGCCATATAAATACCAAAGAAAGTACTGCTCTAGGCTTGTACAACCGATGGTACTTGCCTCCCCACAAGGAGTGAGGGGAAACTGCCCACTCCTTTTATGAGCAAGTGGAAGCTTTCCCTGTGACCCAGGAGGCAGTGTGTGCTATGAACCATGACTGTGCTCTCTGATTACATGATTTTTCAGTACTGTTTTGAAAAAAACTAACCGACAGTCTGAGCTTAAATATGTCAGTGGAAAAAGATTACACTGCAAACTCATGCTGCTGGAACCATTTTGCAACAGGTTGGGTTTCTCTTTCATAAGTCTCGTGATGGGAATTAACAAGGATCTTCTTGACACATTTCCTCCCTAAATGCAGGAATATTATTTAGGCCGGTGTGCATATAACTTTTTTCTAAAGGGGGCACAGGGTTTGGGAGGGAGAGGTAACGAGCCATCATTAGAAAAATTCCTGAAACCAAATTGCCCCCTAGAAATGGATTTTAATTCTGTGGGCAAAGCCAGACAGTCCATTGTCATGTCCCATCTCCCCCTGCTCCTCACCACTGTTTCTACAGGTCACTTCCATTTGGGGCTCAAAAAATGAGGAGCCATATAGTTACAGTTTAGCAGTAGATTGTTTCCAGTCCTGTATAGGTTCCTCCCCCCACCCCCCTAAAATGTGGGGAGTGAAGGAGGAGAGAGAGGATAGAAAAGTACTTTCTCCCCATACTGGTGCAGCTGTGCAACATCCAGGCATAGATCAGGTCCTTGTGGTTCTAGGGTATAGGGAGTGGTGGGGTAGCCTGGTGCTTACAATGGTACTAGACCCCCCCGAAAGAACAAAGGATTGTATATATGGGGCAAGGATGAAGGCAAGGTCCTGTGGTCCCTCCTTATCCTCCCCCCTTCCCCACCTACTGTACTGGCTAACTGAGAGAGGTGAAGGAGAAAGGGCATGCTTTTCTTAAAAACAACAACAACAACATGGTAGTGCCCTCTAGAAAGAGAAATATAGGGGCCACTGAGGTCCACATTCCTGAGTGCATTTTGCTGGACAGCTGTGTTGAGATCATCCTCCGTGGACCCCCTCCCCCTGCCAGTTGTAGTGGCTTAAAGCAACAATATTGCCCATCATATTCAGTGTTGAATACTTAATAGCTAAAACTGGATTCCAATTCTCCAATCCCTGTCCCCTTCTCCTCTTTCTTAATCTTCCTTCCCCATCCTCCCAATGAGAAAAAAGGTCTAATTCTGCAGCAACTATACCTCCTTTTTGGTATGCATTGCAGAGAGCTACCTGGACCCCTTTTAGATTACAATAGGTAAACTGAAAAGATGGTGAATGGTGCTGGTGTTGCAAAGACAAACTTGATGAAGTACCACATCCATATCAATGTCCCCATACCTATGCATGGTTTATGGGTGTGCTGATGTACATGCGATCCTTCCTAAAAGAAATAACTGTTATCTTTTGTGACATATCAAGTAATAGTCCTTCACGGTCAAAGAATCACTATTGGAAAAGAGTGAGTGGCTGATCTCCTCTATGTTGCACTTCAGATCCATTGGCAAAATTGAAAGGGCACACCTCCATCCTCTGCTGCATGGAATTGTAACACCTGATTAAACACAGTAAGCCAAAATTCTGTGCTGATTTACACCTGAGGAACCTTAAATCATTGGGGGGTGGAGAGTGAGTGGGTGCAGAACATGAACCAGTACATATCAGAAGCTCATGCTACTCTTTAGAATTTGAGAAGTATCCAGGTACCACAGGGATCAGTATGGTATAAAAGGGTAGATAGCTTTTGACATACATCGACCTAACACATGATATAGTAACAAACATTCTAACCATATCCACAGCCTCCTAAATCAACTCTCATCTGAATTATACGTTTAACACAAATTCAATCTCATGATACCTTTCAATATTAGATATACTTAATTTATTTGTGGCCCTGGTTCTGCTTCCATTGAAGTCTGTCAAAACTCCCATTAATTTCATTGGGAGCAGGACTGAGCCCTTTGTATAAGTATCAGTTTATTTCTATAGTTTTTTTAAAAAAAATCCTTAATATTTGGGATTTATTTTCAGACTGGCCCTGCAATTTACTCAGAGTGAGTAGTCGTTTGTGCCTGCATGTATTTACTCTGAAGTTTAGCCACAGAAACAAGCTGCAGGATCACGACTGATTTTTCTACCAACTGTAGATCATTTGTCTTTACAAAACAATCAAGGAATTGGCATTTTTTTGGTCAACCCTTATTATGGAAATTGTGGTTCATTGGTAACCAGTATTATATACTAGTTTTGGCAGCTTTGTGCTGTGGAAATTGGTTATGGATATTTTTATGACCCTATTTAAGTAAATAACAATTCTAAATAACCAGTTTTTAAATTATCTTTCCAAAAAATCATGCCCAATTTTCTTTTTCTAGTTGGAGAGAAATTTATTTTGCATAAATTCATTTCTATTAGGTTTTGAATAAAGTATCCACTGAGAACTATAAAGTCATTAAGAAACCTATAGAAATTTTTTACTAAAATAAATTTGATTCCATAAAAGAAACATGACAAATCTAAAGCTATTTGCTAATGATGAACACTGGAGTAAGCAACTTGCAATATGATTCTAGTTATTTATAATTACAGTTTATATTATATGTACAGAACCAAGTAATTTAATGATGATAGAACACATTCTGATATGGGTTGTACCAGTTAAAATCTGCAGTAATTTGAATGAAATCAGTGTAGTTAATTCATATTTATATTAGATAAAAATGTGGCCATATAGTTGCAATTTGAACACCAAGAGAACAAGAACATTAGACTTCCAAACCTCACCCTCAGTGTCATCTTTACATTAATCCTTTGTTAAATGCATTCCTTCATGTAATAATCTGAACTTTGAAACAGAATAAATGCAAATAAGATAGTGCTCTAAAATTGATCTAATTTGGTGAATGTCCTTAATCATGGTGAAAATGAAATGTTTATGCTCGTGAGACTATTGATCTCTGCTTGAGAAGACACACAATGGAGAATCGGCATGTTTTATGAATAGCAGTACTTTGTATAGTAAAGGTACACGTTGCATGTTTTTCACTGGATCTGCTGATTATGAAATGTTACTAGAGTAAAATGGGACGTTTCCATATTTTAATAGAAAGTGTGCTTTCAAATCTTTATCATTTCCTTTAAGCTCCAGTGCCAGAGCAGACACATGCTACAAACAATTCAGTCAACTATATTTAAACAGTATTTCAAAAACTAATATATCTGAACATCCAAATTACAACAGTGATGTGGAGATATGCCTGAGACCAAACTTTCCAGAAAGTTGTTTTTACCTGAGTATGTGTTCTACCCTAAACTATAAATCCACATTCCCTCTTGATAAACCACTTACAATACAGTCAGTTGAAGATAGACAGAATGAGGCTTTTCACTTGCATCTGTAATGGAACAGCACCTACTAACATAATTATATATCAGCTTGGAAGTATAGCCATTGCATATCATCATAGCATTTATGTGATAAAACATAGTCATTTTCTTTATTAGTCCTAGCCAAAGTTTGCTATTTTGCATTTTTTCTTTTGTTTAACCTTTTGAGAATTTGTGTCCTATTTGTTTCCTAATGATGTGATGCTTGGAAGGGATACTCCCGGCTCAGATAAATGATAATGGAAGCTATTCACCTCTACCGACCTGGGTCAGTTTCAAGATGGCTCTGGTTAGTAGTGAGCACAATTTATTATGAGCTGCTGACATTAATACCAGTAGCCTCCACTATGTGAAACAAATGGATGGCTTTTAGTCCAATTGCTAGTGAAGAGAATTTGCTATAGGGCAAATCACCACTGCAACATCTTGTTGGCAGCCTTAGCAGGAAGGCAGATAGTTGAATTGGCTTCTTTGTTCTTTGGAGGTGGAATCCTTCCAAGGCCAGGGTGACTGGGTGGGTGGCACAGGGACACATCTACAGTCTCAAAAGTAGATCCTTCAATATAGCTTACCTAAAATGCTGACTGTCTTTGACAGTTCTTTCAACCCCTTAATTGATCTTTGCATGGAAGGTAAGTTTTGTTCTCCGTGGGATCTGTTCTCCTCTCACTGCTTGAGAGAATTAGGAACATACCTCCTCTTAATGCTAATCTTAATTTTGTGTATTGAGAGGCTCTTGTCAAGGAAAATTGTTCTCTGGGCATCTCTTTATTTTTCTGATGTATCTGATATGTGATGTGCCTAACTCAAAAGGATGGCCCTGTTACAATGTTCATTCAGCTCTCTTATATAGTTTTTAGAAACATTTGTAATAGTGAAAAACAGAAGACAAAAATATTTGGCATCCTGAGGTAGATTAGGTCTGAAGGGGTCTGCTATAACTTATAAACAAAAGAAGTAATGTTTCTAGCCAGAGAGCCAAATATCTTGGAGTCAAATGTGGAAAATGTTTATAGTGTTGTATAGTTTTATTACTACAGACTGAAGGAAAACCGTTTATTGAATGACTTTCAGGGACTAAGAGATTTTTTGTGCAGGTTGGTTATCAAGCAATGGGCAAAACAAAAGTCTGTCTGCCACAGAGAGTGAAGGACTTATGTAGGGAATACACAGCTTTCATTTACTGCCTGTTAAGAACCAGATGTTGTTCCCAGTTCCCAGTGAGCCCTGAAGGTCCTAAATGCAGTGAAATGGCTGTGGTTCTGGCGCAGGGGTGGACAAGTTGTGAAGAGGCCACACAAGGGACAACTTTTATGTACTGCATGCAAACATTATGATTGAGGGACTTTTGCGAGGATGTGGGGAGTGAACTGTGTCTCCATAGGCCTAATGCATGTGCAGATGGTCACTTATGCATACCATAGCAGTAGCAGTGGTACAATGGCTTCCTTCCTATCTCCCCCAAACCTTTCACAGTCCCTGGTGCAAAACCTGTTTGGCTTTGTGCAGGGTGGTGGCAGGGAGGAGATGGCAACACCACCAAATCATCTGAAATTCTTTAACTACATTTGCCCTTTGTTTGTTTTCTGTGGTGGCGAGTTACCATGTGCAGTAGGATTATTTCCTTCTGCCACTGCCCAAACCAGGTATGATAACTGTAGGTGTATGCTGAAACTTGGACCCATTAGGCCTTGTGGAGAAACAAGTAGTTTTAAAGCAATGAAATCCACTAACGAGCCAGCTGCTGTGCCTCATTCTTTTCCTTTTGGTTTCCTCTCTGTTTTTAGTTCTGTATGTTCGTGCCAGGCTATTGCACTGCATTATAGCTGTAGAGTTTTGAATAGTTCAGCCTTTTATGCTGTTGGAGCAAGAGAACAAACAGTTCCCTCAGCATATTACAGAATGAGGTGAGATTGAGCTCTCATGTCTTTCTGAGGAGCTAGAGCCGGGAAACTCTGTGAAGTTCAAGCCATGGCTTAAAAAATGTATCTGATGCCAAATAGCCAGGTTGAAAAAATATGTGTGCTGCCATCTGCCCCAGAACCACTCCCTTTGAAATGTAAAGAATAAAAAATGGCATGCTCTCTACTCCATCTGTGACATAATGTCAATCAACATTCTGTTTCACACACTTTTGTATACTAATTGACTCCCTTATTTTAAACACACTTGCTTGTACCTCCAGGCTTTATTCCACTTTTTCTTTCCTATAAATCTTTTATGGTGGTGTTGTCAGGGTTGGTTTCCTTATTCTTCTCACACCCTCAATCTCCTTGAATACTTGTTCCAACACTGGGTTCTTAGCTCCTCCCCTGCATTTTCTGTCTCTCCTTTCTTCTCCTTGTCTCCCAAACTTCTCTCTCTCAATACCGTACTTCTCTTTTCTAACCTATCCCACTCCTCCACATAGGGTTTGGAAGTTTTACCTGACAACTAGTGCCGGAGGACTACGCCTACTTGCCAAATACCAAGACACAGGATGGGAGAGGGAAACTATCCACAGTCTAACACCCAGATGAAAAGCCAACCACTGTCATAACCTGCAGGGGAAGTGCTAGGATTTCCATTGGCATGCTGTCCGTGGGCCTTGCTGGGAGCAAGAGGGGCTCAGTCTTTCATATCAGCTTCTGGTAGCAAGTGACTGATACATTTGAAACCACGTTGGGCGATAGAATGAAGAAGTGGGCTCTCTGTTTTCCCAATCTTGAGTCTTTTGGCTGTTGCAAAGGTGGGTGGGTATGGTGTCTTCATTATTCTACCCTTCCTACAATTTGAATTTTTGAGGATTCCTGCCTAATGAATAGCTTTGTCAAACAGCAGCAGAGTGAAATTGACCTGATACTTACCGGTTCACTGCTTCCCACAGGATTCTTAATAGCAGCAGTGTCCTGCTGCAGTTTGGCACAACTATGTGTGGCTGAAGAGGCATTGGAGTTGTATGTAGACTTGGGAAGCTCGCACTCTACTGTTTATTCTCTAGTCACGTTTGTAAAGTTGTCTTTGCAACCAAAAGGAAGCTTAGATTCTGCAGAGGTTTATCGCCCTTGCCCTGGAAAGCTTCCTTCTTGCCTTGAGTGAGTTGGTGAATGGATTTTCTAAGCTGTGGTTAAAGCGGAGGCACTGAGGCAGAAGTTCAAAGAAGCTACACAGAGCATTTGGGAGCTGAAGTGGAAAGAAGCAAGGGCAGGTAGTGGAAGTAAGGCTGTAGGAGCACCATGTGAGGCCAAGAGATAAAGAAAATGAAAGAGAGAGAGAGAGAAGATCAAAATAACAGCTGGGATTGGATGGAACTCCATTAGAATTGCAAATGGATATGAGAAAAAGGAGAAAAATTGTGTGATCTGTGTAGATGGAGCACGAAATAACAAGACTCAGCCAGAAGTGCACTTATGGAAGGGAGTTCTGTCATCCAGTTATGTCTGATTTAAAAAAAAAAAAAGTGAATGCATATAGGGTCCACCTTTAAGGTAACATGAGAGTTACATATCAATGAGTGAACATGTAAGGGACTTTGAGTTATTGTAAGTCACATCCTGAGAGGGCTGGAAGACAGGAAGTTGCCCCAATTCACTTCTAAACGTAATGTGTCATGTCAACTCGCTGACTTGATTACTAGAATGAAATAATAATGAATGATGTTTTGCACTGAGATCAGAAGCTGGCCCCTTGAATTTAATTCATGCGCAGTACGTTGGCAGAAGGAAACAATCAGTCAGGATTAAAGTGAAATCTTTATTTGTTATTGTTCACCAGCGTATTAGCTGTCTACCACCATCTTTTCATCCTGACTGCCTTCCCGCGTTTTCTCTGGTATTTTATAAAGACAGGTTCTGATGCTTACATGTGACTGTCATTGCCGTCAAGGGAACCATATACATGCATATAAGGGCAGAATGCCTATCAGATTAAAAAAATGTAAAGGGTTGGTGGAGAAATTACATTAATTAAATAGGCTTTTGAGAGTAAAAATGAAGCAAATTTTTTTTAACAAGTAAACATCTTGAGGAGAGTCTTGACTTTATAAGATCTCTTATGGAACTTTTTAAAACTTAACCCCAATTTTTAATTAAAATAAATATTAAGTGTGGCATTCAAGGATTGATAACACTGGTCAGAACCAGGTAGATAGATTCTGTGCAAATTTAATGTGTTCGAGCTCTGCCAAGTAATGCAGACCAATCCTGACCTATAACACACCAGCATTCTTCTAAGGCTAGTCCCAAGTTTCTCCTAAGCAGAGACTGACACATAAAATTGTGGACCAGATTCTGCCATTTTTACTCACATTGAGAAATATCTGGCTCCATGAGTAGTGAATGGTGATGAGTTAAGTTACTGAATGTGGCCCACAGATGCGACATCTTTGAAGTTCAAACACTGACTTCAAAAGTTCTACCCATGGAGTAAGGGTGGCAGAATTTTGTCCTATATAAATTAAAGTGAGTGGAAGCCTCTGTGACGGTACCACTGAGCCCTCTGACTTACCAGCCTGGGCTCCCTCTCACACTGTCCTGCTGTGACAAGCTGCAGACCTGCTCCCGGTCCTGAACTTCCACCAGCATTCACACAGGTAGAAACACACCCAGCTGCAGTTACATGCAGGCTGACCAGCCATTGCATGAACCAACAATAGAGAGACTACAGCCAAAATAACCACCAGCTTCCCAGTCTAGGACCCCAGAGCTGTGCCCTTCTGCCCTGGTCCAAACCTCAACCAGTATGAATTTATTATCCAGTATGCAAACCCCTCAGTGTGGAGAGGAAATGCAATAGCCCCTGATACAAGCAGGCTTGCAGAATCTTAAGGCACAAGCTGCCTTTTCTTTAAAGTTTAGTTTTTCCTGGTTTCCATACACAGGCTAGAAATGTCTTTAGCCTGGTTCCAGCACTTCCCGCAGTTCAGTCTTTGTTCCTCAGGTGTTTTCAGGAGCACTCTTGGGTGGGGAATGAAGAACAACAGATGATGTCACTCCATGCCTTATATAGCTTTAGCATATGGCAGGAACCCTTTGTTTCAAACTTGGACCGCACACCAATTTGAGGAAAAATACAGACATCCCAAAATGGAGTCCAGAGTCACATGCCCTTGCATACCTTGCTGAGTTATAGCAGCCATTACTTACAGATGTCTGGGGTGTTCTCAGGAAGGCTTACCTGGGTGGGGGATAAACTTCTCCTAAGGCCTATTGTTTTTCCTAATGGCCCATTACCTTGAATAGGCCCTTCAGAGCTGGCTATCTAGACTGGGACCATTTTGCCTAATGGGTGTTACCCTGGTGTGACTACATGTGAAATACAGATACATAGTCAATCAATATTCATAACTTCAGATACAGAAAGAAATGATAAATGCATACAAATAAGATAACCATATTCAGCAAATCATAACTTTTCCAATGACACCTCACATGACCCATCTTGTACAAAATGCATCATAATTATGTCATAATTATATAATAATCATACAACTATGAAGAATATGGGGTGCAGTGTCACAGCCTTAAGAATCTGAAGGTAGAAAAGTCACTATACTTTTTTTGTGAGACTGACTATTTAATAGAAGATAAATCTTCAACTAGGACCATGGGGAGGGTGGAAATCCTGTCACCTCTTTATGGAGACTTGAAGATTTTTCCCATTATGCCACTGGCGTCAAGATCCTGTGTTACTGCAACCATCCTTCTGGCTAAGGAGAATGGGATAAGACCCCATTCAGAGTTCATAAGTGCCGTTCTTTAATCTCCTGAAGACGAAGGATTGCTGTTGAACTATACTGAGGACTCCTTCCCTTACAGAGACCATTGGGGAAGCCCCTGTGAGAACTGGGGTATCAAAGTAATCCGACAGGTAATCCCAAGCACTCAGGGCTCTGTGACACCACACCTGTGAGGGTTCTTCTAGGCCTGAGCTCAGGATAGCCCGGAGAGCCTCTAAACTTGGCTATGGGCCCTGCACTGAGGGGGATAAGCTGCAACACTGTCCCTTCCACTCCTTATGGAATGAGCAAAAGGCTCTCTTGTTCCAGTTTCAGTCCTCCTGTTGTTCTTCCAGTGAGAAAAATGGCAGTGGCCATTTTTATAGCATTCCAGGGCTGTACTGAGGTCATCACTGCCCGTGTTCTGGGAGAAGGCGGTGCAGAAATGGGGGCGAGGTTGTTTTGTGAGAGAGACTAATGGTACAGAGGACCCGAGATATAAAAATCTTCAGAACCATTGTGCAGGGGCATTGAAATCTGGGAGTTCAGAAATCTGGATTCTGTTTCCCACTCCGCCACTTGATTGGCTAAGTGATCATCTACATTCAAGATCTTCCCAGACTGAAGACATAATAAGTTAAAGATTAAGTGTCTTGTCATTAGTAAATACACCAGAGTAATATACAATAATATAAATAATGTGCTTTTAATTAATGCAAATAACTTTTACTCTTGAGTTTCTGGTTTTCAGTGCTAACTATAAAATGCTGCTTGGGAAGCGGAAAAGGCATTAACTTGAAGGGCAAAATAAGCTTGCCGTCTGCAGTGTCGTGACACCTATTATTAGCGATCAGCTTTCTTGAATGTTCTTACAACAGAAATGAAACATTGTAAGTGTGTTCTCTTCAGTAAATGCAATAGAAATATTATGTGTTGGTTTTTTTAGAGGGATGATTTAGCACCAACTGGATTTTAATTTTTCTATCCATTGTTGTAAATTCAGTACTACCTCACATTGTAGTGAGCATCCTCTGCACGTCATTTCCCCTTAACTAACGCCATTTATATTTATTCCTCTTCAGGGATAATTTATCCAGATAAATTAGTTGTCTAGAGTCTGCTGGGACTCACTGTCAGTGAATCTCGTGTAAGTTTTACGTTATTTTTAACATGACTACCTTAATCCAGGACCTCAAAATGTCTGGACTTTGAGTAAGCTTTGAGTTGTTTTTTACCCAAACTTATGAAAAAGCCCTTCCTTCCCTCCCTCAAACCATGCACATGCATGCAAATGAACATGCATGCAGAAGGCCTACCATACTCCTCTCCTCCAGTAGATTCCCCAGACTTGTAGTTGTCATCCTAGGGTGAGACGCAGGACCCTGCTGCACTTTCCATAGCAAAAGGGGACATGCCTGCTTTCCCAACTTGGCATCTCTTGTCCCCAGATCCTTTGATATAATAGGAGAGGGGCAATCCTCAGTGCAGATTAAAGGAGGGACTGGTGTTGCTGCTATTGTTCATGTACTCATCAACAGTTAAATGTTCCCCTTTCTTCCTTACCTCTGTGCTATGAACTTGATTGCTCTGCACATATATGGGAACGGGCATCTCCCTGTTAATGGCTACCTATGAAAAGTGGTCTTGAGTGAAACTGCTGTGGGAGACAGCTTATATTCTAGCTGGAGGGAAGAAGGAGCTCTCCTAGACTAATAAACATCATTATTTTTTTGTCTGATTGGCTTGGAGAGGATGAACATCCAAAAGAAAATGACAGATTGTGAGTGTATCCCCCTAATCTAGACAAGTCAAGATCCAACAGGCCTGATTCTCTTCTTACTTATCCCAGAGTAATTGCATTAACTTCTGCAGAGGTACTCCTGATTTACTCTGGTGTATTTGACAGGCCAATCAGGCCCAGCCTGATTTTGAAAAAATAAATAAGTGAAGTTTTACGCTGGGAGTTTTCCTATGTGTTTCCTTTGGGCATTATTGGTATAACCTTGGATAGTAAAGAAGGGTTAAAAAATGCTGCAGGTTTAGTTTCTACATGCATTTAGAATGTTGTTGTAACTTTGTGGCATCTTTTTACACAGCATGTAGTCAACCTGTGAAAATTATTGTTATAACCAGTAAGTGAGTCAGATATTATGTCTGGATTTACAAAAGAGCTAGATAATGCACTGAACCCATTAAGTCCATATTCAAGCAAAACTCTCTTTAGTTTCAAGTTTTTCCTGAGTATTAGCTGCAGGACCGAGCCCAATAATCGTCATGTGTAGTAGGATCCAGCTAATCAGATCTCATGCTTCAGGCAATAAGATCAAACTTTCAGAGCTCAGGATGGAATCTTCTTTCCCTCCCCCATGTACAGCACTGTGCAATTTTAAGTCTTCCTCTAACATAGCAGATATTTGCCACTGCCAGGCTTTTCAGATAGTCCACAGGGAGATTATAAACAAACTTCTTTTGGATTTAAGTAGATTTAATGGTGATGTTACTTTTGGAAATATGATTTATTGTGTTAGGGTTTTATACTGCTGCCTGTCACTATAGTATCTGAGTGCCTTCTATGTAAAATCAATAGTGAAGTCTCTAATTGATTGTGGAGTATGGTAACAATATTTGCATATTTATATAGATATTATACTTATTTATTTCTCTTATTTAGGAATTGAAGTAACTTCTGCTTCTTTAGCATGTTTAATAGATTTGATTCCCCACGGCAGGGTGAATTTTAAATTGGAGTCTTGCTGCATAGGTTGAGGTATTGTTATGAGCTTGGGTGAAACCTTGTTATGGGTTAAGTGTAAACTCCTTCAAACTGATGTGTGAATGCACCCTTCATTTAAGATTGTTGTTAGAGGCAGTTAAGGGGCTACACCTAAAAAACCCCACAAGGCCTATTAGTGTCTGCCCAGAACCTAGCAACATGTGGGCAAGGGGATTCCACTGGGTATTATGAATGGGGGCTGGGGGCAGAAAGAGAACACATCGCAAATGAGAACAGACAAAAACAGAGAGGCATACACAAAGAAAGAAAGCCATGCAGTAGCCTGTGAGCACAGTGTAACCCTGGAAGGAGCTAGAGAGAGAAATTTTGGGTCTGGTGTTGGCTAACAAGATTTGGGGCTAAAGCTAAGAAACTCCTCCTTTTGTTCTTGGTTTCTCCTGTGCTCACAAAAGCAGGACTTTTATTTGGGGGAATTCTGCGCCAAAAAAATTAACAATTCTGTGCACAATATTTTAAAATTCTGCATATTTTATTTATCAAAATAATATAATCACATCAGTTTCAATTCTTTTTGGTCATTTATTTCAAAATACCTGTCAGCAAGTATGTGTGTAATAATACAGACAATAAAAAAGATTCAGGAAATGTCTTTTGACAAGTAGATTCCTTATTAGGCACATTAATACAGAACACTGAGTAATAATTCATTTACACTACAATACAGAACTGTATTTCCCACACCCCTCAGAAGCAGTGCAAAGGCTTGGGGGAGTCGGAAGTAATGGCAGAGCTGAGGGAGAGGGAAGTAAATTGCTGGGAAGGAGCCTGGGTGTGAACTTGGAGGGTTGTTGGGTATGGGTGGGAAAATTATGAAACAGGTTTTTTTTGAGGGATGGGGAGGAATTGTTAACGAGCTTCCCCCATGCAGACCCTGGCTGACCCCAACCTCTCCCATTCAGTCAGGCACATCTGCCCCTTTCCCCATGTGTTCCTGCACCCCCATGTGTCCTTGCACCCCCTGTCCAAATGTGTCCCTCCTCCCCCACTCAGACACCCATTCTCCCCATCCCCATGTAGTCCTGTGCCCCTCCCCCATCCCTATGTGTCTCTATACCCTTTCCCTGTACCCATGTCTCTGTGCCCCTACTCAGCCACCCTCTGTTTCTATGTAGCTCTGCACCTCCTCCCCCCATTACCATATGGCCCTGCACCTCCCTTCCCACTGTGGCCCTGTGCGTCCATTCCCATTCAGCCCCTGCCACAGTCTGTCCTCCCCCACTAGGTCTTATGAGCTTCTGTCTGACCACTCCTTCTCAGCACCCCACACTGTCTGTCTCCCCATAGCCCCTATCTCCTGACCTGGCCTGACAGGTGCTGCAAAGAAGACAGACTCTTTCTCTTCCCTAGCTGGCCAGGAGCTGGTGTGTCTATCACCACAGCACCTCTGGGGGGCAAAAGGCGGAACTGCAGAAGTTATTTTCTTCTGGGAGCTGCGGCTGTTCTTGCACCACAATGTCCTCTGGTGGGAAAAAGGTGGAACTGCAGCAATATTTCAGCAGAAACTTTTTTCTGTGCAAAAAAATTAAAAATATTCGTGCTTCATTAATTATGCACACACGCAGTAGCACAGAATTCCCCCGGAGTAGACTTTTACATTTCTTGCAAATAAATAAGATTACATCTAAGAAAATACCAGACTCCATCAATTTCTACTTAGCTACTTAGGTCAAAAAGGAGCAATGGTATGTAGCAGTGATGGCATCTGATCCTTGAGGTGCTGAGATCCTTGATTTTGATCAGGTCTATAAAACAGCAACAGTTCACATGCAAGAAACTCAATCTCACTGTCTTTGCAACACTGAAAAAAAGAAAAGCAAGGGGATAAAAGAGAAAAGAAAAATACTTAAGTCTGCAGCAGTGCCATGCTTTTGAATTGTGACTTTACAGGATTAAGTGAAATTAAAAGATTTGGTTGATTCATTCTGCCAGTTACAGCGCCCTAGCACAATCAGCATGTTCTAAAGACCTAAAAAAAAAAAAAGTTTTTTTCCACCAAATGCATCCGATGAAGTGAGCTGTAGCTCACGAAAGCTTATGCTCTAATAAATTTGTTAGTCTCTAAGGTGCCACAAGTACTCCTTTTCTTTTTTAGAACAAGTGTGACTCAATTTAAAAATCTACTGTTCTGTTCTTAAAATCTGATATCTTACAAATCAGCAACAAAAAGAGGATTTGTTTTTTTCCAGATACTGCAGCTGGACTAAGTTTTACCTTTCAAAGCATGTTTACTCAAGTTCTGCTTATTGACCATTGGTCTTATTGTGGTTTCTTTCAATGAAGGTTAAACTACCACGGAAAAATAATCTAATTTTTCCTTCCAGTTTTCAGCATGCATGCAGGGAGGGGTTAGTGGTGGGGGTGGAGACTTTGAATGGGGTTGAAGTTGCATTTGTTTTTTGTGATTTTTAATCTAGACAATATGAGAAGTAAATTGGTCCAAATCAGTGATTGTTTAAGTATAAAGGGTAATGTTTATACACTTATTGGAAAATACAAAGCACAATATTAGTGCTAACTTGCAATATTCTTCTAATTGGAAGAAGAAACTAAAAGATGGGGAAAGTAATATAATGAATGATGTATCTAAAAGGAAAATTCCTTTTTTTTTTGTATTTACTAATTGTAAGGAAACACCATTTTTCTTCTCCAAGGGTGAACCTTATCCTTGGGCACAAATACTGTGACCCAAGTTGTAAATTGCACCCTCCTGCAGAGAGAGAGAGAGAGAGAGAGAGAGAGAGAATAACTTCTGAGAGATCTTATGCAGTTAATGTTCAACGGTACAGCAAAAACTGGAAAGAGCTATTTTAATAGCACCTACTCTTTTTAGTGTCCAGTTTATTTTGACCTGCCAGAAATGTTTTCGGGGGCCAGTTCAAATGCTTTCAGTGTCAGGGAAACTTTCCCAAGCACTGGTCTCTGGACAGTGATGAGAATTTTTTTAACCCACTCCTGAGAAGCAAGTCATATAACATTTAGTTAGGAAGACATAAGGGAAGCCTACTGATCAGGGGTGGTCAGCCTTGTGACATCAAATACTATGTTTTTGGTTTCTGAGGCCTGAACCGGCAAACCTTCAAAGCACAGGAGTTCCATTGATACCCCTGGGAATCTCACACATAAAGGACTTGCTGGATCAAGACCTTCATTTCCATTTACGTTTACTTTTTCTTTTTTAAATCATAAGAAAGCCACACAAGCATACTTTCCTGAGCTGCTGGCTTTCTTGATAGCTGAATAGAATTTGCTTTCTTGTGTTAACAAGCAATAACCTGCAGTTAATCAGCTTTTAATCAGTCATGCAGTTACAGAGAGAGAGATGGCCGAAGGCTTCATTTTATAACCCTGTGGACCATAATTGGCTTTCTGGCCACACATTGGGTGCCCTTGCTGTGAAGTCATAAAATCAGTTTGCCACTGTGTGGAACAGAGTTCTGAACATACTTTCCTTTTTTTGTTTTCTTTTCAACTACTAGCCATCGGATCAAAGATTTGGTAGCAATTTAGGCATAGAGCAGTAAAGTTTTCAACAAAATGTTGTTTTTTAAAGGAAATGACTAGTGGTTTCTCAGCGTTTGAAGTTTCATTCTAAATAACTTTGTGCTGTCATACATGGCTCTTTATCATTAAATATTAGCACTTTCCAAAGGACTTGTTGTGAAGAGTAACCGAAAAAGATCCATAAGGACTCCAAGGCTGTGAATAATTGTGGAAACAACCCTACTTGACTCTGAGCACATTATGGTCCTTGGTCAAAGAATTGCCGGTCACACTTAAAATCTTTTCCCTGCATTTCCTAATGTATTTTTTTTCTTACTGCTCCCTTTTTAGTACACTGCCTAGCCTCAACAGTGTGTGGATTTGGTCAAATATATTCTTGAGTTCTTATGTTTTATGTTCTTTTGCTTTGTCCCAGTCATTGTACTATTAAGAAATCTATTGGTGAGTGTATATGTTAGAGGGCTGCCTCTGTGCTGATATATAGAGGATATGAGTTCTTGCATCTCCCTACTGGGACGGAGGTTTTTTGGGGGGAGGGATAGCTCAGTGGTTTGAGTATTGGCCTGCTAAACCCCAGGGTTGTGAGTTCAATCCTTGAGGAGGCTATTTAGGGATCTGGGGCAAAAATTGGGGGATTGGACTTGATGACCTCCTGAGGTACCTTCCAACCCTATGATTCTATGAAAATATTCTGTTTTATGTTTACTTTTGGTGGTTTCATTAGTTCCCTTCTCCCTACTCCTAGATTTCAACACAGATTTACCAAAATGCTAATCAATAGCCAGAAAAGGACTGAAAATTACCAAAGCCATTATGGTCTTGCTGTCTCTTTTTTGAAAAAGATTTATCATTGATTAATAAATGTGTGTGTTGGAAAATGACTTTGCTCAAATGAATTTAATAATATGTATTATATGTAGATAACGTGGGAGACAATCCTCTGCACAAGTAGAAAAGTTGAAAAAGGGAATCAATGAGCAAATCAATGAGCTTGGGTTCATTGTGTTTCATCTACAAAGACTGCTACTATATTTATTATTGAGATTAGATGAACAATTTGCTGGACTAATCTACAGAGTTCTTTTTCTGAATTGTAAGAAGCTCCTTTATATGAACCATCTTCAGATTTACTCACCAGCTAAGTAGAGCGTACAAATTGTCTCTAAGTATTAATTTAAAAAAAAATCAACAATACTCGCAGACTTCAGTTAATCAGTATCTTATGCATGTGCCCCTGTTTAAAAATCTTTTGTTGCGACCTTTAAAGAGTAATAAAAATGGTGTTAGGGTTTATTTTATTGTGGTCAGCATCCACTAGGATGTATAGTGGAGCCATCATTTTGCCATGCGGTATGACTGAATACATTAATTACATTGGCTTATTGGATTCAGGCTTAGAACAACTAAAACTATTTCAAAACTAATTATTATAGCATTGCACCAAGAAATCAATCAATTAAATATATTTTAAAAACTGCTGCACCTTGTGGAGTGAATTTGCCTTTTCCAGAAAGTGGACTGTTAATTAGGGCTTGATTTTATTCGTCCCTTCCAATGAACCTATCTTCTGACTGTTGGGATATATGCTGGCAATGTGTGTTTTGGAAGGAATTTGACTCTAGACCAAATGTTTAGTCTGCTTCAAATGAACCCCATTCATGGCATATCATTACTTCTGTTTTTCCCTTAGCCATGAGCACTATCCAGCAGTATTCCTCCAGCTGGGAGGGCAGGCAAGCCGCTATTTGGGAAAGTTAGATGTCAAAAATAAAATGTGTTACCTCTGGGAGGTCTGAGTATATTTTTTATATGTGGCATCAGTCACACACAGTTTGCAGTGGTCTTTTATTACTGAAAAAATATCTGGGTTCTAAACCAATTTGCTACCTTACAATAAAGTTGTAAAAAATTAACCTCTATAAAATAAGTATAACTAAAAGTTATGCTGCTTTTTTGGCTTGATTACAGTTTAACATAATTGGAAGTATCTTTCTTTCATATAATTTTGCAATAAGGAGATGAAGGATGTGTTAAATAGCAAAATAAATTAAAAAAAAGTATTGAAATGCTTGATTTCTGCCATTTAGTTAGCCAGTGTTAGTGCTGATCACTCAGGCTGTGGTGAAGCTCTCATACAAAGCAGTAAGGAAATAGGTCTTGTTGTGTGGCAGCTATTTTAGTTATTTCAATTCCAATGGTTCTGACAAACAGTGATGGACAGTTATATGGCAAAATGGAAGGAAGAAAGACTACCTGTCAGGCTTTTTACCCATAAAAGGTATTCAGGGAGAAAACTAAAGCTTGTGTGAAAGAGGTTGAGGAATCACTAACAACGCAGGTGTTGGAGAAATTAAGCATAGGGAGGAAAGAAAAAAATTACAAGGAATGTCTACAATTTATCCTCCAGTTTATATCAAGGTACTACTTCTCTAGATGGATACTGTCTTCTCCTAAATTGCTATGCACCGCGTTGCAGTGCACTGTTAAATAGTTGCTATGTTTCACTCTAGAGGTGGCTGTACTTCAGAGGCGAGTGAAATAGTTCCTGTGTATAGTGTGCAAATAAAGGATCTTTCAGAATGAAAGGCATTTTGTCAGTGTAAGATTGATAGGTTTTCATTAATACAGTACTAATCTTTTAGATTCATACATTCCAACACCAGAAGGTACCATTGTGATAATCTGACCTGACCTCCTGTATAACACAGGCCATAGAGCTTCCTCAAAATAGTTACTGGTGCAGATCTTTTAGAAGAACATCCAGCCTTGATTGAAAAATTGCCACTGCCAACGATGGAGATGTATACATTTACATTTAGCCATATTAAAAACACACATTGTTTGCTTGCACACAGTTTACCAAGCAATCCAGACCACTCTGAATCACTCTAGTTGCTGGATTCAAAGATTCAAATCAGTCTTCCATGTGATTGCTTTAGGAATTTTGTCAAAGATGGTGGGGAGGAGGCAGTTCTGCATATGACAGTGACCAAGCTTGGAGCAAGCTGAGTTCCTGACATTGCTGGTCAACCACCAACCATGTGATATGGCAGTGAAAGCAGGAAGGGTGATGAAGAGGGGGAGGACAATGAGCAGTTGGTACTAGAGGACCAGCTATGCACCATGCAGTGCTATTTCTGGGCTCAGGAGTCCACTGTGGATCAGTGGGAAAAGATCGTGCTGTGAACCTGGGATGACTAGCAGGGGCATGAGAATTTCAGGATGGGAAGGGCTAGCTTTTTTGAGATATCTATTGCTCTGACCCTTGAGCTGCAGTGGCAGCGTGCCTACATGCGGTTCATCCCCATGGAGAAGTGGGCTGCCACTGTCATCTAGAAGCTAGCCACTCCAGAACGCTAATAATCGGTGGCCAACCAGTCTGGTGTGGGGAGATAAACTGTTGGGGCCATTGTCATGCAGGTGTGTCATGCCTTGGAAAAGGTACTGTTTTGCTGGGTTATGTTCAGGAAATTATTGATGGCTTTGCATGCATGGGATTCCCAAACTGTATTGGGGCAATTCATGGAACTCATGCATCTATCATTCCCCCCCCCCACAATAGGGTTCAGAATTTATAAACAAAAAGGGGTATTTCTCCATGTTCCAAAGACTGGTTGACCACTGTGGCAGACTAATAGACATCAATACAGGATGGTTAGGAAGGATCCACGGTGCTAGGATTGTTCAGAAAGCAGCTGTATTTACAGTAATGGAGAAAGGACTTTTTGTCCCCAGGTATGGACATTAATTGTGTTGGGATTTCTCCAGTTATTATGGGAGGCCCAGCTTAATCCCTGCTTCCCTAGTTACTAAGCCATTCGCAGGCCAGTCGGATGGAAAGAAGAAACTTTTTAACTACCAACTTGGCAATTTCACAATGCTAGTGGAGTGTTCATTTGATCATTTGAAATGAAGATAGATGCTGCTGATTGTGGAATTGTATGGAAGCAGCAGAAAAAAATATGCAACTATTATAGCTGCATATTGTATTGTGTCCAATATTTGAGAGACATAGGCTATGTCTACTCTACCACAGGAAGTCGACCTATGCTACGCAACTCCAGCTACGTAAATAATGTTGATATACCTTAGGTTGAGTTACGGGGGGTCTACACTGCAGGGGTTGACGGGAGAAAATCTCCTGTCGACTTATCTTACTCTTCTCTTTGGGGGTAGAGTACAGGAATCGATTGGAGAGCAATCTGCAGTTGATTTGGCGGGTCTTTTCTAGACCCACTAAATTGACCGTTGGTGGATTGATCTCAGAGCATTGATCCCTGCCATAGTGTAGACCTGCCCTAATGGAGAAATCCTTAATGAGGGATGGCTGAAGTACTGATCCTTGCTTGGTTGCTCAAGCAGCCAATAGAGTCCCATAGAAAACCAAAATACCCGGGGAAATATTGTTAGGGATGCCTATTCTTATTTTGAGTCGCATGTCTGAAAATGTGTGGCTGTACATCCAGCTGTTAGCCAGTGGACAGGGGGTTTTGGGGTTCATTGTGAACTGTGTGGTATAGTCTATGGATGTTTGAATGTATTGACCTTGCCTGTATATTTTTTAAAAACCCATGAATTATTTCATCTTTAACAGCTTTCTGGCTTCAATGCAGTGATGAGTTATAATAGATGAATTTTAAACTGTTTCAAGCTGCTGACCACGAACTGTGGAAAAAACATTAAAAAAACCAACAGCACAGCCAAAACCCAGAGTGCAGTGCAAGGCAGGACAATTAAGTGTTGGTTAAAGTCGGAGGCAAGTATATGCCTTCGCTCTTCCTATCTTGTTCATGGGGCTTCTGGGGAGGAGTGACATAGCTCAAACTTGTCGTGGGTATTGGAGGGCTCAAAATAGCAGCAGGAGGAAGGGAGGCGGGGCTGGAGATTTGGAAAGGCTCCTAGCTCACATCTGCTTAAAATGGCTGCGGCCATGGGGCACTCAGAACAGAAGCTAGCATAGTTGACCCAATAATAGTAATTAATTGTAAAGATAGGTACTTACACGCTGAAGTTTCCTGCCCCCCCCACCCCCGCCGAGAATCTTCCTCTTCGATCCTGGCCTGGGTCGCTGGCTCGAATTTGGACTTGGCCGGTGTAGGGCAGGAATTAGGCTGTGTTGTTGCAAGACAGAAATCAAGTTGGCTTTCAGCTAGGTTTACGTCAGAGTCCGGAGTCCCAAGCAGAACCTGGCTCTCAGGGAACAGATCTTCTCTAGCCTTTTCCCATTTATTCTCCAACTAGTGTTGCTGGTTGTCCTCAGTGGGTATAGCAGGGAAGGGAAGAGAGGTGGTAGCAGGATTCACAAACTGGGTTGAGTGGTCATATAGTTGTTTAAAATCTTGTCCAGTTCTTCATAAAATAGACAGGTCACATGGCATTCCTCATTTTAATGTAGACCCTCCTGAGCTGCTTGCTCTTTATCAGACATGGGTCGGCGTCCCAGTCATGACCACTGGCGGACATCTGCGTTGCAGTGATCACAAGAAGGTCTTCATTATGGTGGCTGACCACAGAGCTCTCTGCACCGATCCTTCTCAGGTGGCAGTGGGGATCCAGGCTCCCAGTGCAGCTCCAAGCAGCACCAAGAAGCACAATGTCGGGTTTGCGGAGGAAAATGATGGTAGACTCATAGGAATGCTGGTGCACTTGAGGAGCATGTGGCAAAATCTTGCCTTGTACCAGCTTTTATATGGGAAAGGGGGTCATACTGGGCACTTGACACCAAAGCAAGGGAGAGCACGCAGGTAGACATTTCACTAATGATCAACCACAAAGCAGTATTGGATAGCAGGTGGAAGCATGCAAACAGTCCATGTGCAGCTGTTGAGTGAACACAAACAGACCAAACTTATTTAATTGACAGCAAATTTAGTCCACTTTGCAAGAGGAATCCAGAGTTTGCGGTAAGTGCGGAGTTAATGCACTGTGCTGCAGTGCATTGTGTGTACACTAGTGTTTTAGAAGCAGATAATCTTGACTTGAACAGGCTTAAAACCCTATGTGGAAAAGACCTATGAGTCTGGTGATACACATATACTGCATGTTAGCAAATACTAGAGTAGTATGGATCACTAGTATTATTTCTGTTATTTATTTGTTTTGGAGGAACTTCCGCCCCATCTATCTATCTTATGTACTTATATGGCTCCCATTACCAAAGTAGCTCAGCAGCACCACCACATAATCTTCAAAGTATTTATCCTCACAATAGTTCTGTAAGGGAAAGAAGTACTATTGACTTCTAACAGACGAAGGTTATGTCTCCACTTCAATCACAGGGTGTGATTGGACCTCAGCATGGGCTGTACAAGCCTGCCTGGGACCCTGGTGCCTAGCCTCTACGTTGAAATCCCATGCTGCTGCTGGTACCTGAGCTAGCTAGATTAAAACTAGCTCCGGTATTTCTGTATGTTGCAATCGCATCCCATCGTTGCAGTGCAGACGTATCCTAAGTGACTTGAACAAGGTCACGCAGGAAATCTGTGGTGGAACAAACAAATTGCATCCTGGGTCTCCCAAATTCCAAGCTAGAATCCTAACAACTAGACCATATTTCCTCTTTTCTGTGGTTGGTCCCCCTCCAAACCAAAAAACAAATGAAAACACAATAAAACTATCTGTTCTTCATGGAGTGCTGATCCCTATGTGTATTCCACAAATGGGTGCGCATATGTGCCATGCGGCTGAGTCCAGAAATTCTAACAAGCAGGGTCCATTGACCCGCGCATGTCCAGTAGTTCACATCATGCTCTAGATCAAGGGCATAAGAACCAGCACGGGCCAGCATCTCTCAACTTCCTTCTTACAGCTTCATGGCCTGAGTGGGAATCCATATGTCCAGAGATTTCTCCTGCTTTTATCCTTCTACTCAGTAAATACATTTGTAAATAGTTTATATTAACATTGTTAGAGTTTTTGGTATAGTAAGTATAGTTAGTTTCTCCCATACCAGGGACTCCATCCCCATAGTCTGGGACTGCCTAGAGTCCCAGGGTTCAAGAACATTGTCTCCTACCCTCGTTCCTTCTCCGTGAGCTATGATAATTAAAACTGTCTCTACTGTTTGTGAAAGATGCATATTGCTGCAAAGTGCAGCACCTGTTGCTCTTTTCTGCCTTGAACTTGTAAAGCTCATGATCTTAGATTAATAAAATACCTTATGGAGAAGGCTGAAGCCTTGCTCTGATCTGGGCCAGGGAGATCACCACTGTACATTGGCCCCATCAGATAAGCAGCGGAATAAAAGGAAAGGTGATAGTGGAGGTGCTGCAATACTGCACTTCATCAAATTCAGTGGTTGGGAGTACAAAATTCAATCATCCTGACAGTCTGCATGCTAGATTTGTTCCCTGGGAGGAGGACATTGTTCATATTTATCCCATTGGAGTATCGTTCCTTATGCCACATTACCCATAACACTGTACGAGGATATGTATAATTACATCCAAGCCTCATTTTTATGTCGACATTTAGATCGCTTATGATTATGCATGTCCTGCGTGCACTTAATTTCTATTGGTTTAATAATAATCCAGTTTTACTTAGTTGACTGTTTATTAATTTAGCTAGGATGAATGGAAAACTGAAAATACATTCCATAGATTATTTCCTCTGGTGTATTTATTTTTAAAATGTTTTTGTTTCTTCAGTAGTTATGTTACAGTATCACTCCAGTTGAAAAGAACAAATGGCCTATTTATTAAGTGTTCAGTCAACACTATTTCAGCTATTAATGAATAAGCACTTACAATAATCTGTCAACAGTCAAGGTTTTTTGGAGTCATGTATGATCTTCCTGTCTAGTCCCAGGAGCCCGAAGTATTTATTACTTGGAAACAAAGAACCTTAGAGTGAAAGGTAAGCCACTGTTTGCTGAAAGCAATCACGTGCCCATAAACTGTAGCATGGTAGAAAACATTTAATAACAGACCTCTAGCAGGGCCCACTGTATATTCAGTGTTCTCTCTCCACCCATTCCCATGTAAGCTATTTTATTTAAAAGTCACATTTCTTTGCGGTCATGTTCATTGCGTGAGTTCGTACAACATGCATATTTTACACGTGTTCATTAGTCTGCGAGGAATGCGGCACCATGTCATGATCATTTTGGCCAAACATCTAGAGTTTCTAACTGGGAGTAGTCCCACTGCTTTATGGGATTGGGACCTTAGCCTTTGAGCCAGATACAAACTTTACACAAATGTTTAAAGTTTTCATTTAACATCCAAGAGGTCAGCTTTGTCTCACTGTTAGCTTCTTCCACAACCTTCTCAGCTCGTTCTTCAGTGCTGTACCTTGTGCATGGAACACTTCCTGAACCACAGTGTAAGGGCACTATGTTCACATCCCTCCTCCTGCCAAAACTCTGTTGTAAAACCTACAAAAAGCCAGCCAACTAATGAAGGTTTGGGCATATGTCCATCAACAATTGCTACTTTTATGGTGCTCTCAAGTGGTGCAAAAGCTTACCCTTGTAACCATGTGCTCTTATTTTTGTTACTCTAGTTTTCTTCCACTTATCATTCTTTATTGCAGTCACTTGTCATATCTTGTCTCATTAGATTATAAACTCTTTAAGGGCAGGGACTGTCTTCCTTTGTGTCTAGCACAATGGGACCCCAATCCTGTTTGGGACCTGCAGGTGCCACTGCAGTACAAACAGTAAATAGTAAGTTGTACAAGACAATTCATCTGTATCCGAGATTGATAATACGATATGCATAAGCGTAGATTTTAAATCACACTGCATATTTTAAATCTTAATTCATCATAGTTTGCTATGGCGAAGGGGATATTTATCTGCTTCATAATCAGGGAATTATTCAGAGAGAGAACAGCTTAACAATTTTATGAATGAAATGTGGCTTTCTATTTGCATTAACTCTGTAAGCAAAAGGTTGCAAAGTTTACAAGGATCCATTGACCCTGAATATTACATTTCCATCTGAAGATGTTGTATCTACTATTGTTGAAATGCAATAGGATTACTTGTATGAGTTAAGGTTGTAAGATTTAGCCTTGATGTAAGCATGAATGAAACATGGTAAACCTTCCTGCAGCAGGTAACACGTAGTTAAGAGTGTCAAAAATAGACATCCTGAAAGCTGAAGATGACAAATATACTTGCTCTTTCCTTTTTCATTTGAACAGATGTCCATTCTTTGAGATGTATAAAATCTAATGCATTGACAATGGCATCAGACCATCTTCCTTTCAGAAACGCTTTTCCAAGATAAAGCTGTATGCACAGTACAAACAAAACACCTAATTAAATTTTTAATCAGCATAGTTGTAAGAAGGTGCCTCAAGAGAGCAAGGATTTAATGGAGAACATACTGACCCTTTCAAAATAACTAGATTCTCTAGAACCACAATTGCAAACTTCACCAAGTTTGACTCAAATGTTCATCTTTGGGAATAAATGAATTAATTGCTTCTATGCTGTTTACTTTCAAATTACATCATTAGACCCATAACACTTGTCCAAAGGGAAACTAAAATCCCCTGGCCCTGTGCGTAAGATAAGTGTCTTGCCCTGGTATTGTTGGCCATAAATCTTCTCCCGGTCCTGCTGCACCAGTTGGTTGCAACTTTTCACCCAGTGATATCTACATTTTAATGGTACTGTGCTTGTAAGCTATTGAGGTGTTCAGTAAAGATGCTATAAAATATGAAAATATCTGATATGCGAAGCTGCTAGATGTGCAGTAAAGCTCATTTCTATGTTTCGGAGGAGGAAGTGGAGGGTTCCTAAAACTGACTGTTGTTTGATAAGCTCAGATTGTCAGCAGCTGTTGGTGTTTCCCTCTGGAGATGTGTTTGTTGTTTCAAAGGACAACATTATTTACTACGTGCTGTCAGTTAAAAAATGGTCATACTCCTATGCACAACATCTTATTTATCTAGGAATCATTGTCTAGTAAATGGCAGTGGTGTTGCGTTCAAATGGAACAGTCAGCTGAATGAAATAATAACATTCCTTTAACAATTGTTAATGCTGTTAGAGAACATACATTGAACAAAAGTGGATCATACTGTTCTGTAAATGTCACTTAAAACCCATCTCTTAGCTTTTGATTGACCAGAGTAAATTTCTTTACTATGCATTGGAGACAGTAGATACTCTGTATTGGCTGGAATAATTTAGTCTGAATTTTAACCCTGGCAAATGCTTTACATTTATAAACTCCTCGGTTGACTCATCTGCCCTGTAAATATAACTGATCAAGGGTATGTGGTTACAACAGAGTTAAATTTTGTAGCATGGGTTGAATCTAGCCATTTCTTCTTACGTTGACTGAAATCTTGGACATAGGTTTCATCCTGCCCACATGGAAAAAGTTTAGCTGTATTGTAACCAGGTGTCTTGAAGTATCGGTGAGTCCATAGGTCAGAAGTCTATTTGTGTGCCTAGATGATTTTATCATCCTTAATATGGAATGGGGACAGCTGGGTTGGGAGGATGTGTACAGATGTACCAGAAATGACCTTTCCTTGGATTTTGGGAGGCGCCATAATCAAGGAAACTAATACTTCTGACAAATAGAAAATTGAAGCCTTTTAGATGTGATGCTGGGAAAGACTCCTGTGTATCTCCTGGACAGAAAAAAAGATGAATGCTTATGTTAGAAATATTCTTGGATAGAAATGGACTCTGTTCTTGGAACTCAACAAGTGCAGACATATGTACTTTGGTCACATCCGGCTTAGAGCTAGTCTTAAGAAAATGTCCATTGAAGAAATGGTGGCGGGTCATCGTAGTAGGGTGCAACCAGCAAGGAGATGGATACATAGTATGCAGCAGTTCACTGGGAAGTCAACTGCTAAGTCTGTGAAGTTAGTGATGGGTGCAGGTTTCTGAAAATTCTGCTATGATGTCACCGGTATTGAGACATGAATATATAGACTTTACTGTACTGTACTATAATCAAGCTTCCACCTCCGCCTGCTGCTTTTCTAGTGTGTAGCTACAGTACACATAGTATGCTCAGAGGGTATATGGTATATGTAGGGATATGTAATGTACATATGGTATGTAGATTATGAGCTGTGCCAATTACATATTTTGTGCATATACATTTCTACAAGGAGTCTGTCACAGCCCTTTTCTCTCCCCACTTTTTCCCAATTTGTATGGTAATGACTTTTAAACTTGTACAAGAAGTTAGGAGACAGTGACACTTGTGTCTGATAAATTCAACTCTAAAAACCTAAAATCATCTAGAGGAGCTGTTGGCTTTCATTTCAGTGCTTGGTACCATGGCATCCTGAAACTCATTTTTATTAGAAGAGCTCATTAGTAAATAGTAGCATGTTAACTCTGCAGCAGCTTTCAGTAAATAAATGACTGACACTAAATCATTCCTATAAAATCTGGCACTGGGGGGATTTGATTTGTTAACTACCCTTATCTGTTCTCCATTGTGTGAGCTCACTACCTTCCACATTATGGTTTGAAACTTAATGTTGCTCGTGAAAATGTAAGTAGCTTCTGATATTGCCAGACAGTATCAGAGACCAAAAGATGGAGTCAGAGCGACACCGAAGGAAAAGTAGAGAAGATAGTTGGTTACAGTGGGTACGATATTGAAGTCTAGTCTCAATAGCTGAAATTGTTTAAAGACTACATTTTATAGGCAGTGATTCAGCAAGTGAGAAGATGTTCATTTTCATGATTGCTTCCAACCTAACACTGTACTGCCTATTTTGATACAGCTGTGTCTTACTTTCTGCTGCTTTTTTAGCCTCTATGATAGGAAGTACAGTGCTGTGGTTGGGATATTACTTTTGAATTATTTGAAACATATCTTTTATTAAGCAGCTAAATTAATTTTGGATTAAAAGAAAGTTCAGTACTATATGTTTTGACTATCTTGATTTTTATGTCTGTCTGTCAAAGAGTGTTAAGCAGAGTAAGCAAATGAGAAAACATTATTACATTAAACTATCAATAAGCCATTGACCTCCTAGTAACCAGTTTTAAGAGATAAGGAAATGGCTTTTGAAAAGTGTAAAGAGCTGGCCCTGTTGTTATAGCTGTGTTAAGAACTATTCTTTATGCTTGACCTCAGGCCATAAAAGTTCAGGTATGCTCTGGTTTCTTTTCTCACAGTTCACAAAAACTTCTTACACTGGAGGCCAAATAAATGCATTCCATTTACTGAGTATGTTTCTCCTTTTGACTTTCATATTTCCTGGAAATAGTTGCATATTGAGATGTTCCTTTTGCACCCTACTCCATTAAAACCAAGCATATTTAGTGTTATCAAATGGTTTCTTAGTGAGTGGTTATTATGGGGCTTAATGAGGTTGGTAACTGAAATGAGTCATATATGGCTTAGTCCTGCTCCCATTCCAAACAATGGCAAAACCCCTATTGATTTCACTGATGCAGGAGCAAGCTGATAATGCTCCTAGTGTTTAAAAGAAAATCCCAATCAAGCAGTGGCGTGATTTTAGGATCTAACAAAAAGAGACACAGAACAAGTAGTTGTGGGCAATATCTTTTTTTTAATTAACTAGAAAATAATGGAGCGAACAAGCTTTTGGGACTCTATCATAGTAACACAAAATGAGACTTATTTCATTTCATTTCATTTCATTTCATTCATTTCACGTATCTGCATCTTTAATGGCAAATAAAAATGTAATGTTGAACGCTAGAACTTACTTAGTGAAGTAAAGAAGTGGTGCAGGATTGAGGAGGTAAGGGATAAATCAAGATATTCTTTTCTTTATTGGGGTCAGTTATGACTCTCAGGATTGGAGATCATCTGAAAATATGCATAACTTTATGTTTGGATTTTTGTTTGTTTTTGGAAACACATGATTAGCATCTTATTTTAGTAAATAAGAAAACAATTCAACAAAACCAAGGAGGAAGTAATACTAATGACTCTTCCATTAGATTTGTCCAGATTTGCTTTTTATTTAATTTTTTTTTGTATATACGTTACATGGGTTTCTTCCCCCCCACCCCCCCCGCCACCTAGCGCTGTCTGCATGCCTGGTCAGAACTGTTTCATAGATTGATAGATAGATTGATAGATACTAAGGTCAGAAGAGACCATTCTGATCATCTAGTCCGACCTCCTGCACAGCGCAGGCCACAGAATCTCACCCACCCACTCCTATGAAAAACCTCACCCATGTCTGAGCTATTGAAGTCCTTAAATCATGGTTCAAAGACTTCAAGGAGCAGAGAAGCCTCCCTCAAGTCAACCATGCCCCATGCTACAGAGGAAGGCGAAAAACCTCCAGGGCCTCTCCAATCTGCCCTGGAGGAAAATTCCTTCCCCACCCCAAATATGGCAATCAGCTAAACCCTGAGCATATGGGCAAGATTCACCAGCCAGATACCCAGGAAAGAATTTTATATAGTAACTCAGATCCCATCCATCTACTCTCCCATCTCAGGGGATTTGGCCTATTTATCCTGAATATTTAAAGATCAATTACTTACCAAAATCCCATTATCCCATCATACCATCTCCTCCATAAACTTATCGAGTAGAATCTTAAAGCCAGATAGATCTTTTGCCCCCACTGCTTCCCTTGGAAGGCTATTCCAAAACTTCATTCCTCTGATGGTTAAAAACCTTCGTCTGATTTCAAGTCTAAACTTCCTGGTGGCCAGTTTATACCCATTTGTTCTTGTGTCCACATTGGTGCTGAGCTTAAATAATTCCTCTCCCTCTCCTGTATTTATCCCTCTGATATATTTATAGAGAGCAATCATATCTCCCCTCAACCTTCTTTTAGTTAGGCTAAACAAGCCAAGCTCCTTAAGTCTCCTTTCATAAGACAAGTTTTCCATTCCTCGGATCATCCTAGTAGCCCTTCTCTGTACCTGCTCCAGTTTGAATTCATCCTTTTTAAACATGGGAGACCAGAACTGCACACAGTATTCTAGGTGAGGTCTCACCAGTGCCTTGTATAACGGTACTAAAACCTCCTTATCCCTACTGGAAATGCCTCTCCTGATGCATCCCAAAACCGCATTAGCTTTTTTCACAGCCATATCACATTGGCAGCTCATAGTCATCCTACGATCAACCAATACTCCAAGGTCCTTCTCCTCTTCCGTTACTTCTAATTGATGCGTCCCCAACTTATAGCTAAGATTCTTGTTATTAATCCCTAAATGCATAACCTTACACTTCACTATTAAAGTTCATCCTATTACTATTACTCCAGTTTACAAGGTCATCCAGATCCTCCTGTATAATGTCCCGATCCTTCTCCGAATTGGCAATACCTCCCAGCTTTGTATCATCTGCAAACTTTATTAGCACACTCCCACTTTTTGTGCCAAGGTCAGTAATAAAAAGATTAAATAAGATTGGTCCCAAAACCGATCCCTGAGGAACTCCACTGGTAACCTCCCTCCAACCTGACAGTTCTCCTTTCAGTAGGACCCGTTGCAGTCTCCCCTTTAACCAATTCCTTATCCACCTTTTGATGTTCATATTGATCCCCATCTTCTCCAATTTAACTAATAATTCCCCATGTGGCACGGTATCAAATGCCTTACTGAAATGTAGGTAAATTAGATCCACTGCATTTCCTTTATCTAAAAAATCTGTTACTTTTTCAAAAAAGGAGATTAGGTTGGTTGGCACGATCTACCTTTTGTAAAACCATGTTGTATTTTGTCCCATTTACCATTGACTTCAATGTCCTTAACTAATTTCTCCTTCAAAATATTTTCCAGGACCTTGCATACTACAGATGTCAAACTAACTGGCCTGTAGTAATCCGGATCACTTTTTTTTCCTTTCTTAAAAATAGGAACTATATTAGCAATTCTCCAATCATTCGGTACTATTCCTGAGTTTACAGATTCATTAAAAATTCTAGCTAATGGGCTTGCAATTTCAGGTGCCAATTCCTTTAATATTCTTGGATGAAGATTATCTGGGCCCCCTGATTTAGTCCCATTAAGCTGTTTCAGTTTCGCTTCTACCTCTGATATGGTAATATCTACCTCTATATCCTCCTTCCCATTTGTCATGCTACCATTATCCCCAAGATCCTCTTTAGCCTTATTAAAGACTGAGGCAAAGTATTTGTTTAGATATTGGGCCATGCCTAGATTATCTTTAACCTCCACTCCATCCTCAGTGTTAAGCGGCCCCACTTTTTCTTGCTTAGTTTTCTTCTTATTTATATGGCTATAGAACCTTTTGCTATTGGTTTTAATTCCCTTTGCAAGGTCCAACTCTACTCGACTTTTAGCCTGTCTCACTTGATCCCTACATGTTCTGACCTCAATTAGGTAGCTTTCCTTGCTGATCCCTCCCATCTTCCACTCCCTGTATGCTTTCTGCTTCTTCTTAATCACCTCTCTAAGATGCTTGCTCATCCAGCTTGGTCTACAACTCCTTCCTATGAATTTTTTCCCCTTTCTTGGGATACAGGCTTCCGATAGCTTCTGCAGTTTTGATTTAAAGTAATCCCAGGCCTCCTCTACCTTTAGATCCATAAGTTCTTCAGTCCAATCCACTTCCCTAACTAATTTCCTTAATTTTTGAAAGTCAGCCCTTTTGAAATCAAAAACCCTAGTTGCAGATTTATTTTTGTTAATCCTTCCATTTAGTTTGAACTGAATTAGCTCATGATCACTTGAGCCAAGATTGTCCCCTACAACCATTTCTTCTAGGAGGTCCTCGCTACTCACCAAAATTAAATCTAAAATGGCATCCCCTCTAGTCGGTTCAGCAACTACTTGATGAAGGAATCCATCAGCTATCGCATCTAGGAAAATCTGAGCCCTATTATTATTACTAGCACTGGTCCTCCAGTCTATATCTGGGAAGTTAAAGTCTCCCATGATCATGCAGTTTCCATTAGTATTTACTTTATTAAAGACATTAAAAAGGGCTGTATCCATATCCAAATTAGATCCCGGAGGTCTATAGCACACCCCAAGCACTATCGTAGGAGAGGCTTTACTAGTTTTCTTCCCCAATGTAATTTTTGCCCAGACAGACTCTGTCTTATCCATTGCATCGCTTCTTATTTCTTTACATTCTACCTCATCATTGATATACAATGCTACTCCACCCCCTTTACCTTTGTTTCTGTCTTTCCTAAAGAGCACATACCTTTCAATACCTGTAGTCCAGTCATGACTACTATTCCACCATGTTTCTGTTATCCCTAGAATATCTGGTTTCATTTCCTGCACCAGTAGCTCTAGTTCCTCCATTTTGTTACCTAGACTCCTCGCATTGGTGTACAAACATCTTAATTTTTGCTGTTTGGCCTCGCTCACATTTTGTACCCTATTAGGTACGGTCATTCTACATCCAGTATAACCTATTAGACTAGTATCCACACGGCCCTCACTCCTTATATACATTCTCCTACCCACAGCTGTATCCATTCTTACTTCATCTTCTTCCCTCTCAATGCTAAAATCTGGCGTGGAGATTTTCTGGACATCTCCCATCCATCTCCCCCCAATTCCTAGTTTAAAGCTCTCTTTATCAGTTGTGCCAGCCTCCATCCTAGAAGTCTATTTTCTTCCCTACTCAGATGAAGTCCATCCCGAGAGAACTGACCTCTGTCCCTGAATGCCTCCCAGTGGCCATACATCCCAAAGCCCTCCTTATAGCACCACTGCCTAAGCCATCTGTTGACAGTCATAATCTTGTCAGACCTTTGTTGCCCTTCTCTAGGAACAGGAAGGATCCCGCTAAAGATCACCTGAGCCTCAATTTCCTTAAGCGTCTTCCCCAGCCTAGCATAGTCTCCCTTAATACTTTCCAGCGAGAATCTAGACGTATCATTTGTTCCCACATGAAGGATAATTAGGGGATTCTTTCCCGCTCCCTTTAGGATCCTTTTCAACCTCAGGTCTACATCCCGTATCTTAGCACGCGGAAGACAGCACACCTTTCTATTCTCAGGATCAGCTCTAGTTACAGGCCTGTCTATTCTTCTCAATAAAGAGTCCCCGATCACATAGACCTGCCTTTTCCTGGTGACTGTGCTATGCTCCAGTCTCTCCCCTGTTCCCTCTGGCTGCAAGTTCTTTCCATTCCTATTTTCCCTTACAATCTTCTTCAACCCATCCTGTATCCTCGTGGGGCTCATATTTGGTGTAGTCTCCCTTGACTCTTCCCCTTTTTCTATAGGACTAGCCTCTCTTCTCTTCTTCCTTACCCTTCCACCTTCAACAAGTACCTGCTGAGCCCCTTCTTCATTTTCCAACTCTGCAAACCTGTTCCTAAGCTCTATTTCTCCTTCACTAGCCCGTCTTTTCCTCTGCCTGGTTCTTTGAGTCACATGTTTCCACTGACCACTTTCCTCATCCAGTCTCTCCTCAAAATTCCCCAGCCCTGGTTCCATCTGTGAGTCTGAGCTTTTCCCTTCAGATACCTCATATCTTTGCTCCATCATCTGCTGAAACCTCTTCCTAAACTGAACCAGACTTTCCACCTGCATCTCCAAACCTCGGATCTTTTCCTCCATCAGCTCTATCAGACGGCATTTCATGCAGAAAAAACTCTTACTGGTTCCCCCCTCCAGGATCATGTACATACCACAGCTTCCACATCCAGTCATCCTCAATGTGTCTTTCACTGCAGGAGTCACTCCCACAGCTGCCTCTGTATCTGTCATCTCCTTCCCACCTAAATCCTGTTAATCTGGAAAACACAAGCCACACCAAAAAGACCACAACCCCCCAGCAAAAGCAAACCCCAAACAAGCACCACAATCCAAACTCCCCTTGCAAACTCCCACTCAAACTCCCCTGTTTAGAGCTCTGTTTGCTAGCTCCTGTGCCGCTGCAGCTGTCTTGTGTTTACATGAAGTATGTAGTTACTTCAGCGGATAAGGTTTATGCAATAGCAGTGATGCAATTTATACTGCAAGTGGTAACTCATATCAGAGTGGTTGTAGCCAAAGAAGACAGTCATAGGAAGAGCCAGTGAATAGAACCTGAAGTCAGTAAAGTTCAAACTGGAAAGAAGACACAATTTTTTAACAGCGAAGGTCATTAACCATTGGAACAGGTTATCAGCTGATATTGTACATTCGCCATTACCTGGAGGGCAAGATCCTCACATTTGCTCTAGCCCCTTTCTGCTGTATGAAAGGTCTGGAGTCATGTAATTGGGCTCTAAAAACTTGTCTCCAGCCCAGGGGAAATTCTCCAGTACAGGTGTTGTGGAAGATGGCCATGAGGCTGCCTTTCAAGGGCCTCTTTGCAAGTCCTGAAGGAGAAAAGGCATGATGAGGTTAGGTCCACAGCACATAGTACTATGGAGATTTCAGACGCCACTGTTGGCCCATAAGGCAGCCCTGTGAGCCTGTCATAACTTAGGCCCTTAGGTCTGTCTAAATTATACTGGGGGCTGTGGAGCAGTCCAGGATTGGGAAGGTACAAAGGTATCTTTAGTCACCTTATCCTACCTCCCTGCTGGGCTGTGAGTTCCGTGCACTCAGAATCTTTAAAGCAAAATTGGAGTTTCTAAAAGATACAGTTGAGTTCAACCTCAGGTTATGGAGCTATCTATAAGAATCACCTGGTTAAATTCTGTGAGCTGGGCTAAGCAAGAGGTTACAGACCAAGATGCTCATGATTGTCCTGTCTTGCCTTAAAATCTATGAATTTATGGAAAGTTCCAAACTCCATAAAAGTTACTCCAAAATCTTTCATTGCTTGTGGTATCTAATAGCATTTCTAACATATCCACTTCAATGTAGATGAGCATTCCAGTGCCATGCCTTCCTCGCTGTTAACCAATTAAAATGCAGAATTCATTAATTATATGCTAAGATTCATTATATTTCTGTCTAAGGGTCAGCTCCCGTTGATTTCAGTAGGAGTTGGAACAGGCTCTTAAAGAAGGTTCTGACTATAACTTTCCTGTGCGCAGAGCTGCATTCCTAGAAGTCTGCTTTTCCTAATCTCAGATAATTCTGAGTTTATAGTAATTCTTAGATTGTCACTACGGGGCAGAGTTAAGACTAACTGTGTAATCTTAATTGTGCATTTGAATGCTTCTTGAATATTTTAGATCTTTTTTTTTCCAGTCGAAGCTAAACATAAACTTGGAGTTTCTAGGCTTTCTAGAATTACAAGTTTATAAGGTTTTTTTCCCCCTGAAGAGTTAGGTTCATTTAAACTTAGCTCTAGGTTAATTTTTTGTTTAAAATATATAAAACATTAAATATATATAATATGTTACTGTTGAGAGACACTAGCACCCATTGACACTAAGCCTAATCTTCAGAATCAAACTTCTTTGGTCATGGGCCAACAAGTTGGAAAAATAAAAAATAGTAATTTGACAAGGATGGATCATTGTCAGAACTACTTTCTGGATATAGTACATGACTCATTATACTGAATGATCACTTGCCCTGTGCTGCTGAAACAATGAAAGTATTGACTGTTTGTAGTTGTTGTTTCGCCAGTCCTTGGGTTTTGTCCTTAAATTCCTCAAACCTCACCCACATAACTGTGCTCATGTTCCCTGAATATCTTGCGTAGTTGTTTCACTTCTTTCTGATCATGTAATATGTGCGCAAGGGTAGGCCATAAGATGAAGACCATAAAAACTCAGACTAATCACAGTTACACATCCTCTCCATTTGAACATGCATCCATTCTAGATGACAGATGTGCTTGTGTGGTTAAAACACATTCTCCTAAGTTTTCTGCTACATTGCAAAAAAACGGAGGGGCACTTATTTTTTTATTTTTCTTGGCCTATTGCAAGGTAGCATGATGGAATATCATAGTGGTTGGTCATTTTACTTCAATAACCTGTTCAAGGAACTTCCCTGGAGTTTCCACTGAAGATTCTACAACATGTATTAATCAGAGAAAACAGCAAAAAGGGTTGTGGAAGATTAATATCTTGGATTTATAGCTATAAGGGAACATCAGATCTCTCTTACAACATAGCCTGCTTAATGACAAAATTGTACACAAACATCTTTGGTTAGCCTCCTGGTTTAAAACCAAAAAATGTGGCTACTGACCGTTACAGGTAAGCCCCAGTCGAATTAAGTTTCTGTGGGATACCCTAAATTTTTTGTAACATCAGGCATTTTGGCTGCTACAAATGTTAAAAACAAGGAATAGGAATGAATTCAAGGTGTAACTCAAACAAGATCAACTTGTACTTGTTAAATTATCGGATTACAATGAGATATTGAAAGGTAGCACAATAGTTCGTCACATAGCTGCAGGTGTCTATAAATTAGATATCTTCAAATGAGTTCCAAGTATTTTGCAGGATCGGACCCATAATCTCTATTAGAATATTCTTTCTATTTGAGAGGAATCTTTTTTGGGGGTCGGACTCTTCATTAAACACAGCTAAAATTGTAATCTCTTAACTTTCTTACTTCATTACAGAGAATGAGAAGACCCAGCTAACAGTTTGCACTTTGAAAGGTAGATGCACATATATAAAGGGGTATTTAACTTAGGGGTGATTTAATTTCCCTATGGAAGTAGAGTTTGTAAAGACGGTTTCCAAGAATATTATGGGTGCTTTTGTTGTTACCAAATTCTGAACTATTTTTCAATATATTAGAATTTTTAGCATGAATTTACAGTATCCTAGCAAAAGTAATACAAGAAAATAGAATAAGATGTTTAAAAAATATATAGAATGTTTGAAATTTTTCAACATGTTAACTAGTTTTCATTTGCCAAACCCAGGCTTGTTGGCTAAATCCTGTTCTTATTCTCTGTTACAGTCTTCTGGTTTTATAGTATTACTGGAAACAATTTTTCCTTATATTGCTTTTCTTAATTATGCAAATAATTCCTCCTCTTTTCCCTTCCTAAATAAGCTGAAGTCAATATACCACCAGTTTTTCATTTAAAAATGTTACTTAACACTAGCAACAAGGACCATTACGTATATTTAAAAAAAAAGATTTTTAAAAAGAATCTTGTTTCCATATTGTAGAAGCCCATAAAAGGCTGCCAGACCTAGAAGCAATTGATAACTGAGAATTTTGCGTATACACTTTTATCCACATGCTGTCCTGATTATGTGCCATCCTATATGATTTTAAGATATTAATTTATTTTGTTTTCATTAATTTCTTTCTTGAAGTGCTGAAACGATTGATCACCTTTTAGGTGAATCTAGTCAGTCCAACTGTTAAGAGTGATTGAATTCAGGTTTTGATGCTGGGTCTCATGATTAAATTTTGAGGTCTTCAACTAAAGTAACATTATCCAAAGATTAATACATTTTTAAATCACAAGATTATTTAAGCTTCCGAAATTCAAGTAAAAGGTGATAATGCAACCTTCACTTTTCTTTTTCAATGTCACTGATTACTACACTTTACTACTTTTGCAAACTATAGGCCTGATTGGGGCAATGACTTGTGCACATGCTCAGCTCTGTGCAATGTGGTTAGTTTCAATGACTTCATGAGTAAGTTGCGGTTGATGTATGAAGGAATCCAAATCATAGCTCTATAAATATAGATATAAATATATCATAGTTTATTGAGGCTTCCTCCAGTGTGTTCTCTTGCCCTTGTTATTATCCTATAACAGGCCCAAACTTCTCTTGTCAGTAAAGATTTGGTAGGAGGTATTCAGTAGCTCAAAGAAGCATTCCTGTGGTACCCAAATGAATGCCCAATTTATATGTTGTGTGCACGCAGATATGAGATTTGAATACAGCAACAACAGTGTCTAACAGAAAAGCCAGTAGAGGATTTGTTTCTCCTCTAGTTAAATAAGAAAAGGCAGCCATGATACCTTGCAAGAGCAGGAGAATAACAACAACTCATTCCGCTGTGGGGCACGGTACTCAAATTCTCTGCACCATAATTCTCTGACAAGGATTAGGATAACCAGCTGCTTGAGTGCTGGATGGGGGATTAAGTAAATAAAATCTTGCTTCTCAAGCTTAGTGATCAACTTCTCCATGTATTGGTTGGGAATGGACCCTGGCTTGGGCAAGCCTTTATTCTTGGTAGTTGAATAAACCATGCTTGGAAGCGAAGACTAATCAGCCAGTGCATTCTCAAGCACAAATGGGACCTTACAGAGGTTTTGTTTGTTTGCATGGTGTGACGGGGCAAAGCCAGATGGCTATGGAAGAGTAGTGGAAGATAGATATATTAGCTCCAGGCTAAACAAATCCCTGGTACCAGGATAAGTGAAATGGCAGCTGCTCCAGGTCAATTAAGACACCTGGGGCCAATTAAGAACTTTCCAGAAGGCAGGGAGAAAGCTAGGTTGATAGGGACACCTGAAGCGAATCAGGGGCTGACTGAAACTAGTTAAAAGCCTCCCAGTTAGTCAGGTGGGTGTGCATGTCGGAGCTGTGGGAGGAAGTTGCGCTGTTGGAGAGGCTGAGTAGTACACACCATATCAGGCACAAGGAAGGAGACCCTGAGGTAAGAGTGAAGTGGAGCTTGAGGAAGTGAGGGCTGCTGTGGGGGAAGTAGCCCAGGGAATTGTACATGCCATGTTTCTAAAAGGTCAGCTACCATAGCTGATACTATTAGGGTCCCTGGGCTGGAGCCTGGAATAGAGGGTGGGCCCGGGCTCCCCCCCCCTTTTGCCCCCTGATTAATGACTGAGACTGGGAGACAACAGAGACTGTGCAAGGAAGGATAACTTCTCCTCACCTCCCTCACTGGCTTATGATGAAAATGGCTCAGTAGACTGTGACCCTTATCTCTAGAGAAAGAAGGGTTACGTGGAGGGTCACAGTGAGCCTCTGAGGCTAGCGAAATCCGCCAGGAACGCGGGACCCACGGAGGCAAGGACAGAACTTTGTCACAATGGATTTCGATCCCACCGCATTTTAGTAAAAGAATTAGGAATTTGCCCATTAACCCTTGGCTTAAAATGACACCTAAGCCCACACCACACCCTGACACACCACAAACTCTATGTCCTTGTGCAAATTTCTATACCCTTGTTGTCTTCTTGGCAGCTGGCCTTCAGCAGTGAGTGAACATCGGTGGTGGCACTGCTATGTAGTTCATCAACTGCTTTAGGACCTTTCAGAATGTTTTATTAAAAATTAAGCTTTTTCTAACACAATTTATTTCCATCACATTTATGGTTTCCTGCTCTTAATTTTTGTTCAGTTTTATCTATTAAATGGCTAATGGTTAATAGCACTGTGTTTTGGTTTCCAGTAGTAGAGAAACATGGATGTCTTTGGTGCTTTATGTTGTGTGAATGCTGGCGTCTCTTGTGTCAGTCACTAACAAAATACATCATTCTAAAACGATAGATGGTCAAGAAGTTCTAAAGCTATAGATGTTCAAGAATAATTGTTTACGTCTTACATTCTGCGGCAAGCTGTGCTTACTAGTTAAGTACCTTGCTTGATTTTATTAAGCCATTGTTTGTTTTTCTGGTTATCTGGGGAGTTGTTTGTGGCTGCTTAAAGGTTGACTGTATGACAAAATGACACTGTCACATCCAGTTAAATGCATTTATGCTCTGTCCAGTACTTTTAGCAATGAGAAACTTATAACAAGCAAATTAGTTTCAAAAGCTTCCTTCTGGCAGCTCACCAAGGGTTAGTGATTACTCATGGAAGAACAATTCACATTTTTTTAAAAGGAAAATGGTGCTGTGGTATCAAAGAAGAGCTTTCTAAAATGAGGTTTTCTAACAAACCGAAGCAGTATCTGTACCATATCAGCAAATGACTAATGAGAAGCCTAATTTTTCATGCTTATGCAGTAATAAAAGAATGAAGGCACACACAAAAATCAACCTTATGAACTGCATCTTAAAAAAAATAAAAGTGAATGTGGTGTGAGGGTGTGGGTTGATGAAAACTCCATGCTCATAAGTTATGTCAAACATCATGATTGCAAAGTGAACCAAAATCCTGCAGACTATTATTATTTATAGTCTATTACTACCTAGAGGGTCAAATCGGATTGGGCCTATTGTGTTAGGTTTTACTTCCCAAAACTCCCATTGACTGTAGCTGAAACTTTTGTGTTAATAAAAAATGTTGAGGGGGGTGTCTCAATAAAGGCATGTGTGTGTCATGGAAAAGTGGTGACCATTCATAGTGGGGAGTATATTTATCATTCAAATCAATCACCACCACACATGCTACTTACACTTACTGTGGTATTTCCCATTTGAAAACCCAAGTTATGGCTTCATACCACTGGAGGTGGACTGGGGTGCGTGGTCCAATATGTAGCAGCCAACCTGTCGTGATTGGAAACGTATCTGCATATGGTAAAGACAGACATAATGCCTCTGGAGGTACTGAAGGTTCTTCCCCATCCTTGTAGGTGTGCAGCAGTAGTTTCCTAGCCCTGTCCTCTGCCTTCTAGGTCCTTGCACCTTTGGGGTGTGCAGCATAGGTCACCTCCAGTGCTCAGGAAATGGTGTATGCCGAACCTTAAGGGGCACCATGAATCTTCCACACTCCCTGTACAGCAGTGCAATAGGAATCGTGGTCTTGTATAAAGTCATAAAGAATATGGCAGTACAGTGGCACAATTGATGTTGACTAGACTTTTTTTTTAAATGATATCCACAAGTATATACTAGAGCTGGTTGGAAACATGTAATCAAAACATTTTTTCATTGCAATTTGCCAGACCATCAAAACCAAAAAGTTCTGCAGGACCTTGTTGATTTCAATGAAATTTCAATAAAAACCAGGTTTCAAAACCTGCCTCGTTTCTTTCCAGATCATCTGCCCAGTTCCTTGGCAGCCCACCTAACGAGTGACAGGGGACCAGGAGCTTGGGAGTCCTGGTTCCCAGGATCCCAGCTTCTTGGCTGCCCGGGTGTCCAGTCTCCCTGAGTCTGGGACAGCCTGACAGATGGGTTGCTTCAAAGTCGGGGCTTCCAGGGTCCCTCACTCTAGGGTAGTCTGCCTGGAAGGCTGGGGCTTCCAGTAGAGCTGGGTGGAGAGAGGTGAATGCATTTCACTGAGAACTTAGAAGTGTTTGTTTTTGTTTCTAACCAGAATGAAACCAGATTTTGAAATCCTCCTTGGAATGAAAGTGCCGTTCTTCACCCAGCTCTTGAGTTGATATCTTTGTTGGTATCTTTTGTTAATTTGTTCATGCTGTATATTAACATCACTCTGAGTCTTGGGTACCAAGCATCTGACCTGGGTTGGCAAATATTTTCAGAGGTCCCTTTAAGATGTATATTTCCATCACAGTGAAAATATACTCAGTGTTCTTTTGGTGCTTTATTGCCAATTATGAATGTCTGAAAACACCTTTAAGTCTATGAAAAACACAATATTGTTTTTATTCAAGAAGTTAGTTTTAAAGAAAATGCTTTTCCAGAAATTCTTGACATCCACAGTATGCAGTAATTTTATGATCCTAGCTGAATAATATTTTGGATATAAAGCATTGTTAAGGGGGTTTGAGATTATGCTGTTTGTTTGGCCAAAATAAAGGTAGTTCCTCCCTCTTTCCCCTCCCTTTTTTCCCACCTGCTTGCAGAAAGCTATATTTCTTCAGACAAGGCTCATAAGTACCCTTTTGTGCCTGATTTGGGCCTCCAGGAAAGGCTCACAGCATCTGTAAAGCTGGCAGCAAAATGGTATTTCCAGGCAGACAGAATGTTGCAGGGTAGAGAGCCAATCCATGGCTTTGTCTGAGCAGCTGAGAACTTCATTTGAGTAATACCACGGTGTACAGTAACACAGACCTGTGCCATGAGCAAGTAAAGCATTGAGCAAGTGTTGGGGCCAATATTTATAGACCACTACGTAGCAGCCCTGGAGAGAGGGGGAGAGGGAGAGAGAAATCACTGCCTGAACTGAAGGCAATTTTATTTCAGATTTTTGCCTTTAAACAAAGTTGTTTTTTTTTTTTTTTTTCACTGTCAGGTTTAATCTCCTCTTGGCAAGTCCTAATAGTCTTGCTCCAAGCTCTGACTAGGAGGAAACAGAATTAAAACAAGAAGCTTGAAGGTAAGTAATTAGCTAGTTTGGTGTCACATTTACTTTGTGTCCTTGCCTGTGTGCTGCCCTTTGAGGGCACTGCATCAATAAGCAAGACCTGGATACGTGTTCTGGCTAATAAGTAGCACTGCCTGATGTTTCAGGATGTTTTTGGGAGTGTGGTTATTCTGTGTATAGTTACAGGGGAATGTCATGTTGATTCTTATTTAGTAATATGCTTGAAAAGCGCAATTGGTGTTGGTCACCTCACAGCAGAAAGTCATAACTTGGGAATGAGAACACTATTTATTAGCGATTTACTCATTGCTGTTTTTAACGCATCTAGTGCTTGTGGTATCTGGACACTTGAATTTGCACCGTAAGCTGTTCTTATGTCATCCTGTATGTGCTGTGTTCTTTTTAATAGCAGAAAGCTAGATAAAAACCCTGGGTGAGCTCTACTGAGTGAACTGCTATCTAAGTTGACAGTCAGAGTCACTGCTGTAATGGCTGTGCAGGAGGAGCAGCACAGCAGGTAACAGCAATGCTCAAACATTTCATGTAAAACCATATATTTGATTAGAAGAGGAGAGAGAAACTCTCCCTGGTGCTTGGATGATGCTTACAAGGTGACATAGAAAACACACCCTTTGTAGGATGTTCTCTGATAATAGAAAGGAAATGAGTTTTCATAACAAACTGTTACAATCAAGGTCGAAGGAAGATTCTCCCCCTCCTCACCCCACACAGGTAGTTACATAGAACATTTGAAAAATGAGTCTCTTTCCATTACATGCCATAACTTTTCAGCAACCTCCACCAAACATATGGGCTGCTGAGTTCATTAGTCTTCTTTGTTTGCATATTCCAGGGTGTAATTTTAAAAGCTGGGTTACCTAAAAAGGGGATAATTCTTCTAAACCTCTTTCCTGGCACCAACATGTAAAATCTGTGCATTTAGACATTTATGTTTACCATTCATAGTTCAGTGAAGATTAATTTGTTGCGTAAAGAACATGGCATTTTCCTGAATGAAATTTATCAGTTGACAACCCTGAAATTATTTCTTTAAGCTAAGAAAATAGGCTTTGGCACTGGTTTAAGATTTTGGAGGACTGGTTGGGAGAGTAACTTGCAAATCTAGAGGATTTTTAGACAAATACACTGAATATATGTTAAAAAATAATTTTAAGGTTGAGATACAAACTTACAAATACAAGGACCTGCAGGGTTAAGGTTCACACTATAGCCTTAACATGACCTGTTAACACTCTGCAACACATAGGGTATGTAACACCATCTACCATCCACTGTTTTGAGACTCCAAAGGACAGCAAAGTGAGTTAAAAATGAAGTAGCAGTGATGAGTCTGTATTTGGTTAGTTTGGATCATTTGGATATTTAGCCTCTAATGTTGCTTTATTTTTTTATTGTGATGTAAAAATAAGTTTATTTGAGGAGATGTGATGGGATCCTGGGGTACATCCTCGAAGTGGGGTACCATTGTGTCCCCTTAACTTTCCAGACTGGGCTTTTTCTCTCAATGCTTCTAGTGACAAGCAGCAAAGCCCTCCAGATGTTGTTGTCACTCAGTACAACAGCATGTGGAACCACACACCCAGCTAAATTATATCAATGCTCCCTGAGCCACTCATGAATCACACAGAGAAAGGCACCAGCAAATCTCCCAAGTCCCCAGCATTGCATCCCTGGAATAAACCATCTTGCCCTTGTCAGAAGCCTGACCGGTGTTCGTTTATTACCCAGTCCACCCCTCCTTCTATGTGGAGAGGATACACACTAGCCTTTGTAAACTGAGCTGAAATATTTCCCAAGCACTTCAACCAAAACACGCTGTTTTCGGTTAAATATAAAACAGATTTATTAACTATTGAAAGATAGATTTTAAGTGACTATAAGTGGCAGGCACAAAAGGTCAGAGATAGTTACCAAAGAAAATAAAAGGTAAGCGCACAGTCTAAATCTTAAACCTTGTTAGATTTGGCACTGTTTGGATCAAGCAGTTTTTCTTATCCCACTGGATGTTGCAGATAGATTACAATTCTTAATACACAGGTTTTCCCTTTAAACCTAGGACCAGTCCTCTCAGTTCAAGTCCTTTTTCTCCCAGCGTTCTTGTCACTTCCAGCGTAGGTGGAGGAGGAGACAGGTAGCTGCATGATGCCACTGCCCCTTGTTTTATACCCTCAGTCCATGTGCCTGGAAAATGGGAAATATTAGCCCAGACATGTCCTGGTGGGCTTTGCTGAGAGACAGAGTAGAGCAGTGCCCCATTGTGTGATGCTTGCGCAACTCTTTTACAGAATTACAAATCCCTTGTTTACAACTCTCCAGCTGATTAACAATCATGATGATCTTTCAACACCCGCCCCAGTGTTGGTCACCTCCTTTTTTGTCATTGAAAAACTAACAGTGGACAACTCCCAAACTTACAACATATTTCAATAACAACTATACAGCAAAATCTTATAACTTCATACATGCTAACGCTATACAGAACAATGGGTTTCAGCAGATCTTCACCTTTCATATGATATCTTACATGGCATGCTTTATATGAAATATCACAACCATTTAGGAATGATGGATATGGGGGCTGCAGGGTGCTACTTTGAGTTACAGCATGTCATAGGGGAGGGGAGATTAGAAAGGAAAAATAATTAAAATCTCACTGACATTTTCAGTTAGCCATGAGCTAACTTCAATAATTTCAAGAATTCAGATGAAGAATGGGGACTTGCAGAAAAAAGATGCATAGTTAATAATCATGCTTTTATATATACAAGATGTGCCCCTTCCCAAACATTCTGTATGTGTTGGAACACTTGTTGCCATCACAGATACTGGAAATATTGAGAGGCTGTATTGGAAAATCCAGCAAAGAAGAAGGGAATATATTTATGGTACAATGACAATTAACAATAACAGAACTGATCCATAGATAGGCAGAAATAAACACCTCTCAGTATGGAAGTTATAGCAGAGATGGGCATTACAAATAAATGTGTAAAAAATCTGTCTGGGTAGCCGCTGGGCTTAATAAAACACAGTGGTGTTGCATCAGTTTTTGAGATTTATAAAAATACAACCAGCACAAATTTCGCCTCATAAAAATATATTTGTGTATTAACCACTTAAAGGTGATGTGGATGTCCTCTCTGTTCCCAGCAACATAGCTGAGAGGCAGCTGACTGGGGGTGAGATAGGATGTAGCGATTGTGAGAGTCTGTACTCTGCTATAAGCGGGCACAACATGCCAGTGGGCTGGGCTCAGCAGCCTCAGAATTTCACAAGTCGTGAATGAGTAGGTTCCCATATTTCCATAAACGTAGCAACATCAACCTCTGAAAACAGGCTTTGTGCAACACCACAAGAACAAATCTAATCTTGCTTGCCTTGTGCACTTAAGCGGCTTTAGTTTTGGGCAAGCAAGCACAGCAGAATTGTGTAAAAAATTGCTAATATCCCATTCCTAAAACACATTAATTTGAATTTTATTATTAATTCTTATTTGTATGATCATAATGTCTAGGAGCTGCAGCAGGGACCAGGGCTCCATAGTAGCAGGTGCTGTACAAACATGGAACAAAAAGGTGGCCCCTGCCCTCAAAGATCTTACAATCCAAGTATAAGACAAGAGACAACAAATGGGGCAGTAGCAGGAAACAGTGAGACAACTTTGGTCAGTATGTTGGGCAGTGGTATCAGCACACCAGAAGTTTAACTGTTCTCAAGTTTCCTTTATTTTACAGCTTGTGTTCCGGTCAATCTCGGTATAACCAAGTGTACAAATTATGTAGGAGATGTAAACATTTATAGATAGCTTTTTTGTTGTAATGCCCCCTCCTTAGTTTCATAAGCCTATATATAGATGCTTTAACTTCACGGGGAGGAATCAAGTTAGCCTGTTGGTCAATGGTTTCACTGGAATATTGCTTTCATGAGGTGGAGGGAGAGACTCTCTTTCAGATAGCCAGGACCAATCAAGTAAAGCCCATTTTATCTATATGCTATCACCTAAATCTGACTTTCTTTCTGGGGTTAGGGTAGGGAGAGTCACAAACTTCATGCTGACTGACTGCAGGAATGATGATGTGATGAGATAGGGTTGGTTCTTGCCTGCTTGCCTGATGTCAATACACTTGGGAGTACTCTTGAGAGGGCTGCTTCCTGAAACAGATGTAAGGGAAGGGACCAATTGGGATTAAAATGTTCCTCACACGACTTCACCAAATCGATGGCCATGGGAGTAATGAGAAAGGAAAGGAGTCTGTTTTTTCTAATGGTGGGCCCTGCACCAGTCTCTAGGAATCAGGGGAAAAGTGGGAGAGTAAAACCCCTCCAAAACAAAATCCTCAACCTTTTTATTAGCTTTAAGAAAAAAGACCACCAGGTTCTTGTCCTGTCTTCCATGCTAGTGTTGTGTATGAGATTACTCCAGTGCTAGAGCTGTCATTCCCTCAAAATCATAAGATTAGACTTAAAAATCTTGATATTTTAAAAAATAATAAATGTGTTCCTTCTATTTGGTTTTTGGTTTTTTGAGCCTTTCAAGGTCATATTTTTAGACTTTCCTCAGCAAACACGAGGATTAGAAACTTCCGTTTTTAATGAAAACATGACTCCAGGAGCTGAGAGTTTGTGAAAAAACACCAAATATTATGATACAGGCAATAAAATTGTGAGAGTTGGCAGCACTGGGAGTTGCTAGGCTTCTTTACAGCTCTATAATGCTTGGGCTTGGATCTGGATTATCGTTGTTTCCTCTTGAATGTCAGGCCAGCCTGGTGTCTGGCATGGTCATGTGAGAGCTCAAGCAACCCGTGTACCTTTAAAGCACTTGTGTAGGCCAGGATTGTGTAAAATATAGGTGTTTTGTTCTATAAATTTGTTTCATTTACCTTCATGTTCCATTTGTGCAGTCCACTATCATTCCATATAGCTAGCTGATCAGGAAGGAGTGGCAGCTCCATCGAAGCTTCTATATGTGCGGGCCATGGGTACCCATCAGGAAAATACTTTCCTCTAAGTAATTCCCTTTAGAACTTTACCTTTTGTTCCTAGTTGTGTATTTAGGTCTGTCTGCAGTTCTGACATGAAATGTTAAGTGACATGTTTCAACAGTTTTACTATTTTCTGCTGAGAAGTTTCTTGTGCTTGTTTTGCTAAGGCTGCTTTTGGTGTCAGAGGTTATCCTTTTGGTTATTTACCTCACTGCAAGTTACTGCTAAATGCAGAGCCTCACAGTAATTAACTGTGATTGCTGATAGTTTTGTGCTTTGTTTTAATTATCCTAAAATTGTACAAGCAAAACATGACTCTCTTTTTCCAAACATATCCTGGGATTTGGATTCAGTCCACAAATTTGTAGTATTTATATTCCATTAGCACCCACAGTATGCTATGCACGGTTGAAACACAAAACAAGATGCAGTCCCTACATCGAAGAACTTAGTTTTACAAAAGTAACATATGAAGGGAGGAAGAGGGGAATACAGTCAGAGAATATGAGTACGTGTGCACGTATATAGTTATAGATATATGCATTGGTTGTATTTTTATTGTTATATATTGGAGCTGTTTGGAGCCTTTACAAGGTGTTCAGAGCAAATAATATATGTGAGCCCTTCTGGCTAGAATGTAGGATGTTTAGATTTTTTTTTTTGAGTGCTCATGTCCATTTCTGTCATCTCCAGTTTTACAAGGACTTGCTATTTGTTGCGAGTTCTTGTGCATCTTTGTAGATAGGAGAAGTACTGCTATACTGCAAAGGTCAAAGTCAGTATAGGGAAGACTTCTCCATTATTCCTGTGAGTACTCAAGTTGGGAAAACCCTCAAGATGTAGGTGTGGAATAGAGCTGAGGCAGGTAATGAAAGGAAATAATATTTTGGTTATCAATATTATTTTTCTAACTTTGATGTCCTTTCCTGAAGCTGTGACTATCAGCTAACTTGGGATTTGTCTAAGTATAGTGTGTGCTTTATAAATTCTGCTCCTCCTTCATAAAACTACCTCGCTAATTCCCCATTCTTGGAAGAACCAGGAACTTTGAAAGAAGCTCAGTTACTAGAGGCTGAGTGGAAACTCGCACTCTGTGAGTTCAATAGCATCGGTAGAAAAGGACAGTCAGGTGTGCTCTGTTCAGATTTCTTTTCTTTTGTAAGGGTTGGAGTGGTTTATTTCAATATTTGTAGTATTTATTTCATCCTCTATATCTTCAGTTCAGTCTACATCATTGGACCTGAAATTTAGCCTTAGGCAGGTCCCTCGGTGGTCCATAATGCACAGATAAACAGATGGCCATGTAATTTACCCTTTTTCCAAAATGCCACATAAATCAGAGTGCTGCCTAACTCCAGAGAAACATCTATCCACCTGCCTTTCTGTCTCCTCTATTCGCCTACCTATGACTTCGGGAGCATTGTCACAATAGAGGACTGTGTGACCAGATGGGAGCAAATGGTGAAGCACAGAAAAGAGCTCATGGTACTGCACATCAGGGAAGAGGAGTTTACCTTGTGGACTGACTCGGTGTTCTGCTCCTATGTGGCATATGAGCCACATGTGGCAGCTTCCAAGATAGTGGTTCAGCCCTTCCTCCTCCTTTTGCTTGTGTTCCCTCTGTTTCACCCAGCTGGCCATATGTCTCAGAAGTGCTCTTCTCTTCCAGAGCTCCTCTTCCCTCTAGGAACATAGAGCCCTGATTTGACTGGGTGTAGTTGTTCTGGTTTGTTAGCCATCTTTTGCAAGTATCCTCTGCTGTGGTACATTCATGCAATGTGGCGTTACGGATTACTGCAACCTGAATGAACATTGGATATTTTTTTAAATGGGAAAAATAAGGGTATTTGGCAGTCAGACTTGCATTTAGACGTCGCTATAAAGTCTCTCTAATCAGAGTACCTTCCTTCTGACATAGATACAAATAGAAAGTTCAGTTTCTAACAGCAACATAACGTAGATACCACAAAAGGCCTTAATGTCTGAGTAAAAGACTACTCAGCATGCATGCAGGTGCACATTTAATAGACTGTGTTTGCAGAAGGTAATATTTGTGGGCACCAAGTTTCCTTGATCATTGACCTTAATCTTTTTTCTTTCATGTAGGAAGTCCAATCTTATGTGACTAAGCCTTGTTCACTTAACCAGTGGTTGAAGTAACGCTCCTTTAGATCAGATCAAGGATGCAAAGAATTACACACGCTCACTCACTAATGCTTCCTGGTTTAGAAATCATGTATGCAGTGTCAAACATCCCATTGCATTTTATTCAGGCTTTTCCAGGAATATCAAGTAGTCCAATCAGTATGATTATCTCAGACTTCTGTGCTGCTGTAGAACAGTGCAAAGTTTTGTTTTGTTGATGATTCTGGTTTATGTTTGGAGGGATTGTGTGTGACAGGCTTTTCATGGCCCCCTGCTGGAGGCCCCTGAGGTCCTACTATACTCCCTCCCAAGAAAGTAGTAGTGAAAGTGGGTCTTTCAGGCCTGCCTAGAGAGGATGCATGGAAGCAGCCAATCAGAGTCTAGCAGGCTCTGAGAAAAGGAGCTGTAGGCTCTTATCAGATCAGTTCCTGGCTGAGACCAAGGAAGGGTGCTCCTCTCTGTCCAACGAAGCTCAATGGGCTGCATTAGCTTAAGCTGGGAGAGAGAGGACCTGAGAACTTGAACCTTAAGGTGAGCAGTGAAGATAAAGGGGTGGGTGGTAAGAAGCCCAAGGAAGTAGCAGCAGCAAATTGAAGTGAGCGGTACATGGGTGCTGTTTATAGGGTCACTGGAGTGGAACCCTCCATACTGGATGGGCCCAGGTTCCCTCACCAGCAACTTGCAAAGTGGCCTAAGCCCTGAGAAGAAGACACAAGACTCATTGAGCCCGGCAAAGGGCTGAGTATAAAGGGCCCAGAGATGGGGCTGAAGGCCCTGGTGAGAGCAGGCGGGCAGTTTTTTGAAATCTTTGCTGCCTGAAAGGGATTCATTTTTGACTGTATGTTCTGGCCAGAGGGCCAAACCACTGAAGACCCACCAAACAAGGCAACAATCTACAGAGAGCACCAGGAGCAAGAAAAGGACTGCAGTACCGCATGCAGCAGCAGGAGGCACTCAAGGTGAGTGTCCTCTTGTTACAGATTGAAACAGGCTATTCTTCAGTGGGGCAAGGCAGGCAGTTACTCCCCACCCTCAATCTTGGTTCTCCCCTTCCAGACATTTCATAGATTCTCATAGACGCTACACTTCCCTCCCATGTACCCCCTCTGACTTTGCAGGATATAACATAATCACATATAATGTTCTATATGCGGACACAACTTTGCAATCCACCCTGAATTTTACTAAAATAACATCCTTCTATTGAAAATCACATTTGTCAAAAGTCTGAGACTGTGCCACACCAGTTCTAATAATACAGCTAGCCCAAGGCAACAGTGGAAATCTGATGTGGATTTAAGTTCCAATCTATCTCCTGAACGAGGAAGAGTACAAATAACTTGCTTGAATTCACAGAAGGAAGTGTTTGGGGAAGTGACTGGATCCTCTGAGCTGCTCTTGAGTTTGAGATGGTATCCTCCTATCTGCTGATTTCTGGATTTGGGCAGATAGGAAGGTGGAGAGTTACTCTGTAACCTGAATGCATATGGCACTTTAGAAATTAATTTGCCTGGAGGAAGAGCGAGCCAGTGACCCTTTTTTCTAAATCATATATATGATGATGAAAGGCCTGCTGCCTACCACCTTGAGCTGGCACTCTAGAAAAATTCCCTCAGCAGGGGACAAAATATACTGCTGTTTCTTAATCCGAAGTAGTCTAGAATGTGTTCTTGGCCCCACAGGCCGTATGTTTAAAATCTTTCTCTTAAGGTCAGCATAGTCTTTGCTTGGACTTTGCTCTGTGTGCCAGAGCACTGGAGCAGGACATACTGCTTTAGTAGAACTTGAAATAAATCCGTGAATTATAGTTTATTTACTGTATATCATCTCACCTCAGAAAGCTCAAGTGTAAAGTATGATTTTTAATTAACAAGCATATTGTCCCAGAGCTTTGACTTGGAAAATTACATATCAGTACATGTACTGTTTGGCAAACCATTCTTTTCTCCCAAGTAGCTATAAATAAAATCCTTCTGCTTCCCAGCCACATTTTGTTTCCTCATGTTTAAAAATTGTAGATACATTTTCAGTATTAATTGCCAAAGGACAATATTTGAATAAAGCTATGCAATTCTCTATGCAAAAATTATTTTTATTTTCCATCACCGCATCTCCTTAACTTCATCACTACAATGATCTGTCTTTACATTCAGGAGCAGTTTTGTCTACTAGCCTTGAAACATATTTCTATGTTTATTGTCAGAACTCTGCCAGCAAATTGAGCTTGACAATCAGAAGGGAAAGTTGGGGAAAGCAGAGTGACCTAGGACACACAGTTCTACTAAAATCTTTCAAGGCTCTTGGAATACTTTTTCTTTTGGAGTGAATCAAATTACAAACTGAGAGGTTGGTTTTGTTAGCTAATCATTAATGTAGAACCAGTGAATTTTTGGGCTTGTAACCCTTTCTCTTGCTAATTAATGGCATATTTTTATTTTGGAAATATTCTTTTTCCTAGTCATTAACTAAAATATCTACAATTTAAAAGACAGCACGTGAGGTCATGGATAGTGATTTGATCCTCTGTTATAACAATATTGTACAGTCAGCCTTTGGCTCAGGAGTAAACTAATTCTGTATGCACCCTCTAGTGGTCAGTGAAAAGTTAGAAACGGATGCATTGCTTGTCATTCCTCTTGCTTATCTTTGCAGCTTGAGACGGGGCTGAGAATCAATAAGAGGGCTGTTTCTAGGCCTTCTGTATTTAAGGGGTGTGTTAAGGCCGAAACGTTAAACTGTGCCTTTCACTTGACAAATTAACAGTTAGAGTGCAACAAAAGAATAACAATATCACCTGTATGTTGTTATACTAAGAAGGAACTAGAACACCTCTGTTCAGGAATCCTGATCTCTTAATAGAGACAGAGGAGACTGTATTCTGCTGTCTCTTTCACTCTAATTTTCCCTTTCACCTGCTTAACTCTGCCCTTGATCCAAAAGTAATAAAAATGGAAATATGCTTGTTTAATTCCTCCCCTCTTTTCCTCAAATGATTACACTAAATCTGCTTACTATTTAAGTAGAAACTTAATTCTGATTTACTTTAGTCATAGCTCCTGCAAGTGACTTGTACCAGTGGGGTCACTCAAGTGATACAAAATGTTCAGCTTTGTTCCTCCCTCCCTCCACTGCCTGTGCAGGGATGGAGCTAACATAGATCCTTGTCTGGCAGCACTCTAATACTGTACTAAACTGACAGGATTACCTCCATTTTAAATGCTTCAGGGATATTGTGCCAAAAGTACTTTCTAACACTGGCCACCAATGTAGTGTTAATTTCAGCACCATTCATAAAGAGAATATACTTCCCTGGTGTATGTCTTCGGGACTACTCTGCTGTGCTACTTATGCTCCACTGTCCTTTTTGCTGAATGTAATGCAATTGTGGTATAGAGCAAAGAGGAGAATAAAGAGGACTGACAGGATCGCAGTATGGGCCCCAGCAGCAGTGTTGGAGGGATGTTATTGTCTCTCTAAACACCTAGATTGTATATTGTGAGGAGGCAGAGAGGTGTTCTCACAAGTGTGTGAAAGTTCCTTGCTACTGTTCTTACATACTTAATGCAAAAAACATTTTTATTTCATGGTGGGGCACTGTAAATATCTAATGTGAGCAGGTGTTAGTTATTAACTCTCCCCAGCCTGCTTCCAGTGATGATATACCACCTGAGTGCTTTTTGTCTCTTGACAGGCGTAGGTTTTCTGCAATCACTCTTAGAAGTTTTTAAGAAGGGAAATTTCAGATCATATTGGGTGCTGAAAGAAAAGGGACACTATTTTGGAGATGCAGTGGTTGTTCTGGTACTGAACTAGTTCAGTTATTGTGGAATATGGGAACTCTGGTTAAAGTGTAATTTTTTTCAGAAAAGGGACTATGTAAAAGTGTTACCTATCATTTGTGTCCTCTACATATTTCCACTCTTGCTATATGTGGGGACCAGTGCTGTTGAATAATGCAGCCTTCTACTAGCAATACCTGTTGGAGAACTCATGTGCCCCTTCTGTATCCATCCCCTTTGCATTCAAGCATGTTCTAAGGGTAGAGCTGTAAAAGGGGTGCAGCAGTGGTTTCTGCCGCTGTTTCTCCCAACCACTACCATGGACAGAGTGAGCCTTCTTCAGGATTCTTAGCAAATTAGATAAATGTCTTGCTTTTCTGTAAATAGTAACAGTTCTCACCATTGTTAGTCTCTAAGGTGCCACAAGTACTCCTTTTTTTCTTGCGAATACAGACTAACACAGCTACTACTCTGAAACCTGTTAGTTAGTTTATGGCAGATCTGAACAAGAAACATGAATTTAAGCGATGTGCTTCATATCCTGCAATTTTTCCAGCATCTGATACACATGCTTGATGCCTAAAATGCTTAGGAGAATGGCACTCTCCTTCTCAGTGTGTGTCTGTAAGATATTTGCATCCTGAGCCAGAAAGAAGAGGCAAAACAGACTGCAGGAAGCCTTCTTGGCTAAAACCTCTGAATTTGAGGGCTCAGAGTTTCCGGATCATGGAAATAAGAGGCCTGGATCAGTTCCAGGACCTTCTGGTTCCAAGAAACCCTCTATATCCAAATCATTGTCTTTGACGCTGAGCTCAATGTCAAAAAGGACTGACCAGTCAGCAGCAAAAACCTTAGAGCCACTTCCAAAATGGGTATTGATGGTGGCTGAAACTGGCTTAGACAATAGCAGTTCTACACCAGAAGCCTCTACGGAACCAGGACCTTCAATTCCAAGGAATAAGAAGGCCAAGACCATGCATCTTTCAGGGCCTGGCATTATCTTCTGGTCTGGGGTCTCATCACATCCTTCAGTTCATGAGCATGAGGATCTGAGACAGATGAGAGACCGAGGTCACTTTGTTCAGTAGGTAGCAAAGAAATTGACAGATTCCCTGTATCACATCAGCACCGATATCTTCTGAAGTGGTTTCTACACATGTACTTGTGGAACTGCACTCCTGTGATCCTGTCTGCACTTCACAAGCAGAAAGAGAGAGGGTTAGATAAGGATCTGACACAACATTCTCCCTCTCACAAAAAACACAAAGCTCACCATGTGGATCTTCTGTGATGTTACTGCCACCTCCCAGAACCACCTGTGTGTTCACCTAGAAAGTCTATCTTACCCTTGTTACTACTTCTGTGGTATTACCCATTGGTTCCTTGTTGGATATGGGCTCTGCTCTGCGTTCAGAAGAGGAACTGGATACAACAGTTTACTTGGAGACTCATCCTCAAGTCTGTTTTCATGCAACAGACTGTCACAAGTATGCTTTTCTTCCTGACTATGAGATGGTACAGGACTGGACAATTTGGCATGAGTGGCAAGTACCTTGTTGGATGCCGTGGCCATATTGGCCACCTCCAGGGTTTCTATTTCAACCTCCCTTAACAGCTATGATCTTGGTTCCACATCATGGCAAAAATGCGTCAGCGGATCCAAGGCATATGGATCGAGGATTTTAAGGGATCCTAGACCAAGGGATTGGTAACCTACTATAATCCATGACATTTTGTATGATGAGAAAGAAGAAGCTGATGTATCTTTAGAAGTTAATATTGTGCATCAAGACTTAGAACCTACAGACAAATCCTCCCCCAAGGGTTAATATTGGAGTAGCCTCATATCCCTCACCACCCGAGGTTGCTCTACAATTCCAGGAACTAGTAAGCAGAATGGTGTCTACAATGAAATTACCTTCTGATTCACTTCAGGAAATGCCTCATCCTATTTTTGATATGCTGGGGAATACTTCTACAGACAAGGTGTCTGCCCCTTTCGGAAAGTCTCTAACAGCCAGCAGAATCAGTATGGAATATTCCATATTCTTGTCAATCAATTGATAAAAAAGCTGATAGGTTGCATCAGATCCTGTATGAAGGGTTTTTTTATTTCTACATGCATTCTCCCCCTAACTGTGTGTTGGGAACTGCAACAATGCAGTGGGCAAGAATGGGATATTTACATTCTACTCCCGGTGACAGAGAGGGTAAAGAAATAGATTGCTTGGGAAGAAAGGTATTCTCTTCAGCATCTCTAAACATGAGGATAGCTAACTAGCTTCCTGTCTTGGCTATGTACCAGTTTCACCTCTGGAACAAGATCTCTCTCTTTACAAAAAAAAAATCTTCCTGTGGAACACTGCAAACTGATGAATGCCCTTATTCAAGAGGATCAAAATGTTGCAAAACGTGCATTAAGAGTGTCTTTCAATGTGTTGGGTGCATAGTCAAGATCAATAGTTGCAGCAATAAGTATTTGAAGACATGCATGGCTACACACCTCTTCTCCTCCCTAAGAAACAAGGTCATAGTTCGAAGACCTTCCCTTTGAGGGGGATGGACTCTTTTGTTAAAAATGAGTTGTTAGAGAACATTTAATAGATGAGATCAACAGCCAAATCCTTGGATCCTACAGCCTTGTAAGAGAAGAACTGAGGTGGCAATTGCTGCTGTCCCCCCTTTTATGGTCCCATCCTCAGAACATGCTCAACTGCTAAGGGGTGGGGCACGGAGAGGTGTGTGTGCCCTCGAATTGCTACTTGTACGTGGTAGGTTGCAGGACTGCTGTTGGCAGATCAGGCTTCTATGCCAGATATGGACTGGCCATAGAGCTTCCAGAGATACGCCCCAGATGCATTCACTATAAGATCCTCTAATGTTCCACGAGGTATGGCTGACGTGAGTGTAAATAAGGTGTGTTACACATAATGTTACCTCCTGTCTGAACAGTAGGATACAGTTCAGCATTCCATTATGCTAGAAGGCTACAACATTCAGCAGCATTGATTGGTACACATCCCAAGAGTGTGAATGTGCAGAATCTGTCTGAAAGAACCTCAGTTACAGGTAAGTAATCTTCCCCCCCTCTACAGATCTCTACTCTCCATTCCAACACACATCTGCTTATTTAGTTCAAAAATAAAGGTTGATGACTTTTTATTCCTGTTGGCTCCTGTAGTGCTATGAGCAAGTGACCTGGCTTCTATTCTGGTTTGTAGATCATCAGCAAATTGTTAACTAAACTGTAATTGTCAGCTAGAAAGAGCACAGCTTGATTTCAGGTTGCGTTTCTAGAGCAGGCAAGAGAAGAACAACCTTTTCACATGTTTCACATGTAAACTAAGAAAATGTACACTATTTACATGGAAAAGACAGATGTTGAAGTTCATCATGTCATTTTTATACCAAACAACTTTTCAGACTAAAATTGCATTTTTAGGTCTTGTTTCTTTGGTGGTGTGTTCTGGAAATTTTGTATGATACAATATCTTTACTATCCTCATACATTTTTTAAGTAATTTAATATCTAGCACTTGTATAGGAATTTTTGTCTTTAAAGCATCTTGCAAGCTGTAGCTAATGCTCCTGTGAGATAGGAAAATAGTAGCATGTCCATTTTAGAAATAAGAAAATACAGTTAACCAGGGTTAAGTGACTTGGCCAAGTTCACAAAGGGGGGATAGTGTCAACTGAGAGCGGAATATGTGCTTTAGTCATGTAATGAACTTCTAATGAATGAAGTTCTAATCATATCAATTAGTGGAAATTAGTTATCAAAAAGCTTAGCCACAGTGTAATTACACTGAGATTGTGATGCAACTACAGTGAATTACATCCACTGTCTCTTGAAGTGGTCTGTAAGGAGTGATTGGCTCACAGTCTTTTGCCCAGACTTCTTGATCACATCTTTATTGTACTTTTATTAAAAATGTCTTTGAGAAGATGTGTGAACTACTTAAAAATGTGTGTGAAAGTCCAAGTAAGCAGAGACTTTCCCTCTGGGGGTCCTTAGCGCAAAAGAAAATACATTGTGTGTCCTTAATCCAGTCCTGATTTGCCACAAAATCTGTCATACATGTTAACTATTGGAAGTCTGTACTGTTTACTAAGGACATGATCTTGAGCCCTTTGAAGTCAATGGTAAAGTTTCAGTGGGGCAGGATCAGACACGAAAATAGCAGATTGGGACTGCTGTGTATTGGAACAGTTCTGTGAGGGTGAAGGAGTGAAGCTTGTGCACTTCCTACTATATCAATTTTTATTTATTTTTTTATACTCAAAAATATAAAAATATAATGGCTGATTTTTAGAAACAGGCCTATTTTTGTCTAAAGTGCCAACTGATTAAAAAAACTGAATTGCCTAAAAAAATCATTATTTGTTTTGACCTAGTGGAGATAATGAATCAGAAGTGTGATTTGAAACCATCTGGTATCCTACAGGGCAAGCACAACATACCATAAAGAAAACCTGAGTTTGAGAAAAGCCTCAACTCTCTCGGTGTTTGTGGTGTTGGACATAAGTGATAACCTTGGCCTGTGGAAGGTAATGTATATACAGTAAATATGGCCAGGTACTCGGAGAAGGGGAATAAAGCTTATAAAGATAAGCTGTGGGGGACCTCAGCACCAGTTTTATATGAACCTTTAGACCAGAGGCTAGATTTGGTGATATGCCAGGAATTATGGAGTTCTCACCAGAGAAGTGGAGGAGAGGGTGAAAATATGTTGGGACATCATACACCAAATGTGAACTTCAGCATTAAACAAACATCATATTTATTAACAATAAGGGGCATAAATTCAAATAATCATATTGATTCAAAGTTAGAGGCTATAACTGGAAAACCTGGTATACAATTATAATGTTGCTGACTGATTTCTCTCTTTGTCAGGGTGAGATTCTCCCCCTTTGCACATGGAGTAGTCTTTTACTCCGTGAACGGTCCCATTGATTTTAGTGGCACTGCTCAAGGAGAAAGATGATATTCAATGCAAGTGAAACTGGTAGAATCTGATCCTTTGTGATTTAGAAATATTGTTGGGAAGGGGATTGTTTGCTGTACAGAGGAAAAAGAGTTTATAAGAAATACTGATGTTTCAGTTGGCTTAATGGTCCTTCAGTTTTCATGCTTTTGGAAATGTCACCTCTGATTGTTCCACATAATTGCAGCAACACCTGCTGGTGAGCACAGAACTGATATTCTGGAGGCTTTCCCATGGTTGACATCAGCCAACAAACCATTTTTGTGTTTAACAGATGTTTTTGATTTCCATTTCACATGGGATTTACTTAGACCCATTCTCTCACTAAAGTAAATGCCAATCGTTTATTTCAGGCAGTTTACCATCAGAAACAATGTGCAGACTTGGGTTCTGGCACTGAACTTAAGTAAAATGTTATTTACACACGTAATTGTTCTATGTTGTGTCCTATTCATACCTTTCTTTTTCCCCACTCATTCGCCTCATGGTAGCTAGACATAGTTTATTACCTTATAATTCAGAACCATCATTTATCTCTGTACAATACAAGTTCTTTTAAGCTGCTCTCACCCACAATGCCTTTTCTCTGGAGAAGTCGGTTGGATGGTGTGAGCTTCAGAAGCGGCCAGCAGTGTTATCCTATGAATTAGCAGACGAGTGCAGTGTGTGCATTCCTTTCTGAACATCAAGCCAAGCACTTTCCACTCTGGGCACTTGCTTGAGGCAAAGAGCGTGTCAGGGATATTTTTGAAATATAGGACTCCTGCTTACACTGCCTCTAATGCCACTGGGCCAGCTGAGGTGTTTTTTGTTTTGTTTTTTTTAAAAGGGTAGGTTTGTAAGTATGCGCTATGTACCGATAATCCCATCATACACTTTGGGAGAAAATAGTTTTCACTTAGAAATGTAGAAATTAAGGTAGGATTCACAAGTTTGCCCAGTGGCACTCAGAGAAAATTGTACACCTCATCCCATGTATGGGTCTTCGGAAAATACTTACACCGGCTCTAGAGAGCTCTTCATGTAGAAGTGCTGGAAAGCAGAATAACAGAAACCAAAACTGAGGTAGAAAAGACTTGGTAAGTCAAGTGGATCCTGATTTTCAAAGGTGCTCACTCGAGCTGGGCAGGAGATGGTTATTCCTTTCTGCTAAACAGAGGAGGAAACAGAGACCTTGTGCAGTTTTTTGATGAATAATGAGTGAGACCTCACCCAGTTTATCCAATAGCCTGGAAGTTAGAGCAGTCGCCTCGGGTGTGGGAAGCCCAGATTTAAGATCCCTTTCTTCCTGATTCAGATCAGGGTTTTTAACCTGGGTGTCCCACACTTAGGTTCTGCATTTAGGAAGGAAGAATCCCATGCACTGCTACAGATTAGGAACCGAATGGCTAGGCAGCAGTTCTGCAGAAAAGGACCTAGGGGTTACAGTGGACGAGAAGCTGGATATGAGTCAGCAGTGTGCCCTTGTTGCCAAGAAGGCTAATGGCATTTTGGGCTGTAAAAATAGGAGCATTGCCAGCAGATCGACGGATGTGATCATTCCCCTCTGTTCGGCATTGGTGAGGCCTCATCTGGAATACCATGTCCAGTTTTGGGCCCCACAGTACAAAAAGGATGTGGAAAAATTGGAAAGAGTCCAGTGGAGGGCAACGAAAATGATTGGGAGCCAGAGCACATGACTTATGAGGAGAGGCTGAGGGAACTGGGATTATTTAGTCTGCAGAAGAGAAGAATGAGGGGGGGTTTTGATAGCTGCTTTCAGCTACCTGAAAGGGGGTTCCAAAGAAAATGGATCTAGACCAGTGGTTCTCAAACTGGGATTTGTGAACCCCTTGGGGTTCACAAATTGTTACAGGGGGTTCTCGGGAAAGAATTCCCTAATGGCAGACAGAGCTGTCACTAGGGACCCCGGGCAGCATGGGGCCAGCAGCCCAGATCCCCTGAACTTCCAAGAGCTAAGCAGATCAAAGCAAACATATCTATCACACTGAGGGGATTTAAACATCAAGATTCCTTATAAGAAATGGAAAGGGAGGTTGATATTTTCTGCTGTTTTTAAAATTAAATATGTAGCTAGTATTGTTTTTTAAATTTATTATGAAGAACAAGTTTAAGCTTTGTTGTAAAGTGCATTGTTTGCCTGGACTGCTCAAGACCTGAATGCTTGTGTAGGAGGAACTCTTTGAATAGTCTTCTTAAATACCTTTATAGGAGCCTTGGCTTATAACAGGCTTATTCAAAGTGATACAATCTATGAAAGTGAGATCTTGGAAGAGTGTTGCCATTTTCATAATGTAATAAAAATACCGTACTGATAAATAATAATAAATAGTGTGTAATAAGCATGTCATAAAAACAAATTTTATATTTCCAAGATCACTGCTTTTATAATTTATACTGAGGGAAAGGAGAATATCTCTGGAAATATTCATTTTTAGGAGCGGGTTCGTGAGACTTGACATTTTAGTGAAAGGGGCTCACAGGTTGACAAAGTTGGTGAACCACTGATCTAGACTGTTCTCAGTGATACCAGATGACAGAACAAGGAGTAATGGGCTCAAGTTGCAGTGGGGGAGGTTTAGGTTGTATATTAGGAAAAACTTTTTCACTAGGAGGGTGGTGAAGCACTGGAATGGGTTACCTAGGGAGGTGGTGGAATCTCCTTCCTTAGAGGTTTTTAAGGTCAGGCTTGACAAGACCTGGCTGGGATGATTTAGTTGGGGATTGGTCCTGCTTTAAGCAGGGGGTTGGACTAATGGGGGCCAACAGGGGCTGTGGGAAGTGGCGCGGGCTGAGGGATGTATCGGTTGCTGCTTCCCGCAGCCCCCATTGGCCTGCAGTGGCGACCGCAGCCAGTGGGAGTCATGATCGGCCGAACTTGGACTTGATCTCCAGCTTCCTTGCTATTCCTTCCCCTCTTTTTTTTAAATTCAGTGTAAAAGTATAATTAGGAAGGCCAAAAAAGAATTGGAAGAGCAGCTAGCAAAAGATACAAAAACTAACACAAATTTTTCTAAGTATATCTGAAGCAGGAAGTCTACCAAACAATCTATGGGGACACTTGATGATCAAGAAGCTAAAGGAGTACTCGCGGAAAACAAGGGCATTGTGGAGCAGCTAAATTAATTCTTTGCATTGGGCTTCACTGCAGAGGATGTGAGTGAGATTCATACACCTGTGCCATTCTATTTAGGTGACATATCTGAGGAACTGTCCCAAATTGAGGTGTCACTAGAGGAAGTTTAAGAATAAATGGGTAAATTAAACAATAAGAAGTCACCAGGACTAGGTGGTATTCACTCATGAGTTATGAAGGAACTCAAATATGAAATTACAGAACTACCATTACGATATGTAATCTACCACTTAAATCAGTCTCTGTACCAGATGGCTGAATGATAGCTAATGTAACCCCAATTTTTAAAAAAGCTCCGGAGGCGATCCTGGCAAGTATCAGGCCAGTAAGCCTAACTTTCAGTATCAGGCTACTTGGATGAAAGTATAGTAAAGAACAGAATTATCAGATACATTGATGAATATGATTTGTTGGGGAAGAGTCATTATAGTTTTTGTAAAGGGAAATCATGCCTCACCAATCTGCTAGAATTCTTGGAGGGGGTTAACAAGCATATGGACAAGGGGGATCCAGTGCATATAGTGTACTTAGATTTTCAGAAGGTCTTTGACAAGATCCCTCACAAAAGGCTCTTAAGCAAAGTAAATAGTCATGGGATAATGGGGAAGGTCCTCTCATGGATCTGTAACTAGTTAAGGGATAGGAGAAAAGGGGTAGGAATCAGCTTTCTTGGGCTAAAACCCACTTCATCAGATGCATGGAGTGGAACATACAATAGGGAGGCATAAATACACAGCAGATGAAAAGATGGGAGTTGCCTTACTAAGTGGGTGGTCAGTGCTAACAAGCCAATTCAATTAAGGTGGAAGTGGGCTATTCTCAACAATTGACAAGAAGGGGTGGAAATCATTTTTGTAGTGCTAATGAGGCCAGAGTAAACAAGGTGGCCCATTTCAAACAGTTGACAAGAAGGTGTGGGTATCAGCAGGGGGGAATTAGTTTTTGTAGTGACCCATCCACTCCTTGTCTTTATTCAGGACTAATTTGATGGTGTCCAGTTTTCAAATGAATTCCAGTTCTGCAGTTTCTTGTTGGAGTCTGTTTTTGAAGTTTTGTTGTTGAAGAATTGCCACTTTTGAGTCTGTTGTTGAGTGTCCAGGGAGATTGAAGTGTTCTGCTACTGGTTTTTGAATGTTATAATTCCTGATGTCAGATTTGTGTCCATTTATTCTTTTGTGTAGAGACTGCCCAGTTTTGTTAGTCTCTAAGGTGCCACGAGGACTCCTCATTGTTTTTGCTGATACAGACTAACACGGCTACCACTCTGAAAAGGGTAGGAATAAATTATCAGTTTTCATAATGGAGATAGGTAAATAGTGGTGTCCCCCAGGGATCTCTGTGGTGGGTCAGTGCTGGTCAACATAGTCATAACTGATCTGGGAAAAGGGGTAAACAGGTGGCAAAGTTTGCAGATGATCCAAAATTACTCAAGATAGTGAAATCCAAAGCAGATTGCGAAGAGTTGCAAAGTGATCTCACAAAACAAAGGGCAACAAAATGGCAGATGAAATTCAGTGTTGATAAATGCAAAATAATGCACATTGGAAAACATAATTCCAACTACACATACAAAATGAGGGGGTGTAAATTAGCTGTCACTACTCAATAAAGAGAGCTTGGTGTTATTGCAGGTAGTTTTGTGAAAACACATGCTCAGTGTGCAGCGGCAGTCAAAAAAGCTAACGGAATGTTGGGAATCATTAGGAAAGGGATAGATGATAACAGAAAACATCCTAATGCCACTATATAAATCCAGGTACACCCACATCTTGAATATTGTGTGCAGTTCTGGTAACCCTGTCTCAAAAAGATATATTAGAATTGGAAAGGCATAGAGAAGAGCAACAAAAATGATTAGGAGTATAGAACAGCTTCCATATGAGAAATTTAAGAAGACTATTACTTTTCATCTTGAAAAGAGACAACTAAAGGGAACGGGGTATGATAGAGCTTCATAACATCATGGCTGGTGTGGAGAAGGTGAATCGGGAATGTAATGTACCCCTTCACATAACCCAGCAACCAGGGCCCCCCACAATAAAAGAATCAAGGTGGCACAAATGAAATAGCAAATCAGTCAGCAGGTTTAAAACAAACAAAAGGAAGGACTTCTTCACAGTCAACCTGTCAAACTCGTTGCCAGGGAATATTGTGAAGGCCAAAATTATAACTGGGTTCAAAAAAGAATTAGATAAGTTCATGGAGGTTAGGTCCATCTGTGGCTATTAGTCAAGATGGTCAGGGATGCAACTCCATGCTCTCGGTGTTCGGAAGCCTCTGACTGCCAGAAGCTGGGACTAGACAACAGGAGATGGATCACTCTATAATTGCCCTGTTCTGTTAATTCCCTCTGAAGCATCTGGCACTGCTCACTGTCGGATGACAGGATACTGGGCTAGATGGACCATTGTTCTGACCCAGTATGGCCGTTCTATGCCCATCCCACTGTTTGTCTCCTGTTATTTTATATTCTTAGGTCTGATGCAAAGCATTAGAGATCCCAGACTCCACGGTGCAGGCATACAAGTCTGGGAAACAACATGGACCTTTGAACATCTGTCTAGAAGGCTAAGTTTTAGGTTTATAGGCAGGTAACGTCTTGGGCAGTGGTTGAATGAAACAGAAGATATTTTGACGTTACTTTATAGAAAATGCGCCAGAGGGAGGCTTCCAGGGAAGGGAGATGTAGCTGAATGGGCAAAAGAGAGGTGTGCCTTTTAATATAAAGGATCAGTCCAACACCAACTTTACAACAAAAGAGCTACCAGCCCTCTGATGTATATGACTTCATTGCCCTTGCATGTTTCAGAACATTTAGGTGGAGGAGGTAACTGTATCCTGTCTTGCTGATACAGCAAATCTAATACTGTAACCGCCCATGGCACTGCTCTCCACTGCGTAAGAAGTTAATCCAGATCTGGTCTGGGACTTGATTGCACAACTAGTTGGTCAGGAGACAAGTCATTAACATGAAAGCTATATGGATGCACATTTCTTCATTGTGTGCCTGTTGGGATCAAGAAAGCAAAGAAATTCAGGGCTTTGCTACCAGCAAGTTAAATGGCATATATACAGAATGCTGTTCCATAAATATTAGAATGCTGTAATTTTTTAATTTGGGTATGAGGTGAAAATACAAAAGGTAAAGCTTGTGCGACTAATCTTGTGTAGAAAATTTATTTAGATACAATAACAAAGTTATTCTACAAAAATTAATTCGAACATAGTGCAGTCAGTTGTGATCAAGGAACATACACTTATTGTGAAATACATGGTTGCTAAAGATAATTAATTGAAAATGTTAGATTCTGTAATTGGTTTGTGATAGGCTAGGAACAGAAATATTTCAGGCTTATCCACATAATACAGTGTCTGGTAACTAGCTAAGCACATAGCTTTTGAAATATCTGAGCACTCTTTAATAGTGGTAGAGGTCAGCCATAAAACTGTACATGGAAGATGTGGTAAATCTTTCCCAGGATTATAGAAGCACTTTTAACTAGAGAGACCCTGTTCATGTCAGTAAAATAAAACTCAGTGCTATTTCTGTTTAGTTTTCTGTATAAGTAAGAAAGTGTACCTTAGTTAGTCTCCTCTTGTTACTCTGAGATACAGGGCAAGAGACATGAGATTTCTGATGATATCTGGGTAACTACAAGAACCAAACTGAAGGAGTCTGTGGTGTTTTCAGATCCTTGAGGTGTGTGCAGATTTGTATTGATGTTTTTACTGTTATATATCTTATATTGACCCTGATCCATCCCCTGTGATTGCACTGGTTTATCCCATTCTGAAACCACAAAGCATCCAGAAAGCTGGCTTAACTGGAAACTCCATAATTCCCCTTGCAGCGGCACAGTAGCTAGCAAACAGAGCTCTAAACGGGAGTTTGAGTGGGAGTTCTGTTGGAGGAAAACGTAGTTGTACTTGGTTTTGTATTTTTAGTATTTGTGTGTGTGTAGGGGCTTTGTGCTGGGAGAGCAGCTGAGCCTGATTAGGGGGTGGGGCTTTGTGCTGGGAGAGCAGCTGAGCCCTGCTTAGGGGGTGGGGCTTCTGACTGGGGTCCTATAAAGGTAGCCAGCCAGCCAGTCGGCACAGGCAGCTGCAGCGGCACAGGAGCTAGCAAACAGAGCTCTAAACAGGGGAGTTGGAGTGGGAGTTCTGTTGGAGGAGAAGATTAACAGGATTTAGGTGGGAAGGCGATGACAGATACAGAGGCAGCTGTGGGAGTGACTCCTGTAGTGGAAGACACATTGAGGATGACTGGATGTGGAAGCTGTGGTATGTACATGATCCTGGAGGGGGGAACCGGTAAGAGTTCTTTCTGCATGAAATGTCGTCTGATAGAGCTGATGGAGGAAAAGATCCGAGGTTTGGAGATGCAGGTGGAAAGTCTGGTTCAGTTTAGGAAGAGGTTTCAGCAGATGATGGAGCAAAGATATGAGGTATCTGAAGGGAAAAGCTCAGACTCACAGATGGAACCAGGGCTGGGGAATTTTGAGGAGAGACTGGATGAGGAAAGTGGTCAGTGGAAACATGTGACTCAAAGAACCAGGCAGAGGAAAAGACGGGCTAGTGAAGGAGAAATAGAGCTTAGGAATAGGTTTGCAGAGTTGGAAAATGCTGAAGGGGCTCAGCAGGTACTTGTTGAAGGTGGAAGGGTAAGGAAGAAGAGAAGAGAGGCTAGTCCTATAGGAAAAGCGGAAGAGTCAAGGGAGTCTACACCAAATATGAGCCCCAGGAGGATACAGGATGGGTTGAAGAAGATTATAAGGGAAAATAGGAATGGAAAGAACTTGCAGCCAGAGGGAACAGGGGAGAGACTGGAGAATAGCACAGTCACCAGGAAAAGGCAGGTCTATGTGATCGGGGACTCTTTATTGAGAAGAATAGACAGGTCTGTAACTAGAGCTGATCCTGAGACTAGAAGGGTGTGCTGTCTTCCGGGTGCTAAGATACGGGATGTAGACCTGAGGTTGAAAAGGATCCTAAAGGGAGCAGGAAAGAATCCCCTAATTATCCTTCATGTGGGAACAAATGATACGGCTAGATTCTCGCTGGAAAGTATTAAGGGAGACTATGCTAGGCTGGGGAAGACGCTTAAGGAAATTGAGGCTCAGGTGATCTTTAGCGGGACCCTTCCTGTTCCTAGAGAAGGGCAACAAAGGTGTGACAAGATTATGACTGTCAACAGATGGCTTAGGCAGTGGTGCTATAAGGAGGGCTTTGGGATGTATGGCCACTGGGAGGCATTCACGGACAGAGGACAGTTCTCTCGGGATGGACTTCATCTGAGTAGGGAAGGAAATAGACTTCTAGGATCAAGGCTGGCACAACTGATAAAGAGAGCTTTAAACTAGGAATTAGGGGGAGATGGATGGGAGATGTCCAGGAAATCTCCACGCCAGATTTTAGCATTGAGAGGGAAGAAGACAAAGTAAGAAAGGATACAGCCATGGGTAGGAGAATGTATATAAGGAGCGAGGGCAGTGTGGATACTAGTCTAATAGGTTATACTGGCTGTAGAATGACAGTGCCTAATAGGGTACAAAATGTGAGCAAGGCCAAACAGCAAAAATTAAGATGTTTATACACCAATACGAGGAGCCTAGGTAACAAAATGGAGGAACTAGAGCTACTGGTGCAGGAAGTGAAACCAGATATTCTAGGGATAACAGAAACATGGTGGAATAGTAGTCATGACTGGACTACAGGTATTGAAGGGTATGTGCTGTTTAGGAAAGACAGAAACAAAGGTAAAGGTGGTGGAGTAGCATTGTATATCAATGATGAGGTAGAATGTAAAGAAATAAGAAGCGATGCAATGGATAAGACAGAGTCTGTCTGGGCAAAAATTACATTGGGGAAGAAAACTAGTAAAGCCTCTCCTACGATAGTGCTTGGGGGGTGCTATAGACCTCCGGGACCTAATTTGGATATAGATAGAGCCCTTTTTAATGTCTTTAATAAAGTAAATACTAATGGAAACTGCGTGATCATGGGAGACTTTAACTTCCCAGATATAGACTGGAGGACCAGTGCTAGTAATAATAATAGGGCTCAGATTTTCCTAGATGTGATAGCTGATGGATTCCTTCATCAAGTAGTTGCTGAACCGACTAGAGGGGATGCCATTTTAGATTTAATTTTGGTGAGTAGCGAGGACCTCCTAGAAGAAATGGTTGTAGGGGACAATCTTGGCTCAAGTGATCATGAGCTAATTCAGTTCAAACTAAATGGAAGGATTAACAAAAATAAATCTGCAACTAGGGTTTTTGATTTCAAAAGGGCTGACTTTCAAAAATTAAGGAAATTAGTTAGGGAAGTGGATTGGACTGAAGAACTTATGGATCTAAAGGTAGAGGAGGCCTGGGATTACTTTAAATCAAAACTGCAGAAGCTATCGGAAGCCTGTATCCCAAGAAAGGGGAAAAAATTCATAGGAAGGAGTTGTAGACCAAGCTGGATGAGCAAGCATCTTAGAGAGGTGATTAAGAAGAAGCAGAAAGCATACAGGGAGTGGAAGATGGGAGGGATCAGCAAGGAAAGCTACCTAATTGAGGTCAGAACATGTAGGGATCAAGTGAGACAGGCTAAAAGTCGAGTAGAGTTGGACCTTGCAAAGGGTATTAAAACCAATAGTAAAAGGTTCTATAGCCATATAAATAAGAAGAAAACTAAGCAAGAAAAAGTGGGGCCGCTTAACACTGAGGATGGAGTGGAGGTTAAAGATAATCTAGGCATGGCCCAATATCTAAACAAATACTTTGCCTCAGTCTTTAATAAGGCTAAAGAGGATTTGGGGATAATGGTAGCATGACAAATGGGAATGAGGATATAGAGGTAGATATTACCATATCTGAGGTAGAAGCAAAACTGAAACAGCTTAATGGGACTAAATCGGGGGACCCAGATAATCTTCATCCAAGAATATTAAAGGAATTGGCACCTGAAATTGCAAGCCCATTAGCAAGAATTTTTAATGAATCTGTAAACTCAGGAGTAGTACCGAATGATTGGAGAATTGCTAATATAGTTCCAATTTTTAAGAAAGGAAAAAAAAGTGATCTGGATAACTACAGGCCAGTTAGTTTGACATCTGTAGTATGCAAGGTCCTGGAAAAAATTTTGAAGGAGAAATTAGTTAAGAACATTGAAGTCAATGGTAAATGGGACAAAATACAACATGGTTTTAAAAAGGTAGATCGTGCCAAACCAACCTAATCTCCTTTTTTGAAAAAGTAACAGATTTTTTAGATAAAGGAAATGCAGTGGATCTAATTTACCTAGATTTCAGTAAGGCATTTGATACCGTGCCACATGGGGAATTATTAGTTAAATTGGAGAAGATGTGGATCAATATGAACATCAAAAGGTGGATAAAGAATTGGTTAAAGGGAAGACTGCAACGGGTCCTACTGAAAGGAGAACTGTCAGGTTGGAGGGAGGTTACCAGTGGAGTTCCTCAGGGATCGGTTTTGGGACCAATCTTATTTAATCTTTTTATTACTGACCTTGGCACAAAAAGTGGGAGTGTGCTAATAAAGTTGATACAAAGCTGGGAGGTATTGCCAATTTGGAGAAGGATCGGGATATTATACAGGAGGATCTGGATGACCTTGTAAACTGGAGTAATAGTAATAGGATGAACTTTAATAGTGAGAAGTGTAAGGTTATGCATTTAGGGATTAATAACAAGAATTTTAGTTATAAGTTGGGGATGCATCAGTTAGAAGTAACGGAAGAGGAGAAGGACCTTGGAGTATTGGTTGATCATAGGATGACTATGAGCTGCCAATGTGATATGGCTGTGAAAAAAACTAATGCGGTTTTGGGATGCATCAGGAGAGGCATTTCCAGTAGGGATAAGGAGGTTTTAGTGCCGTTATACAAGGCACTGGTGAGACCTCACCTAGAATACTGTGTGCAGTTTTGGTCTCCCATGTTTAAAAAGGATGAATTCAAACTGGAGCAGGTACAGAGAAGGGCTACTAGGATGATCCGAGGAATGGAAAACTTGTCTTATGAAAGGAGACTTAAGGAGCTTGGCTTGTTTAGCCTAACTAAAAGAAGATTGAGGGGAGATATGATTGGTCTCTATAAATATATCAGAGGGATAAATACAGGAGAGGCAGAGGAATTATTTCAGCTCAGCACCAATGTGGACACAAGAACAAATGAGTATAAACTGGCCACCAGGAAGTTTAGACTTGAAATCAGACGAAGGTTTTTAACCATCAGAGGAGTGAAGTTTTGGAATAGCCTTCCAAGGGAAGCAGTGGGGGCAAAAGATCTATCTGGTTTTAAGATTCTACTCGATAGGTTTATGGAGGAGATGGTATGATGGGATAATGGGATTTTGGTAAGTAATTGATCTTTAAATATTCAGGGGAAATAGGCTAAATCCCCTGAGATGGGATATTAGATGGATGGGATCTGAGTTACCCAGGATAGAATTTTCTGTAGTATCTGGCTGGTGAATCTTGCCCATATGCTCAGGGTTTAGCTGATTGCCATATTTGGGGTCGGGAAGGAATTTTCCTCCAGGGCAGATTGGAGAGGCCCTGAAGGTTTTTCGCCTTCCTCTGTAGCATGGGGCATGGTTGACTTGAGGGAGGCTTCTCTGCTCCTTGAAGTCTTTGAACCATGATTTAAGGACTTCAATAGCTCAGACATGAGTGAGGTTTTTCATAGGAGTGGGTGGGTGAGATTCTGTGGCCTGCGCTGTGCAGGAGGTCGGACTAGATGATCAGAATGGTCCTTTCTGACCTTAGTATCTATGAATCTATGAATTCCTCAGGTGATCGTGAGGCTGTATAAGGGGTGTTGCTGGAGCATCCTTGTGCTCTGGCAATTTCCAGGTGCCAGCAAAACCATTTGGTGCTTTGAGCTTCTGATTGTAAATTTAAGCAGCCCTGAGGCTGGTCAAAGTTGACCTGGAGGAGTGAACTAGTGCTAGACTGAGGCTCCTGAAGGTTACTTAAAGTTACCTTTGCACCTACCATCAACTACTGCATGGGCATCTCTGACATGGTCCAGGACCTAGATCATTACTTTAAACATATAGGAGTAAAATTAATGTGTTTTGTATTTGAGTATGTGATGTGATCTTTTTCATCTTAATGTTTTATTTAATACTGCCCCCGATAGACAAATATATTTTGGAGCTCTTCAAGATACTTGGGCCCACGCTGAACTGAATCTTGGAAGCAGGAATAATCTCAGGGCTGTTATCAAAGCTCTTAAAGCTTTGTTTTTAGGGGCAAACTGGTAGTGGGTTTGAGGCCCTGTGAAAATGTCCATACCAAGTTCTTCCATCAGATGTTCATGTGCAATTTCTGATAAAGTCAAAGGGGGTGGGGGCAGGTTCTTGTACACATTGAGGGCAAAATGAGTATTTTAAAATTGTATATAATACGGATCTATGTAATTAGCTACCCAGAAGGTCTTGCTCTCTCCTCCACAAATGCATGCTACTGTCTCTTCCAGAATCCTTGGATGAGGAGCCTTGCTGCCAAATCCCTTCTCTTTTCTTACACACCATTTTCCAAAGCCTAGATCCCACTCCCCCTGGCTTAGTGCAAAGGAATAGTTGGGAGGTGCAGATAGACTCAGAGAGACCTTTCCATTGTTCTCTGGAGTCTCCTCTTCTTCTTCTTCTCATACCAAAGCACCTGGGGGACCGTATGGGGAACCGTATCATGTTGCCGTTCGTTCCTGTCCATGGCTTGTTTCTCCCTTAAGCCTTGCCTGGTTATGTCCCTGTGTACAATATCCCACCATAGAGTCAGTGGGTCAGCTCCAGGTCTGACTGACTTCAGGTTGTGTTTGCATTATTTTCGTTGGCATCTGTCGTCTATTTTTCTTCTACAGTGTTCGCACCATCATAATCTTTTATACTGCAGCTAATGCCATACCTTGACTTCACATCCTACTCTTCTTCCAAATTCATTTGTCTTAAAATCATTCCACTTTAATACCTGCCATCATCTGAAGAACTTTCATCTCTTCTGCCTTTAGCCTTCTGATGTCTGTTTCATTTAATGCAGCTGCTTCCGTACGATAGAGCAATATTGTTAATATACTAGTTTGATGCACTTTCACTTTGGTACCTAACATAATGGTTTTATCTGTCCATAATTTCATTAACTTCTGTGCAGCACATGTAGCTAAGGCACATCTCCTTTTAACTCCATCCTTGGTGGAACCATCAAGACTGATCAAGCTTCCTAGGTACACATAAGATTTTACTTGTTCTACCATTTAACTGCTGCTGCATTTCAACACCTGATCTATTGTTCCTTTTCCAATAAGCAACCACTTTGTCATCTTGACATTTATTGTAAATCCAAGTGGACTACACCAATTTTCCAGCGTAACAAAGAATATCATCATTAATTTAAACATGTCTGCCAGCTGTATGATGTCATCTGCATCAGAGAAAGAGCTTAACTCTAGATCATTCAGTGTCATGCTCTCCAGCTCATCTACTATTCTTACTGTCCAATTTTAGAACATGATGAAAAGTGACAGTGGTTCCATTACCCTTTGTCTTACATCAAACCTTAACTTCAACTAGTTGCTTAATTTTCCACCAATTCTTACGGCAATAGAGGAGTGTACATACATAATTTTATAATTGCGGTTATCCTATCTGGAATTCCATATGATTTTACTACTTTCATAATTCTTCCCTCCAAACCAAATCCAATGCTTTTATGAAGTCAATAAAAACAGTAAATGTCTTTAATCCCCATTTTCACATTTTCTTTATATCACCTGTTGGAGCATGAATATCTGATTAGTGCAAAGTTGTTCTGGTCTGAAGCCACACGGTTTCTCACCTACTACTTCCTTTAAAACTAGCCTTACTCTATTGACAAGTTACTTTCATCATGACTTTTCCTGGTGCTGATAATAAATTTATGCCTCTAGAATTATTTGGATTGGCAGGATCTCCCATACTTTAGGATTGGTATGGAATCATAGGATATCAGGTTGGAAGGGACCTCAGGAGGTCATCTAGGCCAACCCCTTGCTCAAAGCAGGACATAATCCCCAACTAAACCATCCCAGCCAGGGCTTTGTCAAGCCTTACCTTAAAAACCTCTAAGGAGGGAGATTCTACCACCTCTCTAGGTAACCCATTCCAGTGCTTCACCACCCTCCTAGTGAAAAAGTTTTTCCTAATATTCAACCTAAACCTCCCCCCACTGCAATTTGAGACCATTACTCCTTGTTCTATCATCTGGTACCACTGAGAATGTCTAGATCCATCCTCTTTGGAACCCCCTTTCAGGTAGTTGAAAGCAGCTATCAAATCCCCCCTCGTTCTTCTCTTCCGCAGACTAAATAATCCCAGTTCTCTCAGACTCTCCTCATAGGTCATGTGCTCCGGCCCCCTTATCATTTTTGTTGCCCTCCGCTGGAATCTTTTCAATTTTTCCACATCCTTCTTGTAGTGTGGGGCCCAAAACTGGACACGGTACTCCAGATGAGGCCTCACCAATGCCGAATAGAGGGGAAAGATCACGTCCCTTGAACTGCCAGCAGTTCTCATACTTATACAGCCCAAAATGCCATTAGCCTTCTTGGCAACAAGGGCATATTTTTGACTCATATCCAGCTTCTCGTCCACTGTCTAAGTCCTTTTCTGCAGAACTGCTGCCTAGCCACTCAGTCCCTAGTCTGTAGCAGTGCATGGGATTCTTCCTTCCTAAGTGCAGGACTCTGCATTTGTCCTTGTTGAACTTCATGAGATTTTTTTTGGCCCAATCCTCTTAATTTGTCTAGGTCCCTATATAGCCAATCATTTGGTCACCACCTCTTGCTCCCATGCCTTCTTATATATTTTTCCTAATGTTTTGATAGTACTTGTCTTGCGAGCTTCAGCAGCTCAGCTGTTACATTGTCCATTTCTGGAGCTTTCCCATTTTTTGACTGCTTCAATGTCTTATTCATTTTTGTGGATGCTAGCTAATTCAGATTGCGCTGTTGATACTGTAAATGTCAGTGTTGTCAACTATTTCACTACTCAAAGTATTTAAGAAAGGAGTGGAAATATTTTATTGTAAAGATGTAAAGTAGCTTTTCCCAAAGTGTGACACATGCCTCCTGGGGTGGGGTGGGGTACAGAAGATAAATTAAGATAAGTAGGCATTTAACACCACATGATGGGGTTGTAGTGGGGTACAATTATGTTAATTTAGCAGAACATGAAAGGCAGGGAGAGGCTTGGCTTTCAAACGTTTGAGAAATACTGTCTTAATAGCACATTACCGCTCCACCCATGCTTTGTCTTTCAGTACCATCAGAGCATGTTTTACAGTGATTAGCATTTGGTCTGAATCTCATAATCCACAGGTGTATTATCACATCTGCACACTATGAGATTCCTATCAAGTACTTAGTCTTGTGTTGCTATAGGAACCAATCTTGTTTTTATACATTACCTAATTAAACCAACCTTCCTTTTAGTCTTTTTGTTATCTTCGGGTCTAATTAATTTTTCAAGGTACAGCCCTGTACCATTTGTATGTTTGTATGACTTGTGCTAAAGTACAATCAGACTTTTTCATTCAAAACAATCATAAAGTATATGTTCAGTAAATAAATCTGGTACGTAAAGGAAGAAGTTTATGAATTTTCAATACTTCATGTGGATATTTAGTAAAGAACATATACCAAATTACTCAGGAAAGTTGCAAGATCATATTTTTGTTTAAGGCCTGACATGGTTCCTTCCCCACTCTGAACTCTAGGGTACAGATATGGGGATCTTCATGAAAGACCCCCTAAGCTTATTCTTACCAGCCTAGGTTAAAAACTTCCCCAAAGTACAAACTTTGCCTTGTCCTTGAGCAGTATGCTGCCACCACCAAGCGTTTTAAACAAAGAACAGGGAAAGAGACCACTTGGAGATGTCTTCCCCCAAAATATCCCCCCAAGCTCTAAACCCCCTTTCCTGGGGAAGGCTTGATAAGAATCCTCACCAATTGGTACAGGTGAACACAGATCCAAACCCTTGGATCTTAAGAACAATGAAATCAATCAGGTTCTTAAAAGAAGAATTTTTAATTAAAGAAAAGGTAAAAGAATCACCTCTGTAAAATCAGGATGGTAAATACCTTACAGGGTAATCAGATTCAAAACATAGAGAATCCCTCTAGGCAAAACTTTAAGTTACAAAAAGACACAAAACCAGGAATATACAGACCATGTACCATATACAGACCATATACATGTCCCTCCAGTACAGCTTATTTTACCAGCCATTAAACAAAAGAAAATCTAACACATTTGCTAGCTAGATTACTTACTAACTTAACAGGAGTTGGAAGGCTGTCATTTCTGATCTGTTCCCGGCAAAAGCATCATACAGACAGACAGAACCCTTTGCTTCCCCCCCCCAGATTTGAAAGTATCTTGTCCCCTCATTGGTCATTTTGGGGCAGGTGCCAGTGAGGTTACCTTAGCTTCTTAACCCTTTACAGGTGAAAGGGTTTTGTCTCTGGCCGGGAGGGATTTTGTAGCACTGTATACAGAAAGGTGGTTACCCTTCCCTTTATATTTATGACAAGGCCATTTTGATATTTGAAGCCTTTTCTCCAGTGTTTTAAATCTCTTCCAGCGCCATAAATAAATTTTCTCTCTCTTACTTGCTCTCTCTCACGCACTCACTCAAATCTAGAACAGAGAGAGAATTTTTTTTAAAAAAGGGCAACATCTAGTTATAGGTGTAAAAGATTATACAGTATCAGGCTTTTGTTTTCGGAATAAAAATAGTATAGGGAATCAGCAGGCACTGAGCCAAGGTACAGTATTCACTGGTGCAACTAATAGATAAATTTATTATAATTTAATATAGATGGTGGATAGAGATGGTTAGATTGTAATTGAAGCTAAGTGAATAATTCCAATGAATAATTAATTCAATGAATGTAGCCTATTTTCCGCTCAGAAAATATTTGCAAATTTTTATTTTTTCATGTGTAATTTTTCACATTTATGGTTGTCCCTATTTTTTCTATAGTCAAAAGTTATTTAAGTGAATTGTGTTTTGCTGGTTGCTATGAAAACGATGACATCTCTTACTCACCTGCCACTGAGTGCATGTGTGAGTATCCCTATTCAGAGCCCTTTGAAGTCAATGGGTTTCTGTGAGTGGCAGCCCTGCTTCCGTACGGCTCTGTGTAGAGGCAGGGGTGCATCTGTGCAGTCAAATACAGGTTCAGGGTCTTTCCATTCCTTTCCTTTCCATTTCCATTCTACTGCAGGTATTCTCTATGTTTAGCAAATGTCAAACTTTTAATGTGATGCCTCCTTTAAATGAAGAACAAACTAATAAGATCTCAACTTAAAAAAATGAGGGTTCACTCACTGACACACAAGTCTGACGTGTGGCTAAAAAAGAAAATACTTTGTAGACAATGAAAATGAATATTTTACTTGGAAATATATATGCAGAGTTATACCTATATTACATGTACAAAGTAATAAAAATACATAAAGAATGTCTCTCTCCTTTTCTTGTTAAATGCCCCTGAAGGGTTGCAGCATTCTACATTTTAGGAGAAGGCATACAAAAATTTAGCCATGCACATGCTTTTCAAAAGTCAAATAATCATCCTTGGGCACAGTCTGAGTAAATGATCTGTGTAAGAGTTTGGGGAGTGCTTCAGTCAGGCCATGGAGCAGCAGCAATACAGCCTCAGGGTTGCAGTCGTTTCTGTGGTGGCTGGTCCCCCGAACCCTTCTAGATCTTACTAGAAAATTCCTGTGTTCAGATTCTTCCCTCACTTTAGGACACACTGAATCCCTGCACACAGTTCAGAGCCCTTTCTTGGATTCCCTGAATCTACCTTTCTTGGATTCTCCTGCACAGGCTCCCTGCACTCTATTTAATTCTGTTACCCTTATGACGACATTTCCCAAACTTTCAAAACCTTAGATCCCCTTAAATCATGACCCCCACCCCTTTGAACTGAACACTACCATATATTGAAGGTTCCTAAACATACTAATTTATATATCTTCTCCACCTCCTTTACAGCCCCATGCAGCCCCAGGCTAGTCCTTGCACCCCACATTGTGTGTAACACTGGTATAGATTTTCATAATGTGATACTTCCTCTCTCTTCTTGCAGTGAAATACTTTTGAATGTCAACATTAACTGTCATTGGCATTTGAGTTAGCAGCACCCATTGAAACAAAATGAGACAATTTACATCTCAGAGGTATTGTTTCAGGCTCTTTGCAAACTCCAGTAAACATTGCTGTATCGCAGGGGTGGGCAAACTACGGCTCCGCATTGCCCTGGGAAGTGGCCACACCATATCCCTGCAGCCCGTGAGAGTGGGGTGGCAGAGAGCTCTGCACACCGCTCCTGACTGTGGGTACCTCCCCCAAAGCTCCCATTGGCCAGAACGGGTTACCGCAGCCAATGGGAGCTTCGGCAGAGGTACCTACAGGTGAGGGAAATAAGCGGAGCCCTGTGCCCCCTCTCCTCCAGGGATTGCACAGGGACATGGTGCCGGCCGCTTCCCAGGGAACCTGCCCTGGCCCTGGTGCGCGCCGCTGCCACCCCGGAGCCGCTCTAGGTAAGCAGTGCTGGGCCGGAGCCTGAACCGCTCCTGCACCCCACACCCCAACTCTCTGCCCTGAGCCCTCTGCCGCATCCTGCACCCCTCCTGCACCCCAAGAGCACGAGCCCTCTCCTGCACCTCAACCCCCTGACCTGAGCCCCCTCCTGCACTGTGAGCCCCCTCATACAACTCCTCCTCTCCTCTGCCTCAACCCCTGGCCCTTAGCCCCTTCCTACACATTGCACCCTCTCCCGTATGCCGCAGTCTGCCCCCAACCCTCTTCCCCAGCCCTGTAAGCAATTTCCCCACCCAGATGTGGCCCTCGGGCCAAAAAGTTTGCCCACCCCTGCTGTATCGAGTACATTGTGGTCATGTTTTTAAGTTGTTTTCACAACCATAGCCTCTGGAAACTTAAGTAAAAATAAAATGAAAGCTAAGACTCTGGAGAAAAATTGAGAGGTCTCTCCATGCTTCCCTCAGCTGGCCCTTTTCAACCTCATTGAAATAAATGGACTTGCATAAGGAGTGTAAGTTGGGACAGAGTTTGGCCAATAGCTCATATGACTTGTTGGTTCTGTGGGTCTGAACCGCAGAATTGGGGTCAGTCACAGAATCCTTAATACAGTGTAAGAGCAGAAAAAGAAGTGGATTATAATGATCCGCTCTCTCTGCTCCCTCCTCTGTCAGGAGCAGATCTGGGAGGTAATGGACATCTGTGGGGCATTCTCCCAGTTGCCACAGAATCTTCACTTTCACGTCATGTCAGAGACTGTAGCAGAACAATCCCAGTGGAGATACAGAGTAGGTCTAGGCCAATAATGGATTTTTTAAATTCGTTGGCAGTTTCAAAAACATTGATGGGGAAAACACTTTTGGTTTAAACTGAAAATTAATTTTTTTGCTTATTGAACATTTAATTGTACATCACACAAAACAAGTTTTGTTTCAATTTCAAGCATTGTTAATGTTTTTATTGTTGTTTAATAAAATTGAAGGAAACCCCAGAATAACAAGTTGTTTTGAACCAAAAATCAAAATACTTTGTTTAGAAAATATCTATGAAATGTTTTGATATTTTGGGAATATCTAATTTTTTTCCTACATGAAACTGAAATGAATTCACAAAACTTTTCAGCATTGCTGAATCTGCATTTTTCACAGAAAAAGAAAAGTTTTGACTGAAAAATTTCTTCCAGCTCTACTACTGAGCTCTAAGAATACGGCTAGCACTTGTGCAAAAGAGCTTGACTTTTCCCATCACATAGTTTTTAAACAAACTCTGGAGGGAGGAGTATCTAAATTTAGCAGCAGCACAAAACTAGTTGTAGTTGGTTTAGTTTGTTGGAAGTGGGACACAATTTTGTTTCAACAAAGAGTTGTATTGTAATGTTATGATGGAAATATATAGGCTACTTTTAGTGACAGTGTTACTTTTGAACAACCTTAAAGTATTTAACTGCTTAATGACTTGCTTAGAATTAGTTTTTAAAAGTGAATGATTTTAATAGTATGGTACGTGAACAATAGTGTAATCTATTCAGCAGTCTGGCATATATTTTCATTGATTTTATATTAATATTGGAACAGAGACAGTAATTTTTACTGCTTTTACAGCTGTGAAAACATACCTAATGTGAAAACAGACTAAACTATACCAAAGGGTTTGCTCTGCCAACAATATTTAGTACTTCATTGTAGGACCTCTATTTTAAACATCTGTCCCTCATTTAGTATATTTTTAAATGCAGAATTTCTAGTGTGGGCAAAAATATAACTGTTTATAAGAAGATGCCATCTCTGTTACTGCAGAAAAAAGCAGCACAGTTAAATTTCTATGAGAAAAAATGTTTTTTAAAGATTTATAGGATTTGGGTCATTGTCCCTATAACTCCCATAAAAGTAGGGAGTCATCCTATTGTAATTACTGATGCTTGTGCACTTCCCGAAAACACATTTATAAGAATATTAATGTGGCTGATAGGGGAATTTTCCTAAAGAAAATATGGAAGAAGTAGAGAAGCCTAAAAAGGGAGAATGGCTATGTGGCCTCTGGCTTCTACTGAACATCATACATAAAATGATAGGTGTTTGGTTGAGGAGAGGGAAATGCTGTAGAGAAAAGTTGTGTGAAGTAAATGAAAAGAATTAAGAATGCAGTGTTGTTGTAGCCATGTCAGCCCCAGGATATTAGAGAGAGAAGGTGCGTGAGGTAATGTCTTTCACATTGCTACAATGATTAATACCCCCCACAACACACCTCTCAAGATTAATGGGTCCTACAAATGCTTATTTCAACATGTGGCTTACTTCAGCTAGTGCACTTAATGCCCCAACAGCAACTGTGTGGGTGAAACCAGACCATCACTATGCTCCGGAATGAACTCACACATGGAAATCATAAAAGACAAAAACACCACATGACGTGTGGGTGAATACTTTGCACAAAACAATCACTTTCTATCTGACCTGTCAGTCCTCGTCCTCAAAGGAAACCTGTACAACACTTTCAAAAGATGAGCCTGGGAGCTTAAATTCATAACTTTGCTAGACAATAAAAATCATGGCCTGAATTGAGACACTGGATTTATGGCTTATTACAACAATCTCTAATGCACTAAAACCACCATCCCCTATCTGGTCCTCCCACACTTTCCTCCCTATGACTTGAGGGGTGTTAACAGGGCACTTCACCTTGAATGGTCCCTTGAAATGTGTTAACTTTATTTAACTTGTGCTAAATAATCTGTTCCTTCTTGTATTTACCTGTGACACTCTGATTAAGTTTCCCAGTCCTGAAAAAGAGCTCTGTGTAAACTGGAAAGCTTGTCTCTCTCACCAAGAGAAGTTGGTCCAATAAAATATATTGTCTGTCTAGGAATTAATAAGTCTGTTTTAGAATACAGACATCAAGAGGCAAATTCTAAATGGCTGTGAACTGTACACACATTCCCAGAAAACGAATACGTAGCCACACTGCAGCTGCAACACACAGTGGAGAATGTGTGTCTGGCTCCAATGAATGTGAAGGGCCCATGCAACAGGAAAGCTGAAAGAACATATTGGTGTATAAGAAAGGGAAGGGAGATCTTTGTGTGTGTGTGTGTGTGGTGGCTGTCTACATTATTGAGCAGCACTACAATCTAATCTCTTTTAGAGTTTATATCAGTGGTAGTTCTTATAATTATTAACAGGAAGCACCTTAAAGTACTTGAATTTTCAAAGCTTTTTGTGTACAGGCAAAGGGGATCACTAGTACATAGATGTGCTACTACGAGTGATATGTTTTGCTTTTGCATTTGCTTTGGACGTGTCTTTGCTAAATGATGCATGGTCCAAGGTTCATTTTTCACACTTCTTTTACTCTTTGTTTGACATGCTCTGTGAAATTCTTCCTGTCAATTTCTCCAATTATTTCTTCTCCATCTGCCCCGTCCTTTAGGTGAATGGATATGAGATTTATGACATATGCACTAGGCCCTCTTACTCTATTAGGATGAGGACAATACAAGTAACTGTATCAAGAAACCGACACTCTTCCATATTAGTTATGATTGGCTATCACTGCTTCAAGGCCCCAGTGTACGCTAGTCATTGCTTACTAATGTTCTTTTTTAATAATCGAGTCAGACCACAAATTGTTCTGTTATCTCTGCTCAAAGTGCATTATTTTCACAGACCAGAACATAATATGGAAAAAAGCAGGATTTCATACTTAAAAAATAAAATAAACAAGTCCAGGCATTCACAGTCACAAAGTCAAGGAAGATCACCACCAATTACTTTTTCCACGGATTCTGCAGCCTTGCATAGATTTTCCACAAAAGAGAAGCAGAACATAATTTTATTGAATTGCGTCCTCATAGACTGAATTGCATTTGCCCTTCTACATTTGAATACCTCTTCACGCTGCATATTTAAACCACCCTTTTAACTTGTGTTGGTTTTTTGGTTTGTTTTTGTTTTTTTTATTTAATAGAATCATGTTTTGCTTTTAATTGTGTAAGCAGATAAAATGAAATACACAAATCAGTGTGTAAGTTTAGGCTTATAAAGAATTATGTAATGTTTGTATAAACTGCAGTTTTTAAAATGTGGTTATAATATTTTATTTTCTGTGTTTCATTACATTTTCTAGGTACTGTTTTTGCTATATACTATTAAATTACATTAAAAACCCTCTATGTAAAGGAACATTAATGTTATGAAGTCAAATACTTAGAAGTTAGGAAATGCCAGAATATTAAGTTTGCCCATGCATTGGATAAAAACACTTGAGCACCTTTTACTTCCCAGTACATGAGAAACTAATATTGTCCCAAACCAGGGACAAAACAAAATAATTAAAAAAAAGCCTTGAACCTATATATTGTGGCAAATTTCATTTAACCTGAGTCCTTGGTACATATATCTGTGTGTGCATGTGTTTTTTCATTAGGCCTGCTTTCCATCCACAAACTCTACCACTGAAGTTGATGGGAACTGCAGGCATTCAGCGCCGTTGAAAATCAGGTCTCTTTTTGTAAGTACTGAGTATCTGTGATTCTCAGTGATCTCAAAGGAGTTTGTGGGTGCAAATCAGTCCATTGTTAATTATGTGCCTAAATGTGGTTTGAAATGCCTAACTTTTAGGCAAACACGTTAAATATATACAAATATGTAATACATTGGCCTACATGACTACAACATTAATAAGAGAGCTCAGACATAAAACCTGTCCACTGCAGAGATTCTATGGGAAGTTTCCCACAGGAGTTTTCATCCTTCAGATAGATCTTCCTGTAAAATTGCTTGATTGGTTGCCTTTCAGAGCCACGTCTTGATGAACAAGGTATTGCAAATGATACATCACACACAAGAAATTAGAAACTTAGAGGCCTTTGTGAACTTGTTATTGCCGTTTCAGTTTCGCTACATGGTCAGTGGATATCTGGTCTCTGAAGCAAATCTGTAGTCATGTTCAATACAGTGTCCTTGCTTTTAAGATGATCAAAGGCCTTCATGTAGGTTTCTCATTGATATTACAAGAAATCATGAGAAAAATCATGCTCTTCTTAACTGATATTCACATATCAGAGTGTGCAAATTAATTAGGGGATTGTGGTTATATAAAAATGAATCTAAGATAATCAAAGGAAATAATTCTTTTAACTATAATTAATGATCAAATTAATTAATTTTAAAATAGTTTTGAAAATAAGCAAACTTATTACATTTTAAAAGCACATTATACAATTGACTACACCACTGAAGCTGCTAAAAGCTTTATTGTGCTAAAAATACTTCAGTGAGATTTGAAATTATTAAATTAAAAATGTGACAAAACACTGCTCGTGAAGTGCCAAGTATGCCATTGGTGCTATATAAATAATAATTAGGGCTCCGTGTCTGTCACAGAGGTCGCGGAAGTCACAGATTCCGTGACTTTCCACGACCTCCATGACTTCTGCAGGGGCGAGTGTGGCTGATCCCAGGGCCGCCCAAGGAGCTGGCTCTGGGGCCAGCTGCTCAGGTGCCCCCCAAGACAGCCACATGGGCCGTTGCTGGAGTGGCCCTGAGGAAAGCCACTCTCCGGCGGCCCCCAGCAGTGGTCCTTGGATGGCCAGAGCAGCCGTGGTTCACTGATCCAGGCAGTGGTCCCTGGGCGGCCAGTCAGAGCAGCCATGGACCATGCCCCCAGCACCTGGTGCCGGTGGTCCTGGGCCCTCCCCCTGATTGTGTCCCCCTGGCTCCTCCGAGCAGCGGCTCCCTCATGGCCCCCAGCGTCATCCCTCCCCCCCAAGATTTAATCACAGGTACTTTTAGTATAAATCATGGACGGGTCAGGGCCGTGAATTTTTGTTTATTGCCCGTGACCGTCCATGACTTCTACTAAAAATACCCGTGATTAAATCATAAGCTTAATAATAATCCCATAGAGGAATTGATTTTAATTAGAAAACTGACAGTCTCAGATGCCCATTCTGTCAGGGCACTTCCATTTTCAGTTTAAGATGAATAAATTATATAGGGTCATTACAGAGAATAATGTCAGAAAAAAATCATTTTTTTTTAAGAATCCTGACAAAATTTCTCAATTTTAAGTTCAAGTAATTAATAATAAAATTACAGTTCAGGGGGAGATATTTTTTTAGATATGGAGTTAGCAGCCAAATCCTGGAACTGCTCACATCAGAAAAGTTAGCAGGATTTAGCGGGCAACCCTTTTTCCTATGCATTCCAGGATCCATTCCTCATCTGGACTGCAGCATTTGGCCCTCAGTTGTACACTCATGGATAGTGACTCTGGGACCAAATGCATCTCTGGTATAATTCCACTGCAATCAGTGAAGTCACACTAGATTAAATTGATCCAAGAAGCTTAATTTTTACTTCAGAAGCTTCAGTTCAACTCTGTCTCTGTTTCAAGTCAGTTGGGGTTATTTATGGATTTCTAAGGATTTGGTTAAAAAAAAAACCTGTGTCACTGAGAGATGAAAATAACCTCTGTGAAACATATAAATCTCTGGAATGCATTTTGATCATAGAGGGTAGAAAAAAGTGTCCCACACTCCTCCCCCCCCATCTGCACATACATACCACTGTTGCTTAAATTTAGAGTCTACATTATAATACATGTATTTCTAAACAGCTGAGCATTTGAAACATAAAACAGACAGAATATCACTGGTAGTCCTTAACACCTGATGAGTCACACGGGTAAACTTGGGGAAATATTCCGTAGTGTACATCTATCTATCTCCCTTTAACCTTTGTAGTGAATATCTGATGATGTAAATTGTGTTGACCCATACGTGAGGTGGTGAAGGAACTTCCCCCTGGGTTAGATTGACAGACACCCCTGGAGCTTTTCACGTTCCTCTGCAGCATGGGGTATGGGTCCCTTGCTGGTTTGAACTAGAGTAAATAGTAGTTCTTCTTCGAGTGCTTGCTCATGTCCATTCCACATTGTGTGTGTGTGTGTGTGTGTGTGTGTGTGTGTGTGTGTGTGTGTGTGTGTGTGTGTGCTCCACACTAACTAGAGTTCTTGTAAAGTTAGTGTTCTATAAGGACAAGGTCCAGCTGCGGCCCCACCCAGCCTTCCTACCAAAGGTGGTATCTTCCTTCCACATGAGCCAGGACGTATTCCTGCCTGTGTTCTGTCCCAAGACACACATACTGCTGAGGAGAGGCGTCTACACACGCTGGACATCTGGAGGGCCTTGGCTTTTTACTTGGAGCGTACCAAGCCTTTCCGAAAATTGCCCTAGCTCTTCGTCACTATGGTGGATAGGATAAAGGGCCTTCCGGTTTCTTCGCAGAGGATTTCCAGTTGGATCACCTCTTGCATAAAGACCTGTTGCGAGCTAACAAAGGTCCCGCCACCACCAACCGTCAGGGCCCATTCGACCAGAGTGCAGGTGGGTTCGGCGGCCTTCCTTGCACACATCCCGATCCAGGACATGTAGAGCCGCGACATGGTCCTCAGTCCACACATTTACATCTCATTATGCCATGACTCAGCATGCCAGAGATGATGCTGGGTTTGTAAGAGCTGTATTTCAATCTATGCAGCTGTGAAGTCCTACCCGCCTCCATGGGAACTGCTATGAGTCACTTAATGTGGAATGGACATGAGCAAGCACTCAAAGAAGAAAAGACAGTTACCTGTTCCATAACTGGTGTTCTTCGAGATGTGTTGCTCATGTCCATTCCATGACCCGCCCTCCTTCCCCACTGTCAGAGTTTCCAGCAAGAAAGAACTGAGGGTGGGGGTAGCCAGCGGCGCCTCTTATACCGCGCCATATGGGCGCCACTCCAGAGGACGCCAGAGCCACTCCCCTACAGATACTGCTGAGGGAAAAACTTCTGGCAACAGTGCATGTGGCAAGCACACACACCTAATGTGGAATGGACATGAGCAACACATCTCGAAGAACACCAGTTACGAAAGGTAACTGTCTTATTCTCTATAACTTGAAGTCTTTAAAACAAGATTTGAGTACTTCAATAAGTCAGCGAGCATTTATAGGCCTATTGCAGCAGTGGGGCTCTGTAGGCTGCAATGTGCAGGAGGTCAGACTAGATGATTGTGATGGTCCTTTATGGCCTTAAAGTCTCTAAGTCCAAATGACCAGAAATAATACCTTGAACACACACAACCTCTATATCACATTAAAGTCCTTTCAGGGAGGAGCAGAAATTGGAGTAGGAAAAATTAAAACCCTAATATAATTAAACATTTTTGTAAACTGTTGCATTTTACACATTATGTTGGCTTTTAAAGGCAACAGCCAAAATAAATGTTTTGAATTCATTCCTTGGCTCAACTGTAGTGTACAGATTGACATGTGTTTACAATTCCATTATGAATATTGGAAAAACTCTGCTCACCATTGGGGGCAAAACGTACTTGGCATCAAATCAAATGCACTGTGTGGAAGTATTTGCCCAATTAGAGCTTTAACAGCTGCTTAAAGTTTGTTTGAATGGGAAGAAAATTATTGGGCACAATTTTATGTAATTAGTAGAGCATAAAACACATGGTGTGTCTAATTAAATGTTTAAAACTATTGACATCACATAGCTACTGTTGAAGTAAATGATGTGGAAAATGGTAATAATTTTTTCAGTTGGTAAATTACTTCACAATACATTCAGAGACCCATTTGATGAAATGAACTCAATCCTGATGTGTAATGATGAGCTATTCTGGCCTTTTCACACATCACAGGTATATGGAAGTCTGACCAGTTAACTGTTGTGACTAGTTGTTATTTCAGCACTTCCATGTACTGCTCCTAGCATGTTCCCAGCTATTTGTTGTGGTGAATTAAATGCAAATGTTTTCCCCTCTTGTTCACTTCCTTTCTCTGAGATTTGCACAAAAGGGAGAAGTCTTGTAGCCTGGAGCTGAACTTCTACCTTCCTGATTGTCAAATAATAAAAATAGTTGAATGCTGCCTCTTAGACAGAGCATTTTGTAATTACAAATAAATACACTTTTTTAAACTGTCCTATTGGACTTGCGCTCAATAAAACCTCTGAGGATTTGTTCTGTATTTGCACAGCAATGCTTGAAACAGAAATTGAAATGTAATTGACTCATGTAATTGCATTGTTGTTATGAGTCTAAACCTACTGTTCCCGAGCGAAGTTCTTGGTTTCTGCTTGAAGGCGTTCCTGTGCTTGCTTCTGACATCTGCACAGTTGTATGCTATTGAAAATGGTAATGGAATTGTCAAAAGTGCAAATGATGTTATTCAATCAATGGAGCTTTTACCTAACTGCCATTTCATCCAAAATGTTACTGTATTGCCATGCAAAGCATGTGTTTTTTTCAAATGCATTATCAATATATAGAAACAAGGAGGGATAGAAAAGGAAGTGGACAAGATTAAAGACCAAATTTTACTCCCAGTAAAAGCAATGTAAATCTGGAGTTACTCTTGTAAAGCCAGTGCAATGAAATGGGCCCAAGTTCTCTATATATTTTAACAGAAATAAGTAGCGGTCAGTTTTTTGTTTCATGTCATACCTCTGACAGCTACGAATGTAATCGTGGAGCGACTGTACATAGGGGGAATTAACATTCTGTGAAATAAGCCACCCTTCAGGGCAATAACTATTGACGTTGACAAAGGTAGCATTAATGCAGATCTTAACTGGGGAAATGTAAGCAAGTGGTTACTTTTTCGTTTCATATAAGCTGAATGACCTTCAGGAAACTGGGTGATGGGCTTGTATTTTGGCTGGGTGGTTGTGAAAAGCATACTAATTATTTCCCCCAAAGAGGTTAGTGTTTACTGTTTCATCAATAAATGCACACAGTAATAGTAACAAAAATGCGTAGTAATTATGTATCCTCTGCCATCCAAAGGTTAAAAAGCACATTTTAAAACAGTAGTGAATTAAGCTGTGCAACACCCTGTGTTCTTGATTCTCCTCTATGGGCATAGAGGAGATGCAGTTTTGACTCTCCTGCACCAGCACGGCAGCTCTGCTGAAGGGATAGGAGGATACATCCCTAGAGAAGATCAAGAAACAGTACTGCTGCTTTTTCCCAGTGGCACCACCAGAGCTCCCTGTGAGCCCTGAGGCAAACTCTGCCTAGGCAATGCAGCGAACCATTGTGGCTCTCAAGTGCCCTGCCCCTGCATTGTCAGGCTTGACAATGCTTACTCTTGGGAGAATTCTGCACCACTGAGCATGCAAAGAATTTATGTCCCCTGCAGATTTCTTTGCTTCCCTGCAGAAAAATTACTTTCTAATGGGGAAGCAAAGGGAAGTCACAAGAGCAGTAATGCAACCTGCCATAGCAGTATGTTTCCAGTGCCCAGGGCAGCCAGTGGAGAGGTAAATCACTGTGGGACAGGAGGCGGGACTGGGGAAGACCTGGCTGGTGGCTTCTACCCTACGCCAGGTCAGCTGCTAGTTCCGGCTAGGCTGGGGAAGGCAGGACTTCCTCTTCCCCTGCAGGGTATCTGGGGCTGGGTCAGACCCACCCCTACATTTTCACCCAGCTGCAGGAAGCTCTGCAAACTCCCCGTCCCACGCTTCTTGCACCCATCACTCCTCAGCTGCATGGGGAGGGATCCCTGTATAAGGAGCTGCACCCCATCCGCCCAGCCCTGAAGCATTCAGAGCCCCTCATACACAAACCCTCCCACTGAGCCTCACCCCCCACACTCAGCACCCCCCCCGATGAGCCCCACTCTCCCTGCACCTGAACCACCCCAATGAGCCACCTGCACCCGGATTCCCCCCTACCAAGCCCCAACAAGCTGCACCTGGATCCCCACCCACTGAGCCCCACACCCCTAGCATCTGGACCCCCCACTAAGCACCCCACACCCAAACCCCCCTGCTGAGTTCTATCCCCCATACTCAGACCCCCCTGCTGAGCCCCAGTCACCTTCACCTGGACCCCCCTGCAGAGTCCCATTACCATTGCACCTAGAACCCCAACAAGCCTCTGTGCATCCAGATTACCCCTTCCCCCTCCCCCCCACTGAGTTACCCACACCCAGATTGCCCCACTCAGAACCCTCTCAACCCATACTTGGATCCCCCACACCAAGCCCCTCCACACTTGGATTCTGCCTTGCTGAGGCTGCCTGCCCAAACGGAGGGGTAGGGCCGTGGGGTGTTTCTGTAGCGTGCCCAGTCCTTGTGCTGTGTCAGGGTTGGGTGAAGCCTCACCACTGAGTTTGTGTCCCGGAGAGGGAGGGCAGCTGCACAGTGATCTCCCACTTCTATGCAGCCAGTGACCTGTGCTCCCTGCTGCCATGCTGGAGCTCCACGTTTATTTGAAAAATAAAATTTGCAGAATTTCGCAGAATCTTAAAATTCTTATTTTAATTCTTATCACAGAATTTTAATTTTTTTGGTGCAGAATTTTTAATTTTTTGGTGCAGGCTGCCCTCAGAAGTAAACGCTTTGGGATGCTCCATCAGACACTGGGCCCCCTGACAGAGTGGGTTTTCAGACAACTTGCACTCTTTTTCTTTTTTTCCCTTCAGGTGGACTTTTCACGGCTGGAGGCCTGCCACCTGGAATCCACCAATCAGACTTGAATCAAGCCTGTTATCCTTACCTTACATTGGGGGATACTAAAACAGAGAGAGGTTGGGGCCTGATTCAACTCCTAGTGAACTCAATGAAAGTCTTCCTATTAACTTCAGTTGGGAATTGGATCAGCCCTCAGTGATTTGCTTAAGGTTACACATAGTGTATGACAGAGCAAGGAATAAATCTGAATTTCCTTGACTCCTCATCCTTCCACTTAAGTAACTTTTTATAATATCCCATGTAAACCTAAGCACTAGAAATATTTTGTTAAATTTGTGAGCATCATACATTTTTTTTAAACCACATAGCATTGCATGAGAGATTTTAAAAAGCCAGCAACAGTCATTATCCTTCAGAAAATCATAGTAAGCTTGCAGAACTTAATTTCTGGTTTTTATGTGAAAGGCTTTTAAAATACCATAGCAAATACATCAGGAATCTTTAATAAGTTGTGGATCTTAAGCTGAAAGAGTTAATTCTCAAGTTAGCCTGGCATGGTGTTTACTGATCCCTCCTTGTTTCTTTGTGTTAATTGGCACCTCAGATTCTGTACTAATTAATGGGGTTGTAAAGGGCAGGTGGCCCCATTCACTCTTGGTAATTCTTGTCAGCAGCATCTGTGTAATCTCTTTGTTTAATTAAAATGAATGTGTAATAGGGGTGCATGAACTTTTGACAGTTTTTTGTTTTGTTTTTGTTTTGTTCCAGTTGGAGTTCCTAGTCAGGGACAGTTCTGCGATTGTACTACCACCACATAATGATTCATTACTGTTGCCAGTTTAGCAACTCTGTGCAAATGTCCTGAATCATTAAAACACGCAAAAACATGTACGCCGTTTATCTGAGGAATGTCTCCCCTTTTAAATAGACAGTTCTTCAGCATGTCCTTAAACGAGTAAAATACAACTTTTGTTCCCTTTTTATGAAGAAATCCAATGGCACTGAAAATTAACATTATTTGGTTTAAAAGCAAAGTACTTAATGGTTGAAAAATAGTACTGGTACTGGTATTTAATGGTTGAAAAATAGTACTGTAATGTTTTCTCTGAGAGGAAGATTTTAGATTGGGAGTTAAAAATAAACAGAGATAATTTATTAACTAGACAATTATTCTGTATGAAAGTAGACTTATAGTTAAAGATAAACTTCCCATCCTTTCTATTTTAGCATGGTGCTGACTTTTAAGGCTTGAATTTGATTCTGATTTTCTAACAATGTGAATTACTTTGTATAAAACAATAATCTTAACTGAATCCTGAAATGGAGTTGAAAAGACTATCTTTCTAAGAGATCCAATCCACATGTACCATGTGGGAGGGCGTTTCAGAATGCGTACATGAGTTTGGTTTTATTTGACTGCCCATTAAACTGGTTTATGTTGTTCAAATTTTGATGCTACAGGAAAAGAGTAACTTAAAACCGAAAAACAAACAAAAATCCAAGCCCCTCTCACTTGCAAAACACTACTGGTATGGGACAGTTTTAGATAGATCAATTATTTTTTTTTATTAACAACTACATTTCTTTACAATTGCCCTGTAAAAAGGGATTTTCAAATGTAGCCAGCTAAAACTTTAAATCCATGCTGAGATAGATACATCTTACAGGGGTTACTTATATTTTTTCTTGATGGGTTTCTTAAAGCCCGCCAGAGTCTGTTACAATTACAAAACCTGTATTTACTTAAATAAGAGAGTGCTCCCCTGTATTTCTTTTATGTGTGATACTGCTGCTTAAAATTGTGCGGAGTCAAGAGTAGTATGACCACTAATACAAAGTCTGCATTTCAACTTTAATGCAGGATTTGTGAGGTCATAGTAATTACCATAGTATTAGACTTGATGTGTCATAGTCGTTAGTTTTGACTTCACTATAGGATAAAGCAGGAGGAGGAGTTCTGATGTGATGCTAAGAGTGGAGGAATACCTTCAATCGCATCACACAGCAAAATAAATTTTTGTGGTAACTTTTTCTTGCCAAAAGTTTATCAATGTATGAGAGTCTCATTTGTAAAATGTAAATGTTTACTGGTGTTTATAAGATCACAGACTTTACCTTAGAATTTCTGCGAGGGGTTCAAAAGGTGTCTTGCTTCCATGGGGACTCTTGCTAGTATTTTGTCTAGCTAAACTTGGCATTCTGGGCCAGAGAACACAAAGTTGCTAAAGCTAGAACAAAATGCACACTTTGTTTTACAAACATATTCCAAAGATATGAAAGTAAATGTTAGAGTTTGGCTTTAGATACACTGTGTCTTATGTCTTGCACTAATTCGAATTGGAACTAAATTTTTACAATGGTCTGACATTTCTCACCTTTGATGGTTGCTATTACTAGCCACTGTGGAATGCAGTTGTACATTACCCTAGTTTATCTTCATAAGTTTGTACTAAAGGTATGCTGGAGCTATGCATGAAAAACAACCCCTGTTTTGGTAAGGCCTTAATTGTCAGTAAGCAGTGAGTGGCATTTCCAGAGTAAAGTAAATAAATGATACTGTGAATCTGTGCTCTGTTCAGAAACTAATGGATCCAGTGTGCAATGGTACAGTAACACACACTTTCTCTTGCTGCTTTCACAGATACTGGTCACCCAATGAAAATTTGTAAAGGTAATGTCTCTTGCTGCCTCTTCCAACAGAAGATGTCAAATGGGTGGCATGAAAAGATACTGGCCTATGTTTCATTTTTTCACAGATTCTCTATGACCCCATTGTCCCCCCCACCGCCCTTAAATTTAACCTTTTCCCTTCAGTTTTCGGTTGAATGCACATATTCAACTAATTTTCCTATGGTTTGATTGTCAGTGGTACAGATGAAAGGAAGTGTTCCTGTTCTCTGGCTATAAGGAACAGGTGCCTCAGCTAAGATGGCTGAGGACAGAAAACACGCCAGTCTCTCAATATCAGTGATAGTCACATGATAGGAAAACAAAGTCCCAAATTTATATTTGGTACAAAAGGGTTTTAGAAAGCCTAATTGAAACAGAAATGTTTTCTTAAAATGTTTTGAAATGTAAATTAAATATTTTCTTGGGTGGGCAGGGTAGGGGGTAAGCAGGCAGTATCTAAGCAATCCCCCACGCTGTTGTGAACCCAAACAAAGAGTTTGTCCCCTCTTGCAATTTTATCATGTCTCATGATATTGATGTTTTTCTGAAAAGCCACAGCTCCCGCAGTAAGGGGATCATATGAAACTCTGTGCTTTCTTTTAAACAAAAGGAAGTTCCTAGCTCTTTTCCAATGACGTAGGGAAAAGCTTGAAAGATGAACTAACAGGCTCAAAAACCAGAAAGCAAATAAAAAACTATCTAGAAATTATTGGTTTTAAATCATAATTTTTAAGCCAATCTCATGATTTTTGGGGATCTGTCTCATAATTTCTGAACACTTTTTGGGTTGCTAAAAGAGCAAACCAAATTGTGTTATTGAACAAGAACCAGAAAGTGAAACTGACCAGTCTTATTTCATTGTCTCATGAAAAATTGTCCACGCTGAGTGAAAGGTGTTTTAAATAAATAATCCCTCCATCCCACTCCTCAGAAGACTTATACACTTTTAACTTTAAATTGGTGGGACTCTTCACAGTGCATAAAGTTTTGAAGAATGGAGGCCTAAATCAACAGCATAAGTGAAAAGTAAATTTGATTTTTATAGTTATTTCAGTTTTGCTGTATAGTAACATGTTTAGTAAAAAGGTCAGGGGGTTAGTCGATTTGAGCAAATAATATTTTAAGCAAATAATGTTTAGAATAAAGATATGAAGCACACATGCATTTAGTTATACTTTTTCATAGACGATGATAAAAAATTGTTATGGTATTTTATTATTATTATTCTCATTATTATATTATTATTATCTCATATTATCTCACATTATACTCATTATTATGGTAAGGTGGTTCAGGGGTGCTTTGTGTCTTGGAGTTATACCACTGTATATACTACTGGCTCAAATAGTCTAGTGGAAGAAATAGGCAAACAACACGCACATTTTTTTTGTCAGTGTGCAAGTTATTTCTGTCTATGCTAATTTTTCTAATGAATACTCAGATCTAATGTGTAAATGATGTATTTATAATTCTCCTTTTTGAAATCACTCCACCCCTTCCTCCCGCTGGAATTATACATAAATGAGAGGGGACCAGCTACTCATTTGGGGTAATGGGGGGTGGAAGAGAGCAGGAACTGAGGAGTCGTGTGAAAGGGTTATTAATTCAAGTAACTCCACACACTAACTGTGTTCATGTAACTCCCAAAAAATGTATGTCAGATAGGAAAAAAATATTTTCCTTTCATGAATAAAATGCAGTGTGACCAGGTTATGTATGCGTATTCATGTGTAGAGCAGTGTCCTGTTTTTTTCAAGAGCTTAGGTCTGTTTGCAGGCTTGCACTGTATAAATGCTAATGATATATTAAATTAATTATATGTAGTTGAGGCTCTTTAAGAGACTTTGACTAATTTGCTATAATTTAAACTCAGAATACTGTGCCTAGAAACCTTTACTTTCTGGTTATAGGGATTCTTTACTGGGGTGAAGGGACTCAGATACCACAGCGATCAGCATGGCACAAGCCCAAGGATAGACTGGTTCTTCCTGTTGCATTCCATATTATTATTATTATTATTGTTGTTGTTGTTTTATAGTGACATAAATATGCTTGATGTTTCATGGGCAAATAAAACCCCCAAAGAGGATACAGTGTAAGACTTGGATCCTGACAGCCCTTGTGCTTGCTCCACGGGTAGTCCAATTGATCTCAGAGGTATTACCAGGGTACAGTGCTTGCTACCATGAGTTTGTAGAATTAGGCCACTAATGAAGACCTTACATAACCCAAGTGATTGAAACAAACATGGTGGGGAAGGAGGAAGGTAGGCAATAGGTCATGAGTTTATTTTGGTTAGTAGAGCACTCATCTTGAAGATCAGCTACCTTGTTTTTTGTATTTAAATTCTTTTTACTAAAAGGAAAATTAGGCTATTTGATGATACCTTCTTAAAAGATGTTATATGAGAACGCTTTATGCCAAGTGTGTGATTTCAAATTAGCAGTTCATGGATTCCAAAACAACAATTGTGCAGAAGCAGCAAAACAGAGTAGTTAAAGACAGGAGTCTGTATTTACAAATACCTCCATGATTGAATTTTAAAGGATGGCTCGCTGATTTCAGTGAAACAGAAATGGAGCAGTCAGATGTTGAATGGATATCTGGAGGAACAGGGCCAGCTTCTTGACCTCTTTCAGGATGGAGCCTAAAGATAGAAAAGAGATTGCGGTAACAACTTTGAGTTTATGGGGACATCTGTGCTATCTCATAAATAGGTAGAGGCCAAAATCTTTCCAGAAATAAACTTTGTTAAAATAAACACTGATGAATGAGGCAGATGAAGAGCAGTGTTGTACTGCTCTAGTGAAAGGTAACTTTACCTTCTCCAGTGAGAAGGTATTCACAATCTTGACAAGGTTAGTAGGTAGAGTACATTTTCTAATCAAACTTCTAAAAATAAATACTAAATGACTCTTCTTCTGGTGCTAGGGACCGTACAGCTTTTTAAAGGACTGCTTTGTTTCATTAGCTAGAAGAGTACTGACTAAAATGGGAAAGAAAGACACACTGTTGAAAGAAAGGAAAAGCCTTTCATACACTGTTGCTGTCAGATGAGAGAACTGTTGCTGTCATTTACTGAGAGAACAATAACAGCTAGTTCTTATGTAGTGTGTCCCAATCCTAGACCTCTAGCAGTTTAAAAAGAAAGTATTGCTATCCCCCACTTTGTGGATAGGGAAACTGAGACGGAAAGAGTTGAAGTGACTTGCCCAAGGTCACCCATCAGGATAGTGGTAGTGCTGGGAATATAATCCAGTTCTGAGTCCCATTCCAGCGCTCTAGCCAAAAGGCCACACTACTTCCCAGAGTATCGAAGCATCTCCTTAAGAGAAGGATCTTCTAATTGCATGAATTTAAATTTCTTGATCTCAGTAGTCTCTAAAGCTATTTCTAGAATTCTATAAGCCATTGTTACTTGTCGTTCCCATGACTTTGCAGGACAGCTGTTGGAGACCAACATTCTAAAGAGACGTGCTGCTGCTCTGTTTTAGAAATTTAATCAACTTTTTCTTCTCATTTTTCTTATACATTGCCTATTTTAAAACATAGCTTAATGGTGTGAAGATCAAGCCTTAAACTTGGTGAGTCAAGTCTGATATTTGCTTTTTTCCTTTTTTATTAATTTCTTGGGTGACATGAGCCATGTGTGAGCATAATGCTGCTATAAACTTCAAACAACAAAAATCCCATCTCACCACCTTGATTCCACCTTGTCAAAACACATCACAGAAGAGCAAGGAGCATTTTGTAGTGGTGAAAGAGTTGCATAAAAACAAAGAAATGCGACAGACCACAGTTGCTTAAGCCACCTCACATAGAGATTCAGATTAAATGTGTCCTGAGAAAAAGACCTTCCATAGCTGAAGTACTGACCCTGTTTTTGTATGAATGCCGTAGTACATTGTACATAAATTATAGAAATACACTTTACTTATTTGTAAATAAGAAATCTTTACTGATGTGTCACATATGGGATAGCAGCTAATAAGAATTTTCAAATGGTCCCAAGTCACTGCCCTTTATATTAGTCCCCCCCCATAAATAATCAAATTATTTTAAAATTAGAACTGGTTTGTTTGTTTGAATGTGTAATTGTGTCATCTAAAAATTTAAGTACTGGATCCGATAACAAATCTTTAATTATTTTATAACTTCAAGAATGACCAACTTCTTGAGATGCTGTGAGTCCCAAGAGAATGCTGTTGTGAGACGAAGGTCTGTGACATGGTAGGAGGTGGGACGCCTGGTTTGAAACTCCTGGCAGGGCTCTTTTCCCTCTTCTGGCCTGTACTCTAATTGTGTCCTGCCCTTCCCTCTGCTGTTAGCTTCTTTTCTCCCAAACTCCCCATATGGAACCAGCATGGATGTAGTGTTTCAGAGCCACAATGGCATCATTCCGACTTGTGTGTAATCTAGAAACAGCTCCATACTGCAGAGGCAGCCGGCAGAGCAGGAGAGGTTAGTAAGTGGTGTGAGATTATTTACTGTCTCATTAGGCTACCTGCTGGGAGTACATGGAAGCACCTGAAGGACTGTGGCAAATGCATTTAGAATTTTTTTCTCTCTTTGATGTCTTCTTTAAAAAATCCTGGTGTCTGGCAGCGTAGGATATTGTGGCCAGTAACCCCCAATGATAGACCAGGCAACTGCTAGGTTTGGCAATTATATTTGGTCCATGTGATGCTGCCAGTTCCTCTGATAGATGGACTAGACTTGTAGAGCATGACATTAGTAGTGAGCCATCACCCTGGGGAACACGATAGCAATATACAGTCAGAGATCAAAATTAGCAAATATAACCGTAATGTTCTGAAATGCTTCTGTAGTATACCTGTTTCAGCAACTGCTATGTAGACTCCCAACTCTGAAAGCTTCTCTGCTCTGTCTGCAGAGATGGTTTAGTGTCCAGGCTATTTCAGTTCTGCAATGCTGTGAAATGTAATGGTAATTTTGCCTGTTATGTGTAGTGTCTTTCTGATGCTGACATCTGTGCATTATAAATTGAGCCATGACCAATATTTAATATTTTATTTCCAACTGGGCTGTGAACTTGCTTGGGAGCTGATTCAAGCTAGGGTCTCAGAGGTGCAAGTCCAGTAACTTTTTCTCCTGTTCCATGGAAATATTGGGTTGAATTCCTAATGCTAAGGGAATTCAGACTTGCACCTTTAAGATGTTGAGTGCCTTCCACTTCCACTTAGCATTTTCCAGGATTACTCCCTTCAAATTACCCTTGTGATTTGTTGTATGTTATTTTTATGGATAAGTAAAATATAAGAGTAAGTCTCAAAGGAGCATTAGAGCTGTGAGTCCTGTTCATCGGTGGTTAGCAGTATTTGTAGTGCTGTATTTCCCAGAAGCTTCAAAGACTAAAACAGAAGGTGTTTTTCAGTGATGAATGGCACGTTCCACATTGTTTGGTTTGTGGAAAGATCTTCCAAAATGGTGAGATTTTAGATCAGAATAGTCTGAATTTTTTTACAGATGGTTAATTCTCTTTTATGAGCTTTGCAACATGATTCCTTTCGCATGAGTGCTGTGTCAACAATGCAGTGTAAGTTAAAAAGAAAACATCATGGTTATGTTATGTTGAGGAGGTGAATAGTAAATATTTAGCATGGTTGATCTTCTGTTCTGTAAGATGATTCTTTTTTAAAGTGAAATAAATAATTGCAGCTAAATGAACATGTCAACTAATTCCTTGTAAATGGTCGTCTGAAAAGTGACACTTCTTAAAGGTAGCTGAATTTAACAAAATCAATCAAACAAACACTCCCCCACTCTCTCGGGCGGGGGAGTGGATGGGGGGAGAATGCATTTTACAGCTTTGTGTAGGGTGACCAGACAGCAAGTGTGAAAAAATTGGGACAGGGAGTTGGGGGTAATAGGAGCTTATATAAGAAAAAAAACCCAAAAATCGGGACTCCCCCTATAAAATTGGGACATCTTGTCACCCTAGCTTTGTGCATCATTAATCTTGCTACATGACTGCTGGCCTGGAGAGGCTCATCAGGGATTCTAACTTTTGCAACCATTCTGGCAGCTATGGAGGACCACATTAGGACACTGGGCCGCTTGCCTTTCTCACCCCCACACTAACGCAAGCCTCTCTTCTGGCCTTTCTCACGCTCTCGTTCTGCCTTTCTCTCCCCTGGCCAACTCTTTCTGTTTCCTTTGAGGTGACCTGCTACTTGTCTTTTGCTTTAAGTACATCTTTGCTTCATAAACTACATAAACTGCAAATGCATAAACTACCATGTGAATTTTTAAAAAAACCCACCACTTTTATATTAGCTTATTTTCAAGACTTAAAGCAAAATGTCTTGTTTGGATTGATGTCCTATGAATATCAGAGAGTGAGAGATCCTAGTAAAAGCATTTGAAGCTATATTTTAAAATAACGTAGTTTATTTAACACAACCTTCTCAGATAGTGTTTTAAGGACCATCAGAGAGTCTCAGTAATCCCATGTAAATCTGAAGTTCTAATATTCAATAAATTCAAATTACATGTAGAATGAGGTTTCTCATACTTTCCTTACCATGTTATAGATAAAACATGATCTTGTTCAATAAACCAAACCTTTGTGTTCAGCCACCGTATCTGGATATCCCAGAGAGTTTAAAAAGACAAAAACAAAATCCTATGGAATTTCAAGCCCTAGTGTAAGAAAGTGGTTTCTTCATTTTGGCCTTCATGCCATGTAACATATGTGTAATTTTAACAGTGGGCTCTATTTTCAAAACCAGGTGCAACACGTATACATGCAAAAATGGGAATGTACTTGTGTCAGCAAAACTTCACATTTAGGTGAGAAAATGGAGTGATTGTATGGGGAAAACTGCACATATTATAGATCCCCACTAGACTACAATAGGGCTGGGTAACATGGTTTCAGATATGTTAGCCTAAGTGTTAGCATGTATGAAAAGGGCTTTTCAATCATGTTAAATGGATTGAGCTAAAATGATTTAAAAGTACATTATTTTGCCTTTCAAGACAGAGCCATGGAGCCGCTCATCACAGTGGTTGAACAGCAGCCCTGAAAAGGGGGGAAGTGAAGGAAGGTTTTTTTTAACCTGGTCCTGCCATGAGGTGATTAGCTGAAGCTCTGAGCAGGGTTGTGGTTAATGCATCTTTTCACTGTAGATCTATTTAAGCTTGCGGAGGCTTTTAAAAAGCTATGTGATCCCTGGCTATATTTAAAGTCCAGCAATAAATACAGGTTTCTGTGGGATCTCAGCTCTTTCCTAGTCAATGTTGCCAATCCCAAGCATTCAAAAATTATGAGGCAGGCCCCAAAATATCATGAGATTTTTAAAAATAAATTGTCTGTTCTTTTTATTTGCCTTGTGGTTTCTGCGCCTTTGGAGTTCAAGCTTTTATCTGTGACTATGAGGGCTAGACATGTACTTTGAAAAAAATTAAAATTCTTTTCCAATCAAATGACTCCAGAAGCTGGAGCTTTAAGAAACACACCAAATATGAGACTCAAGACATCATTGCAAGAGTTGGTAACAGGGAATGTCCTTTTTAAGTTTGTGGTTGAAATGCGTGTTGTAATCATACAAAGCCCTAAACTGTGCTAAGTGCTTTTCCTATACACGGCGGGCCTCTGCCTTGAAGAGCCTACAATTAAATAATGGACAGGAAGGGGCTACAAAATACTTCTTTGATTCCGTTGTATTTTCTAACACTTTTTAAATGAGTTTTTTCCCCTCTAACTAGTTACTAGCCTCAACCAATTCCTATTAATCTGACTCCCCTCTATGCTTAACTTGTCAGTCCTCACATTAGCAGTCCTCCTTAACTCTTTCTGCTTCTTATTTCCACTTGTGTTTGGAAAGTTTCCTTGTAGAAGTAGAACTGAGTTAGGAAGAGCTACTGTACTCCAGGCACTCCAGCATAATGTCCAGGCACAAGTATTATAGGCATGATTTTGAAGAATGGACTGTCGCTGGTGAGTCAGAGAACTGTGTTAGAGACAGTCAGATGGTGTAATGGCTTGACAGTCACACTGATGCATCCTCTGAGGTCAGGCATGGTTCTGCAGCTGAGCACCTGACTCAGTTTCCCCGCACCTGGGGTATAAGCACAACCAAGCAGGTCTTTCTCATATTAAAGAGCATGTTCTTCAGGTGGTCTCATTTGTTTAACAGATAAGGACAACATGCAAACATAAATGAAAGTTTCAATAAGCTACTCCACCAAAACTCCTCTTCCCAGGTTAATCAGATTCCTGCCTCATCCCTCTAACCCCAGAGAATGCTCAGTTTGAAAGTGTCTGTCTTTCTGTCTATGAGCCTTTGCTCTCTAAGGAAACACCACTGGAAGTAGATTCCTAACTAGTTCCCCTGAGGAAACTTCTGTTGTCCTGGGGTTTTACAAGAAGCCTTTATAAGGCCTAAGTGCTTCTTACCTAATTAATTGCTGCCCAGCTACTGAGGCAATTAACTATCCACAAGTGGATCAGGGTTGTCTCATTCTCTTAGCAGAGCCTGTCACATGTAGTCTGCGTGCCTGACCCCCTCAGTGGCCAGCCCCCAGGACAGATGGTTGTTGATGTAAAACATGCCCAGTGGTCTGAACTCAGAAAGCATGTGTTGAAAAAGGAAATGGGTAGCATGACTGAGGATTTCATATCAGTTAAGATATATAGAATTCTTTTTTTCTAACAGTGAAGAAAGCTTTAAGGAGCAGCTACCTTACTAAACAGCCCCAGAGGATATCCTGTATATGGGAGGTTGTGAAATAACTAATGTGTCTAACTTTTCTTTACTTTGTTCAGCATTCATTGCTTTTGCTATGAGAACTCTAAAGGCCCCATTATCAATACAAATGGCCTAACAAATGAATTGTTCTTTAATTATGAAGATTACAAAAGGAAGAAAAACAGGAGCAAAAAAAGCGGGGAGGGGGCTAGCAGTTTTGACCATATCTTCAGTTCATCTGTTTCTTTCTTGTTTGTTTGTTTGTTTTGTTTTTAAACCTTTTTTTGGAAAAGCCAGATGATGTCAAGGTTTGATACATATGCAGGAAGATATGCCAGATTTAGCTCACATAGAAAGACAGCTGAGAACACTGAATCTCGTTTATATGTGCTGTGTCTTTTATGCTTCTGAAGGAGGAAGAACAGACTGATACCAATAAATCATTTTGAACCGTAAGTGCTCTGAAAATCAGAGGTGATGTGTTATGTTTAATGGGCTGCCAAAACCAGCCATAGAAATTTGAGACCTATATTAATCCCAAAGAAAGTGAGTCAAATCTTGTTAAAGATGTAAATATAACGGTACAGTGTTGAATGAGAATGTAGATGTGAGGTATTTATATTGATTAGTATTTCCTGGAGTTATAAAATTATCCAAGAGTCAATATGACTTTCTATGACAGCCCGAGCCAGCCAAATGAATCTGCAGCCTTCCAAGGCTACTCAGAAGAATGGTTGAGTTAATGTGAGGAGTGAAAAGAAAAACCTTGTTTTAAAAAGCTTCATCTGAATCAGTCAAGCATAAAAGCACCGTCTCCACATCAGGATCTTGTGTGATGCAGAGGGAAGGGAGTTGCTCACTGCGTTCTCCGTCAATAGTCCTGTTACATATGGTAGTTGGGGTGATAGGAATCTAATTCTGCTTGTGGGAAGCTGGTGATCAGTGGTCCTGGAATCTCCTTCCTTGTCAGTAGAGTGCTCTCTGTGAATCTGGAGTAGCCTCTGTGACTACATAGCTCTGGTGTACACAGACTTTCTATGTAGCCAAAAAGGGCCATCATTCCTTAATATTCCTGTGCATTTTTTTTAAATTTAAGAAATGCTTTATCTTTTTACGTTTTTCTTATTTGTTTACATATTGCCATAAATACTTGGCTCAAAGCATATTGCTGTGGTTTTGTATCATGACAGCATATTTTTGACACCAAAGTTAAAGCTCAGCTGGTGTTTTCATTGATTTTTTTTTTAAGTAGTGCATTTGTTTTAATTCACATCAGGCTGTACCTAAATATTTGGACAGGCATTTCCTAACTTTTGAAATCTTGACTTGGCAACCTGAACTTTCTTTTAACCAAGGATATTTTTTATGCAGTTTCCTAAACCTAAAACAACAGAAATTCTATTATGGGGAACCATATCGTGACCCTCAGCTTGGGTTATCGGTAGGGTTCAGACGTTTAGATCTATAGCACAGATATCAACCACTTGAGCTAACAAAGTAACTGAGGTAGCAATAGTAAGCTGTTATCCTCTGTGTGGAACAGGCACTAGAGGGAAGGAGATACATTTTTTCAATGGGTATTTTCTGACAGCAGGTGTTCATTCATAGGTGTTTTCTGACAGCAGAGGTCAGTGGAGATGCAGGACTCCTGGATTCAATTCCAGGTTTTGGAGTGGTGTGGGCTCAGTGGTTACAGACCTTTCTGATCTTGCTCAGCCCTTGTACCTGACCCGCTCTCCTTCTATCCAACTTTTTTGACTCCTGTCCTCTCTCCTATTCTAATCAATTCACCCCACACACAGTTCCTCCCCCTCTGCTCCTATCCATCCTCCCTCCTGTACTGCCCCCACTTGCTCCTGCTTTCCGCACTTCATTCTGTCCCACCATCCAGCTCCTGCAACCCCTTCCCCGTCTCTCCATGCTCCTTACCTTCTGCATTCCAATCAAGCAGCTTCCTCCTCCTCTGTGTTGCCTGAGTGCAGTATGGGGGGCATTCAGATTTTCGGAGCACAGGAGATTGTGTCTCTCAGTTCTAGTACCCAATATCCCATGGTCTCTGGCAGTGGGAAGGAACAATTACAGGGTAAGTGCTGCTGAGATCCTACAGCTCCAGGTAGAAGCATGTTCTGTGTCGATGGAATTGCTGGAGAATTTAAGCTACCAAACTCTAACATGCTGTTAGTGAGCATTTGCAAACGGAGATTTTTTTTTTTGGAGGCTTGTAATTTAGGTAAATTTTCATGGGGGTGGCAAAAGGTACATACACGGTGACCTCCCTTCCAAATTTCTAACCCTTGCTGCAAAGCTTGGCTGTGCTTGCTCTTCTCAGTGAAAAGTTCTATGAGTGTATTAGCAGTAGGGAAACAACTTATTTTCCCCTTAATCTTGTCCCCTGAAGCAGCCGACCCATTTGAGCTGAAACTGTCGCGAAGGATTCATCCTGAGGCAGACACCCAGCATGGGAAATTTCGGCCTAAATGGTTACAGTTTAGCAAAGTTATAAGCAACTGAAAACAGAGCCTTATAATGGGAAGTATCAGGTAATCTTAAACATTGATGGCACTACCAGCACCACCTATATCATATATTTATATATAAAATTAACTCATTTAAATTATATAATTTTTTCAAACGAGATAAAATTGTCCCAGTTTGGGGTTTAGTTCCAGATTTTACGAATGGTGAAAGCTCTTCATCAGGAAGAGCAAACTAAGAGAATTGCCAGTTTAGGCCCACAGGGTAGCCAGCAGTACTGGTTCTCCCTTTCATGGCTTTAATACATCAGGCAAAACAGTAACCCCCTCTGAGCCTGTCAGTGTCACACTGGATATACCTTAGTGCCCCTACACAATGGCAGGTTTTCTGTTCTAGTCTAGATTGCTATTTCCTCTTGGAAGTCCTAGTCCTACTCAGAATCTATAGACACAATTTACTTGTATTAACTAAAGTGACAATTCAGTGGTCCTGTATTCTTTCCCTTTTTTTTTCCCCCTGAAAAGGGATTAAAATAGTTTTGTTTCCCTTAACTCCTCCTACTCTCTCTTTCACATTGAATTCATAGCAATTGTCTGAGGTTTTTTCCCCCCAAAACGTGAAGTGTTTTGTTGTAACTGTCAGAAATATTATTTTTAAATGCTATATTACTGTTTATTTTTTAAAACAAAACTCAAAGGGCAGACTAGTGATCCAAATTATCACAATAGAGTGCCATGGATAGGATTTGCTGGGTATAGGTCTTGTATATGTATATAGCTTCAGATTTCAGGGACTGAAGTTTTGAGATTTTGGATTTGGGTTTCGAACCAAGTTCTCTTTGCTATTATGTTATGTTATGGGGGCAAAGAATAAAGTAGTATTTTTGATTGAACTGTCTTCAGACTTTCCAGAAGACAAACTTTTTATTTTTATTTTCTCATTTTAGATCTGGTGAGATGAGCTTATTGATTGTTGTCAAAAGGTAATACAGGTTCATTATGAGAAGGGACCTTCTTTGTAGAGTTAGTCATCAGAGAGCTGATTGTTAAAGCAACATAATGAAAACTACTTGTGAAATATTGTATGGACGAATGCACACTGAGCAATGCACTTCCCTTAATTCATGATTGGAATTCTTCGTCTGTGCTAAACTTATAAGAAATAATATTCAGCCTTTTGCAGTGCTGAATGGGACAGCATAAGGATGGGTTACTCAAGAAAATAGAGAGGAAAATGTTGAATTGCTTAAGTAGGGCCATCTTCAAAGGTGTACCCTAAAGCGACACCATTAACTTAAAACTCACCTTCTGTCTGAATTTACAACTGTTTACAGTTGTTTCAAGTAAAATGATTGTGCTGAGACACTATTGAAAAAATACTGTTTTCAGTTTGCTTTTCTTGTGTATTTGATGTAACTTTTTGAATAGTCAGTTTCATTTTAATTAAAATACTCCCTATCTCTTATATAGCACTTTATATCAGTAGATCTCAAAGTCCTTTACAGAGGTGAACAGTATCTCTATCTCTGTTTTACATATGGGGAAACTGAGGCACTGAAAGGCAGAAGTGATTTGCCCAAGATCATCTACCAGGCCCTAAGCAGAGCCAGGAATAGAACCCAGATCTCCTGAGCCCCGATGTAATGCTTTATTTGCTAGGCAATATAGTCATTTCGTCCGTTTCTTCTTTTGTTTGTGTGAGTCTTTCACAGAGACATGGGGAAAAGAAAAACACCTATAAAAACAGGAATATGCAATTGTAAAACCATTAATTTTGGCATGGGAAGTCAGGGCTGGGGTAGTATATAAAACTTATTTGAACCTGTTTTTTAAAAAAATCACTAGATTTCAAATTGACAGTGTTCCTTTAACAAATATATAGTTCTAGAGCTGGGAACAGGGAGTGCACTTCAAGAAGTGCCAAAAATTATGCTGTTAAGGGGGGAATCTATAGCACTATCGGTTGAAAGTTTAAAAAAAATAAGTAAACATTTCTAAAGATAATAAAATATTAAGCGTTTAGAAGGGGAAGTGCATTTCATTTGTATGGTTCACACTTGAATTAACTGATGTAAGAATAAGTTGCTAATTACCATGGCAATTCAGTTGAGCTGAATATCACATACTGTACATATTGATTTTTACAGTGTGTTTCCAGAATTGTTTTCAAAAACATACATGCTTATGATGAAGCAGATCTAAACATTTTAAAGACAGAGTGGGGCTAATTTTGTAAATAGTTCTTAAATATGTGCCTATATGAGTTGTAAAGGTTGCTCTGAATTGCTTGTTAGATGTGACTTGCTGTAAGTTAGAGGCATTATGTCCATGTATGGCATAGCTTGCCTGCCTTGGTTGCTGCAAGGTTCTTTATGCTGCTAGGGCTGTTGATGGCATTGATGGATATTCATGTGCACTGAACTACTGAATGTGAGCTGGTCATCTTAGTGTTGCCTGTTACTGGAATTGTGTTTATTCTTAACACTGGTTGCAACATTTAATTGCTCCCTGGGAAAAATAATTGCAATCTGAATTTGCTCTTACAGTAGACTAGGGACAGTTGAAATACAGGGCTGGCAGATAGGCTATGAATTTATTCTTCTCTCTTATTAGGCATTATACATTATGGTTTTAATCCCGGGTACCTTTTTTCCATCAAATATTTTTAGGTGGGTTTGCTAGGAGATTGAAAATGGAATAGAGTACTTAAGTCAAACTGGGCCCAATCCTACTTATGTTGTAGTCAATGACAGAACTCGCATTAAGGGATGAAGCCCATTGAGAGTAAGATTTTCTGTCCATGTAACATACACACCCAGCTGTGAAAGCGGAAGAGAACGCTGATGATGATGATGCCACTTTACAGCAAAGGGGAGCAGAAACCCCCTTGTTATGTTTACGCTAAGAATTTCTAATTGATAATATTGTCAATGATAGTCCTGCTAGACTTTGTTTGTTTGTTTCATTATTTGTATGACTGTAGCTCCTAGTAGTCACAGCACAGGACCCAATTGTGCTGGGTGCTGTACAAATACATAACAAAAGGACTATCCCTGCCCTTTGATGAAAAAAACATGATACACATTTTACAAATCAGCAGAACTCCTGTAGTCCTTAGATTCGTGCTGTAAGTGTCTTTGGAGTCGCATTTTAGAGCCCTCTCCTGCCAGAGTGAAGAGCACTTGTATTTCTGTAACTCTAGTGGGGATGCCTTTGACTTGACACAATGCCGGGAATGTCCTTTAAACCATGTACATACATAGAGCAGATAGCTATCATGGAAAGCAAAAATTACTGTTCATCATGTAATACATTTGCATATATTGATAGTTTTCTAATTTCAGAAATAACCCTTCAGTACTCTAGAACAGGAACAATTCTTTGGTTCTTACTTTATTTTTATTTACCTTTATAATTATTATTAAATTTGAAAATCTTTATCTCAAATCGAGAATTTTTTTTTTTTTTTACCTTAGGGTTAGGCAATTTGTGAGTGTTCATGAGGAATTCACCAATATAATGTGCTGGTGGCTCTCTTTCAGGGCAGGGTTACATATCAAGGCATGTTTCGTATTAAATGGTCATCTTCAGACTGATCAAAAGTTGCATAAGCATGGTTATACTGATGGAAATTTAGCAAATATCAGAAGTCATTTTCTAATTTCTTTTGTTTTCATGCATTGTCACTGCTGACTGTAGGTGTAGATCTTCTGCAGAATTCCATAAAAACCTGGGAGCCCAAATTTTCACACTTTTGTACCTAACATAAAGAACCTTCATAAAAAGGGCCTGATTTTCAGAGGAATTCAGCACCTGTACCACCCAGTGAAGTTTGTGGAAATGATGATTGCTCGGCATGTTTGACACCATCTTTAAAAACCTTGAGTAAAAAAGCTAGAGTGGCTGAAAGAAGTTCTCAAAGCCCTAGAATCTGGCAGGAAGATTCTACCATCAGAGGCACGGTAGAACACAGCTCCTCCTGAGGGTGGGCTGGTGTGGGAAGGATGCATCAAGAGCAGAGCCACAGCATATAATTCTGAAGTGCTGAGGCCCGTGGGCAGCTGGGGACAGGCAGGCACAGTTTAGACAGACCTTAAGACCAATATTGCCTCTCTTTTTTTTAGATTCATGTGTGGAATGAATTTTGTTATGTGCACCAATATGGAGGTGATGTGTGTGGCAGGGGTGGGGTTGAGGGGGTTTGGAGTGTGGGAGGAAACTCAGGGTTGGGGCAGAGGGTTGGAGTGTGGGCTCTGGCTGGGGGTGCGGGCTCTGGGGTGGGGCTGGGGATGAAGGCTTTGGGGTGTGGGAGGGGGCTCAGGACTGGGGGTGAGGGCTTGTGGCTGGGTGTGCGGACTCTGAGGTGAGGCCGGGAATGAGGGATTTCGGGTGCAGGCTGCCCCGGGGCTGCAATTGGGAGAGAGAACTCCCCCCAGCCCTCTCTCGCCACACAGCCCTCTGGGGTTGGGACTGCGGGATAGGTGCCTCTCCCCATCTGCATGGCCCTTGATAGCCTGCTGCGAGGTCATGCAGCTCAGAGGGAACTTAGCTTAGGACTGTCTTTTACACCAGGGGCTGCAGTTGGCAGGAGACAAGGTGGCTTAAAGCCAACATAGGCCCCCTCCCTCCCTTGGGACTGAGAGTTGTGGGCTGTGTGTCTTAAAGGTGTAGCGCAGAATCTCACGTTAAACCTCTTACTCAGATGCCAAAAATATGGATTCAGGTGCCTAATGCAGGCATCCAAGCTTGATATATCTTTGCTTGCCTTCTAAATCTTGCAAATTTTATCATTTTTATAACAAAGCAGCCTGTTAAGATTATGGAATAGGATAATTAGGAACAATCTTTACATCTCTGCTATTAATACTCTCTACTGCACCACGATCAGTATGGCAATTGTAGTTAACAATATTGCTGTTTCATGAAACAAACATCAGGTTACGCAACCAAATAAAAGGGCAACAAGACAAACTCAATTTTTGAAATTTGGTTTGCAGATTCTTTTGTAATACAATCAGGGTTTGATCTTCCCAATGTTTCCTAATTACTATGAAGACAAAGAACAGAATCTTTAAGTTAATAATATTCAGCTGCCTGTACAATAATTAATTTCACCTAGCATTAGAGAGAAAAATAAGAATGGTCTATTATAATTCTTTAATTGACAATATATTATTGTGGAATTGTAACTTGGATACCACTCATATTCTTATGGAAACATATTTCCTTTTATTTGCAGTGCTATTTATTTGATATTATATAATTGCAGGTTTAATTTTAATCTAATAATTTTATGTCACAATGACACTCTCCAGCTGCATGTTTAAAGTAACATGGTGGCTTCTAGTGTCTTATGTTTATCCTTGCTTTACATCTAAATATTTGCAAATGTTTAGATTCATGTATTTCTTTTCATTGTTCTTGCATCCAGGGTATTGGGTTGGCACATTTAAACTCACACATTCGTCTCACCCACACTAGTCAAAACTAAAGCAGAAAACAAAAATGTTGGATCTGCTTTCATGAGGTATTCATTACCTTAAACTAAAGTCAGTAAGAGTTGAGAACATACAATACTTTGATTCTTGTAGAATCAGGTCCCTTATTACTAATGGGACATAAGGATAGAATAAAAGTAATGTTGTTGTTGTCCAAGTGGTTTGGCTGTTTTAGAATTGTGAGTTTCTAGTCTCATGGGGCTCATGGTAACAGTATGACAACTATCACAATTCAGTGGAGATGGAAGGCCCTTAGACAGTCAGTGGAGCTACTTTTGGTTTACATCAGCTGAGGATCTAGCCATAAATCCAAGCCAACCAGGATTTATGTTTATTACTCTTCAGAAGAATGCTTTATGAAGCACAAGCATACACCCTGTCTGTCTTGGAAGATTTTGCAATAGCTGGAGATGGGCTGAATTCACTGGAGGTAGGGAAATAATTCCACCTTTCTGTATATTCGGTGGTGGAATTTTAGAAGGGAGCTCCCGGGAGCCTCCTTCAGCATATCAGTGAATATAATGTATCTAGGCAATGTGATTTCATGAGATAAATGGGTGGGGCTGCTCTTGATGCAAAGGTAGGTATTTGGGTTGGGGTGAGTTTGGAGGTCAATGCCATGGACTCACTGCAGCTTGATTCTTTTGAGGGCAGAATGCACCTGTCTCATTGGATGAAGACACATTTTTATTGCACCATACTTAGAGATTTATACAATTAGTTTTGTCTGAGTTGACTCTGGAGACAAATGTTTAGCCAACAGACCATTCATATTAGTGGCCTCATAGGACATTATAATGTTTTTAGCTTTGGCTCTCAATCTAGTAGCCTCTTGATTTCCTGTTCTCCAGCCTCATCCTCGTAGATCACTGTGGTATACTGATGGCCTGTGATAGAAGAAGTGGGAAGGAAGATTTTCAGAATTCCAATGGTTGAGGTTTGGTTCCAAGTCTGTCTTTCGTTAGGTATCATAACTATGTAGGATGCAAGGAAAAGGCTCTTCATTGCCACATAGCATCTGTAAAGTCTCAGTCAGCAAGATTCTTTTGAATGGTGAATAAACAGATTAAGCCATAGGTGTTTGTTTCTTTTCAGGTAGGGCTATAGGGATGACTTACTCACCTCATCAGGTAAGGGAAGAGGAAGTTAATTGGCAGTCTCAATTTTGTACAACTTCCATGGATGTGTTTTCTAATTGAATACTTCTTCTGAAGGCAAACTTCATAACTTTTAGAAACTGCATACAGAGCTGATGAAAGGTCCTGGATGGCCATCCCTAAACATGAACCTCCTGTATTTATGAACGGAACAGATGCTTCAGAAAAGCTCCTGCACATGGCTTTATCGTTGTGACCCAGTCCTATGACATGCCCCATCAATCCTGTCCTCTTTAGTGAGGCAGCCAGCTATGGTGCCAGTTACTGTTGATGTGGAAATTTTCCGCTAAAAACTAGACTGAGACCACCTGCTGATTTTCTTTAGCTGTTAAAATGTTATGAGAGAGAAATAACTGTCACTCATTACTGACCTATTATTGATTTGAGCTGTTGAAAAGTTCTGTATCCTGTGACCAGGTCCCTGACCGGTCCAGCCCTCCCTTACCTTTATATAGTTTAAACATGAAACTATGCAATTTACATAGTTCTTTTGGATAAGTGTAGACAGAGAAGCAGAAAATAATATTTCTTGGCAGTTAGAGAAGGAAATGTGTGTTTAATATGGAAGTACATCTAAATGAAGCATGCCTCGTTCATTAAACTGTTAGATGGATGAGACTGTGCTACAATGGGATGGTCAATGTGTCCAACGGCAGTAGTAATAGTACCTCTAAAATATTTTTGTAATGGATTCTGAAAATTGTCTGTTGGACAAATTGTCCCTTTGGCGCAATTGACAGCATCCTGGCCATTCTTGTTCTCCCTTCCAAATATCTCATTTTGAATATGTCACAGAAAAGGCCTTCCAGGACCCAGGGATTCTGTCTATGGACTTGCCTCCTTGAAAATATCTGCAGGAATTCCTTTGAGGCTGTATTCAAGGTTGATGCAGGGCATATCTATTCAGGTCATGTCTCTGGCCATTTTAATCTCTGGTTTCAACATCTCTTTCTCTGCAAAACATGTTCCTCTCTTACTCAGTTTAATATATATGGCCTGTTTCTGTGAGCAAAGAGTGCAGTTGTAGGTTTTTCTCCTGTATAATGTCCCCCATTGCGACTTTGATATGGGTCCTTCATAAATTAACAAGTCAAGTTCTTTCTCTTTTAAAAGAAAACTATTCACAGATAAAGGGATCTATGGTTATTGCTTGATTTGTTTCACACCCAAGAGATATCAGGGATTATGTCTTTAATGCTGCATTATAGCTGGATCAGTGAAGAGAGTTTCTGCATCTCAGTGTTTGTTTTAGTTTCACACTTTCAACTAAACTCTGTTTTCTCTGCACTGTGTCAGTAACTGCCATGGTTTGTTCTGCAAGTCGAGTTTTGTTTTACTTTCTTTTGCAATGTGATTGTTTAAACAACCAGTCCATGCTGCAGTTGTCCAGGCTGAGGAAATCCTGCATGAACTGGAAAGTGTTAGAAAGGGTTTAATGAGATTATCATGAACTGTTACTTCACAAAAAGTCTCAAAACCCTCAAGCAGCTGTGTGTGTAACTGGGGACAGGTGAAGGAATTTGAGGAAATAAAGAAACTGTCTATTTTTTAAAGAGACAGTCAAATTATTTTTGTTAAAATTCATTTTTATCTACCAGAACTACACCAAGTGTAGTGAAAGTTGTCATGCAGTAGAAATCAAATCATTTTTATCTGATATTTGATATATTACTTTCTCTGCTCAATGATGCTGAAGAGACATGTGCTATTGAAATTCTTATTTCGGCATCCACTAGGCCAGCAGATAATACATAGTTTTGTTTGCTTTAAAGTTGAATGTATTTATTAGAAGTGGGCCGAAGAGTTAGTGTTAAAGTCCAGATCAGAATAAAGTTTGATGTGAAGTTTTGATTTTATACCACCCCAATTATAATACAAAAGTATTTTTTAACAGTGGAGGAAAAATTTTCTTTAAATATTTTCATAATATCTGAAAACAGCAGAAATATTTATTTAAGTCAGGCTAAATACTGTTTGTGATCTTGGTACTTCACAACTTGCATTTGCTACTTGTTTGTTTGGATACCTTTTTTAACTTAAACATGCATTGTATTTCCTTCATCACAGCAAAGCCATGAACAATTATTTTGTATGTTACGCAGTTGACTTCCATAGAGTCACACACTTATAAGGCCAGAAGGGACCCCATGGTTCTCTATTCTAATTTTTTGCATAACCCAGGCCATAGAGTAATTTTGGTTGCAAATGGAATAACTGAACTATTGTGCAGAGTTTGAAAAATGATTTAAAGTGGGAAAATGTTAACCAGAAAGCAAGAGAGGTATGTAAGGAAATTATGTTCCAGGGCGACTTTAGTGATAGACACAAGGTGGGTGAGGTAATATCTTTTTTTGGACCAACAGCTTTCAAGCTTCACGGAGCTCTTCTTTGGGTACTTGAAAATGAAGCTATCCCAGCATTGTAAATATACATGTACTTTAATTTAATTATAAGTGTATTGTGAGTAAAGGTGTCATATACGACTGACTGGATTTTTTCTCAGCTTCCTGTATTACATGGAATAATAAATGAAACACTGAAATGTAAATTGCAATGAAAAGATCTAGTTAAATATGGAAATATGCTATATCAAATATCGTAAATTCTCCTCCCCCCAAGCCAAATAGCAGATAGGACTTGCTGCAAGAGATGAAATTATTTTCAAAAACCTTTCGCTAGTTTGTCTCTACATATTACTCACACCCACCAAATGCCATTTCTCCAAAAGTTTCAAGGGCCTCCAAACTTAGACTAGATTGGCACAATATTTCAAATGTCAATGTTTAGATGGATCTCACAAGCCAAAGTTGTACAGCAGCCGTCTCTATCAGTAGGTTAGAGTAGCACGTGCACAGAGTCAGGCAGGGTTGAAAGTTCCCAGGGACACATGTTCTGGTTACACCTCTGAATGTGGCAGAGAACTATACTGGGTTCTGTGCCCTAGAGCTTCTACCCTTTCTTCTGGCCAGGGCAGAGGGCTAAATTGAGGCACCCAGGTGGTGAGAGAGGCAAGGGGGATGGAGAGTAGAGAGCAGCTGCCAAATCTCCTTGCTGCCTGAAAGCAAGTGGTGTCCAAGTTCTGTCATTTTAGGGCTGTTTTCACTCAGCATGAGCAGGTTCTGAATAACTAAGAATTATAGCTCCTCAGCATGAGTCTCAGTCCTTCCTGCTCCTGTCCAGTCAGATGGATGTTCTACACCTAACAATGCAGGTGATTGGGGTGCAAACCTCAGCATTAATATATGCCAACCACATATACCTATATGCAGAAATCCATCCTGAGCATGACTAAACTATGCATCTTACCATGGCGGGGGGTCCTCAAAAAAGTCTAAGTTCTGGTAGAGGTACTGCCTTCCTCTTTGGTATATTCAGAAGAGGGATAGGAATACTATAGGAATACTGCCTCTCACAAATTGTGGATATTTATTCAGGAAGGGGGTCATAAGCAACTTCTGGAACTGGAGGTATCTGCTATGTTTATTAATGGTCTGGAAAATGGGATGAAAAGAGAGGTGGAAAAATCTGCAGATGACCGAAGTTATTAAAGTTAGTTTAGAACTTTAGATGCTGAACATCAGAGAGACTTAGCAAAAGTAAGTGAGTAGGCAAATGAAACTCTTCCTTGACAAATACCAGCTTGGAAGAATAATATTAAATACTCATGCACATTCCTGAGTTTTAAATTAAATGTAAACATATAAAGAAAATACTTGGGTGTCATTGTGGAAAATTCTATGTGTGGCACAGTCAAAAGACAAACAAAATGTTAGTCTGTATAAACTATAGGTTTCAGAGTAGCAGCCGTGTTAGTCTGTATTCGCAAAAAGAAAAGGAGTACTGGTGGCACCTTAGAGACTAACAAATTTATTAGAGCATAAGCTTTCGTGAGCTGTAGCTCACGAAAGCTTATGCTCTAATAAATTTGTTAGTCTCTAAGGTGCCACCAGTACTCCTTTTCTTTTTGTATAAACTATGAGATAGATATTGCAAATATCTAAATGCCACTGTATGTATCAATGGTCACCCTCTTTTGGAACACTGTGTTCATTTCTGATCACTCTATTCCAAAAAAGATAAATCAGAAATAGAAACAAATCAGAGATATCTGACTAAAATGAGATATAGAAAGATTTTCTGTTATGGAGGATTTAAAATCCTGCAACGGTTTAGAGAGGAAATGAATAAGAGGAGTCATGATAAGGTAAACATAAATGTATACATAAAGAAAGAGAAGGTAAACTCGATTTGCCTGTTTAACATTTTATGTTATACAGGAACAAGAGACAGCAGTCTGAAATAAAAAAGCAACACATTTAAGATTAATAAAAGGAAATATCTTTTGTTGAAGCCAGGAGCAGTTGCTCTGATCCAGTATGTCTGTTCCTAAATTCCAATCTGTCTAAATACTTATATGGCCCTTATAATTGTTGTATCTGAGTTCCTCACAATTAATGGATTTTTGCCCCCAAAACATCCCTGTGAGGTAGGAAACCATTATCCCCATTATACAGATGGGAAACTGAGGCACAAGATAAAGCAGATTAAGTGATTTTTCCGACGTTAACATAGGATGCTACATTGCAGAGAAACAGAGAGAAACTCCTTGCTTCTGCTGCCCACAGTTTTTTTCAGTTAGTTCAGAGATAGCACACAAAATGCAGTAATGTCCTCTGAGAATATGCTCCGGGCTGGAGCACCCACAGGGAAAAATTGGTGGGTGCTCTGCTCCCACAGGCAGCTCCCTGACTCACCCCCTCGCCCCAGCTCACCTCCGCTTCTGCTTTGCCTCCTCCCCTGAGCATGCCGCCGCGTCCTGCTTTTCCCCTCTCCCTCCCAGTGCTTGCACCGTGAAACAGCTGTTTTGCATGGCAAGCGCCGGGAGGGAGGGGGAGGAATGCAGCATGCTTGGGGAAGAGGTGGGGCTGGGGCGGGGATTCGGGGAGGGGTCCAATAGGGGCAAGGAGGGGTGGAGTCAGGGCGTGGCCAGGAGGCGCGAGCACCCACCGGCGCCAAGGAAAGTTGGCGCCTGTGCTTATGACCATATTGACTATGCTCATGCAGTCAGGAAACAGGAACCAAATTGGCTACCAGTCCGAGGTGGATTTGAACTGGTGACTAAATGAGGTTGGAAATGATTGAAATTTGGCTTTTCTTGATCTCAACTCAGATTCCAGTGAACCTCATTGCAAAAATCAACACAACATGTACTCTTATGGGCAGTCTCAACAGCAGCAGTTAAACTACGCAGTAGGCGGGGGAAAACAGCTAGTGCTGGATGATCTCCTCCTCTCTTTGACTTGAGAAAGAAACACTCCTCAATAGCTCTTCCTTCTCCTTGGCTGGAGCATGAGAATTACCCTTCCTGTTTTAATCTATTTCAACCACTCTCAGCCAAGAAGCGAATGGGGAAAGTGACTGAATTAGCCATTTACCCCTAGATAATGACTCCTTATGATGTGTGTGGAAGCACATTGGCATAGCTCAGTCAGTTTAGCAACTTCCATGAGTCAAAGTTCAAATGAAAATTTAATTATTTTTTTCTAAATTCTGGTCAGAATAATTACAAACATAGGTCCCAATCCCACCCTGAGCTCTGTGCAGGCAAATCCCATCGCAGGTTCCAGGCCTCAATGATTATACATGTGCTTGATGGTTTTGGGAACTAGTACAAAACGCTGTTAAAACACGTCTGAGTTCCTTCAGCTTTTCTTAACAGGCACTTTTTTATGATGGTTTCTCATTGAAATACAGTGAGCCTAGTGAAGAGCTTTAGCTTTACAAAGTTGAAGATAAATTCTTCCCTTCCAAGTTTATATTGTGGTTCAGCCTTGTCTAAAAATTTTGTTTTCATTCTATAAAACAGTCATGCCTTGGAAGCTAACAAATGAATTTGTAATGCTGGGTAGACGGGGGTGATATTGTCATTACAAATATAACAACTACAAACTGAAATTTCAAATTATCTTTGATATGTTAGTTCCACACCAGGGGGGAAAAGAAACAGAAACCTTGGGCTTCAGGGCAGTTAAATACCTGCGTATAGCCCAGTCAGCTGACTCAGGCTCACGGGGCTCAGACTGGGGGGTTTTAAAATTGCAGTGTAGACATTCAAGCTTGGGCTGGAGCCCGAGATCTGGGACCCTCTGAAGGGGGAGGGTCCCTGAGCCCAAAGGTCAACACAGCAGTTTTTAGCTTTGCAGCCCAAGCCCCCTAAGCCCGAGTCAGTTGACTCAGGCCAGCTGCAGCCATGTCTCGGGTCCCTTGTAGACGTAACCTTTCTAGACCTAACATTTCTTATATTCTCATGATCCAAACGTCGTACAGCTAATGCTTTCAAAAGAGTACTTTAGTCAAGGCAAAACACTTGGACTGAATTCTTAATCTTTCATTAGCATGCTACTCTGCCATCTCCTGCTTTAAACCTGTATCTGTTGCTGACAGTGGGTGTTAGCAGTTGAATTAATGCTGAAAATGGTTTAACTGCAAGTTTACAGACTACTGGACTATGTATGACTCCATTTCAGACCTATAATTGAACCTTGTTTTGTTTCATACCTTGCTACGATTGAGTAAATTATACCTGCTTACAAAATTGTTCTCATGCATGTGATACGAAGTTCTCTGTATTGTTCATAAGTGAAGATTTCTGAACAAAAAGTGTCCCATTCTTACAAGTTTGGAGTCAAAACAAAGAGAGAGAGAGTGTGTGTAAAACTGTGATGTTACCTTACTGTGAATGATTAGTTCTGGTAACTTAACTGTTTCATGCCATGTACAGCACTAAAGCCCTTAGATGCTAAAACATTTATATTTATGAATTTATGATCATATATCTTGTGTAATATACATGTTTGCAGTATAGTCGCTGTGTTGGTCCCTTGAAGTAGTCTGGTGGAACTCTATCTTGATATCCATTTGCTTCTCTTTCACTTTCCTGCTCCTCCTCTTGTTGGAGGCGTCCTCTTTTTTTCATTCCCTATCTTCTTTAGAGGCTACTGTACCTCATAGCTACTTCCCTCTGTGCACTTCTTGGGGTGTATACCATAGTGGTCTGTTGACTTCTCTCAGTGGCTTGCTCTCCCCTCCTCCCCCCACCATGGTCTCCGCCTCATGCCGTTTTTACCTTGTATAACTGGGAGATAATGGGATTTAATTAAGAGAAGTTTCACCTAGAAAAAACAGAAAAATCACGTCATAATGAGATCTATCAGGCTGTGGATGAGTTTCCCAAAGGAAGTGGTGGAGGCTGCATAATGCAGAACATGTAAAACTAGACTGGAGAAAGCATGGGTAAATGCACTGTATGGAACAATCCAGCAGTAACTCTAGGGGATACGTTTTTTCATTTCTAATTTACATTATTTCCAGCCATGCCAGAAAAGCCCATTAGCTGTACGTTATTGGTAAAATTATTTGCAAAGGAAGAGAAAACAATATTGACCCGTTGTCATAATTAGACTCCAGAGTTAACAATCTGTGATGGGCAGAGATATTCTCATCAAGCTATTATTTCAGGTTGCCTGCAGACTCTGGAAATGAACAGTGTATAGGGGCAAGAGGTTTGGTTTTTTTTTTAAGTGAAAGCTTAAATTCTGTAGAACTGATTGTGGCCATGATAGAAGTACTGGAGTGACTTTCTGGCCTATTTAGACCCACTTTGAATCCTGCTGATGTGTGTATTCTATAAATACACACACATTTCCTTTTGCTGTGTGCACCCTATTGCCTACTGTTTGTGTATCGCTGGTTTTAAGCTGAATGCGAGTACTCAAAGTGAGGGCTGATAAAACATTTTTGTAGTCCTGGTGCAAACAGAAAATATGTTGTGTTAGGTGTCAGTCTTCCTGCAATAAAAGATTTTAGTGTTAAAATTGGTTATGATCATGGTACAGTCTTTCCCTGAAGCACGCACTGGTTTTCAGGAAAAGGTTACAAATATGGGATGAAAATCCTAGGTAATGAAAAATATATTCATATATTGAGGAATAATTCAGTTGTTTGTAAACAGCTGGAAATAAGAGGTTTTTTGTTTTTTAAGAATCTGGCTCTGCCTTTGTTCCCTGTCTTCTCTCTCCCCTCCCACCTCCCCCCCCCCCGAATTGTTAAAGACAAGTTGTTGTCAGTGGTAACTGCTGAGAATTTGTCGAAAAGCTCACTTTTAGAAGACAATGGACCCCAAATATACTGTGGCACAGCTTTAAACTTTATTAAGTCTGTCTTGGACTAGCCTTTCCTCTCCTGAGTTAAATGGAAGAAAAGTTTGGCAGCTTCCATGCTGTGAGCTTGATTGATGCCCAGAACATGTGAGCGACTTTTGTGTCCAACTTGCTCTCCATGAGTGCATAATGTGTGAATACTCAAATAAGGTCAGCCCTTATCACATGTAATCTAGGCCTGAAAGCAGATCATCAGTGACAGTCCTACTTTGTAAGTGAGAACACAAATCATCCTCTGCATGCTTTGGACAAGTTCTGGGATTTTCTCCCTTCTCCCCTTTTACCTCTTTCTGAATGGTGGGTGGGGGTGAGAAGGGGGAACCTTGGCAGAGCTCTGAAAGCCAAAGGAATACGTGCTCAGAATACCATACCGCTCATTCAAATAAGTAGGGGGATGGGGATTGTTTATTTGTAACAAAGTGATAGTCTTTTCACTGAGTGGCTGAAATGAGCTTCTCTTCTTTGAGTTGCTGATGTCTAATGATGTGGAATGCTGCAAGTTGGGAATGGAATGGGAAGAAAATAAATGGGGGGAAACATGTCAAACTCACTTCTATTGTGTTATTTTTAAAACTCTCCAAATCCCTCCAGAAATTGTTGAACGCTTCACAACTTTTGTTATTTGAATTTTAAAAAATAAAATAAAATAAAAATGTTAAGATTGCTCAGGAATTAAACACAACATCTGGAAAAATAAATTCAGCTCCTCCTCCCCCTCCCTCCCAAATTATGAGGAAAATTCTGTTCACTGCTAACGTCTATGTAGCTAGCAGGCTAGATACTTATGCCACACCTGTCACCAGGGCCTCTGAGCTCCACTGTTCACTGCTAATACATTGTAAATAATTAACGTCTTAAAGTATTTTTCAAGTCTGTGTACACTGTTCTGGTAGAACTTTAACATAGCATTTAGGGGGGTCCATTACTTAGATTGTACGCTATTTTGGAGCTTGGACCTTCTTCTTGTTCTGTGTTTGGACTTAGCCTACCACAATGGGATCCTGATCCATGACTGGAGTTTCTAGGGGTTACCTCCATATAAATAATGAAATAAAATTATTTTCAAAAATTCACTGCCAGTCTTTGTCTAAAAGAAACAAAACAACAAGAACCCAAGTTTAATGTAGGGAATGGTGTCTGCCTAGCTATGTGGATGTTGCTTGGTTACTCTAGTTTAGTTGCTTGGTTGTTTTCTTAAGGTAGGAAGGGGCAAAACTGTTTTCCTGTCTCTTTCAATGAAATGTTGCAACTGTGACACATTTGGTTGGTGGTTTCACTTAGAAAGGAATTTTACTTTATGGGTAGAGGGCTTTTTAAAAACAAGAAAATGTATAAATAATAGGATAATTAGCAGTAAAGAAATAAAATCTAGAGTTAGACCATTGATGACATTAACAACTATGGAAACAATGATTCATTCTCCAAGCTGTGGAAATAATTGAGATTTTTTCCACATTTGTGATATCTTGAAAAGTTTCTTTCCATTCTTGGATATATAATGACCCCACCCACACAGCATTTTGCAGTGCTTTTGCTTGCTTGTATGTTGTACAATGGATAAGTGTGTAATGCCAGTTAATTCTCTGGTACTGAATGGAAGATCCATAAACCCTGGAGTCTGTCAATAAATCCTGTAATTATTATAATTTATTACTGTATTCATTTTGATTTGCACTCTGCTACCAAAAAGAGCATCCCTGACACTCATTAAAAATATACAATTAAATAAATAGCCTTCTGAGCTACTGCTAATAGCCAATATTCTGAAAGAGCAAAAATTCAAAGAAAATTTGGGTCTCCAACAGAGACCTCCCCCCATCTCAACTATCATAACTTCCCTTTGTACTGTATGATAATATTCATACTTCACAGATTGGAGCCACTTACCTAGATCCTTATGGCCACAGGGTAAGTCGTAGCAGAGTCTGGAATATAACTCACATGATGGATATTCTAGCAGTACCTAATTTAGACAGAGAAATCTACTGGCTCCCCACACTGTGTTTTAGCCACAAAAGGAATCCATCCTTCCCTGATGATAAACTAACAATCTATATGATTTTTAATTATACTGAAAGTGGATTTGCAAGAGTGGATTAGTGCTTAATGGTACTTGGAGACATCAGAATTTTGGGGAGTCTTTCAGGCAGGCTTTTCATTATAGCCCTCCACCTCTCTGAACTTTTTTATTTTCCTTATTTCTACATCTTTGATCTTGTTGTTCAGTCAGACAGTCCAGCTGCCTCGAGCCCATCCCAACAGGTTGCTGGTAGCGCTCAGCTGGCCACTGCAACCCCATCTGTGGCTCATCCTGGCTGCATCATCTAAGATTGCTTCCACCATAGCTTTGGAGTCCAAGAATCCTCTCCCAGTGCAGCCCTGGGAGTTGATATCTATACCTGGATGCCAGCATGATTTAAACGTTGATCTTAGGGACACATGCTCCCTTTAGTCTGCATGTGGAACTCCTTTTGATGTCAGTGGGGTTGGGGGAAAAATGTGTCCTCCTTGAATTCTAAAGTATTCATATTAGCTTCTTCCCGTTTGATAGCTGTCTTTCAAATTCACAGCTGTACTTCTAAGACTGACATGGCTGCAACTGGAGCATTTATTGCTAATGACAGTATAGTACATAGCTCCCATCCTCCATTTCTCCGCTCCTCTCTTGACATCCTCTTCGCTCACAAAAGCTTATTTCATGGCGACTGCGCTATTGATCAACCTCCCCTCCGCCCAAAAATACCCATGTCCAACATCCCTCTGCAGCTCTAGCCCAAGAGGTTCATAAAGAACAGCTCAAGTCACTCCCTTTAGGGGTAGTGTACCAATTGAAATCTTGAACTTGGATTTCCCCTTTCATCCGGGCACTCACTGTTTTGACTGGGCTGTTCTGTAGACTTTTGGTGAATTCATGGTATATTCATGAGTGAGTGAGTTTGTTTGTTTGTTTGTTTGTTGTAAAAGAAACAAGTTTAAAATGTCAGCAGTTGATGAACCATTAGTCCAAGCTTCACTTGTGCTTGAAATGTGAGCTCTGGAGAGAAACTTTAAAGATGCCTTTGAAGTAAAACGCACATTATTACAAATAAATTAGGTAAGGATCATGTTTTTCCCACGAAAAATGGTGTAAAATGTTCAGCGAATCTCAGAACAGACAGTGATGAGCCTGGAAACATACATTTTTCTTTATTTCTATACTTTCCAATTCTATATGAAGGAAAATGATGGGGATGGCTGGAATGTCCTGTTAGTGTATTTGGTATAATATAGTTAGTCACTAAAAAATTAAAATAAAAAAAAATAAGGAAAGAGAAAGTACATACAATTCAGTAGAATCTCACTAATTCATGCTGAAGTCTGGGAGGCAGATATTATAACTTGATTTTTTTAATTGGCCAGCAAAGTTCTTTTCTACTAGCAGTGGGCCAGATTAGTTTTACTCACACTGAGTAACATTTACTGCATTGTTTTTGTTGATTATTTATTTGTATAGTGGTAGTACCTAGGGGCCCCAGTCATGGATCTAAGTTCCATTTTGCCAGGTGATGTACAAAGATGTAACCAAAAGATGGCCCCTTACTTGAAGAGCTTCAATGGAATGACTTGTGGGGTAAGGTACTATTCAAGTATGGGTGACAGGATCTAGCCCTTCGAGATCAATCAGAAAACTCCCATTGATTTCCATGGGGCAGTATCAGGTCTTAAGTGAACAAAGACTATAAAAAAGCAAGACTAATGCATCACAAAATGTACTTTGCTCATTTATTTAGACAATTATAATGTATTTTAATTATTAATGATAATACATCAATATGTACTAGTAACTGTACAATACTGTAGTATATGTGTAAATATATATGACCAATATAAGCCCACACTAGAGCACTCGGCTATTAAATCTTAGCTCAGAGATGGTGAGAGACCATCAATTAATTTTGTTGTGTGTGGATTAGTGAGGTCCTGTTACATTCTCTTTTCAGTACTTAGTGTTTTTATTGAATTTTATTCAGAAGTGAAAATCACAAACTTTTAATATTTGATACCGTCATATTGTTTGTGCATCTGCTTCCTGTTTCCATTTACCAAAACCAGGCAGCGGATCATTAGCGGGTGTAATCTGTCTGTTGGAGCTATATCAATTTATATTAGTGAAGGATCTGTCCCCAGGACTTCAGTTGTGTATAAATAAAAAACAAACAAACTGAAATAAATATGTATCTGTATAAAAATGGAGAAAGCAGTAATTTAGAACTCTGACACATAGAGTATCCTGTGTAGCTCTAGCAGAATACAAAAGTGTGCATTGCAATTGTGACCAAGGGCACCCAGTTGAGAGATTTAAATGAAATCTGTATGCATTTCTAATTCATTAATATACTTACAGTAGTTTCATGTGATTTATATAAATTTAAAGGAGTCCAGTTACATGAGGAATCCACTGACCTTTAAAAAATCTGTTTATTGCAATTTTCCAATAAATCACTCTTCGTACGGGGTCGGGGGGGGGGGGGATAAAACTTCATTTTGAATGACACAATATGCTGACACAGACATTCTATATTTCTTATCTTTCTTAGCTGTCTTCTGTTATTGCCTCAGAGCAATCCTTATTTCGCTCTTAATATTGGAAGTGCACAGTAAAACGCTGGTGTCGCTTTAAAAACAAAAGCCAAAGGCAGTGCTGAGTTTATAAAACAAACAATTTATAAGTAGTTGACGAGAGGGGTTTGCTTACATCTCATTGAAAAATGGAATACAAACTTCATATTAATTTTCAGGGCTTTGTTTTTTGTGTGTGTAAAGTAGAGAGGGAGTTAAAGACTCGGGCTGCAGCTTCCAAGTTTACACAAATCCATGTGTGGGCAGTCAATCCATGCTCCTGTCTCAGGAATCCACTCCAGCTTGGGATCCTTGCTGCCCTTTTGTTGTCCTCCCCACGAGGTGATCAATTGAGGTCTATGTGGTGACAGAACCAGTTTGTAACAGGCTTGTCTTTCACATTCTCCTCTCAGGCTTGCTGGCAGACTTGTCCGAGGATCTGACAGAGACGAAGCACGGGGACAGTGAAATAAGAAAAGAAAAAGAAACAGAACAACCCAGGCAAATCAGAATTACTACTCTCCTGCAGCAATGGGTTGGCTGGAAGAATCAAACTGGCAGCTTCACATTTCCTTGATCGTGCTACTCTCCATGCACACCAAGGGTAAGAAGAAAAGTGTTCTGCAATGTAATTATGTCCGGGTGGCGAGCTGAAAGATGACAGCTAACTCTTCCATTTTATTATGAAAGGAAAAGTTTACCATGGAGAATCGCAGCTTAAGAATTTCTAAACCCCAGTGCAATCTGTGAAAGTACAGTATTTTAACTGCCTGTATGGCATATGTAAGTAGTATGTCGGAATTGGAAACACAATTTCAAAGGGTAGTTACAGAGAGGTACAATAGAAGTTTTTTTTATTGAGACTGCAATTCTCTAAATTAATTTCTAATCTGAATATGCATTTGATGCTCTCGATAGACACAGTTTTTGTAGAATCAACCAATATGTTTTAGGGATGCTGTACATATCAGCTCCAAGTGATGTTTTCTATTAGAGTTTTGATGCAATATTTGAGAAATCTGTTGCTCAGGTAAAAACAAAGATTTTTTTGTAACAAATGCATTAAATTAAAACAGGTAAAGATTACTAATGATAGAGTTATATAGTTTTATCTTTGAACATTTCATAATGTTAAGAGGCTGTTCCTTAATTTCACTCAATTTAAGGATTTATCAATAAACAAGGATTAGGAAACATATTTTGCTTGTTTAATAATATGACTGATAGATACTTTACTTTTAAAAGGCAAAAATAAAGAATATGGCTAATTATAATAGTGCAGTATTTACCAGTCAGAAAGCGCAGTAAGTAGAGACTGTAATAAGGGAGAATTGTGAATGACTGACAGCAAAGACACAATAGCGTCATACATTGTAGAGAGAGTGATAAGGAAGCTACATTACTTTCACGTGTTTACAATACCACTGCATATGAAAGCAAGTGCAATAATTGAGAAAATGTTTTTTTAGTAGCAGATAAATGTGCTTACGGTAATTTGCTTTATACACATATTGTCATTCCTTATAAGTTTTATGCTATCTTTCAAGAGACTTTTTTTGAAGTAGTATACTTTCAGAAAAGATGGCAGATAATTTTATGAAATAGTCTTGGACCTTTTCCTTTGGTTGATTGTTTTCAGTATGCAACAGTTAGCTAGCAAGCGGACTACCACATCTAAAAAAAAATAAATATTCACAACAAGGAAGGTTTTTCTCTCTCCCCATATATTAGTCATTTCTGTTTATTAAACAGTTAGACTTTCTCTGACTCACCTACAATCCTTCAGTACTGGACATGTGGTTTGTTTTGGGGGATTTTTGTTTGTTTGCAGTTTTTTTGGTACTTTAGGGTATCTTATTCTGGCTCCCTAATAGAAGATGATACAGTTAAACCTAATGGCCAGAAGAAACAGCAGTAGTACCTGTGTATAGTCAGTTTGCTCTCAGAGATGTTATGTGTGGTAGGAAGGTAGTAATTAGTAGGAGAAAATTAATTTAATGAGTCTGCTCTGTGCACTGAGCCTAAATAAAACTTTGGTTCCCAACACCCTGAACTATGGTGAAGTTCAGCTCAAGGTTCCACCTACCCTATTGACAACTATCTTGGAATATGGTTCTTAACTTAGTGATTTGGACCCTTCTCCAGTTTATATTGGGGAAGCTATTTATGGAGCATAGAAGCCAACTTACTTCTTAAAACTCTGTGTGGTAATTGAGTAAATCTTGCAAAGTTAGTGTGAAGCTTCAAAATGCAGTTATGTATCTTGGTTAAAAGCACTGCGTTAAAACTGTTCAGCCCAATATGGAACGTGAGTGAGGTTGTGTCTAACATTTTATTTTTCCTCAATTCTTTTTAAAGTTTGGGGATACAAATGCAAACTGCCCTTATTCTTTATCGCTGATGAACTCTTGGGAAAAGAAGGGGTTCTTGGGTTACCCAAAAAGCATAGCAGTTTTGTCAAAAAAAAAAAAAAAGCATTTACCTTTGCTGAAGCAACCTCTAATAGGTTTTGGATACATGGACCATATTTCAGGGCCAGATCCTTGGCCTTTTTGTAAAAGACACCCAGAATCTTAATTGTTTGGCAGAACCTCAAGGAACACACACGTTCTGAGATACAGGGGCATGTAGGGGCATGGACAGATTGATAGAGGAAACTTGCAGTGGATGGGTGAAAAATACGCACACCATTTTCCAGCCATAAGAGTCCCAGTTTGCTTGTCTTATTAGAGCATTTCAAATGGATAAAAATTAATCAAAAAGAAAATAAAAATCTGGAATTATTCATTGTATCGACAGCATAATTACAATGGACTTAAATTGCAGCAAGGGTGGTTTAGCTTGGACATTAGGAAAAACTTTCTAACTGTCAGGGTGGTTAAGCACTGGAATAAATTGCCTATGGAGGTTGTAGAATCTCCATCATTGGAGATTTTTAAGGCAGGTTACACAAACACCTGTCATGGATGGTCTAGATCAGTGGTTCTCAAAGCCGGTCCGCCGCTTGTTCAGGGAAAGCCCCTGGCGGGCCGGACCAGTTTGTTTACCTGTCGCATCCGCAGGTTTGGCCGATCGCGGCTCCCACTGGCCACGGTTCGCTGCTCTAGGCCAATGGGGGCTGTGGGAAGCGGTGCGGGCCAAGGGACGTGCTGGCCGTCCTTCCCGCAGCCCCTATGGGCCTGGAGCGGCTAACCGCGGCCAGTGGGAGCCACGATCAGCCGGACCTGCGGACGTGGCAGGTAAACAAACGGGTCCGACCCACGAGGGGCTTTCCCTGAACAAGCAGCGGACCGGCTTTGAGAACCAGGGTCTAGTTAATATTTAATCCTGCCCTGAGTGTAGGGGACTGGACTAGATGACCTCTCGAGGTTCCTTCCAGTTCTATGATTCTTTGTGTTGGCAGGAGACCACCTCATACCATATCATAAGCACAACTATTTATGAATCCAAGTGTTACGTTTGGAACGTTGTCGCCACATCTTGCCGGATAAGAGTCAAATCCTGTCTTGAGTGGTAATGCCTTCACAGTGTTTGTAGTGACTAGTAAACAGCAGCATGCTTAGCTTGGGGCATCTTGCTGTCTCAGGCCAGGTTGTTTTTTGGAGGGCTGTTTGGCTGTTATCTTTCCTCTGAGCAAGAGCAGCATGCCCTCAAGTATCTTTGTCAGTCAGTGCTCATGCTCATTACAGCAAGTTCACTCACCTACTCAACTTCTAACCACAAACCTATTTAATGGTCCAAAAAGCCATGCCTCAATTAGACCTTGGTACATACTCCCCTTCATACAGCATAGGTGCTGGCACATTCTTGCATATTGTGATGGCCTGGGGCGTGTTCTTCTTGTGTGTTGCAGTGCCTTCCTCCTCTCTTTATTGCTTGTACACTTGTGCAACCAAGGTTTAGACTGTAATTGTAATGTCTTTTTATTTAAATATTGTACTGTCTCTGCCCAAAATATTCATAACTGGGTGCCTGTAAGTTAGGTTTCTTAATAGAAGTGTAAATCACCTAATCTTATTTTCAATTGTGCTGAGCACCCACAAATTCCACACAATCAATGAGAGCTGTTTTTCCTCTTTGAAAATCAGCTGATTTCTATTTAGGTGTCTAAATATGGATTTAAGAGTTCAACTTCAGGCTCCCAGGCATGAAAATTTGCCCTCTGTCTTTAAATATGGAAGCAAAGACTACTGCAGCAATTAAAAGGGTCTGTTCTGTGGGCTGGGATCTATCCCCAGATCTTTAACAAATTGAAAAGATGACACGCTAGTTGACAACTGAAGTTGTGAAAAATACACCCTCGGGGTAATTTATGGGGAAACTTACTTTAAGTAGGGCATGTACAATAAAGATTATACTTTTATTTTGTATTGCAGTAGCCCCGGTCTTGCATCAGGGACCCATTGTGCTAGGCACTGTACAACCACAAAACAAAAAAGAGTTTACAATGTAAAAGTAGCTCCACATTTCAGTAGGAGGGGTGATTGCAGCTCGCATTGGCATCACTAGCTTTAATTTACCTGGTGGGGTAACAATATTAGTGAAGACCTGCCTGCATGGATCCTGGCATGGGCTGGCAACATGAGTATGTACCCAGGGTTCTGATGGGACTTGCAGAGCCTGTGCTGAAGCCTATGCTGCCATATCTTCACCGCTATTTTTAGCTATGCTTGCTAAATTAACACTAGCATGAGAGTATGCCTGTGTGAGCTGCAGCCCCACCTCCATTTGCAGCGTACACATAGCCTAAGTAAAAAACAATTCTGCATCTAGATGGTACAGAGTTCTTCCCTGCCAGGTATTTCCTGAGGTTTGGTCCAATCTAATTCAAAACATCTCAAGAGATGGTGCTTCCACTGCTTCCCTTGGAAGATTATACTGTACTCTAATAGGTGTTAAACTATATGTTCCATTCTGTGCATCTGATGAAGTGGGCGATAGCCCATGAAAGCTTATGCTCAAATAAATTTGTTAGTCTTAAGGTGCCACAAGTACTCCTGTTCTTTCTGCGGATACAGACTAACACGGCTGCTACTCTGAAACCTGTCGATATTAGTAGGCTAGTCTGATTTGGGGCCAAATTTGTCCCACTGTTCTTAATTTCAGCAGCAGTTGTGCCATGAATCTAACAGCAGATGTGTCCCATTGGGATTATACTATTCATTTATTTATTTATTTGCTATAGAGGGAAAAAATGCCATCTTGAATTGGAGGGCAAAGCGGCTCATCAACTCAAATTGCTAAACTTATTTTCTGGAATTTGTACTGTGTGCTACTTACAATTTAAAATTTTGATAAATCTTTCATAGAAATATTTGAGTGAACGTTTAAACCTAAGGAGTCTGCTTTGGGAAGAATTTTTTACTTTTCTGAAAGAGGCTTAGGAAATGCATTTGGTGGTTGAAAATTCAAGAATGTAAAATGAGTGCACAGCTGATCTAATTGGATACCAAGAAGAGAAAATGCTGACTGAGGGAAGTATGAAGGGAAGTAAAGGGTTGTGCTGTAATGTAAAGGGAAAATGATGACAAGTCTTCTCCTTGAAACAGCTTCGTCTTTTTGGAAAAGTGCAGGCCACCCAATAACTCTTAACAAAGCCCAGCTCATTATTATAGGGGGAAAAAAGCTGTTGTAAGAAATAACTGCAGTGCAGGCTGAGTTATAAAGATATGTTATGTGCTAAAGAGTTGCTTTGTCACAAATCCCATATACGGGAAGCAATGCATAATTGAAGTGACCCAGGAACAGACCAAAAAGCTGATTGTGACTGAGGAGTTGTAGGCTGCCTTGTGGTTTTCTCTGTGCTCCAGAGGATGACATATCTTGCATCACTCCGGTACCTAGCACAGCATACACCCCCCCACCCCACCCCAACACACTGTGGGAGTGGAGCCCAGGCTCTAACCACTCCCATGCCTGCTTAGGTGGAGTGTGGGGAGAATTGTGGCTGTTTTCATCCATGCTGATACCTGTGATGATGGTAATCAGCACGGGGCATAGGGGAGTGCCTTACTTCTTTGCATGGGCATGAAGGATATACCACACTCTAGTCCTGAATCATTATGTGGAAGCCATGGAGAAATTGGCAAGAAGTTGCTTTTAAAAATGAATTAAAATGAATGTAGTGTTTGTGAAAAGTGTGGGATTGAAGTCCAGGAGATAAGTATGTTATAGGCACTGGCAGTCCAAGCTTTACCCCTGCATTGCTCCCTGCTGGTAGACTTATCCCTGTGGTCTGAAGGGGACCACCTTTAGGACTGAAAGTTCTCTACTGCATGTGTGTTAAAGCTACAGAGATTTTGAGTAGGGAACCAGTTGTTAATTACAATAGCAATCTGGTGAATATATAAATTCCTTGGTATAATTACTTGTCATGCAGTTCACTGCCCGAGAGGTTTAGCAGGCAGTACCATACTTCAGTCTGGTCCAAAAAACTCATGTTCACCTGCTGCCTAGCTGTTGTCTGGCAAAGTTCCAGACCTCCTCCTCCCAAACTGTAATATTTGTACATAGCCAGCGTATTGTAAAACTCCCCAGCTGAAAACCCAGAAACTCTTAGTCATGATACACAAGTCAACTTTGTTCAGTAACCTGAAAGCTGAAGGATGAATCAAGGAACATGAGGATAATTGGTCCCTAGAATATATTGCTTTAGAAGTAGATATGCAGTATATTTATATGACATGCATTTAAAGTAATAATTTTTAAGTGTAAAATGATCCTGGTTACCATATGGCAAAATATACTGGAAGTTTCAACAGTTAAGGCTGACACAGCTGTTAAATACATAACCATGGTTGTGTGTTTAAGAGTTTTATACTACAGCTATTATGTGGCATTCCCAGCTATTAATCCCCAGCTATTAATCGGCAGTAAAAGCAACTTGTGGTGATCATCACAAGTGCTCGAAATCTGATCTCCACTGCACTTCACCTAGTGGGGGGAAATGGCAAAATTTTTGCATCTCAACACTTTCTTTCTTGCTTTCTTCATTATATTAAATATAGGTGTTATCCTGAAAACAGTTCATTGCAGACAGTACAAAGGCATACATGTGGAATTTTTTTTCATTTTTACAATGAAAATATCCACATTACTTGAACTTTCACATTTTGATATTAAGACTAAATAATTTGATATGGCTCATGTGAAATACATTAATTAAGCTGAAGAATGTAATGCCTATTATTTGGTGCTCATTTCTAACCACAGTATTTGGATATTCTACTTTAAGACCTTTTTTATTGTGTTTTTATTTTGAAGCTGTGTATCAAGAACATCCTATCTTTGGGGAAAGAAATGAAATGAGTTTGCTTGCTGGCTTTTATTCATAACTGTTCAATACATTTCAGCATTCAATGTTGCATGCTACAAGGCATCATTTTGAATGCTGTGACATATTAGTTGGACTGTGGAGCTCGTGTGATATCCTGAGAATAGCCCTGATAATGTATCAGCAATTTATTACAATATTGCTTCAACCACAAAATGTTAATGCAGTATGGATGCATATTATTCTTACCGTGCTGAATCCTGACACCCTATTCGCTTTGCAGAATAAATGCATCCTGTTCTTACTACATAAACATTACATCAAAAGAGAATTGAACATTTGTACTTTTCTTTTGAAAAAGATTGGGAAAATACAGAGTCTGTTGCCTATTGTGTTTCTTGATATAAATAGTTGACCTCTTTGTGGAGAGAACTGTGCAGTTGTTCCATTGGCCAGGTTCACCTAATGGCCAGATACACAGTAAAATCAACAGAAGGAGTTTTTACAGTACCCATGCTGTTACAATTTCAATGAGAAAGGTTTGTTTTTTATGTATTTCTAGTTCACTGAGGTCAGGGGTCTGTTAATTTCTGTGTGAAAAGTACTGGCCTGACAGCCCTGGAAACTGTGACCCTCTGTTAATCCACAAAATAGGTATAATATTAGCAGTGTCAGTGCACATTTACCCACACTGCCCGCTTAATGTGCCTTAGGTATAAAGGACCACTTAGAGGTGAGAGGGTAGTTCTGTATACATTTTGCCTTTCAATACTTGCTTTTTGCTTAATTTCATATTTTAATTTTTTATTAATAAAACTGCACCCATTGTCCATTCCCCAAGCACTTGGACATTTATACCAAGCAAATTTTGCAAAATAACAGATTGCTAAATATCCACAAAAATTAACTCCCCACAGATAATATCAGCTGATATGCTTGGGGAGTTAATCTTTGTGGATATTTAATTCACTTAACCCAGAACTAAAGCACAAATGTGAGTGAAGAAATAGCCAGCATACAATGAAGGTAAAAAATTCTGGGCTCTGACAGTCCAATAGTAGGGGAAGTGAACTGCATTGCTGAAGAACTTCTAGCAAGAACGTCCGAAACAGTTCAAATCTGGGCCATTAACAGATGAGCTATTATTCATCTTCACTGACCATGCTTAGCATAGGTAGAGAGGCTGCGCTGAGATAGGCAGAACTCAGACCATATAGAACTGCCAGTTGTTCTGTTGGCCTTTGATGTGAACATTTTCTATTGGGAAATTGACTGATACCATCATGGTCATCTCAAATAGGCCACCATTAAGCAAATGGGTGGTAAATTACTAATGTTTGAAAAGGTGTTCTAAAGTAAAAAGGTCTATATGCAATTATCAATCCTCTAAATCACTTAGTCCCAGATTTTATTTAAATTAATGTTGTATTTTTGTCATTGTACCCATTGTGATATTCTCTTCTGGTTTCATGGGTATTTTTAGGAAGTTGCTTAATGAAAATTGTATGACATTTGAAGAAGAGAGCATCTGAAAGTCACGTGTGTGCATTTTGATCAGATTAGCTGCTTAACTAATGATGTTCCCTTAAATTTACAGTCGTTCATTTTTTTCATTCCATTGATACCGGCTGTCAAATGTACAGTATCGCGGCATGAGTAATACCTTATGTGATTTTGATTGTGTGCCAGTCTCCAAAATACTAAACTTTTGTGCAAAAAAAAGGGGGGCAGTGGGGGAGTAATGCATAAAATTTCATTTATGCGTGTAGTTTCGAAATGCTTGATATATTCAAATCAGAATCTTTCTGGTTGTTGTTTCTGGAATGCATAGTTTGAGTAAAAGCTAAGCAGCTTGCATGAAACATAAGCATTTCAGAGACTTGTGTGAATACGAGTGCTATAACCTACCCTGTTTGGGTGAAAAATGTGGTTTCCTGTCGTCGTCCGAAAAAGTGTTTCTCAGGCTTACTGACATGCATCCTACAAATTTAATTTTCATAAATATTTCATCTTTTTCTTATGCTCAATTTAATCTATCAAAGCCACACAGTGCAGGAGACATCTGGTATTCTGCTTAAACCCAGACTTCAGCTGGGTTTCATTTGCAAGGGGTTTCTAGCAAATTTGTATTTCTTGCCAACCACAGAATTGTAGCTGGTTGATTTGGTGGCTTTGCAGTAGTATTGGGAGGTGCAGCATAAAAGGCTCAGGTTCAGGAACAAGTGTCTCAGTCTCTCTCTCTTACTGGGTTGATGAAATTCAAGCTTCGAATAGAGAATGTTGTACTGTGCCTGGGCAATACATAGCTGCTTTTTGGCCTCTCCTCTTGATCAGTAAAAGCAGCTGTAACGTCAGTCCAATTTCATAATGGCCATCTGTGGGGCTCATAGAAGAAAATGGTGTATGGTGAATTAAACTGTGAGAAATCTTTAGTAACTCATTTGGATGTGCCTTCACATGGACCTTAACCAGAAAGGGAGGTCTCTACAATACCTAGTTCGCCTTTCATGTGAGCTAACTTTGTGCAGAAGTGGCCATGATTAACAAAACCTATATTTTCTGAAATGCATTAACAGTCTGATTCTATTTTCTATGCAATATTAAAAAATGAAGCTACTTCTTAATTATAATTAAATACATTACCTAAAGAAATATCGATACTGGATGTAATCAGGTGTAGATCCCACCATGCTCTGAACAGAATATGCACAAACTATATCTAGTCCAAATTTACCCCTTTTCTGGGTTTGGCTTTATTGGAAATTAAAGTAAAAAGGAAAAATAAACATAATCTTAAATTTTCTCCACAGTTTTGGCTTCTGCTTGATTTCATCATTGTTCTCTCTGCCGAGGTGGATACTCCACCCCTCCTTATACCATGGTTGAAGTTAACAACTATCTGCTAATGTGACCCAGTAGTAGTTACACAACATCTTCATGCAGAGTAGCAGCATCTGGCATCAGCTTGACGCAACAGGGTGCTCCTAAGGTTATAGAGTTTGCTATTTTGCTAGACTGAATTAACTCTGTATCCTGGGATACAGAGATTTTTTTTTTCACCATTTGCTCTGGTTTAGTCCATCACCGTGAAAGTTAGCTGCTGGAAGCTGAATTCAAATACTTTTGCATTTTGATGTGAAGTTAGAATGCACATTGTTTAAATCACTCTTACACTATACGACCCTTTCTTGTGTGATTAGGTGAGAGATGAAATCTCAATATTATTTAACAAATTACCTTCTTTCCCTTTTTTTAAAATTTGTCAATAAAGCAGATTTTGACGCACATTGAATGGATAAGGCCACCCATTGAAAGTTATCCACTTGAAATATTCAAGGACTCAGAAATGTAGCAAAATTATTACCTTATTTTTAAAGTGTTCACTAAGGGCATTAATTTTTGAATGAGTTTTGGTTTCAAGGTGGGTCAGTGTTTCCTCCAGGGTCAATTTACAAAGAGATTGACTGGAATCTCTGTATATTCACAAGTTCTGCTATTTGTTAAATGGATGTTCTTCACATTCCTTTGAGAATTCAATCGTAAATAGCCACATAAAGTAGTATTTGCATTATTTCTATGTCCTGGGCTGCTTATTGTTCATATTTATATTGGAAGCTAGCTATAAACAAAAGTTGAAAGTGAGTAGTCTATTATTATTGGTCAAGAGGTAAGAAATACAAAGATAAACCAACAATATTAATAGTGAAGAGTAAATTATAATAGTCAAATTATTTCTCTGTTAATATTGTAAGGCTTTGTGTATGACCCATGACAGGAATGGGCTTGTCTACAACATCATTATATCACTGAGGTTCTACCATTCAGTTTTCTAACATTGCTGCTATTGAATCCAATGGTAATATTCCCATTGCTTCAGACAAAGTTAGGCTAATGCTGTGTGCTTTTGAAAATCCCATCCTTAGTTTTTAAACCTATAGAGCCAGATCCTTGTTGATATAAATCGGCATACCTCTGAAGTCAATGGAGCTGCATTAAATTACACCAGCTGAGGATCTGGCCCCTGATTTTTAACTTGATGGTGCCATTTTAGGTTTTAAAATATGGTTTTGTGGCTTTTTCATGGATTACTCAAAAAGCCAATGTCTTTGAATAATTCTGTTTTAATTAATTCTCTTTACAGCCCCAAATAGGTTGCTAGTTAAAGCACTTCACTTGAATCTTGTACAAATACTGAACCATCATTCTACTGGCATGAACGCAGTTAAAATGAAGTAAAATACCATGTAGTTCCCTTTGTGCCAAAAATAACTCTGCTTATTATTTTAGGTATTGTAGGGAAGACGACTGGCAGTGTTGGTGGGTACAGGAAGGACAACAAAATACTGTTGCTAAAACAAATTTGTTTAAATGGAGAAGTAACCTTCTGTTTTCCCACAAATATTGTAAGAATGAAAGTGATTAATTTGTAAATTCTCCCAACTACTTAGAGTGCAAGCAAGGAATGTCATCTGCAGCTCTAAAACCCTAGACAGCAGAATTTGCTGAGAAAGAGCAGTGGCACCTTTATATTTTATTTCTTAATGCTAAAAGTACAGTCTTAATTGTACCTTTTCTTTGTAGACTGCCAACAGATAGTTTGAGGTGTTTTATCTATTTATTTTGGTAAATTGTATTTGGATCCCACAGATTTAGACAGGTGTCTTTTGGAGCAGCATTGTGCACTTGTTGTAGGCATGTTTATGAACATTTGGCAAGTGGCTTTAGTAAGTAAATTACTGTAGATGGTGTACAGTTTTCACTGCCTCTCCAAACTATACATTACTGCTAATGGGAGAGCAAGTCCTGGTTTTGGATTTGAACAGCTGTGGGAGTGTGTTCTCTTTGATTCTGTGGTTTAGCTTTAAGTCTTGTGTTTGATACTTCATGGTTTTAGGAGCTAATTAAAGATGTAGTATGAGTGCTTTACAGGAATTTGTGATTATGAAGCTTTTAGCTAACATGGCAAGTTTTTTTTTCTTATTGTATATCAGGCTTAAAAAAATGTATGCTCCTGTAGTTTTAAATGTGTTATTGCTTTTGGTATATGAGACAGCATTTAAAAAAAAAAAAGCGGGGAAAGCAAATGTCATGCCTGTTACTGCAATCATTTTCAATCAAGAATCAAATGTCGTAAGTCAGCCAGTGCTAATGCTTTTCAAACTTTACTTGCCTGTTTATTGTTACCCTTCTCTGTATTAATAGAAAACGGCCTTTATCCATGGAAATAAATCTTCTTACTGCCTCACTTCCTGAATGCATGAATTTCTGCTCTACCTCCTCTAGTGACCTTGGAAGGATTCTCTTGTGGTTAAGTCATTGGAGTGGGAGTTAGGAGCCCTAGGTTCAATCCGCAGCTCTGCCACAGACTTCCCGCATTTCTTTATGAAAATCTCTCTCTGTGCTTCAGGTCCCCATCTATAAAATGGAGATAATACATCCTGACCTCATAGGATTATCGTGAGATTAATTAACTGTGTGGCACTCACATACTATAGTGACAAGGGCCATATCTAAATAAATAATAGCCCAATTACTGGGCTGTTCTTTTCCACATCTCTCATTTAGCTAATTGTACCAACCTGCTTATTAGGGTATTTTGCAACCCTGTGGCAGCCCATTCAGGGCAGACTTCAGTCTCTTTCTACCAGCTTGTTTCCCATTACATGCTCATCTCTCTCTTCTTGCAAGGTTAACATGGCAGCTCACTAAAATCAAATCAGTCTCTCCCTAGGGACTGTGGGAGGTGTTGTTTCCCATTCTTCCACCAGGAGTCTCTCCCTCTCTTTCCCCCTTCCCCCCCACCACCACACACACAATGCCTAGCTATGAACTGACCTACATTTGGAAGATGAGGACAACAGCCTTCTGGCTGCCATCCCAAGAGCAGTGGGAGAGGTGCAGGGGAGAAAAGTATCTATATTAACATAAATCGTCCAAACTAGATTGATAGGCCATCACAATAATCCAATTTGAACCTCCTGCATAATGTAGGCCATAGAATTTTACCAAGTGATACCTGTATCAAGTCCAATAACTTGTAGTGGAATTAGAGCGTATCTTTTAGAAAGACAATTTAAAGACTATGAGTGATAGAGAATCTGCCACAGCCCTAGGTAAGCTGAATTCTAAGTAACTATTTAGTAGTACATGCGCACAAACTACGTTAAAAGAACACGATTCAGATCAAAAAGTCAAACTCTCAAAAGTTAGGAAATGTCTATGCAACCTTAATTCGCTCCCCTTATATGTATGCATTATGGTGGAGTCTTACATGATCCCATACTATTTTTTTCACAGCACCCTTGCCTCATTCAGTGCACAAAATGGATGGTATTCTCTTAGTGAGCAGTTATTCAATATTTTGTTTCCTCCTTGTTGTTCAATGTGAGGCCCTAGACCTTATTTTCTCCCCACTTTTCAAACCCTACTCCGAAGACAGAATTGTTAATTTCCTCAGGGGTGTTTCTATGGCACTCTTCACTATAATACCTGAGTACTTCATAAACATTAATTTATCTTCATCACATCCCTGTGAGGTGAGGAAGTGATATTATACCCATTTTCAGAGGCACAGAGACAGAAAGGTAAAAAGTATTGACTATTTTTGGGTGCCCACTTTGAGGCACCCTAGAAACTGATTTGTTAGAGTACTTATCATATAAAGTTCTTAATAATATTCAGAGCACAGCTCCCAAGACTTCAGTTGCAGCTGTGAGCACTCAAAACTCCTACAAATCAGAGTGCACTGGCTAAAGTTGAGCACAAAGAAATTGAGCGACACACAATTAGTGACCACTTGTGAAAAGTTTTTATAATTTTACTAGAATCACACATGAACTCTGAGGCAGGGGTAGAATCCTGTTCTCCTGGGCTGCATACAGCTGCCTTAACCATGAGACCCTCCCTTCTCTTTCTGTAATCCCCTGCCTCATTCACTACATGCTTTCCAACTTTCGCAACAAATGAGGCAGATAGCCTTCTTTACTATAACATCCTGATTCATCCCAACAGCAGGTCCATCCTGTGCACTGAACAAGGCAGGGGATGTGTGGAGAAATAATGTGTGATCATGTAATTGAAGACTGTATTATAATGCATACACACAAGTGGGCCAAATTACAGCTGGACAGATAATTTTTTAAAGAAAAGGTGGCCAGAATTTTTTAACATGGACAAAACAACATAGCAGCCCTGCCTATAATACTTAAAGTATATTTAACAGCAGTATACTTAGAGCTGACGACTTATCTTAAATAAATTAATTAATTAAAGAAATCTCCCTTTGTCATGTACCTTGAAAAATCTGTTGCTCAGCATCTGCTGAGTGTCAATATAGTAGTAATAATATGAGCTACATAGAAGTGGGTGCACTACACAGCTAAGATTTGAGTTTGGCCCTAAATGAATAATGTCAGGTTTTGGAAAAGGTTCACAATAAACATCAGAACACTGCATGAAAATTACTTGGGATGTGTAAACTCCAGTGGGTGGTTAAGGGCCCAGTCTTCCAAGCTGCTGAGTGCTTTCAAACTCCCATTTATGTCAGTGAGAGTTGAGGATGCTGAGTATCTCACATGGCCAGACTGTCAGTTGGATTTTTTTTTCTATGTCTAGAAGACCTCAGTAATGACTGTCATTGGTTTTATTAGAGATTTCTGACTTTGATGTATGTTGTAGAATAGAAACAAAGCTATTTTTTGGTGTCAGGAAAGATGGGAAATCAGGATTAAACACATCTCCGATCTGTACAATGTTTTTAACTGTGCTAGATAAGGGAAAATCTCCATCTGCTGTTCCCTACCCTCTTGTCTCTGCTTCTGTGAAAGGAATTTGGAGTTAAGCAAAACATGGTCTCTTCCTGTCAGCAGCCAGGGGATTGTGGATTAAATTCTCTAAACAAAGCCCAGGACTGTTGTCAGATCTCTTTCTTCAGAAAGATTCCAAAACCAGCATCATCATAATGCAGGTTTTAGGCTAAGTGTTCTGACAGAACACCTGTGTGCTCTTCCCAAAGCATAAGGTTGAATTGCAGCGTCCTTCCTGTCAGATCCTCCAACAGATTACCAGGAGTTTACTGTTTGGAATTGTCGCTGAAAACCCTTTAGAGACATACCAAAAAGAAATGCAAGACATTTCTGCAAAGCTCAAAACACATGGCGTCTGATTCCTTGATCTCTTGCAGGCAAAAAAAAAAAAGGTTTTTTTGCTTATGTAGATTTACTTCACCTGAGTGTAACATCTTTGTAACTGGGAAAGAAGGAATACCACTTACTAAACTCTGTCTATGTGACTCTACTCTCCCCACCCAACTCTACCCCACCCAACTCATCTTGCACTGACTTCTGTTTTCCTGCACACATCTTGGTCACTGTTGGGTGTGACAGCCATTTCTTCTCTAAAAATAAAATAGCACTTTAAAGAAAGTAGCCTCCACCTTCGCCCCCAAATAATCAACAGTTTCAATTCAGTACACATCATAGGAGGTTACTGTACTAATATAAAGACATCCAAAAATGTATAAATATAAAAGAAGCAATGAAAATTAGAACAGTGGTTCTCAACCAGGGGTACACAGAGGTCTTCCAGAGGGTACATCAACTCATCTAGATATTTGCCTAGTTTTATAACAGGCTACATAAAAAGCTCCGGTGAAGTCAGTAGAAACTAAAATTTCATACAGACAATGACTTGTTTCTACTGCTCTGCGTACTGTACACCGAAACGTAAGTACAAGGTTTATATTCCAGTTGATTTTATAATTTTATGGTAAAAATGAGAAAGTAAGCCATTTTTCAGTTTTCTATTTTTGTGTCTGATTTTGTAAGCAAGTACTTTTTAAGTGAGGTGAAACTTGGGGATGCGCAAGGCAAAGCAGATTCCTGAAAGGGGTACAGTAGTCTTCAGAGATTGAGAGCCCATTGAATTAAAGTACACAGCCTTAACAGCTATAACAGTCAATGGTGGCAATCCAATATAAGACAGAAGTTAGTACTCACAAATACATTTATTAGGTAACAAAAATGTAGTAAAGTCCATTATTTGCCATCGTTTTACTTTTACTCATTTGAATAATAAAATTGCTTTCCAAATTATTTAAAGAAACATTTTGTTTCTTTTTTGACCTTTAAAATGTTACTGTTTGTCAGTCATTTAAAAATAAATGATTGCATATGAAACGAAGCACCTTTAAAGACAGAAGCCTGTAAACTGCATTGCATAATCTAACTTGTGGAAATAATGAGATTCTGTCAACTACTTTATCTGGAAAAGCAATTATTTTGTGCTCCATTAAAAATATAATGTAGATGTTGACAAGATAACTTGGGTATTAAGTCATGGGGCTGGTTTCAGCACTGTCTTACTCAGCTGGAATTACACATTCATAAAGCCAGAGTTAATGTAATGATGAATCCGTCTGTGCTTGGAGAAAAATGAATGCAACTAACAAAGCACATTTTCATTATGACAGATGTTTGCTGGCACCTGTACTTCTAACTTCCAGAGTTAAGAAAAAACAAAATAACATTGTCTACAGTCTCTCATTATTTCCAGAAATAAAATTAGTCAACATCCCCTAAAAACAAACAAAGCAAACACTTTTTGCAAACTTTTAGTATTTTCTGCTACTCTCTCCTCATCAAGGATCTACAACCTATCCTGAAGGACGACCCATCACTCTCACAGATCTTGAGAGACAGGCCAGTCCTTGCTTACAGACAATCCCCCAACCTGAAGCAAATACTCACCAGCAACCACACACCACACCACACAACAGAACCATTAACTCAGAAACCTATCCTTGCAACAAAGCCCATTGCCAACTCTGTCCACATATGTATTCAGGGGACACCATCATAAGGCCTAATCAGCCACACTATCAGAGGCTTGTTCTCCTGCGCATCTACCAACGTGATATATGCCGTCATGTGCCAGCAATGCCCCTCTGCCATGTACGTTGGTCAAACTGGACAGTCTCTATGTAAAAAAATAAATGGACACAAATCAGACGTCAAGAATTAGAACATTCAAAAACCAGTCGGAGAACACTTCAATCTCTCCAGTCACTTGATTACAGACCTGAGAGTGACTATCCTTCAACAAAAAAACTTCAAAAACAGACTCCAGTGAGAGACTGCTGAATTGGAATTAATTTGCTAACTGGATACAATTAACTTAGGCTTGAATAGAGACTGGGAGTGGATGGGTCATTACACAAAGTAAAACTATTTCCCCATGTTATTTCTCGCCCCCCCCACTTTCCTCAGACATTCTTGTTAACTGCTGGAAATGGCCCACCTTGATTATCACCATAAAAGGTTTTCCTCCTCCCCCCCCTTTCCTGCTGGTAATAGCTCATCTTAAGTGATCATTCTCCTTACAGTGTGTATGATAAAACCCATTGTTTCATGTTCTTTATGTGTGTATATAAATCTCCCCACTGTATTTTCCACCAAATGCATCTGATGAAGTGAGCTGTAGCTCACGAAAGCTTATGCTCAAATAAATTTGTTAGTCTCTAAGGTGCCACAAGTACTCCTTTTCCTTTTGCGAATACAGACTAAAACGGCTGCTACTCTGAAATCTCTCCTCTTTATTTATCTGTGGCTATGAACTGTCAAGTGGGTGTGGTCATTGAGATGATTGCAATGTGTATCATCAAGTAGAATTTTTCCCTTCAGGTATTCGCTATGCTTTTTTTCTCTGAAAACAATATGGAAAGCATGACTTTTCCTTACAATTATATTGTTTATTAAATGAAGCATTTGGGGTCCAGATTCAAATGGCTGTATATGACAATTGCTGGGGTGACTTTTAAATAATTAGGAAAACCAACACATATATAAAATTTCAGCTGTTAAGACATAAATTGCATTCATGGTTGCAATAAACTGCATATTGCTCATTTATTTTATATTGTGTTTGTTTGTTAGTTATGCTCTATATCTGGAATCTATGAATACTCCAAAACCTATTACCCTTTTGCAGCATATCCCAAATACATCAGACAGCAAGAACAATTTAGGCAGAAATATTAGTCACTCTAACCATTCTCTCAGTTGACTAAAATTAAAACTTTCAATGAGGAATAGCTTTGTTGTTATCATAGCTGAGTAAATTAAGCATAGCTTCTAATGGCCTGATCATAGTCAGGGCCACAGTCATTCAAAATCACTTACAGTTCTGTTTGTTTTCCACTCACAAGGTGATATAAGTCCATCTGGAGTCTGAAAAACGTAAAAATGGCCAGACGGGTCAGATCACTGGTCTGTCTAGCACAGTATCCTGTCAGTGACCAATGCCAGATGCTTCAGAGGTAATGAACAGAACAGGGCATTATCATGTGATCTATCCCACATTGTCCAATCCCAGCTTCTAGCAGTCCAAGGTTTAAGTACGCCCAGAGCATGGGGTTGAGTTCCCGACTGTCTTGATGAACCTATCCTCCATAAAACTTACCAAATTCTTTTTTGAACCCAGTTATAATTTTGGGCTTCACAACATGCCCTCGTGATAAATTTCAGTGGTTGTCTGTGTTGTGTAAAGAAGTACTTCTTTGTTAGTTTTAAACCTGCTGCCTATTAATTTCATTGGGTGATGCTTGGTTCTTGTGTCATGTTAAGGGATAAATAACACTTCCTCCACATCATTCATGATTTTATAGACATCTATAATATCTCCCAATAGTAGTCTCTTTTCTGAGCTGTACCGTCCCAGTCTTTTAAATCTCTCCTTGTATGGAACCTGTTCCATTCTCCTAATCATTTTGGTGGCCCTTATTTATACCTTTTCCAATTCTATTAGATCTTTTTTGAGAGGGGATGACCAGAACTGCATGCTATATTCAAGGTGTGGGCATACCATGGATTTATATAGTAGCATTATGATTTTTTCTGCCTTATTATCTATTCCTTTCCTAACTGTTCCTAACATTGTTAGTTTTTTTGACTAGCATTGCACATTGAGCAGACATTTTCAGAGAATTGTATTGTCTGTAAACTTTGACACCTCAGTGTTCACCCCCTTTTCCAGATCATTTATGAATATGTTATACAGCACAGGTCCCAGGACAGATCTTTGGTGGACCCCGCTATTTACTTGTTTCCATTGTGAAAACTGACTTTTATTCTTAACCTTTGTGTCCTATCTTTTAACCAGTTACTGATCCACCAGAGGACCTTCCCTCTTATCCCGTGACTGCTTACTTTGCTTAAGAACCTTTGGTGAAGGACCTTGTCAGAGACTTCTTAAGAGTCCAAGTACACTATATTAACTGTAAAAAGAAAAGGAGTACTTGTGGCACCTTAGAGACTAACAAATTTATTAGAGCATAAGCTTTCATGAACTACATAAGAATAAGTTACATTAGAGACTAATACATTTGTTATTCTCTAAGGTGCCACAAGTACTCCTTTTCTTTTTGCGAATACAGACTAACACGGCTGCTACTCTGAAACCTATATTAAATGTATCACCCATGTCCTCATGCTTGTTGACATCCTCAAGGAATTCTGATAGATAAGTGAGACATGATTTCTCTTTACAAAAGCCATGTTGACATTTCCCCAACACATCATATTTATCTGATAATTCTGTTCTTTACTATGGTTTCAACCAATTTGTCTGGTACTAAAGTTAGATTTACTGGCCTGTAACTGCCAGGATTGCCTCCAGAACCTTTTCTAAAAATAGGTGTTAAGTTAGTTATCCTTTAATCAACTGGTATGGAAGCTGATTTAAGCAATAGCAGTTCGTAGTTCTACAGTTTCATATCTAAGTTCCTTCAGAATTCTTGGTGAATACAATCCGGTCTTGGTGACTTATTACAGTTTAATTTATCAGTTTGTCCCCAAATTTCCTCTCTTGATACCTCAGTCTGGGACAGTTTCTCAGATTTGTCACTTAAAAAGAAAGGCTCAGGTGTGGGAATCTCTCTCACATCCTCTGCAGTGACCAATAAAAAGAATTCATTTAGCTTCTCTGCAATAGCCCTGTCTTCCTAGGGTGCTTCTTTAGCTCCTCCGTCATCCTTACTTTAAAAACTCCTCTACAACCTCTTAAATTTTACATGTCAGTAATCTGGTTCTATTTTGGTTTAGGTGGAGCCCATCCTTCCCGTATAGGCTCTTCCTTTCCCAAAAGTTTTTCCAGTCCCTAGTTAGCCTATATCCCTCCTCTGAACACTGTCTTCTCATCCACACATGGAGACTGTGTAGTTCTGCCTGTCTAACTGATCCCTGTATGTGGCACTGGAAACATTTCAAAGAATGCTACCAGGAGGTCCTGGACTTTAATCTCTTACCAAACAACTTATACTTGGCCTCCAGGACTTTTCTCCTACCTTGCAACTGGTACCTACACGTACCATGACCACCAGCTCCTCCCCAGCACTGCACATAAGTCTATGTAGATGTTGCAAGAGGTCCCATTGTACGGAACAACATTTTCCTGTTTTTTTAAAATGGAAAATATAATAACCAGTCCCCATGGTTTCAGTGGTAGTTCACCATGTTCACTGGTTTGAAAATATTCTTCTTGAATACTGATATTCACTACTAGCAGCAGATCTGGGTTACCTAGGGATGTGGTGGAATCTCCTTCCTTAGAGGTTTTTAAGGTCAGGCTTGACAAAGCCCTGGCTGGGATGATTTAGTTGGGGTTTGGCCCTGCTTTGAGCAGGGGGTTGGACTAGATGACCTCCTGAGGTCCCTTCCAACCCTGATATTCTATGATCTAGATATAACTATTCAAACACATCTTTATCACCAAATAATCGATTTTTATGTATTTTATAGAGGTAGAGTTTGTGTGTGCATGCTCATATATATACACACACAAACACACGGAAAATTACATTTAAAGTACATTAAGATTGCCAAGTCAAGCACTCAAAAGTTAGGAAATTCCAAAGTCATGGTTGCCTGTACAGCCTCTGTATGTGTACATCATGAGAGTCTTTACATGATCACATAACTGTTCTTTTTATAAGACCCCTATCTACGCCAATTGTAAAAAAAAAAAAAAATTGAACATGGGAAGAACAACATATTTTTCCTTAATCTTGTTCTCTAAAATGCCTGATGTGCTTTTGCTGACATTAAAAAAAAAAGAAGAGGAAGAGCCTGAGGCCGATCTCACCAAAGGAAATTTCAGCCTACATAGTTAGATTGGCAAACTTATAGGCAACTGAATAACAGGAGCAACTTTAAATAAAGGCATCTCTCTTTCTCTTTTTTCTTATATGCAACTCACATTTAACTTTCACATTGCATTAACGTAAGCGTGTACATCAAATGTTTTGCTTAGCCTATATAAACATTATCTGTATATACAATATCATCATCAATAGGTAGTGCCCTATCAAATTCACGGCCGTGAAAAACACATCACCGACTGTGAAACCTGGTCTTTTGTGTAATTTTATCCTATACTATACAGATTTCACGAGGGAGACCAGCGTTTCTCAAACTGGGGGTCCCGACCCAAAAAAGGGAGTTGCAGGGTGGCCACACGGTTATTGTACAGGGGTCGCGGTATTGCCACCCTTACTTCTGTGCTGCCTTCAGAGCTGGGCGGCCAGAAAGCGGTGGCTCCTGGCCAGGTGCCCAGCTCTGAAGGCAGCACTCCACCAGGAGCAGCACTATACCATGCCATCCTTACTCATGTGCTGCTGCCTTCAGAGCTGGGCGGCCAGAGCGTGGCGGCTGCTGACTGAGGGCCCAGTTCTTCATGCAGCAGTGCAGAAGCAAGCGTGGCAATAGCATACCATGCCATCCGTACTTCAGCACTGTTGCTGGCGGCGGCGCTGCCTTCAGAGCTAGGTGGCTAGAGAGTGGTGGCTGCTGACTGGGAGCCCAGCTCTGAAGGCAGCGCCATCGCCAGCAACAGCACAGAAGTAAGGGTTGGCAATACTGCAACCTGCCTATAATAACCTTGCGACCCCTGCCACACAACCCTATGTTGGGTCAGGACCCCTACAATTACAACACTGTGAAATTGCAGATTTAAATATCTGAAATCATAGAATCATAGAAGATTAGGGTTGGAAGAGACCTCAGGAGGTCATCTAGTCCAATCCCCTGCTCGAAGCAGCACCAATCCCAACTAAATTATCCCAGCCAGGGCTTTGTCAAGCCAGGCCTTAAAAACCTCTAAGGATAGAGATTCCACCACCTCCCTAGGTAACCCATTCCAGTGCTTCACCACCCTCCTAGTGAAATAGTGTTTCCTAATATCCAACCTAGACCTCCCCCACTGCAACTTGGGACCATTGCTCCTTGTTCTGTCATCTGCCACCACTGAGAACAGTGGAGCTCCATCCTCTTTGGAACGCTCCTTCAGGTTATTGAAGGCTGCTATCAAATCCCCCCTCACTCTTTTCTTCTGCAGACTAAACAAGCCCAGTTCCCTCAGCCTCTTCTCGTAAATCACGTACCCCAGCCCCCTGATCATTTTCATTGCCCTCTGACTCTGCTGGACTCTCCAATTTGTCCACATCCTTTCCGTAGCGGGTGGGGGGGGCAAAGCTGGACGCAATACTCCAGATGTGGCCTCACGAGTGATGAATAGAGGGGAATAATCACTTCCCTCGATCTGCTGGCAATGCTCCTACTAATGCAGCCCAATATGCCGTTAGCCTTCTTGGCAACAAGGGCACACTGCTGACTCATATCAGCTTGTTGTCCACTGTAGTCCCCAGGTCCTTTTCTTCAGAACTGCTGCTTAGGGAGTCGGTCCCCAGCCTGTAGCCGTGCATGGGATTCTTCCATCCTAAGTGCAGGACTCTGCACTTGTCCTTGTTGAAAATCATGAAACGTATTTTTTTTTAAAAATCCTATGACTGTGAAATTTACCAAAATGGGACCATGAATTTGGTAGGGCCATATCAATAGGCCTCAAAATGTAAACAGGGAATAGTCATGGAGCAGATGTATTTCCTGTGAGGTTGGACAGGGATCAGTTCTTGGCCCAACACTACCTATCATTTTTATCTACGACTTGGAAGAAAACATGAAATCATTGAAAAAGTTTGACACACAATTGTGGGAGTGGTAAATAATGAAGAGGAGTGGTCACTGATTCAGAGCAATCTAGATCACTTCGTAAACTGGGACAAGCAAATAATATGCATTTTAATATGGCTAAATGAAAATGTATACATCTAGGAAGAAAGAACGTAGGCGATCCTCCAAAGCAGGGACTCTGAAAAAGATCTGGGGATTGTGATGGATAATCAATTGAACATGAGCTCCCAGTATGGCATTGTGGCCAAAAGAGCTAAAATAATCCTGAGTTGCATAAACAAGGGAATCTCTAGTAGGAGTAAAGAGGTTATTCTTCCTGCGTTCACACTGGTGCAACCTTTGGTGGAATACTGTGTCCAGTTCTGTTGTCCACAATTCAAGAAGGATGTTGATAAATTGGAGAGGATTCAGAGGAGAACCGCAAGAATGATTCAAGGATTAGAAAACCTTGTAGTGATAGACTCAAGGAGTTTAATCTCTTTGGCTTAACAAAGAGAAGGCTAAGGGGTGACTTGATCACAGTCTTTAAGACTGGAAATATGGAATGCGTTTTTAACAGTGAGAGTAATTAACCATTGGAATAATTTATCAAGGGTTTTGGTGCATTCTCCACCACTGACAATTTTTGTTTCAAGATGGGGTGTTTTTCTAAAAGATCTTCTCTAGGAATTAATTTTAGGAAGTTCTATGTCCTTTGTTGTACAGGAATTCAGACTAGATGATCACAGTGATCCCTGCTGACTTTGGAATCTATGACTCTATCAGAAGGGATGGGGAGTGGAGGTGTAATGGATGGAATTTTGTGTACTTATGAACTCATTCTATATATATATAAAATCTCACAAAATAGTTTTAAAATTACAAAGACAGGAAACATAAAAGGTTTCAATAGCACTATTAACTTGGCCACATATCCTATGTTTTGTGGAATGGTATGTTATGATCCAGACAGTAATAACGTGTTAAGCTACACACTTAACCACAGAAACAGGGATAGGAAATACCAAATATATGCAACAGGAACTGTTGCTGTGGGAACTTTCTTTGGATTTCTTAATTTTTTGTTATTTTTAAATGTGCAGTTTTGATGTTGCATTCATGCAGTTTACAGCATGTAATTGCTTTGTTTATATTAAAAAAGAAAGGGGTAGGTAGAGGATATACATGTGCTTAATATGTTAACATTTAAATGGTTCCAATTGTCAGTAGGATTTGAAATTCAAACCACCCTGAAGTGTGGTGAAGCAAGATACAGAAGCGGGATAATTTTTCATCTTTTCTGATACTGGTGATTGTCTAAGGAAAGTTACCTGCAGCCCTAAGTTAACAGGGCAGCAACAACCCATCTGTTTACACTGTTTACACTTACAACAACTGTATCACGGTAATGGGAAATGGCAGAACCCCTTCTTTTTAAACGACAGTTTAGAATTGGTAGAGTATTTTACAAAGCAGCCAAAATTGTGGAAACTTTCTAAAATGAAGTGACCAGAAAATTATTTATTCCCCCCGCAATTTGACTAAACCAGGCTGCAGGGTGCTGGTAGAGAAAACCTTTACCCATATGGAAAGGCCAATATAACTAATGTTTTAGAAATACAGGACACCCTCACACCCAGCTCTGTCTTATAAGTCTAGTTCCAGCAAGCATGGATCAAAAGATTAGATTTGCTAGCCATGGAGGAACCTTTCCAGGATGCTCAGAAGATACACTCTTTCAGTATTTCCCAAAGTGTGGGTCATACCTCCCGGGAGGGATATGAACGATTAGCTGGGGATGGGAGACCAGATTTCACATTTCTCAAATTGGGCCAAAAGGGAGTTGCAAGGGGGTATCATTATTTCCAACCTTACTGGTGCACTCCCTTCAGAGCTGAGTGACTGAAGAGCGGCAGCTGTTGACTGGGTGCCCAGCTCTGAAGACAGCACCCCGCCAGCAGTAGCGCAGAAGTAAGAGTGGCAATACCATACCATGCGACCCTTACTTCATCTCTGCTGCCTTCAGAGATGGACAACTGGAGAGTGGCGGCTGCTGACTGAGAGGGCCCAGCTCTGCAGGCAGCAGCACAGAAGTAAGGGTGGCAATACCATACCATGCCATCCTTCCTTCTGCGCTGCTGCTGGCGGAGGCTCTGTCCTCAGAGCTGGGCTCCCAGCCAGCAGCCAGCGCTCTCCAGCTGCCCAGCTCTGAAGGCAGCACTGCCACCAACAGCAGCGCAGAAGTAAGGGTAGTAGTACTGCAAGCCCCTTTGTTACGCACCCACCCACAACTCCTTTTTGGGTCAGGACTCCTACAATTGCAACACTGTGAAATTTCAGATTTAAATAGCTGAAATGAATTTACAATTTTTAAAATCTTATGACAGTGAAATTGACTAAAATGGACTGTGAATTTGGTAGGTCACTAATTATAGTTGCCCATCCTTGGTGGAATCTATGCTCTTCTCTATCTATGAATCCCATCCCCAGTACAGACAAGGGAATCAAGACCTTGGCTGATATCTCTGATACTTTAGGAGACATGATATATTCTATGAATAGTTTATATCATACATATTTTCATATGCCTCTAATCTCTTCACCTACATACATCAAGTATGTGATGTACATCTCTTGGAATAACCCATGTGTTCCCAGGAGAAGGGGTTAGACCCAGAGTAGGTTATTGTCAAGATCTGTGTTTATCAGACAGAAATCTGTAGTGAACCTTATTAAAGTTATGTACTCATTTTTTTCATAATTGCCCCCATTCAAAGAATGGCTGGCAGCCAATAAAGCACTAAGTGGAAGCTTCTGTCTGTCTACCTGTTTTTCTGTAGCTAACAAAGTGTGCCGGTTTTTGTCTTGTAGACATTACATAATTCATTGTCACAGGGACTTGTATTTAGACTTGTAATAAATAAGTCTTGGACAAGGCCAAAGCGATTCAGCTATATTTCTTTGTACAGTAAGTCATGTATTTATTATACAGAGTGACACGTTAATACTATGTTGTATTCTTGACTGTATTCATCTGTTAAAGATACTAATTTAAAGAAGACAGCATCCTGGATAATGTCAGTTTCAGCAAGGGTGCCCACCAGTTAGGAATATGAGCCGGTGCTTCTAGCTGTTAGTTAACAGGCATCCAACTTTATGGGTTGCTGTAATTTCCATGGTCTTCTCCTCCTTTGCGGAAGCATAGCTTACAGCTCCATTCATACGCTACTTTGCTTCAATAACATAGTAAAAGAGACAGAGGTCACTTCAGAACAATTTTGCTGGAGATATGGGCATTTAAACATGCTAGTTTCCAAGAAAGAAAAGTGTTAAGGGTTCCAGTCCTAATCTACATGGAAAATACAGCTGTGGTTTCCTAAACTAGCAAGTAGTTTTTGGGGAGATGGAGCATCAGGAACAAGAAACTGACTCATGAAGTGGGAGGAAAAGCTCCTGCTTTCTATCAGCACAATTCACCTGACAGGCTCCCTTAGCCTGCAAGCAGATGGCAGATGCTCCTTCCTGGAAAATGGGGACAGAACTCAGATCTTCCTGAAGGTCTGCAAAAGGTGGCACAGTGTGTTAATTATAAACGATGCATATAGTAGCCATTTTGTGGGTTTTCAGGACCAGCCTCCAGTGTGGAAATGCTTCTGAACTATCTAAGAAAGGAAGGTGCTTGGTGCTTCAACATGTGATAGGCATCTTGCTCTTACTGACACTCAAGACTTACTTCAGCATCTGATTCCCTCATCTTACTGATTCATTAGGAATAAAGTATCGAACTTAGCTGAATTAGCAGAGGTGTACAACCTGCTCTTATCTCTGGTACAAGGAACCTCTAGCCTATATAATAAGTTGACTCCCCCCCCAGAAGGCTTTGCCTAATTGGGCTCGTGGATTCGCCTTCGAAAGAACAAAACAGCCAGATGTACACTGCATTAACTAGAACCATGTGGAATCAGTTATCTCCTTCAAGGCTATGCTCCTATTCTAGTCCTTTTATGAGGACTCTTCTGTAAAATATATATTTCTTTAACAAGACTCAAATTCAGATGTAAACATTCTATTTGCCTGCCTATCTCAATGTGCAGTTTTTTCTTTTGGTGGCAAATTAAATATTAGGTTCTTTTCCCAAGATATGAGTGGGATGTGTAGATTTTTGGGGTTTGGGCTGCTAATTTTCCTGAGGCTTTTACAAGGATAGGTTAACTGGTGTGATTCTGGACCTCACAGCATGAACATAAATGTGCTTCCGATAATGTTAGACTTTATCAGGATTACGTTCTTTGTCAATTCAGTTGGGAGGATAATTAAGGTGGGTATTTACTGTCTGGTAGATGAGACAAAACATCTTATGGCAAATCTACACACAGTTAAATTTAGCCACTGATATCGGATGACTATTGGATGACCACAAACACTTGATCTAGCAGTGCAAAAACTCTTCTTTCAGATAAATTGGCAACATCCAAATTTGTGAGGAAAGTAGAAGGAGGTGTGGAATGAATCACTTTGCACTGTTCATACACAGCCATTCACAGTCCCTCAGGGAGATCTGGATTTAGGCACATGTATTTAAATATATTTGTTTATTTGGACAGTAAGACAAAGCCCTCCCAAGTGAAAGTTCTGATCTTAATATTGAATTTAGAATTAATAAATAGTTTATTTGAGGACTTTAGCAATATTGGGCCTGATTCTCATTTACAGTAAGACCCCTTTATACTGTTCTGGTGCTGCAAAGTGGCCTTATTGCCAGAGAAATGTAAAGAGGTCTTAGTGTAAAGAGAATCAGGCCCATTGTATCTAATATTATTTGTCTAAAGCTGTCCACACAGCATGGTTCTAATATGTTCTTCCACCACAATAATACTTGCTAAGACCATGGTGTTATTTTATCCATTCCAAAGGGAATTCCAGAGACATGAGTTGCATATTTAGCACCTCTCATAGTAAGTCTCGCTGTTGCTCTGCAATTAAAAACATCTGTACATTCACAAACTATCTGCCGGTGTCCATTCAACATCCAGAAATTAGGAAAGGGCATTTGATTTGGGGATCTCAACTTCCATCTATATATTTAGACTGGAACTCCAGTTGATGTAAATACAACTTATCCACACACATAACAGTAGAAAGTTATTTCACCTAAAAGAATATAGTCCTTTATTTAAACTTGTTAAAGTCATAAAGTTGAGGCCTTTATCATAGTGTAAAATCCCAACAAAGGTCAGTATTGTGCCCTCAAATACACATGCCCTAATTGTGTTTTGAGGAAGTGACTGAGAGCAGAATTCTGCCCAAAATCCAAGTAGTTATCCTTCTCTTCTCTTTATGTATGAAGGAAATGCTTCCAGTCACAGAAAGAAGGTGGTGTGAAAGAGAAAAAAAATCCTGACAGCTATTTCACCTCTGACCTCTATAGCATGAAAAAATCCTTCCACCAAAGCAGTTCCAACTAATCTCTCTCCCATAAAATAAAATCCTTTAATCCGAGCCCATCCTTCTTGACCCTTAGCTATTGTTCTTTGCAATGTGCATATTGCAAAAATAAAATTAAAAGGGGTGACTTAACTAGTTGGTAAAACAAAAATATTTAGTTTGAGCAAGTTTATTCGTAGAAAATTGTAATACCCGCCAAGAAATGTGTCTCAAACCTAGTTATTTTATACAAATCTTAAAGATACCAACTTTTGTTAAATTAAAGTGAATATGAAGCAGATCAGTGTTTGTACTAGAATTGATAAATGTGTTGTGGATAGGAGCTCTCTTAAGCCATTTAACCGCTCAAGCTGGTAACGTTCACTTTTTTCTTCAAAAACACTGTGGCATTAATTGAGCAGAGAGGTGTATGTCTGCTCTTCCCATTCACATCCTAAAATCTCATCCTAACAGGACAAACCATTGTGTAATCCATGCCCACATCTATTTGACATAAACGAGTCAGGAATCTTGCATAATAAGGGCTCAGTCTTAGAAGCAAACACTTATTGCTGACAGTAGAACATACTACTGTAAGAAATCCTATTAACGTCATTGGGGTTACTCAGGATTAGAAAACTTGCCCTATAGCAATAGACTCAAGGAGCTCAATCTTAGTTTAACAAAAAAAAGGTTAAGGGGTGACTTAATCAGTCAATAAGTACCTACATGGGGAACAAATATTTAATAATGGGCTCTTCAGTCTAGCAGAGAAAGGTATAACTCGATCCAGCAGCTGGAAGCGAAAGCTAGACAAATTCAGACGGGAAATAAAGTGGACATTTTTAACATAGAAGGTAGTTAACCATTGGAACAATTTACCCAGTCATGATGGATTCACCATCACTGACCGTTTTTTTAAATTAAGAGTTATTTTGGGGAAGTTCTATTGCCTGTGTTATACAGGAGGTCAGACTATGATCAGAATGGTCCTTTCTGGTTTTGGAATCTATGAATGATAGCAAGCAACTATGTCCAGTAGCAATTGTTTCCATGTTTGTACCCTAAAGTTTACATGTTTGCTTCAGAATTTTATTGTTCATTTAACTCTGGTGTATGCCATGTTTGACATAGAGGGTATAACCCTACTGGCATTTCAAAGTCTGATGGAATTCCAAAATGAGCGGATGAAAGGAATGCAATAATGTAATATCTTTCAATCTTAATAAGGCATTTGATATTTTATCACAAAATCTGACTTAAAATTGTTTCAGATTGGCTTGAATATGAACCCTCTCATGTGGACTGAAAGCTGGTTGGGGACTAGAAATAAAGGGTAATTATTAACAGCAGTATACCATATTAGGGCAGGTGTCTACTAGGGCAGTGGTTCTGAACCAGGGGATTGTGTACCCCTGCGGGTACTCAACTCATATAGGTCAGTGTTTCTCAACCTGGGGGTTATGGGACAGGCTTAAGGGGGGGTCGCAAGTACAGGACAGGTGTTAGGGGGTAGCAGGCAGGGCAGTTGACTGGTGCCCCATGCCACAGGGGGCCCCGCAAAGCTCTTACGTGCGTCAGTCCTGGGTAGCTGGGCTCGGGCTTCAAACAAATCTCACAGGTGAAACACAGGCTCAAGTTTCACACTGAAATGTAAGTACAATATATTCCAATTGATGTATTTTATAATTATATGATAAAAATGAGAAAGTAAGCAATTTGTTGTGATACTTTTCTATTTTTATGTCTAATTTTGTAAGCAAGTAGTTTTTTAAGTGAGGTGAAACTTGGTGTACGCAAGACAAATCAGACTCCTGAAACGGGTCAATAGTCTGGAAAAGTTGAGAACCACTGTACTAGGATACTGCAAAATGTACTGTTGAGTCCAGTCTTATTAAACATATTCATAATCTAATAAAGGGAGTAAACAGCATGCTAATGACGTGTCATAAATATAAAGGGAAGGGTAACCACCTTTCTGTATCCCAGAACTATAAAATCCGTCCTGGCCAGAGGCAAAACCTTTTCACCTGTAAAGGGTTAAGAAGCTAAGATAACCTCGTTGGCACCTGACCAAAATGACCAATGAGGAGACAAGATACTTTCAAAGCTGGAGGGGGCGGGGAGGAACAAAGGGTCTGTCTGTCTGTGTGATGCTTTTGCTGGGACCAGGTCAGGAATGCTCTTCAGAACTTCTGTTAAGTAAGTAATCTAGCTAGAAATGCGTTAGATTTTCTTTTGTTTAATGGCTGGTAAAATATCTCTGCTGGAGGGAATGTATATTCCTGTTTTTGTGTCTTTTTGTAACTTAAGGTTTTGCCTAGAGGGATTCTCTACGTTTTGAATCTGATTGCCCTGTAGGGTATTTACCATCCTGATTTTACAGAGGTGATTCTTTTACTTTTTCTTTAATTAAAATTCTTCTTTTAAGAACCTGATTGCTTTTTCCTTGTTCTTAAGATCCAAGGGTTTGGGTCTGTGTTCACCAATGCAAATTGGTGATGATTTTTTATCAAGCCTTCCCTAGGAAAGGCTTGGGGGGATATTTTGGGGGGAAGACGTCTCCAAGTGGTCTCTTTCCCTGTTCTTTGTTTAACACGCTTGGTGGTGGCAGCATAGGGTTCAAGGACAAGGCAAAGTTTGTACCTTGAGGAAGTTTTTAACTTAAGCTGGCAGAGAAAAAGGCCAGTGCAATTTTGGGGTGCATACACAGAGGCTTCATGTTCTGGAACTAGGATATCCCTTTTAGAATATTTCATGTATGACCACATTTAGACTATTCTGTTCAGTTCTGAAAACCACATTATGAGGGATATTTTGCAAGCAATTCAGAGAAGAACATAAAAATAATCATAGTGCTAAAGGAATAGACAAGGGCCATCATGCTGCAAAGTGAGCCATGTTTACAGATGTCCATTCTGAGTCTTGCAAGCATATATGGGACTCTTGCCTGGGCACGAGGTTAGATGCAGGGAGTCTGTCCTCCTGGAGCTTCTTGAACAATGAAAATGTTAGGCAAGTTTAAAAGAGTGAATTATATATACAACAGCTTGACTAAGAGATGCCTAAGGAGGTATATTGATAGTCTACACGTTTTAAAGGGTGTAAACTCCATGGATGGAGTATTTTTTTGAAAATAGTGTTGTTTTTAAATTAAGTATTCAGATTGAACAAGTGCTATGCATCTCATGTGACATAATCCTACAGGCTCCCCCTTATAAGTCATTACAGACAGGGCTAAATGTTATGTGGTTAGGTGGACTCCATGCTATGAGCAGGGCTTGTGCTGCTATTGACTGTTTTGCCACTGGGGCTGCTCTCCAGTCTCCCATTGATTCCTGGGCAGTGTGAAGCTCTCCAGCTCAGAGAAGGAAGGATATAGCTGCAGCAGATAGTGTAGGGGAGGTGAGGTGCTAATGGGGGAAGGAGAAAGCGAAAGATTAAGAATGGGGAGCTAATTGGAGGGGGTAGGTGGTGCAAAAGTTAAATGGGGGGGAGGGACATAGGGTGCTAATGGGGGAAAGGATGAGGACAACCTCTAACAGAAGGATAGGATGGGACTGGTGCAGAATTTGGCTGGCTGAATGGGGAGGCTTATAGAAGCAGGGGCAGGATGGGAGAGGCTCCCACAAGTAGCCCTCTTTCCCCAGTCTGTTTATTGGGTCTCAATTCCAGCTCCCACATCACTAGCACATCACCACACACAGTGCTAATTGCCAGACTCACCAGAGAGGGCAAGTTACTGCATGGACCATGGAGACTGAACTCTGCCTGTTTTCCTGTTACTCCTAGAAAAAGTCCCCCTCAATCAGGGATGCGATAGGCTGCCAGAACAGTATGTATGGGAAGCTTTTCCTGTTGTTACTTGGTAGATGAGCGGAAGACTTCAAGCCCCATTGCTGCCATTTCATTAGCACAAAATCCACACAATATTTGAAGCTGAAGTTTATTGTTATTGAAAATATTTTTAAATAAGAAAATTAGCTTATTAGATAATTTGTGTTAATTGTCACACACTGCTGCAAAGTTTGGTAGCTGTGAACAGTCTCCAGCAGTGATTAATCCAATCCCAACCATGATTGTGGTAATGAATGAGAACTAGAAAGTAAAACCCCTTTAGAAACAAAAGGGAAGCTAGCTCGTCAATTTGCAAGCTGAGTGAAATGATGCAGACCACAAACAGCCACCAGAGATGGATTGAAAAAGGAGACTCTAAGGTGAACTGTGGGGTTTTTTTGAAAAACATAAGTTTTATGTTGACTATTTATCTTTAAAAAACAGTTTGTTGCCTTTTAGAAATACATTCAAAAAAGGGAAAGTCAACCTTGCCCTACAAAGAAGGTTGAGAAGGTTTGAGAAGGTTCAGTTGATTGGTAGAAGGAGAGCATTTCTCAGAGAAGCAAAGCTATAATAATATAGCTCTCCTGTCTTACCAAATATTTTTCCATGGGATCATGAAAAGGCATTACTTTGAGTTTTCTCTGTAGTGTTTCTTGTTCAACTGGGTTGACCCAGCTGTGGCTGAAATTCTTGTTTCACCCTTGCATGCTAACCATTTCTGTGGAATTGCAGCCTTATATATATAGAAGAGGGATTCATTTGCTGTAAATTCTGTTACAATACAAGATTATCACTAAAGACGTCATAGGCATCTTCATGACTTCACCTTTGTAAGATGGGTTGCTAATCAGGGATGCTTGGAAGCCTTACAGTGTCTACTGTTAAAATACTTGGCATACCGACTGTGTAATAAAAAGTGGACACACTTCCAGTGCGACTCAGTATGTGGAGGTTGATCATTTCTGTGGATTTTTATCATAAATATGTGGGATTTAAATGACAATCTGATTTTTTGTGATAAGGCCCTGCAGTGAATTGCTGTAAATCTTCTCTGTGCTAATTCCAAAATATTTGTGTTTTTGGAAGATAGACATTTTAATTTAGGTTTCTATGGAAGGTGTAATATTTGAGAGGAGCAATGTTTTAAATTCATAGATACATACAAATACCTAACTTCTACATTATTGTTTTCATTTTGCTTCCTGGGACAAATACTACTCATCATGATAGGTACTAGGTTGATCCGTTTCAAGCATTTCAAAAGGAAACTAGGCACTACCACCTAAGGAATGATAGGTGAAACACACATAAAATATACATAATTATGAAGATTTTAAAGAAAAGTATTGTATAGTGTATGAAAGTTGCTGTATAAACTCTTATTAGTGTGTTGCACGATAGCTCTGACCTTTCATCTGATTAGTATTACTCTATCATTTGTATGTTAAATTCTTTGGGAAAAACAGACACTTGGTGTGTGCTTAGATGCACTCTACCTTCCAAAATTATTTTTAAATTAAACAAGACATTTTCCACACTAGAAATATAAATCAGAGGTTTTCCTCAAATAGAAACTTTCAGACTTCCTCTCCTATTAGTGCCCCTAAAGGAAGACTAGCATATTTGAATTATAAACAAACAAGGGTCTGTGGAAGCTTGCCTGAAAAAATAATTTACACTAAAACATGGTAAATAGTTTACATCTACTTAGGACTCTGGGTTGCATCATGGCCCTGCTAGTTGAAACAAACAAATGTGCCACATCACAAGACAAACATTTCTGAACTTTGGCAATAGGAAGGCAGTTGTTTCTGGAGGGACAGGGAGTTTGCTCTATACAGTATCTTTTGCTCTGAACGCAAAGACATCTGTAAATGTCATACCAACAGGCAGATCAAGTTTCGCAGCTGACCAAGCGACAGTCATTACATTTGTTTTAGGCAATGAATGTCAGAACAATGTTTTTGAAAGGTATTAGGTAATGTCAAGGATAAAATGCGCTAGCTTCATTTAAAAAAAGGTTAACAGGAAGTTATCCTTTTGTTTCTGATTCAGATCCTCGAGAACACAAAGTGACACATCAGTGTAAAGAATAATGAATTTGCATAGACTTCTTTTCTATCAGTTGAAAATAGATATTTAAAAAGTAAATGATCCTTGTGATGATTTAATCTGAAATGTCAATCTCCGACTTCACAGAACTATCTACAATACTATCAGTTAATAAACCCCGCCTCATGTGGTCTAGGATTGGAAGATGGATGATTTCCCCCAACCAGTGGCCTAGGAAATACCAGGGATAGGGGGTGCCTGTTCACCCATGATTGCCAATGAATTTTACAAGAAATGCTGCTTGTAGTCACCATTTTTTTTCATGGGATAAGTCAGTCCCTATAAGCAAACAATGGGAGTGCAGTAGAATTAAGTCCTCTGTCCTTATACTAATTTCTAGGTTTTTGAGAAGCAAGTAATAAAGGTTAATGGCTGGACTGCACTGTCCTCTGTTTCTTCTCCTTGAGTGACCTCTGGAAACCTTTCATTGAGATGACATCCCTCTTTAAAATCGTCTGGCTGACTTGAAGCAGGAAAGGGTCTGTCCCCTGCCTGCCAGGTAGTCCCTTGTGATTGTCCTATAAGCTGGTACTCTTATACAGCAACCAACTTGGAAGGAGACACAGGAAAAGGGTGAAGAGACTGAAAATAATGTTTAATGTGACATTCTGTCTCTGCTGGAGAAGGGAAGTTGGGGGACGGATAAATGAATCGCTGTCCATCAGAATCAAGATTGTGAATACAGACTAAATGGATTTAAAAATATTGTGTTTTATTAACTAAGCCTTCTGGTTTGTGCCCTGCTGCAGACGATTTCCTTCCACATTTTTGTAAAGTCACGAGTGGGCAGCTGCTTACATGTGACAGGTTAGATGTGGGATGTGTGGTACAGTAGTCATAAAATATGTTTGCAGAAACAACGGGCTCTTTCCTCTATTTCACCTATTTAACGGTTTGTAGATTTCTTTTCAGATGAATTTAGACAAGTCAAAGTACCAATCTGATTTATTGGACAGATAACTTTATTCTAATTATCCATTTATGAGGAGAAAAAATTCTAACCAGGGCCGAACAACCTGTTTTTAATTTGACCATATTTTGGTTTGCGGTAGCTCATTTGAGCTATTCTAATAAATAGTCCACATTGTGCTTTTAATCCTTGGATGGAAAATTCACCCTTAACGTTGTTTTATTATTATTGCTGCCAAATGTGAAAAGACGCTGTATTGTAATAGTAAAGAAAATGAGAAATATGCTATAATGAACTGGTTAGAGCACCATTGCCCTTCTCCTGCACACCAAGATTCTCTTTTAAGTTGGAGCCTGGGGTTTTAGAGCAGAAGATCCTGACTCCTGTCCCCATTTCCCTGCTCTTGTTAAGATATTCCAAGTGGCCGTGATGTACTGCATAGAGACAACTATGAAAGCCAGAAGGAAACCAGCAGATTTTAGACTGTACAGACTGAGCCCAGTTCTGCCTTCATTTACAATGGTGCCATCCCAGTTTCCTTGAGTGGCTGCAGGCATCCTGCGTACTTAAAGGGAGAACTGAACTCAGTAAGTACATTTCTAATTTGATTTACATCAGCTGTGCAGTTGGAGTGAAGTCACTGGGAATTTTGCCTTAATAAAGACTTGGGCTGTGAAAGCCTGGCCTCATTAAAGTCAGTGGCAAAATTCCCATCGACTTCAATGGGCCAGGATTGCAACCTGTAGGTTCAGTATTTTTACCCAAGTAAATATTTCAGGATCAGGCCCTATGACAGATTGTTATAGACTAAACAGTAATCACTTTACTCTTCCCTGAAATGCAGCCACCTCTCGGATGAATCATGGCAAATTAACAACACACAGCAACACAACAGTTTAGGACAAAATCTGAAGTTGAATGCTGTATCCTATTAAAATTGCAGCAAGAATTTAACTAGGCAGAATGTAGCATAACTGAATTAGTTATTTTAATATCAGTTTCCTTTTGCATCATATGGCTATTTACCTTATGAATTTTTGAAAGTAATTAAAGGGCAATGTTTACATATCTTTCTTCATACTTAGAATTCTGATTAGTCTCTGACACTCTCCTTTAATGTATCTTCCAGGATTTCTTCATCTGACATTTATTTTCATTTAAAAATTTACAAAAATGTGCAGCTTTTACAATAAATTATTTTTCTCACCAAGAAAAGTATGTTTCTTAGACTTTTCCAGGTTCAAGGTTTAGTGTTCAGCATTGTACTGATGGACAGTACAGTAAACTCACATGTATAGTATATTGACACCTCCATAGCTTGTAGGATTGACAGTGAAGATCAAATTGTTCTTACCTTAGAAATCAGGTCTTTAAACTCCAACTTCAAGCTGACTGCCACATCTATCTAACACATCTAACACAGCTATCAATGTAAGTACATCTGATGGTTTCCCCAAATAATATCCCGTCTTAGTTTTCTGGGTACAAATCAGAAAATGAAACTTCTGTGTGAAGTGACTCATAGTTCTGTTCTTAAACAGGATCAAAAGAACCACAAATCCCTTTAAATTTGGGCAAGGTTAGGAACACTTGCTTCAGTATGGTATTGATATGCTTGTTACTTCTGCCATCTGCTTCATGTATCAACTTTCGCTGTGAAACACGCTACATATCATGTGCATGTGATCTGTAAGCAGGGTATTGTAGAGAAATAAACACTGAGCTGGAATAGTTAGTAACCTGTAGACAAATGTTATGTTTTACAGAAGAGAATCGTTAGATCTAACCCTTATATTTTCCGATTTTAAATATATTTTAAGGCTTTTACTTTGAGTTTCTGCACAGCTGCCTTTGAACTATTTGTGAAGCGGCCATTGTCTAATTCAGCGGTTCTCAAACTGTGGGCCAGGACCCCATAAGGTCTGCTAAGTCATTGAAAATTTCCCCTTAAATAAGAGTTTACTCTAAATTGATATGTAATTTCCAAAACACAATGAATTTGCCTTTTTCCACTAGTAATTTAGGGCAAAATACTGTATCATGTTCTGTATCAAAGCAAATTGGCTTCTACAAGGTTTCTCTGAAGCTTGCAAGGGAATTCAGCCCCATTCGCCCAGTCCATAGAGTGACTTATCCCCATCTGCCATCACCAGTCCATGCAGCAGCTAGTTTGGGAAGGAATGCACTATGGGAGTCTCTAAACTATATGTGAGGAAGATAGTCACAGATCCCCAGACCCAGCCTTTCATACTTAACGGGACTTGCCCTTAAAATCCTTCCATGTGCAGGGGCATAGTGATGCTGATTCTGCTAAGTCCAGTACCCTCTGTGATTGGGAAGGGGTGTGGGCAGGATTGTGCCTCTAATGCATCACTTGCCATAGAATGAACATGTAAGCATTGCATTAGAAAAGAATTGCACAGGCTTATATGAAAAAGAATCCCTGTGCATATTTACTGTGTATCCAAACACCTTTTTTTGCTCCCTGGTAAATGCCCATCAGACCAACAACAGGGCTATACAGCACAGAAACAACCTCTTGTTCGTCAAAGGTTTGACCACCAACACTTTCTTCAGCAATGTTAATATTTTGTGGAAGAAAAATAACTTCTTATATTTCTTCACCCTATATTTGGCATCTATTTCCTTATATATTCTGATGGAATATATTGCACAACTAGTGCATTTACTTATGCTTAAGGTATTTATAATAAGTACATTACACTAATGAAGAAGTTTACTCTAATTTAACAGCTTTGCCTACCTATAAAATAAGCTATTTTATACAATTTGAAAAGTTAACAGCTTACAAAAATATTTTTCTTTCTCTCAGAAAGTCTACAGCATCCCAGCATGAAACACATATTTGGTTTAAGCACCTAGGTTCTTGTTATTCAGTGCATTTTTAGAGTTTGTCTGGATATTTTAAATGACACCGCTGTCAGGGAACAATATCCATCTGTTTTTTTCTTTTTATTTTTTTAAGTTACAGCCAGAAAAGGGAAAGGAAATACAGCTGATTTTTTTTCATCAGCATCAGTGAAAGTAACTGTCTTGTAACTTCAAGGAAGGCCTCAAGTCAATTGATATTTGTTTGACTAGTCATTAATTTTACACCCGGGTTGAAATACTGGCCTGACTGAAGTCAGTGGCAAAACATGCATTGATTTCAGTAGGGTCAAAGTTTCAAGCTAGGCATTGAGGGGCTAGTGAAAATCAATAACTTGTGCATACCGTTAACTTTGATTGTTACACTGTCTTTTATGCTCAGCTTACTATGACATTACTTTTTATTTCAATTGAAGTACATAGCAAGTAGCCTACCTGCTTCCAAATAGAACAAAATTTAAAAATATATCAGAGATCATCCCCCCAAAAGGAGTGCCCCTATGTTTCAAGAAAATAAAGAACATGACAATCTTAAATCTTATTTAAGCAAACACAGTTATTTACTAAGTAACTCAATCACATATTTGTATCACAATGTATGATCCTTTGCATTACTGCTGAACTGTGCTGAAATAAATGGTTTCAGGCAGTCACAGTGGAGGGATGCTGGGCATTTGTTAAAGTATAATTATATAGTTCTCTCTCTATAATGCAGTTCCCTGTGCTCTCATTGGTTCTACGTGTCTCATCTGCATAATCATTCTAATGTTTCCCAATAACCATTCAGTATACAAAACCTGTTACTCTTCCTGACAATCGTTATTGGCTAATCAAAAAGTTCAAGGATTTGTAGAGTCACTTTGTTGTTATTTCTGAATAACCATACCATGACTATGTATATCTTACACTTGCCTATTGTAATCACTCTGGTCTGCTTGTTTCCTGTAATCCGAGTTTTCAAGCTATTTGTCAGCAGCAAAGTCATTGCCTTGGCTTCTTACTCCCTTCGGAGGCAGCAAGGGAACTTAAAAAAAAAAAGATGCCATGAAAAGAAAGTTCCAAAATACTAAATTGGCAAGGAAAATGGGATTTTAACAGCTCAAAAGGAAGAAAAGTTTGAAAACCTTTTAAGTCAGTTCTTTCCTTTTGGTCCAATTCTGCTCCCACGTGGCGTTTGCTGATGATCTCAAAGGGTATCGAGCTTTTCTTCCTGTCCCTCACTCCCTTTGTGGTCCCCTCTGCTGGTCATTGCAGTGCTTTGATCACCACAGTATATTTGACTGCTAAGAAGGTACTTATTGATATACCTTGTGACGTTTATCCGCTGATGATAAGCAAAGATTTCCTCCATACACAATATGTAGCAGTTTGAACTGATGTATGAGGAGAGATTTTGTTGTGTGTTTCACTTGGCATCACCTAGGACGACAGTAGTATATTTGGGGAAAACATAATGAGCATGGGCACACACATTTCCTATTTTAGTAGCCCAGCAGCTCATTATGATACAGGAGAGAGAAGAAGTGCTCTTAAGCACTTCCTTCTCCTCCTCTGTAGAGCAGGGGAGAGAAATGGAGGTTCTCTACTTGTTTCTGCTCTGCTCCTCACCAATCACCATAGCTAGGAGGAAAATGAGAGAAGGCGAAGAAAGAACATTGGTCTCCCTGGGGGCACTGGATCAGTGTTCACATGGAGAGGAAGGCAGGAATACAATGGTTGGTGACAAGAGTAGATAAAGAGAGAGGGGCTGATTTAAGAAGGATGTTGGTGGTCAGGACAAGAAGTTGAACTTGATGCAATGGAAAAGGAAGAGACAATGGAAGGATTTGAAGAGGGAGTGGCTTGGTCAAAGCAAAGAAGATGATTTTAAGAGCTGTGTTTTGAATGGGATGGAGTGAGGTGATGTAGGCATTGCAAGGAGGAGGTTGCAGTTGAAAACATGAAGTGACAATATGTTTAGTTGTCAGAGACAGGAAAAAAAGACAAGTTCTTAGAAAAGAATTTTGGGGAAGAAATGGCATGATTTAAATCATGGTATATCTGGAGGTGTAGGTCAAGGGAGAGGGAGCAGTCAAAAAGGATACCTAGATTAGGACCCTATATAATGAGGAGGATGGCATTATGAACAATGATGGAATAGGGAAGGGGAAGAAATTCAGAGAAAATATGCATTTAGTTTTGGAAGGGTTACATCTAAATCAATGTCAAAAGTTAAAAAAAAAAAAAGGTCTTCGTACAAGGACAGACTCATGATAAACGTTTCTTTTTTTATGAGGGTGGAGTGTGTGTGTGTGAGAGAGAGAGAGAGAGTGTTTTTAATGTCCGGGAGCCCTTTCCCCTGTAGGACGAAAGAAATTCCAATTGCAGCTGGAGTTACTCAGATCCTTTTGGGGAAGAATCTGGCCTCACCTGTAAGTGCAGGTGTCAAGGGGATGTTATGGTTATCATTATCTGCTTATATTTTTACTCATTACGATAAATTTTTAGCATCCCATGTCTCCTGCATTTCCTTATTCGATAGTATGCTCATTGCCAGTGCTCTCTCTCAGCTGTTTGCTCAGTGAATGGCAGTTAGCAGAATCGATGGGAAATGAAGTATTATGAAGTCTACTGCTTTCCTTAGTAGGAACAGAAATGCTCTAAAACTGTTTTAATAATTTCAGGGTTGTGGAGTTGTAAGATTCTTTATTTTTTTATTTGTTGCGACTATGAAAGTCAGAAATGCCCTTTCCTTTAGTTGTATCTAGTTTCTGTGTGATTATTCTGGGTTGTATTTGGGGTTTGGTTATCTAAAAGATGATTTGAGGAGAAGGGGGGTGGAAAGAGCTTCTGCAAAGAATATTTTTGCACTAATCTTTGAATTATACCTTTCATTTGAACATCAAAAAACAAATATTTTTGTCCATAATTTACAGATGGAGAAACTGAGGAACAGAGAATTTTGCCCACTGTCAAGCAGTGGTCAAGTCTGGAATAGAACTTGGTTCTCTTGATTTCTCCATCCCATGCTTTCACCATAAGGCAACACCGCCCTTCACATGTATGCATGCAGGATGTTACCTTCTCCTCCCACTTCAAAGGTGCACAGATGAGATTCTTTTGTGCACAAATCAAGCCATGTGCAAATGTACTGTAATTTTTAAGTATCTTAAATGAAAACGAATGTTGTTCAGATTAACGGAATTTTTTCGAGAGAAAATCACATAACCAAAACAGTATATGTGTGTGTCTGTGTGTATGTATATACACATGTACTTTCCACTAAAGTAAATGGGAGATTTGTTTGGGGAAAGAGAGCAAGATCAATATCAGCACAAATAAAATTACAGTACTAGGTAAGCACCCTCCATATTTAGGAGCACCATTATATTAATTCCCTTGGGAGGTGTGCCTGCCTGATAGCTGTGATGAGTTACCCATATTAAATCTATTAAACAATGATTGGAGAATGGCCTTCTTATAGCATATTTATTTAAGGGAACATAACCTCTCTTAATCTCTGTGTCATAGTCGTTGGGACATGGTTGAAAGATTAGTGTATGATGAAACTGAATATATTTTATTAAACCCATTGTGCATTGTTAGTGGAACTGAATAGAAGAAATGACATTGGAGAGAACATGAAAGGATTTTTTTTTACAGAGGTACAAATTCAGTGTGCCAGTCAAGCCACTTTGAATAATTTTTGATAAAGAGGAAGTTTAATGAGATTGGTGATGTTTGTGAAAGTTAGTCAGCATTAGTGTAATATTCCTTCAGGGAGCATTTATAATGCCCTCAGGAATGTGTCAGTGGCAGGATCAGATTCCAGCCTAACCTTGCTTGTTTCAGTTATTGACATAACGCACACCTGTGTGTTCTCTTTTCTGACCTCTAAACTGTTTTGAAAATCCCTTGACTTTTGCAAGTGTGAAGAAAGCATGTTTTTCATTTTTGTGACACAAGAAGAAAATACCTATCTTTTGTTGTTGTTGCTTTTCCCCTCCATCAGATGCTTAGGTATCCTTGTGTTTTACCCCAGCCTTTTTTGAGAGGGGGATTATGGGCTGCATTGCTGAAAATCACTCTATTTGTAAATATACTTCATTTATGTTTTTGCTTAGAATGTTAACATATGTAGATTCTTAGAGATGCAGCAGAAGAACCGTCATTAGATAAATTTCTGTTTTAGTCACTCCCTCTCCTGAAAATAATTTTATACACTGTGGCTTGTAGACAGAAATTTTCTTAATAATAAATGCAAATGCAGACATGACTTTTTTTTAACATTTATCTCCTTCACACGGTGCTATAATAGTGTCAGATTTTCAAATGGTAGTAATGTGCACATAGAAACACACTTTTCTATGAGGATTTCCATTTTAGAATTTTACACTTTGGAACTGGGATCGAAAGAGAGAGCACTTGTGAATTCTATGTGTTACAACTGAGCACAGCTTTGAGTTAACCATTTCATAATTGCAATTGGATTTGGATTTCTTTATCATATATCCCATAGAGGTGTAAGCTCTAATAGCATATTCACTTCCTTGTCAATAATTTTGTAATATAAGATTGTCTTTATTAAATGCACAGATTTTCTTCTTCAAAATTTAAGTGTCCCTTGCTTTGGCATCCGTAGCTTATTTCTTGCAATCTATTTAATTGAGTAGCTTCTACTGTTTATCCTAAAATGCAGATAAATGGCTTTCAGAGCTGTGTTTATAGCTTAATAGTTCCTGAAATAAGAGTCAACATTATCTGCTAGACTCGCCTAGTCATAACTAATGATCCCTCTGCTTACACTGTAGAGCAATCAGGAGACACTGAACTCTATAGAGAGCAAGGGCCCTGTACAAAGGAAGGATAGTTTGTATGTGATGGCGCCTGTTAGTCAAGGCTTTCATTGTCTTGGTGTTAATTGGGAACAGAAAATTGTCCTCAGTCACCTCTAACCTCCTGTCATTGAACTGTTCTGCTTATGAATATGGATACAAGGCTGAGCTGAAGCAAATCATGTAACAGAATTCACACACTTTCCTCTCCTTCAGGGTTTAAAATAAGTAACATTAATTTGCCTTTAAACTTGATTCAGTTTTGTTTGTCACTGCACATGTTGCAACATAAAATTTCTACAGGAATTGGGGATATTTTTAATGTTCTGAATAGTGCTGGCCAAGATCCTGAAGGATGCATTAGGCTGAGTACTGGGAGTTGGAGAGAATAATTAGGCAGCTGGCAGAGGCTGTGTTTTTGCTAGGTTTTCTTTAATGACATTTTAATATATTAATGAACATAAGATGATGTTTTATTTTTTCCTGTTCAGGCCTTTTGCTTGAGTTTAGAGTGTGGTCAAGGGACTTCTGTGTGTAATAGGGTGAAGTGGATCCCAAGAGAAGGAGCTTTCATGGGAAGAGAAAAAAAAAAGTCAATTTAGTAATTCTGAGAAGTGTCACATTGATACGTCTAGAAGCAAGGCCTTTACTTAATCACAACATGTATAACACAGGCTGCAACAAAGCCTCACTGATGAGCCTAAACCTGGTAGTTCTCTCACCTTGCCCATTCAGTTCTTTGCTTCTCAGCTGAGACGGTCTACAAGGGTGCCAGTTATTGGCAGTTGCAATGGTGGACTTCATTTGGTGGGCATCTACCCACTGGCTGCAAATCAGGCAGCCAGAAGATGATAGCTTTCAGTTGTTGCTGACCATGGGTGGTTCTGAGCCAGGGATACTAGAAATTATTCTCTGTATTCAGTTGCTAAACTCCTCAGCCATCCGCTTCCCTTTTTTGGAAGACTAAAATAAATAGATATTTGGTTGGTGGCCTGCAAAGCGAACTGTATATTAGAGGTGTTTCATGATAATCAAATGTATATCAAACTTGTTTGTTTGTGTCTGGACACCTCTATTTCTATTTTGAATGCTTTTTCTTTGAATTTAAAAAACAAAACCAAATAAATGCAAAACATAATATTGCCTGGAGTACTGAAAACGATACAGCACTGCTGACTGTGTACATACCACTAAATGCAGTGCTTTAAAGTGTCAAAATGTTGCACTATATAAAGAAAAATAAAAAAAAAGAGAGAGACCACTTACAATTCAGGAGATGTTCTTCTTTAACCTGCGTAGGCAGTGGGGTGGAGGAGAGAGGATGGCTGGTGCAATTGTTAGGGCACTAGCATATGTCATGGGAGACCGGGGCTCGAGTCCCTGGTCCTCCACACATATGGGTAACGCACAAGGCAAGTCACTTAGCCTCTCTCTGTCTCAATTCCCCATTGTAAAATGGAGATAAAAAGTACTGATTTCCCTCACAAGGGTACTGTGATGTTGAATACATTAAAGATTGTGAGGTGCTCAGATACTACGGTAAATGGGTACATATAAGTTTCTTTAAATGTGCTTGTGTGTCTGAGAGAGAGAGAGAAGGATGATTTACTTGTTGTAATGCATCACTTCAGTTCCTTTACACAATGTATGCACTGTAATGCTGTACACACAAAATAGGAACTGAGCCAAACCTTTCAAATTTTGATTTAGTTTTAAACAGTTTCATTAGCCATTTCATTTCCCTTTTACATACTTCTATGCATCCTAATTCCAAAAGTAGAAAGAGTGAAAAGCTGCAAGAGAATCTTGAAAGCATAGCAATGAGAGGTTGCTTTATGGCATTGTTGGGCCTGACCAGAAATCGAAAGTACGGGAAATTTCATCTTTAAGAAGTCTTCTAGCCCCATCCCACTGACTAAATAGGTTTGGATAAGCATCTAAATATTAGGATGCTTCATCAAAGTAAATCCTTGAATGTTTACAGGTTCACCCACTGATACTCCTGACTACTGTTTCAGTTCTGAATTTCTGCACCTTGGTTGGATATTGTCGTCTTGATCTCCTGGTGATGGGCAAAGACCAGATGTCCGTGCTGATTCTTATTGATTTGTCAGCAACATGGGGGCAACATGGATGTAATGAATTCTACTGCTTCTTAGCTTAATCCTCTCTCAACCTGCACTATCACTTTCAAGGCTGTGCTGTGGGACCCCAGTGGAGAGATAGTTGAGTAGGATACATTTCCCCAACTTGTCTTCAGGTGGATTTTCTGCTACTGTGACTGTGTGACAGGGTGTATTCCAGTTTCCACTTCTGTAGATGTTGAGTGAATCTGGCCCTTAGTTTATTGGCTTTTCTGTCCTGTGTAATTTGTTCCTCTTTCCCCAGGGGAATTTTAATTGTGATATTATTCTTCATGTAAAATGGATATTGCCCTGCACCTTTGAACGTTTTCCATGTTTCTGATGCTACACCTCTGAACTCTCAGCATTGGCAATGGTAGATTAACAGTGGTTCTCTGGTGTATGGATCTAGGTGTGGGTTCTTTCCTTAGCTAGACTGGAGCAGCTGATAGTGGCATAGCAGAGCCAGGAGAGTAGCAGTAGGTGGCACACTTCATGACTGATTGATGATTGCTGCCTGCCTAGTGCTGGAAAACCAGAATTAGAATCCAGGGAGAGATGGGAGGAGGCGAGAGAGGAGTACCATCTCCATTTCCATCCATAGAAACAGAGTAATGTTATAGCCCAAAGAAATGAGGAGAGCAGTATCTGCCACGCCTCAGGGACAAGTAAAGAGAAATGAGGATAACAAGAAAATACCATGGACTCAAGTGCCCTCTATCCTGGCTCTTCTTAAGGTATTATCAAAATGTCATTTTAGGAGGGGATGATAGTAACTCAGCCATAGTAACTCAGCACCTCCTGCACATGATAGACATTAAGTTAGCATACTGTACACCCTACCAGATTGGCTTTGAGGAGTTTTCGGGGAGTATGGACTGACCAAGAGCAAGAATGAGCAGCATGGAGGAGGGCAGATTACACTACCAGTACCAGAAAGAGACTCAGTTTGAGCAAAGAATAGCTTAAAATATAGTGTGTGATCCAGGCTATTTGGAAAAGGGAAACTGAAATGCATCTGTGGGCAATACAAATATATACACGTTGGCATTTTGTATGGAAACACACCTATTATTTGAATAAATGAGTTTGAGAAAGGACACATAGGCACTGACTCCCTGGGTGCTTCGGGGCTGGAGCACCCACGGAAAAAAAAAGGTGCTCAGCACCCACCAGCGGACCCCACCAATCAACTCTTCCCCCACCCTCCCATTGCCTCCCGCTCACCACGGATCAGCTGTTCAGTGGCAGAGAGGGGGCAGAACAAGGGCGGGGCACACTCGCGGGATGGGGCAGAATGAGGTGGGAAGAGGCAGGGCAGGATGGAGCCTTGGGGGAAGGGGTGGAGTGGGGGTGGGGTCTGGGGCACAGCGGAGGTTAATCATCCCTGGGAAAATCATAGAATCATAGAATATCAGGGTTGGAAGGGACCCCAGAAGGTCATCTAGTCCAACCCCCTGCTCAAAGCAGGACCAAGTCCCAGTTAAATCATCCTAGCCAGGGCTTTGTCAAGCCTGACCTTAAAAACCTCTAAGGAAGGAAGGAAAATGAGAAAGTTGGCGCCTCTGGGTGGTTTGTTTTGATGCTGATGTTGCTTTGTAATATTTTTGTTTCTTGCCCTGCTACAAATGTATCAAATTCAAATTCAGACTCATAATGTCAGCTGATGTAATTTAGCATAACTCCATTGACAGGACTTAAGGATCTGACCCCTTATGGTTTTGTTCTAAGTTGCTGAAAACCTGGAAACTGGTCCTATACATTGTAATAAAGAGGAAACCAGAGTTTGATGCTTTAAAGAAATATAGTTGCAGTACATTATTTTGCAGCTGCTCAAGTAATACAGACAACTCTAAATCCAATTATTTAAGGCTCAAATTGTGAAAAATCATATATCAGGAAATTTACAATGCAGTGGAATTACTTTTACCATAAATATATTATCATGATGACTACCTTAGAAATGTGTGTAATGATGATAACCTTAGCTTTAAAGTTTAATGTGTTGGTGTCAATGCATTACTTTGCAATTATAAGGACTTTTCTGTATTAGCAGTGGCTAAACCCTTAATGGTGACTTTGGATAAGCCCCATATGTCTGAATGCTAATCCAAACCTATGTTTTGAAGCTTTCTTATTCAGTTCCCAGTAACCACCTTGGTTCTTTCTTGTAAGATTCACCGCTATACCCTAAGCCTCCTCTGTGCATGCTCAAAGGTTTCAGTGTCTTTCAGGAATATCCCTCTAGTCTTTGTCACATCATGTTCCCAAGGAATCCACCTTCTGTAAGGTCTGGCAATGTGTCTCCTGCTTTTAAAGATCTGTATTTGTGTCCATCTTTCTCTTTCTCAGATGTACAACAGCTCTACTTTCATTTCTCTTAGCGTATAGAGTGCTTTTGGTGTTTATAACCTCACAGATTGCATTGTACACCAGTGTCAATGAAAACTGAAAGTGGGGAGACAACAGCAGTTCAGTCTAGAGAAAGATGCTTCCAGCAAGTGGAGAGCTCTGTCCCTGAAAGGGGCAAAAAGTTGGAGGTAGGACTGCGTGGTGAGTAGACAGTCTTGAAGCTGGAAGTTGGGAGGTAGTTGGATGGAAGGAGAAAAGAGGCAACTCTGGGAAGGACTTGGATGGGGAGTGACTAAACATGAAGATCTGTGATGGGAGACTGCAGTGAGGTAGTTTAATGCCAATTTTGAAGTTCCCGTAGGTCTCTCTAACTAAATCCCATATTTTAAAAAAAAGTTTGGATTCAGTTCAGAAAAAGGTTTGATGTGCAGTACGGTTATGATAAGAGAGAGTTGTCTCATTCCTGGTGAGCATAATTCTGAAATGTTGTAGGGTTTTGTTAGTGTATGTGTGCCCTGAGCATTGGATGGGCAAATTTTTATGAAATCAAAATAAGTAAAGTGACAGTAGAGGGAGGATCACTGAAACGTAAGGAGAGCTAAATAAATATCACTGTACACTTTTACCTGTTGATTTTATTTATTACACTGCTGTAGTTTGGATGTGGCCTGTGAAGCGTTATTAACCTTGTGCCTTATATCAGTTCAATAGATGACTAACTACAGCAGGACTGATCATGTGAGGTGCTGAGTAAACTCAGCTCTCATTCAAGTAAATTAGAGTTGAGAGCACTATGTCCTTCACAGGAGGTGCTGAGCATTTTGAAGGATTGGCCCCTCCACACTAGATTTGTTAGGCACTTGGATTCTGTCTTTTCTTCCAGATTGACACTTTCCTGGGAAAAACTAGTTTAGGACAGGGTACTGGCAAATACTGATGTAAGCCAGGAAACTGGGAAAAATAAAATTCTGATTAGAATATACTAATGAAAATTGCTGTAAATTATTTAGCAATTTCATAATATTTGTGCAGTAATATGATCTATTTAATTTTAATTAAAGGAAGTAAAATAAAACAAAAAAGAGCCTCAAACTAAAGTTGTGTGCTGTTGCCTGGGCTACTTCAAACTGAAACTTCTGAATCTGGGGATTCCCCTTCTTTTGTTTAGCAATGAAAATTACATGTTTGTGTTGAAGACAAAGAAGGGTAATTCCCAGCTTCAGACTTTTAAGTTTCTATGTGAGGTAAACTGCCAGACTAATTGTCCAGTCCAGTACTCTGTCTCTTGATCTGGCTGGCTAGAATGCAACTTCTGTAACTGAACTCAATGGGTCGTGACTCAAGGCAAAATATTTCAGCATGAGCAAAGGTGGAAGACCCTTTGACCTAATTCATGGCTATGTTGAGAAAGTTCATGAAGATGGTAGAGAGAGCCTTCGACGCAGGAATTGCGAAGAAAAAGTAAATGGGAAGGCAAGACCATATGAGGAAACATTTTTCAAAATGCTGTGGAAAGAACTGAGGCGTGCCAGAACCACTGACTTTGGCTAAACCTATGCAAGTATTAGAATCAGACTGAGGATGAAAGTGCTGATAATACTGGATTGCTCTTGCCAAGTACATCAAAGAAAGCCTGATCCAGGTCAGCCAAAGACAATGATGAGGAAGTATCACGGTTTTTCAACCTAAAATTTTGGTTCCGGGTTATGGGCTTTAGTTGAGAGTGATACATTTGCTCTTGGGAAAACTAGCAACTTTGTAACATTCATTTCATAAAGGAAATAAGCTTAAAATGTTTCTTTGGAAAGGCTCCCCTGGGTAACTGACGGGAGCAGTACATTTTCTGAATGTGTAGATGTTGTTTTAATTATTGTGCTCCAAGGTTGGAATTAGATTGGAGCAGAAATCAAAGTGTCATTTTGTGGAGTATAACAATTAAGTGCAAATTGCCGTAAGCAATTTGCTGGGGGTGAAGTATCAGATGTTCTCAGATGAATATCATCAAGAAAAATGTTAATTACTTGAAGCAGCCATACAGTTATAGACTAGTTTGCGGTGATACAAGCTATTTATTGGATTTAAGAGATGCAGTAAATAAATGATCTTTCAGTGTAAATCTGTTTCCAGGCATAGTTGCTCTAGGATTAGAACTTTTTTCCCCCCAACTAAATGATTTCTAGGACTTACTGTGAAGAATATTAAGCTGTAATTTTGTTATAAAGCTTTGTAAACTACTAATGTATGTCACAGGTTGGGGGACTATATGCAGTGATTTATAGGTGCAGAGCCAGGGAACCCCTCTCCTAAACTAATGTCTCTTCCTTGGCTCTAATTAGTCTGTACTTTCCAGCAAGGAGCTATATCTTCCTCTGCACTATGTCTTTTTTCTGCAGGTAGCTTTGTCATTTGCTAACTATATTGTGGTGTATTGTACATCTTAGTTCACAACCTGAAGGTCTGTTTTATGGCTGTTCCCATTCTAGGAATTTCACAGATAAATCACTGATTGTATGCCGCACCATTAAATAAACCATATTGTTTTCAACTTGCATTTTTAATATTACCCAAAAAATAAATAAAAGAGAAATTGAAGAAAGCTTGATGCCTTGCAATTGTGTTTTTTTTTTTTACTGGAAAATCTATGGAGTTAAATACTGAGAGAGAGAGACCAGTGAATTATGGTATATATCGCATGTACTTTAGCAGTGTGAAAAGAGGCACTGCAAAGAGCTGTAGAGATAGAGTGGGACGACAGTAGAGCTTTTCACACGCACACATCAGAGGCAGCTTGTAACCATCTGGAAATGGTAATGAATACTGTATTGGTCAAAAAAGAAAAGGAGTACTTGTGGCACCTTAGAGACTAACACATTTATTTGAGCATAAGCTTTCGTGAGCTACAGCTCACTTTTGATGAATCATCGGAAGTGAGCTGTAGCTCACGAAAGCTTATGTTCAAATAAATGTGTTAGTCTCTAAGGTGCCACAAGTACTCCTTTTCTTTTTTGCGAATACAGACTAACACGGCTGCTACTCTGAAACCTGTATTGGTCAGAAACCTTTTTTTTTTTTTAAATTCCGGAGTTTTCTTTTTCTTTCACCTTTTTTACTGTCATATGCTATGTATTCTGAGGATAGCTTTGTGCCTGGCTGGAATAATAGAGCTTGCTAGCTTACAATCAAAGAGCATACTGAGAAAAACAGCTGAGCTGTATTAGGCAATCACCGCCGGGACTACATTTCTTCACTGCTGAATAACACATCACCAGGGTAGGATTAGCCCAGCGTACGGTGCTGTGTTTTGTTAGTGGAACCCCCTAGCAGCTCTGTGCCTCCTAACCTGACTCTCATCCAGGGGGAATCTGGCATTGATATAATAAGCGTACAGAAATTGAATGTAAGTGAAAGGGTCAGCTTTTTCTCTTACAAAGCTCTTTTTTAAAAAAAAAGAATGGTTTCAGATGAATTCTAAATAAGTTTTCAGAGTTTGGCTGCTTTTTGAAAAAAGGAAAAAAGTTCAGTGGTTTTTGACAAAAGGTCAAACATGGAAACACATGATTAGAGAATGCAGCTTAGTTTAAGTGGCATGTAGATGCAGAGCTATCCCATGGGGCAAAGGGTAGAAAGGTACTTATTATAATGTGTTTTTACAACTTTCTCTGTAATTCTTCTGTGAACTTTCCTAACGAGAACTATATTGATAAGATCTTAAATATTTTAAATGCAGACTCTTTTCAGAATCAAAATCTGTTAGTTCTGTGGTGAAGTATTTCTGAGAGTTCAAATGACCTTCATTTTGAATTTTAGAGTATTACCTTCGAATATATGTCGGACCACTAAGAAACAAACAGGGTTATCCATCCACACTTTCATTAGCACTATATATGAAAAGGGAGTGAGATCAATTTAAACAAAGAATATTGTAAAAATTCCAGAAGGTTATGCCTTTCACATTCTGGTACAGAAAAGTCCAGGTGAGAGAGATTTTTTAAGGACATCATAACTGGAACTCAGGTTGGCAAATAAATGAAATATTTTTGTCTTTGTTCCTCAAAAACTTGCTTTTTCATTCATCTGTTTCTGTAAATTTAAAAACCTTTCTAACATGAAAAGATTTATTAATAGTAATTATTAGCTGTTGCAGTGCCATGGTAGTTTATTTTTTGTTGATGCTTTATAGTGTTTGGAATTGTTATATTTAGCCATAGTAACAGGTGAATTTAACAATGGATTCCCTTTTAAAGGAACATTATCATTATAATGTATGTGAGGAGAAACGGATATATCTGGAAAATAAAATAAATATTAAACGTTACCTAACGTGTTTCAAAATAATGCTATACATTATTTAAACCTTAGATAATTTTGCAATTTTATTTATTTTTTCTCCCTGTAAGTTGTTTTTATTTTATATTTCTGTTCGGCTGGATAATGAAAATAGACCAGTTTTATAACTTTTGTTTATGCTCTTTTTAAAGTAGCAGTACTAATTATAGGAAACTATTACTCAGAACTTACAAATTGCTTTTTCTCTATAAGCCTCAGAGTCCTTATAAAGATTAAGTAAGACTTCTTTATTCCCATGTTCCAGATATGGAAACGGAGGGACAGAGTGCTCTTAGTTAGCCAGTGAGTCAGTGGCAGAGATGAGTTGAACACATATCTCCTGACTTTCAATTAAGTGTTTTAATCAATGAAATCAGTGAGGCTGATCTGCGTGTGCTATGCACACCTTGACTCTGATATTCTGCTCTCTTCCAATATATGTGAGGACACAAGATGTGCATAGAACACTAATAACAAATGTTATTTCCGAGCTTAGTGGTTTGAGTATTGGCCTGCTAAACTCAGGGTTGTGAGTTCAATCCTTGAGGGGGCCGTTTAGGGATCTGGGGCAAAAATTGGGGATTGGTCCTGCTTTGAGCAGGGGGTTGGACTAGATGATCTCCTGAGGTCCCTTCCAACCCTGATATTCTATGATTCTTAGGATATGTCTACACTACGAAATTAGGTCGAATTTATAGAAGTCGGTTTTGTAGAAAGCGTTTTTATACAGTCGAGTGTGTGTGTCCCCACACAAATGCTCTAAGTGCATGTAGTCGGCGGACTGTGTCCACAGTACTGAGGCAACCGTGGACTTCTGGAGCTCTGCACTGTGGGTAGTTACCCCACAGTTCTCGCAGTCTCCACCACCCATTTGAATTCTGGGTAGAAATCCCAGTGCCTGATGGGGCTAAAACATTGTCGCGGGTGGTTCTGGGTACATTTCGTCAGGCCCCCGTTCCCTCCCTCCTTCCGTAAAAGCAAGGGCTTGAGTTACCTGTGCAGACGCCATACCACGGCAAACATGGAGCACACTCAGCTCACTGTCACCGTATGTCTCCTGGGTGCTGGCGGACATGGTACTGCATTGCTACACAGCAGCAGTTTATTGCCTTTTGGCAGCAGACAGTGCAGTATGACTGGTAGCCATCATCGACGTAGTCCTGGGTGCTCTTTTAACCGGGTGCCTGGGCAAACATGGGAGTGACTCAGCCAGGTCATTTCCCTTGTTTCGTCTCATGGCGATTGAGTCCTACCGACAGTGCACTGTCTTTTAATTTGCAGCCAGCAGAAGACGATGGCCAGTAGTCATACTGCACCGTCTTCTGCCGAGCACCCAGGAGGTGACGATGGCTGGTGATCGTACTGCACAGTCTGCTGCCAGCAAGATGCATAAAGATAGATGGAACAAGAAATAGACCAGTTTTGTTTTGTATTCATTTTCTCCTCCCTTCCTCTGTGAAATCGATGGCCTTCTAAACCCAGTTTTGAGTTCTATCCTTGAGGTTTTGAGTTCCATCCTTGAGGTGGCCATTCAGTTTCTCGCAAAGCCACCCCCTTTGTTGATTTTAATTCCCTGTAAGCCAACCCTGTAAGCCATGTCGTCAGTCGCCCCTCCCTCCATCAGGGCAACAGCAGACAATCGTTCCGTGCCTTTTTTCTGTGCAGACGCCATACCACGGCAAGCATGGAGCCCGCTCAGATCACTTTGGCAATTAGGAGCACATTAAACACCACACGCATTATCCAGCAGTATATGCAGCACCAGAACCTGGAAAAGCGAAACCGGGCGAGTAGGCGACATCAGCGCAGTGACGAGAGTGATGAGGACATGGACACAGACTTCTCTCAAAGTACGTGCCCTGGCAATGTGGGCATCATGGTGCTAATGGGGCAGGTTCATGCGGTGGAACGCTGATTCTGGGCTCGGGAAACAAGCACAGACTGCTGGGACTGCATAGTGTTACAGGTCTGGGACGATTCCCAGTGGCTGCAAAACTTTCGCATGCGTAAGGGCATTTCATGGAACTTTGTGACTTGCTTTCCCCTGCCCTGAGGTGCAAGAATACCAAGATGAGAGCAGCCCTCACAGTTGAGAAGCGAGTGGCAATAGCCCTGTGGAATCTTGCAACGCCAGACAGCTACCGGTCAGTTGGGAATCAATTTGGAGTGGGCAAATGTACTGTGGGGGCTGCTGTGATGCAAGTAGCCAAGCCAATCAAAGATCTGCTGATATCAAGGGTAGTGACCCTGGGAAATGTGCAGGTCATAGTGGATGACTTTGCTGCAATGGGATTCCCTAACTGTGGTGGGGTCATAGATGGAACCCATATCCCTATCTTGGCACTGGAGCACCAAGCCAGCGAGTACATAAACCGCAAGGGGTACTTTTCAATAATGCTGCAAGCACTGGTGGATCACAAGGGACATTTCACCAACATCAACGTGGGATGGCCAGGAAAGGTACATGCTGCTTGCATCTTCAGGAACTCTGGTCTGTTTCAAAGGTGCAGGAAGGGACTTTCTTCCCAGACCAGAAAATAACCGTTGGGGATGTTGAAATGCCTATAGTTATCTTTGGGGACCCAGCCTACCCCTTAATGCCATGGCTCATGAAGCCATACATTGGCAGCCTGGAGAGTAGTCAGGAGCTGTTCAACTACAGGCTGAGCAAGTGCAGACTGGTGGTAGAATATGCATTTGGATGTCTAAAAGCGCGCTGGCGCAGTATACTGACTCGGTTAGACCTCAACGAAACCAATATTCCCACTGTTATTACTGCTTGCTGTGCGCTCCACAATATCTGTGAGAGTAAGGGGGAGACGTTTATGGCGGGGTGGGAGGTTGAGGCAAATCGCCTGGCTGCTGGTTACGCACAGCCAGACACCAGGGTGGTTAGAAGAGCACAGGAGGGTGCGGTGCGCATCAGAGAAGGTTTGAAAACCAGTTTCATGACTGGCCAGGCTACGGTGTGAAAGTTCTGTTTGTTTCTCCTTGATGAAACCCCCTGCCCCTTGGTTCACTCTACTTCCCTGTAAGCTAACCACCCTCCCCACCTCCCTTCGATCACCACTTGCAGAGGCAATAATCATTGTTGCCTCACATTCATGCATTCTTTATTAATTCATCACACAAATAGGGGGATAATTACCAAGGTAGCCCAGGAGGGGTGGTGGAGGAGGGAAGGACAAGGCCACACAGCACTTTAAAAGTTTAAAACATATTGAATGCCATCCTTCTGTTACTTGGGCAATCCTCTGGAGTGGAGTGGCTGGGTGGCCGGAGGCCCCCCCAACGCGTTCTTGGGCATCTGGGTGAGGAGGCTATGGAACTTGGGGAGGAGGGCGGTTGGTAACGCAGGGGCTGTAGTGGCGGTCTGAGCTCCTGCTGCCTTTCCTGCAGCTCAGCCATACGCTGGAGCATATTAGTTTGATCCTCCAGCAGCCTCAGCATTGAATTCTGCCTCCTCTCATCATGCTGCCACCACCTTTCAGCTTCAGCCCTCTCTTCAGCCCGCCACTTACTCTCTTCAGCCCGCCACCTCTCCTCCCAGTCATTTTGTGTTTTCCTGCACTCTGACATTGTCTGCCTCCATGCATTCATCTGTGCTATGTCAGTGTGGGAGGACAGCATGAGCTCAGAGAACATTTCATCGCGAGTGCGTTTTTTTCGCCTTCTAATCTTCGCTAGCCTCTGGGAAGGAGAAGATCCTGTGATCCTTGAAACACATGCAGCTGGTGGAGAAAAAAAAAGGGACAGTTATATTTGAAAAGACACATTTTATAGAACAATGGGTACACTCTTTCACGGTAAACCTTGCTGTTAACATTACATACATAGCACATGTGCTTTCGTTACAAGGTCGCATTTTGCCTCCCCCTTCCCCCACCGCATGACTAACAGCGGGGAACATTTCTGTTCAGCCATAGGCAAACAGCCCAGCAGGAACGGGCACTTCTGAATGTCCTCTTAAGAAAAGCACCCTATTTCAACCAGGTGACCATGAATGAGATCACTCTCCTGAGGATAACACAGAGAGATAAAGAATGAATGTTGTTTGAACACCAGCAAACATACACTGCAATGCTTTGTTCTACAATGATTCCCGAGTACGTGCTACTGGTCTGGAGTGGTAAAGTGTCCTACCATGGTGGATGGAATAAGGCTGCCCCCCTCAGAAACCTTTTGCAAAGGCTTTGGGAGTATATCCAGGAGAGCCACGAATGCCAGGCCAAATTAATCATTAAACATGCTGGCTTTTAAACCTTTTATAGTATTTTAAAAGGTACACTCACCAGAGGTCCCTTCTCCGCCTGGTGGGTCCGGGAGGCAGCCTTGGGTGGGTTTGGGGTGTACTGGCTCCAGGACCAGGGTGAGAAACAGTTCCTGGCTGTTGGGAAAACCGGTTTCTCCGCTTGTTGGCTGTGAGCTATCTACAGCCTCCTCATCATCGTCTTCTTTGTCCCCAAAACCTGCTTCCGTGTTCCTCCATCTCCATTGAAGGAGTCAAACAACACGACTGGCGTAGTGGTGGCTGAACCCCCTAAAATGGCATGCAGCTCATCATAGAAGTGGCATGTTTGGGGCTCTGACCCGGAGCGGCCATTCGCCTGTCTGGTTTTCTGGTAGGCTTGCCTCAGCTCCTTAAGTTTCACGCGGCACTGCTTTGTGTCCCTGTTATGGCCTCTGTCCTTCTGCCCTGGGAGATTTTCACAAATGTTTTGGCATTTCGAACCTGGAACGTAGTTCTGATAGCACAGATTCCTCTCCCCATACAGCGATCAGATCCCATACCTCCCGTTTGGTCCATGCTGGAGCTCTTTTGCGATTCTGGGACTCCATCATGGTCACCTGTGCTGATGAGCTCTGCATGGTCACCTCTGCTGATGAGCTCTGCATGGTCACCTGCAGCTTGCAACACTGGCCAAACAGGAAATTGAAATTCAAAAGTTCGCGGGCCTTTTCCTGTCTACCTGGTCAGTGCATCTGAGTTGAGAGTGCTATCCAGAGCGGTCACAATGGAGCACTCTGGGATAGCTCCCGGAGGCCAATACAGTCTAATTGTGTTCACAGTACCCCAAATTCGACCCAGCAAAACCGATTTCAGCGCTTGTCGGGGGTGGAGTAAGGAAATCGATTTTAAGAGCCCTTTAAGTCAAAAAAAAAAAAAAGGGCTTCGTCATGTGGATGGTTACAGGGTTACATCGCTTTAACGCTGCTAAATTCGACCTCAATGCCTAGTGTAGACCAGGGCTTAGTAGGAATTGATTAAAACCAAAGTGAAAAAGACCAGGCTATTTTAATGTTTTAAATGAAGTGAAAGACTGAATTGATATCCGTGAAAGATCTACTCATGTAAATACAGCAGAATGGAGAGTGAACGTGAACATAGACCATTCAAAGCTAACTTTCTCTGCATGGTCCTATAATTTTCTGTTGCACAAAGTCAAGCAGGGCTCTATCGAGATTTGTAGAGTTTCATTGTGTCTAGGCTGATTTTTGGTTAGAAGTTTTGAATCGCTGTGTAACTTGCTTCCTTTTTCTTAACATCAGGGGATGAAAATGCTGCTTATTGTATACCTCAAAAGACTTGCTTGCATTAGTTTAAAAAAAATCTGGGAAGTAGACAGTTGAAACAGTGTTTTCCTCTGAATAAAGCCAGAACTCCAAACCATGGCAGTCTGCCAGAAGAGCCAGTTGATTCCTTGATGTTATTGTCAGAAGATGCAGGGCTGTGAATGTGCTTCCACTCCAGCATAGCTGAACTGAACAGATGCACTATGGTTTTCAAACACAGAAATGCTTTTAGGCTTCTCGAATACTTCTAGCAAATTATACCCCTGCTGTCTGTGGTCAAAATTGATTATAGTTGTTTCATGTGTGCAATTAATTTTGGTGTGTAATAGAGCAGCTTTCCCCAGAGTTGAAACATGATGTGTGGTAGCTTCCTGTCAAACGGAGTAAGTCAGTGACACTTGCTCTTGAATTCACCCATCTTTTCAGCCAGAGATACGTTTTGTACCTCAGCACTCACTGACTACTTAAAGATTCTTTTCCTTGCTTGCTGTTTCCACACATTCAGTTCAGAGGGTGGTTATAGTAGGAGGTAAGAGAATGAGACTTTTCTTGCATGTCAAAAAGCAGCATCCCTGTTCAGCGTGTGTGTGGTTAGCCCAACAGCAGCTGTAGTCAGTTCAATTCACTCCCTCTTTTGGCAGCTAAAGAATACGCTAATTTAGACTGTTAGTTATTCAGTCACTTAAAACACTGACTTGCTAGTTGGTCTGGTGACTTGGCAGGATGGCATTTGCCTCCGAGAAGTTAAAATTTTTGCAAATGGTTGAGCAGCTTATTCAGCAACACAGGGAAATTTCAGCACGTCACTGAAGTCCATGAGATTTTGGGGCGTTGGGTATCACTTTCCCACCAAATAACTCATCACACTGTGTTGGTGTTCCCTGGAGAGATGAACTGATCCACCCACCCAACTCACTTTCAGCTATATATGCTTACAGCTTAAGTCGGTGTAAGTTATGTCGCTAGGGGTGTGAGTAAGCCAACCCACCACCCCCCGTGTGAGAGAAGTTAAACCAAGCTAACAGTGCTGTTCCTGCCGACACAGCTACCACTGCTCGTACGGCCTGGAGTAATTAAGTCAAGGGGAGAGCTCTCTCCCGTCAGCTTCGAGTGTCTGCACTAATAGCACTACAGAGACACAGCTGCATTGGTCCAGCTGCCTCCCCATAAACTCTGACATGTACCTGTAGCCTCAGTCACCGAGGGAAGGGGCAGTGAGAGTTCTGGCGAATAGAGGTTGTGGAAAGATTCAGGATGAATTAATCAGAGAGCCAAATTTCAGAAATTTCCTGTACATTTACAATGTCAAGCGTATGTGTATAATCACTTGCGTGCGCAGAGGACACAATTTGTGTCAACTAAGGTATTTAAATTCTGCATGCATGAATTTTGCAGCTGGCTTGGGATTCATTTGAAAATATGTCCTTAGGAGAGAGGAGATGAAACAACTCATGTCATGGAACTGAAAAAGAAATGTATCAAGTATAAATCTGGTTCAAAAAAGCCTTGTTACTCTGCGTTGCGGTCTGAACTGATACTATGTTTTAGTTCTAACCATGAACAGCTAAAAGAAAATTAGTTGAAAGGGCAGTGACACTTACAAATAATGTCAGTGCAGTGTTTTGTAATCTTGGCACATACATGTCGTCATTATATTTTAATATGCAACATGGTTTTACAAAAGGTAGATCGTGCCAAACCAACCTAATCTCCTTTTTTGAAAAAGTAACAGATTTTTTAGATAAAGGAAATGCAGTGGATCTAATTTACCTAGATTTCAGTAAGGCGCTTGATACCGTGCCACATGGAGAATTATTAGTTACATTGGAGAAGATGGGGATCAATATGAACATTAAAAGGTGGATAAGGAATTGGTTAAAGGGGAGACTGCAACGGGTCCTACTGAAAGGCGAACTGTCAGGTTGGAGGGAGGTTACCAGTGGAGTTCCTCAGGGATCGGTTTTGGGACCAATCTTATTTAATCTTTTTATTACTGACCTTGGCACAAAAAGTGGGAGTGTGCTAATAAAGTTTGCAGATGATACAAAGCTGGGAGGTATTGCCAATTCAGAGAAGGATCAGGATATTATACAGGAGGATCTGGATGACCTTGTAAACTGGAGTAATAGTAATGGGATGAAATTTAATAGTGAGAAGTGTAAGGTTATGCATTTAGGGATTAATAACAAGAATTTTAGTTATAAGTTGGGGACGCATCAATTAGAAGTAACGGAAGAGGAGAAGGACCTTGGAGTATTGGTTGATCATAGGATGACTATGAGCTGCCAATGTGATATGGCTGTGAAAAAAGCTAATGCGGTTTTGGGATGCATCAGGAGAGGCATTTCCAGTAGGGATAAGGAGGTTTTAGTACCGTTATACAAGGCACTGGTGAGACCTCACCTAGAATACTGTGTGCAGTTCTGGTCTCCCATGTTTAAAAAGGATGAATTCAAACTGGAGCAGATACAGAGAAGGGCTACTAGGATGATCCGAGGAATGGAAAACTTGTCTTATGAAAGGAGACTTAAGGAGCTGGGCTTGTTTAGCCTAACTAAAAGAAGGTTGAGGGGAGATGTGATTGCTCTCTATAAATGTATTAGAGGAATAAATACAGGAGAGGCAGAGGAATTATTTCAGCTCAGCACCAATGTGGACACAAGAACAAATGGGTATAAACTGGCCACCAGGAAGTTTAGACTTGAAATTAGATGATGGTTTCTAACCATCAGAGGAGTGAAGTTTTGGAATAGCCTTCCAAGGGAAGCAGTGGGGGCAAAAGATCTATCTGGCTTTAAGATTAAACTCGATAAGTTTATGGAGGAGATGGTATGATGGGATAATGTGATTTTGGTAAGTAATTGATCTTTAAATATTCAGAGTAAATAGGACTAATCCCCTGAGATGGGATATTAGATGGATGGGATCTGAGTTACCCAGGAAAGAATTTTCTGTAGTATCTGGCTGGTGAATCTCGCCCATATGCTCAGAGTTTAGCTGATCGCCATATTTGGGGTCGGGAAGGAATTTTCCTCCAGGGCAGATTGGAGAGGCCCTGGAGGTTTTTCGCCTTCCTCTGTAGCATGGGGCATGGTTGACTTGAGGGAGGCTTCTCTGCTCCTTGAAGTCTTTGAACCATGATTTGAGGACTTCAATAGCTCAGACATAGGTGAAGTTTTTCGTAGGAGTGGGTGGGTGAGATTCTGTGGCCTGCGCTGTGCAGGAGGTCGGACTTGATGATCAGAATGGTCCCTTCTGACCTTAGTATCTATGAATCTATGAATCCATGCAGCTATAGTCTCTGCTTTTTTGGGGGGGCAGGGGGAATCCAGTTAATATTTTGATTTTGAAGTTAGTATTTTCTCCTGAATACTAGTGAGATGTCCTGGATCACCTTTTAATTGGAATCGGGAAGAGGAGCTATGATGATTTATCAGTTGTATGGAATAAGAGCAGAGGTTCAAGGTCCTGTATTACTTTTGCTCTCAAATGTCATTGTCTTTAACGCCTTTGCCAATTGGTATATCATCATCTGAAATGATAATCAGTAAAATGCTGTCATGTGCTCGTTGCAATCTTAGATCCTTAAGATCAAATATCAAAGCATAGTTCAGTAGCAAGAGCATCGGGTTGCATTGTTTCTTGTCTATATTTTCTTCGCTTGCTGGCGTTCAGAACAGTTTTCAGGACTCTGCTTGCAGTGATATTTATTTAATCTGGAGATAGTGGCATTCAGAATTTGCTGTATGACCCTGCCAACACATTGGGAAAGGCATCAGGAGTTGCAGCTTGAAAATAGAAATAACTACAGCTTTTTCTTCAAGTGATGGTCTCTAGGGCTATTCTACTATGGGTTCACATGAGCTCCATGCTACTGAGATCGGAAGCAGTGTCCATAGATCTGTGCCTGTGCCCTTCTCCTCCTCTTGTTCCGAATTGAGGGCATAAGGGGCATTGCAGGCCAACTGTGTCTCCAGTTCCTTTCTAGTGCCCATGATCTAAGATGGTGGCTTTCCATGTCTGCTGCATTTGCTACCTTCTTCAACATTTTACATGTAAATAATTGTGAATAGTCCCTTTTTTGCTACTTTTTAGTTTTAGATAGTTTTTTAGTTTTTAGCTACTTAGGATAAGTTTGGGGCTTGATGGTCCTTCCCCTCACCCCATACAGAGTGACTAGTTTGCTCAAGATGCTGGGATTCAGGAACTCTCTCTCCTGTACCCTAGCCTTCCTGGTCAGCAACAACTACCAAAAGTGTCTCTATTGCCTTGGGGAAACTAACATCTGCTCTAAGTGCAACATTTGTTGATCCTTCGCTAGCAGAACTCACCAAGCCCGTGATTATAGGCTCCAAAGATTTCTTGTGCCCCATTCTGACTCTGTTGGGCAGACACTCCTGTACGATGGACAGAGGCACCGAGAAGCATGCTTCCGAGCATGGTGACTTTTGATTCTGGGGATGATCAGAGTAGAGCTGAAGAGTCCTCCACACGGGAACATTGAGAGGGTAGAAAACATTTTCATCAGAGATGAGAGAAACCCCCGTCCTGGTCCACCTCCAAGAAAAAGACCTCTTCCCTCACACCATCAAAGTCAGGTGAGACTCTTCACCCTGGAACACGAGGCTCATGAGCACACAAGGGGCACGATACCAATCCTCCAGCTCTGAAAAGTAAAAGTACTCCAAGACCAACACCAGCTGCACAAGTGGGACCATCCATGGTACCAACAAAAGAAAAGCACCAAGTGCCTTCTACATCAGTGGTATTGGCGCACTGCAATAAGGAATCATCAAGATAGAGAATTCTAACCAAGCCAATTCCACTGCTATGAAAGGACAGAACCTCCGCACCTTGCCATGGCTGGGTAGAAATACATTGCCACAGAGGGTATCCTCTTCTTCCCGGATCTGGAGTCTGCCATCCTCTTCAATCCAGTCCTCACAAGAGAGATCATAACACCCCCAGTCCAGGGAGGATGTAAAAGAGAGAGTTACTTTCCAGTATATTCCACTAGCCATGGCATCACAAGATTCATGATACCAATGGCACTGCCCATGGAATTGGAACCAACTTTTCCCTCCTTGGATGGATCTGTCATTGGTGAGAGAGTATCACTACTTCTGCCAAGGCAGGAGATTTGCCCAGATAGAGGATCCAGGGTCTGCTGGGTTCTCTCCCATTTTTATAAGACAACATACCCCTCTTGGGACCAATTGAACCCTGTGCTCAACCATTACTCAGCCTCCGTGACTAGCATTATTGGGGACCTTGGTACCTGTAGATGTGTTATCCTGAGTTGGTATAATCCCAGTGAATAGAGGAACCTGAACCCCCTCAGGAACAAATGGATGAGGAGAACAGACAGATAGTTCTGATGAGGCTGTCATCCTCTTCCCCTGATGAGCGGTTGTATGACCTTGCCTTCTCTGCAAGTGTTTGCAAGTAATTCCAAAACCAAAGTGCAAGAGACACTCCAAATTCCTCAGCATTCTGTGGAGTGTCACTCCCCATTAATGAAACCATCTTAGAATCCTCCAAGGTGGTCTGGCATGCCCCAGCCAGATGCACTCCCACCCCAAAAGGGATAGAAAAGAAATACTTTGTTCCAGCCACAGGATCAGAATTAATTTATACACCTTGTCCCAAACTCCTTAATAGTCCAAGCAGTCACTGAAAGAAGATAGCAACATCCACCCCTTCTGATAAGGAAGGTAAACATTTGGATCTGTTTGGAATATTTTTACTTCAACTAGCCTGCGGTGCCACATAGCAAATTGTCTGAGTATTAATATCTAAATACAATTTTATTAATTATTCCATATTCATGGAATTCACTGACAGTCTCCTGTAGGAGGATAGAGCGCAGTTCCAAGCATTTACTGAGGAAGGTGAATTGATAGCCAGATTATCCCTCCAACCTTCAGTGGATGGAGATAACATGGATACCTGATGGATGGTGAAGACTGTTGGGATGCCTACAGTGTTGTAGCTTCAGTCCTCCAGATTCCACAGGGAAGTCCAACGTACCGTGCTCCTTTCAAACGGCAGATCCTCCAATCAGTTCATTGTGAAGCTGAATGATTCGTTACACTCATTGAAGGACTCAAGGACAACCCTCTGCTCACCGGAGATCTATACCCGAGCACCAAGGAGGAAATTCCACGGGCCTCAACGATATAACAGTGACCAGCACTGCGACTCTTCATCATCTGAGGGGCTATGAGCCACCACTGAAATGACAGAGGGTTCAGTGGAACAAGTACAATATTCCCCCCTCCTCCTCCTCTTTCCAACCTCATCCTCTTACTAATGAACACCTTTGACTGGGCCTTAGAGATCTGCGAATCATTCCAGATATTGAGTCCCTGTACTCAAAATTTTAATACATAATTTGGTGCCCATCTAGCTCATTTCTCCCAAGCTTGGAAGATGATAATAGACAAATGGGTTCTCAACATCATTCATACTGGCTACACCATAAAGTTCCTCTCTCTTCCCCTTCCAAAACTCCGTTCCCCATCCCTCTTCAGGGACCACTCTCATGAGAGGTTGCTCATTCAGAAAATAGAATCTCTCCTTCACCGGGGAGCCACAGATCCAGTGCCTCCTTAACACTGGGGAAAGGCTTTTTGAGGATGAGGAAATATTTTGAGTGAAAACAAGGGAAGATGGAGACCCATTTTAGATCTCAGACAGCTCAAAGTCTTTATCCACAGATGGAGACTCAGGATGGTCACCATGACTTAAGTATTCCCTCGCTGAACAAAAACTACTAGTTCACAGCTCTTGATATGAAGGATGCCTATTTCCACATAGACATCCATCCCTCAGACAGAATATGCCTGAGGTTCACTATAGGTATGAATCACTGTCAGCACAGAATGGTCTTTGCCTTGCAACAGCACCAAGGGTACTCTCAGTCATGGTAGCGCGCTTCCGTTGCCACAGATCATCAGTTTTCCCCTACCTCGACCACTGGTTACTGACTGGGAAATCTCAGCAGGAGGTACTGACAGCCACCTCATCCCTTCTCAATCTCTCATGCTCCCTGGGAATCTGTGTGAACACAGAAAAGTCCATTTTAATTCCCATGCAGACTATACAGGTTATTGGGGCAATGCTGGACTCTCTCAGTTCCAAAGCATATCTTGCTTAGGACAGATGCCAGTCTGTAAAAGATCTGGTTACTCAGATCCAGCTGAGCCTGCAGACATCAATCCATTCATGTATCATCCTTTTAGGTTGCATAGCCGTGTATGTATCTATGTGACACCTTTCACCAGACCCTGCCTTCATAGCCTCCTTGGCGGGCTGCAGATGGTGTACACGCCAGGCAGCTATAGCACGGACAAGCTAGTCTCGCTCCCCCCACAGAGTGCAAGTTTATATGGTGGTCCCCTTCATTTCCCCACCACCCCCACCCAAGAAGACATCTAGACAAGCATACTGTGACACCCTGGCACCCCCTTATTCACCACTGTTATATAATTAGGATATATTTTGCACAAAGTATGCCTTGTTGAGGTATCATTCCAAAAGACTTGATCTGCTAGACATTAATATTTCATTAGATGGTATATGCTATCATCGTATGTGAAGTTATGAAGTTTGGCGATGTATGTGTTACTGAAACATATTGTGAGGTTGAAAACACCCACAAGCAGCCTTTCAGGTACAACAGTAAAAAGGCCAAACAATGGCTTATTGAGGAAATGCACACAAGCACAAGGATTATCCCAGGAACTGTGTACAATAGAAACCTCTCAGAGATAGCACTAAACAATGCTACTCAGGTCACAGCGGAAGAGCTTTCCAGTAAGTGAGAAGAAGATATAAAAGGGGGAAATGACATCACGATGGTACCTTACTCTCCCTACAACAACAACACCTGGAAACACCTGAGGAACAAAGACTGACCTAGGGGAAGTGATGGTCCCAGGCTAAAGGGATTTCTAGCCTGTGTATGAAAATCTGGGAAATCCAAGATGCAAAGCAAAGGCCTTAAGAATCTGCCAGCCTGCTTATACTCAGGATGAGAATTTGCTAATTTATATCCTACCTACCGAGTATATTAAGCTCAATTTGTGGTTTTTGTTTATTTACTAGGTAATCTGCTTTGATCTGTTTGCTATCACTCATCACTTATAATCTATCCTTTTGTAGTTAATAAACTTACTTTGTTTTAATCCAAACCAGTCTGTGTTTGACGAACGTATCTGGGGAAAATCTCAGCTTAATTATTACACGTGTGCATGGTCATCTTCACGTTGAGGGAGAGGCGGACCGGGTAATAAGCCCATATACTGGCCAGATTTGACCAAGGCAGGATGGTCCTGCTCTGGGGTCCTAGGCTGGTGGTTAGAGAGCCTGCATATAAGTGCAACTGGGTGTGTCCTTACCTCTGTGAATGCTGATGAAAGTGCAAGCTTGGAGAACTTTTTATTTTGTCACAGCAGCATAGTGTGAGGGGGAGCCCAGGCTGGTGGGTCAGAGAGCTCAATGAGACCCAGTTCCAGGTGGCACCCTAGAGGCAACCCATCACACATACACTGCAGGGGACATGGTCTCCACAAGAGTCATGGATGCACATAAGCCTCCTAGAACTTCGTGCAGTATGCAAGGCCTGGAAGCAATTTCTATGATTCATATGAACCCTGCATATTCAAGTGATGTCAGACAACAAGACGATATCAACAAGGGGGGAGTGAGATCCACCCCGCTATGTATAAAAGCTGTTAATCTTTGGAACTGGTATATTTGCCACAAGATCACTCTGTGAGCAGTGCACCTCTGAAAGATATACAACCTCAGCAGACACTGTGACGTTGCAATCCATAATGTTTTATGGAAATATGTTTATGAGTGTGGATATATTGTAAGGTATCATTACAAAACTTATAATCTACTAGTCCGTTCATCTCATTTGTTTGCATGTATTATTTCTATGTCTGGAGTTAGGAGAATAAAATATAAACTTGTATAACTGATGCAAACATATTATCTGGAAGCCATTCGGGGTGCTTCAGAATCAATGACCTGTGAATGGGTTTGTTTACCTGCCACCCTGCCTGTGTACGTGCCGGCTAGCAACTGGGTAATGAAGAATGATGTCTGACAGTGACATGTGATCATGTCACCTGAACTGGAATCCATCTTAAACCTGGTACTTTTTCATTTAGAAGGAGGGGTGGAGACCCAGAGAAACAAAGGATTTCCGCCTTGTGCCAAAGCTATAAAAGGGGGTGGAGCAGGACAAGGTGGGGTCCCAGTCATGAGAGAGCCCCTGCTTTTCATCTAAGATGCCTGCTGGAACTAACAAGGTCAGTACCAAGGGAAAGGATTGGGCCCAGACTAGGAAGGAGTCTAGTCTGTGAAAGAAGCTTATTGGAAAATCTCTGAGGGTGAGATTTTATCTGTAATCAGTTTCTTAATGTATTCAGCTTAGACTTGCATATTTTTGCTTATTTTGTTTGGTGACTTATTTTGTCTGTTATTACTTGAAATCACTGAAATCCTACTTTTTTATACTTAATAACATCACTTTTGTTTATTAATGAACCCAGAGTAAGTAATTAATACCTGGAGGAGCAAACTGCTGTGCATATTCTCTATCAGTGTTGTAGAGGATGGACAATTTATGAGTTTACCCTGTATAAGCTTTATACAGATTAAAACGGATTTATTTGGGGTTTGGATCCCATTGAGAGCTGGGTGTCTGAGTGCTGGATACAGGTAACCTGCTGAGCTGTTTTAATTAAAAGTCTGCAGCTTTGAGGGTATGGCCCAAACTCTGGGTCTGTGTTGCAGCGGGCTAGCGTGTCTGGCTCAACAAGGCAAGAGTCCCAAGCTGGCACGGAAAACGGGCTCAGAGGTGAATTCAGCATGTCCGGTGACAGTCTCAAGGGGGGTCTCTGTGACCAAACCCGTCACAGACCTGTCTCCAAGGCCCATGAATGGGATCTACACGATTCCATGGTACAGTCATGTTTCATCAATGGGAGTCACCATCTTGGGATCTATTTGTGTCTCAAGAGAACAGAAAAATGCTGGATTTACTATTCCAGGGAAGCTCAAGGTCAGGGCTTCAGAGGTGAGACACTTCTAATACCTTGGTTGGTACACCTTCCCAGACCTTCCACTCTTACCTCGGATTCTGAGGAAGTTCAAGCAAGACTGAGCAGTGGTCATCCTGATTGCTCCCAAGTGACTCTGACCATTCTGATTTCTCAACATCCTGCAGATATCAACATGCCCATACATCAGTATACAGTTCTTCCCGGACCTATGGACCCAGGACAAGGGCAAAGGTAGGCATCCCAATTCCGCTTCCCTCCACCTGAGAACCTGGAACTTGGATAGGCATCAAATCCGGAAAGGCCATGTTTAGAATTGGCTCAGGCCATTCTTAACAATAGTAAAAGCCTACTAGAAAGTGCTACACAGCTAAGTGGAAAAGGTTCTTGGTCTTGTGTCAGCATCTCCAGAAAACCCAGAGGACTCTACCTTCCCCACCAGATTAGAATATTTTCTTTCCTTAAGGGCTTCAGGTTTTTCCTTTAGTTCCCTATGGGTACACTTAGCGGCTATAAGTGCCTGTCATCTGGTAACCACTTTCTCTTCCCATGACTGTTGTTTTTCTGGAAGGTCTGGTCAGAATTTCTTTCCTGTTACAAAGCCTACTTCATCATGAGACCTCAGTCTGGTCCTCTCAGGATTAATAAGGCCTCCATTCAAACCCTGGTGTCATGCTCTTTAACCCATGTATCTATGAATGTTGCTTGCTGGGAGGTGAGGGGTCTTTATGGTTGATGCATCATACAAGACAAAGTAGTGGTCTGTGGGGAGCTTGCTTCTGGTGATGAGCTTGATGAGGTTGGGGGGTTGTTTGAATGCCAGAAGAGGGGAGTTCAAACTTCAGACAAGATGTTTCAGGATGGGATTTCCATCAAGCATGGGTTGTTATTGTTTGATGATATCCTATATGGAAGCTCCCCCCAGGACATACTAATTCAAAGTAGTGCCATACACTTCCAGAATAACAATGCAAAACCTACAGAGACATTTTCACTGCTACAATGATCAATACACCCCAATATGCCTTTCAAGATCCATGAGTCCTACAAATGCCCATCACAACATGTGGTGTACCTCATCCAATATATCAAATGCCCCAACAACAACTATGTGGGTGAAACCAGACAAACCACTGTGCTCTCGGATGAACTCACAGAAAAATGATAAAAGACAAAAACACCTGATCCCCCGTGGGTGAACACTTCATAAGGCAATCATTCCATATCTGACCTTTCAGTCCTCATCCTAAGAGGAACCTGCACACCACCTTCAAACGACGAATTTGGGCATTTAAATTCATAACTCTGCTTAAAAGCCATAGACTTCACAGAGATGCTGGTTTTCTGCCTCATGGCAACAATTTGTAACATACCTTGCTGCCTACTAACCCTCCTTTGTCCTATGAGTGAAGAGGTGTTAAATGCCACTTCATCTTAAGTGATTTCCTGTAATATGTGTAAATATCTTTTAATTAAAGATCTGTCCCACCTTTTATTTAGCTGTGACACTCTGGTTACCTTCCCCAGATTTGAGGAAGAGCTCTGTGCAGTTCGAAAGCCTGTCCCTTCCACCCACAGAAGCTGGGCCAATAAAAAGATATTAACTCACCCCCCTTATCTGTCTCGTATCCTGGGACCAACACAGCTACAGCATCACAAACAATATTTGTGTCATGACTTTTTTTGATAAAATATGATCTATGCAAAGAGAGAGAAATCCAAAATTGATGACTTCAGTAGGAATTTTGCCTGACTAAGGACTGCAAGAACTTGTGACAGCACAGCCAATAAGCCTACAAAACAAAATGTCATACAACATAATCTCCAACATATTTCCACTGACAATCCAACATATCAATATTCCATCAGCTGTATACCAAATTAAATTAATTGTCAAGTAAAATGCATTACAACCTTAATTTTGGTCTTCGTAATACTGTATCATGTTATTGAAAAGGGAGGATTATTTTTCTTCATACCAAATTTAATTTACTCAGTTTTTAATAAAAATGTGTGATATTTAACGTGACCTTTTTTCAATTTTTTGGCAACCGTGAGTATAGGATGATGGAAGCCTGTTCGTCATTCTCTTTTTCTTCTTCAGTATATGATCATCACCAATAAAATCTCATCAGCAATACTGTGGCTTTTCTGTTACCTCTTTACTTTTATATGCAGTATATCAGGCTGTGCTGAGGCATACTTTATTACAACTTCCTTTAAGAGCTGCATTGTCATAGCTGATTATTTGCCCCCCTCCAAAAAAAATCATGTGGAAATTCTTTTATCTGATGACTGACTGTAAAGTACAGTGAGTTATCAGTTATCAGTTTCCCTTTCCCATAAAACAATCATTTCAGAGCTGTTATTTTGGTCTGTTCAGATGTAATCCTTCTGTAGTGCATGCAGTATAGGTGTTATGTGATTTTTCATATTTTAATAAAAATAGACATTTTATAACAATGAAATTGAAAAATAATTTAGTAAGTGAATGGGCAAGTGCAGGATTTAGAAAAGTTAGAAGTTTTGTGTTATATTTCTTGAGACCTTAATGAATTCATTAGGTTTTAGGTAGTTGCTGGATTCACTGTTCTAGATCAGAATTGACTGATGTCACTCCGTATTGCTGTCTGCACATCAGTCTCCTGCTCAGTGGATTATCTTCCGATATTTGTGAGGAAAGGAAAGACATCAGGTTGCATTTATAGTGAAGAAGACATTTACTTGTTTAAATTTGATAGCTTCAGAGACATACTGTGATATTTAATTGTTCCAGACCCATTGTTTATGTTAGACTTAGAACATTATTATTTTGTAATTTTCACCATAGAAAAGCTCTGGGTGGCTCGTAGATACATCCAGAAAATGTCATGGTTGATTAAATCAGAGCCTAGTGTTTTCACTCAGTATTACTCTTAATATTTTTCTTTAGATTTCCTGCTCCATGAGCCAGATGTCTGAAAATATTTGACTGGAACATTGTAAAAGTTGATTCCTTATCCACAAATAACAATATAATATAGTCATGAAACCTGCTTTGTGACTGCTTGTTGAAAGAGAAATTAGTTTAAAAATCTGTGTTCCAGTGACCCACAAAGGGAACATTTATTAGTGTTAATTTGTTGGATATAGGCTGGATTTAAAAATATGATAAATACAAATGTAACTCTTTCAGAGAAACAGAAGCAGATCATAATACAAATATAATTTATTTTAATCTTAATTATACTTAATATTAATCATAGCTATGGGAAAGTAGAGAATACATCAGATGCAGTGAATTCCTTGTGTAAATTGGTTTTAATTTCCGATTTTGCTAAGATTAAAAAAAAAGTAGCTATGGGACTCTGTGGAAGCCAGGTGTATTGTGCACCAAATGAAAATGTTTTATGTTATGGATGCTTCACAATGAGTTTTTGGGTTGACTTTCAGCAGGGCCGAGTACTCAAAGCAATTGTGGGGTGCAGTGAGATGTGAGGGTGTTGAGCACCTTCCAAGATCAGGCTATTCATGTATATTCCATGTGTCTTTTAATGTACATTCTGTGGGCCTTTGTTTCTATTTCACATGCTTTACATTGGTGGTTGTATTCAAATGTTTTTCATGATGGCGATAGTGTGATATTTTCTTCCATACTCTGTGGAGGTGAAATTGGAATGGGAGGGCTATAATCTCCCCAAATCTAAGTTTTCTCTCTAGATTAGTGGTTTTTGGGTATTTCACCATCAGCTCACACTTTTATCAAAGCTTATGAGCTCAGAACCTTTTTTCCCAGTTTGCTGAAGACTATGTTCATTTATATCACCCATTAATGAATTAGGAGAACTTTAAAGCTTGTACAGCAATCATAGTTGTTTTCTGGACAGGTATCATTGAGATGGAAAAGCTAAGCCCTGTGCGCAGAGTTTATCCAGGTGCAGAGTCTGAAAACTCTTGACCCAGTCTGAAACCTGAAAGCGCCCAGAGTGTCCCATGAGGAGACTGGGCCTAATGGGGGAAAAGGTTGAGGGGGATAGCCCTATGGTTCCTTTCCCTCTAGCCTTTTACCCCTTCACCCTCTGCCATCTTATTCTATCCCTATCACCTCCTTGCCATTAAAGTGCTGAGGCAGTTGCTTTCTGCCACCCCTTCTCTGCTTCCTCCTCAGTTTTTTCTGCCCAGCAACTCCATAGTGGCTGGGCACCAGTGGAGGGGGCAGAGGAGGAAAGCTCGTCTCCCTGTCCTGTCCTCAGTTGCATCACAGCTACCCAAGTGGTAAGGAATAGTCACTGCAGAGGAAACTATGCTCATTCCCTGCTGGAGGCGTGATAAAAAGTGTTTGGTTGGATCTGGAGAAACAGACCGGGAATGAAAAATATGAAAATGCACCTGGTTTTTAAAGATTGTAAATAAAAAAGTAAGACAAGAATGTGGGTTTATCCAGATGCTGTCTAAACTCCACATATTCAGAGAGTTGGCTCTAGTCTCGATGACACTTGAAAGAGATTACAGGCGGGGGAGGAGGGAGAAAATTAAAAGCAAGAAACTGCCAATGGTGGTTTTAATGCCGAGCTAATTATTTTGTCCTTGAGACTGAAATTCTAAGTCTATGTTAGTTTTAAGTGCTGCGTGAGTAGTACTGAAAAAGAGAAAATCCTTTGACCACCCACCCACTCCAAAAAGACAGAGCCCTAAATCACGTCATGCTTGCTGGTTTGAGAAGGGATTAATAACCTCCGTAAGGCTTGGACTTGTTCATCCCAAAGTGCATTCGTACTCTATAGTTACTATATAAAAACTGGCACTTTCTTATATAATAACTACATTGTGTATAATTAAAGGAATATTTCCTTGCTTTTGGTGACAAAAATAAGTTGTTTTTAACATTTTTTTAATTGAAGAGGCAACATAAATTTGGGAGCGGGAGCTGGATTCTATTTCATCCACTCACCATCAATAAACTATTACTAAAATTACAGGACCAAACCTTACCATCTGTTACAACTGTGCAATTCCACTGAAGGTAGTGGGGCTGTACAGGTACAACTGAGGCTTAAGTACGAAGACACCTTTGCAAAGGAGATTGCAATGGTGTAACCAAGTACGGAATTTGTCTTTCAGAATCTAGTACTGGTAATGATGGACTGAAAGGCAGAGGGGGAACGGTTTGAGTCTCAGCTCCCACTTGAGATTGTATGGATGGCTGTTAGAAAATGTATACAATTAGCAAATTTGATATGGAATCATTGAGGCACAATAAACATAAAACCCCACAATTACGTTTTAGAGTCATCTTTTAGCTTCCAACTGCACTTTAATCTCCAATACAAAACAAAGAACTGTGTAAAATTTTTGAGAGTAAGAAAAAAAAATTGAGACTTGTTCAGAGTCTTGCACGCCCCCCTCCCATCTGGAAACTTACATTTCTTCTTTCTTTTGTAGCCAATGGTCTAGACAAACCATATTTGCGGAGTTCTGGACAGTTGAACTTGGAGAACAGAAAGGAAGATGGTGAGAGTACGGCACCTGCTCCTCCCCAGAAGCCACTGCAGTGTCACTGCAATCACCACTGTCCAGAGGACTCAGTCGACAGCACCTGCAGGTTGATGGGACAACTTGTATTTCAGATATTTTGGGGGGAAGGTTATGTACAATAATCAACATTTTAAAACCTGGGTGCCTCAAGTTAGGCATCTCAATCTGTTTAGGCACCTTTCATACAATGTGTACAATTAAATGGGAGTGGTGCGCACTCTATAAATCTGCCCGTTTTTATTTAGATGCCTAAAGATTTTGCCTAAAGATGCCTAAGATTTTAGGAGCTTAACTTGATGCATTCAGGTTTGAAAATTTAGGCCAATACTTATCGTAATAATGTGCCTATGAAACATAGTTGAACTATGAATAGGTTATCAAAAAGTATAAGCCATAGCTTGTGTATGGATGGAGCAAATTGCTCTTCCCTTGTGCATAAGGACCAGCGTTAAAGAAGTTGTGCTTCTCCTGGAGTAGTGTAAGGCATTGCCTCTTTGGAGGGTTAGTGGTTGTTAGTGGCTAAATAATGGCACAATCTAGCTTGAGATGTATATATGGTTAGCCTTTCTTGTAGCAACGTGAGGGGGAAATGCTGCTCTCAGATTGGTGTGGTGAATTTCAACTCTGTTGTTCTCTTTTCCCTGTATATGTGGAATTCTGAGTTCTGCTTCTGTAAGGAATGTGGACTACTGAAGATTTTGCAATTTAATGTTAAGTTCCTACAGCTTTGATGCTTTCAGCGAAGTCTGGTGGAGTATTGGTTATGCAATAACTATAGAACTGGGATATAGGTATATTACTGTGACTGGACATTCCAGTTGGGTATGCAGTCCCATCTGAGGAGGTTACAGGGAGTTTGATATTTTAATACTACTGGACTGCTTTTCAAGGCAAAGTGTTGTAAAAGAACAGGATGAGAGGAATCTCCAAGGTTGTTCAAGATGTTGGTAGAGATTTGGAAGGGGTTTTTTAAAAACAGTTGCTTCTCAGTTTGACAATATTCTGCACAGCCTGCAATTTCAAGACTTGTCAAATGTAAAAGTGCCAAAGCTTTGATAAAAGCCTTGGATAGTATTTTTCTGTCCCACTTTCAGCTCCTCCTCCAGATCCTAGTGCTCTGTCTAGAAGCAGCATTTAACCGCTATTGCATGGTATTTTGTTTTAAGGTTTAAAACTCCACACTTGGCTACCAGTTTGCAGGTTCTCTGCTGTGTGAATCAGCCATTTCCTGTTCATGTCTAAGGAGATCCACCTTTTTTACATATGCCAGCTTTCACAGCAGAGGATTTATAAAGCAGTCGCTAAAAAGTTGCAACTGATTAGAAAATAAGAAAATACAAAGGTGTCCGCTTTGGAAATGTTCAGTTGGCTGATGTAAGCATCCCCACGAGCAAGAAACAGAACCTGCCACCAAGCGAACACCTCATTAGCAGTGTAATGTCAAGTTTCTGAGGCTTCGTCTATACTTAAAACGCTACAGTGGCAGCAAATGTGCTGCTGTCGCATTTCAGAGTTGGCACTACCTACATTGATGGAAGGGGTTCTCCTGTCACGATAGGTAACCCACTTCCCTGAGAGGCAGCAACTAGATCAACAAGAATTCTTCCATCGACCTAGCGCTGTCTACATGTGGACTTTGGTCTGCTTAACAACGCTGCTCAGGGGTGTGAATTTATTACACCCCCCAGCAACATAGTTAAATCAGCCTAATTTTCTAGTGTAGACCAGCCTACGGCGATATCTACATGTAAAGTGCTACAGTTGCAGCACTGCAGTCTAGACCCTCACTACAACAATAGAAGGGAGTTCTCCTGTCCCTGTCGTTAATCTACCTCATCTCCGAGAGACGGTTGCTAAGTCGATGGAAGAATCATTCCTTCTGTTGATCTAGCACTGTCTCCACCAGGGGTTATGTCAGGGGTTCTCAAACTGGGGGTTGGGACCCCTCAGGGGGTCATGAGGTTATTACATGGGGGGTCGCGAGCTGTCAAACTCCATCCCAACTCCGCTTTGCCTCCAGCATTTATAATGGTGTTAACTATATTAAAAAGTGTTTTTAATTTATAAGGGGGGGGTCGCACTCAAAGGCTTGCTATGTGAAAGGGGTCACCAGTAAAAAAGTTTGAGAACCACTGGGTTAGATCATCATTGCTTCGTCTCTCAGCACAAATCCCACTCACAAACATCAGGATTTATTCAGAGTCACTTTTAAAACATATCCCTTTAGTTTTAAATCATAATGGGTAGCTGTTTTCAGCTATGTGTACCTAAAGCTAACCACTTACAAACAGTTTAAAAAAAAGTAAAATGCCAGAATATGATGTAATTTCAGCCTAAATGAGAGGGGAAATTAATGTTAAATTTATGTTCTGTTAACATGATTCTCACATTGTTAAACACCCAGTCGCTAAATCATCCTTATTGAAGTCACACCTCTTTGGAGCTTTATTTCCAGTTTTAATTAGGGTGTCAGGTGTTTAGTTTAAGCTGGAATTTACCTCACAAAACCTTCTTCTCCCTCCAGCCCAGCACAACCTTTCTACCCCTAAAACGCTTTCATTTTCCCCCACCAGTTGCTCTTTCATATGTCATCTGAACACAGTATTCCTTGTTAATTTCACACTGAGCAGTGGCATAAAAGAAAAAATTGCTAAGCCAGTACCTGGACAATGGAAGTTTGTACCATATTTCTTCAACTATATTTCTCTTTAAAGATACCCTATGATTTATCAGCAATAAAGTAAAAATATAATTCAAAGGGACCTCTTTCCAAATATAATATAAAAGGACTCTCTTCAAGGATGACGATTTAATATTTGTATACCTCCCATCATTGTAGTATCTATGTCTGAGCTCCAGGTGACACTGATTTTCCTTATATTTGCAGAGTCCAGTTACTTTTTAATATTTTTTCTTTCTAAAGTCTTCCATACATAATTCAGAATTAAGGAAGAGAGATACAAAGGGACCTCTGTATTGAGAAGAGTGCCCAGCCTCTGAAGTTGGGAAGGAGCGAGCGATATTAGAGAGACGAGAGGGGTGAGGTAATATCTCCTATTGGAGAAACTTCTGTTGGTGAAAGAGATGCACTTGCAAGCCACACAGAGCTCTTCTTCAGATCTGGACGGAGGGTTACTCAGGTGAAGGAGATAGAGCTGAGAGAGATTGCTCAGTCACCAGTTGGCTGACTATGTTGTAACCAGTTCTCAAGAGATTTGGCTGAGCCTACCCTTCTAAACTGGGACTCCTTTTACTTTGGGATCCTCACTCCATAGAACCTTTAATTTTCACCCTTTGCTGTAATCTGAATTGCTGTTTGCACATTGCAATGCCTTAAAACAATCGGGAACTTTCATTCTGCTTCTCTATAAATGATGTTTCTCCTTATCAGAGTTCAAATGAAGGAAATGCCACTGTATTTGTGTGATGTACAGGTGAACTGATTCTGGTAAAATCTTCTTACAGTAGTTGAGTTAATTATCTACACTCTGTCTCCCCTAATCACCAAACGGGCTTCCTATCTTTTATGAAATCCATCTCAGTCTCTCAGCAACCCTATCAGTCTGCTAGGTCGTTGGCTGCCTTCAGATCTCATGAGTTATGAGATTTCATTGTGCACAGAGTTGGAGCAGTGTATTCTAGGTCACCCCTAGCCCAACAATGCAAGTGAAATTTCATTAGACCAGCTGGCCAGAGCCCAACAAAATTTCAGGCTTGAGACCCCTGTTGTTGGAACACTACCAAAGGCAGGGGACCTTTCACGGGTCAGGGAACGGATTTTCTGAAAGTTCAGTGAGAAAGCATTTCCAGGTGTATTCAAATTAAGAATCAGATATAGAGCACAGCCCTGTAGCAACTGCAGTGAGATACAATATTGAATTTCCTTCTTAAAAAAACAACCTGCTTCTCTGCCAGGAAATGTTGGTCCGCTTTGACAGGTATTTACTTGGGGTGGTATGACACTACTGACTGCCAACCAGCTGTACTGTTATCCATCTGGATGTTTGTATAAATATGAGGACATCTTGTGGCCACTTAGAAACCCTTCCAGGATTGTATTTCTTATACTTTTTTCAGGGACTACATCATATAGGCATTACTTCCTTTTCAAGTCAACATTCTAAAAGCAAGTGTCCATCACATCCATCAACTACCTGCTGCCTTCATATCAACTTTATAGTACTGTGAACAATGGGCAATTATATAGTGCATATGTTCAGCAATACTTTAGCCCTACAGGTAAGTTAAGAACACGCTTAATTATTTTCTCTTAAAGCTAGCATGATTTTAACAAATAAAAAAATAATTACTGTAATTTATAGCAACAGTGGTGGCCCTTTTAAACACCTGGCAACTAAAATAAATGGCTACGGTTAGCTCGTTATCTACAGTATTCCTCTCCTACTTGCCTATATTTACTGTAGGTAATACCTTTATTACTCTAAACTGTGGGGTTATCCAACTGCAAATATTGACTTACTTATCTAAGGCAATTGGCAAATTTTCAAGGGTCACCTTTATATTATGTAGTTAACTAGTAATTTGGTCTTGAAAATGATTGTTTTGCACCTAGATTTCAGAGACAGAATAAGGTGCTTAGTTTCATGTTTGTCTTTGGACTTCAACATGAATTCCCTAGAGTCCGATAGGTTTTCAAGGCTATGGGTATTGTGTATCCTTGTTACCTTACATTATCACAAAAGATATGCAAATGGTGTCAATCTAACTGAGGGAGACAGTGGCTGAACACGCAGGTGTTTTGGAAGACTGATTGATTAACAGGGACCTTTCTCAGGAAGAGGTGAAAGTATTTGTAAGAATTTCATATGTCTATACTTGTAAAGATTGTTAACTCACAACCTGTTGAAACTTTAACCCTCTTTCTGCTGTGGGGGTTCAAAACTGGTTTTCAAAACAGAATTTCAAAGCTGCTTAGTTTCAAGACAAATTGAGCCTCATTTTAAAAATTGACACGATGCATTTGCACGTGCAAAATGCATGAACAGTTACTGCAGTCGTGCATACCCATAGGGTAGTTGCGTATGAAAAAAATTGGACTTAACTGGGCATGTACACAATGCAATCAGAGTAATCACATTCACTGATTAGGTGCATGGTCATATATACAATTTTCTTTGCAAAAACATGTGCCTGCAGTTTTAAAAAGTCTGTCCCAGAGCTTTTGTCCGACTGCCATGCAAAGCAAGTTCTATCTGGTTTCTCAGATATTACCTAATGGTCTACGTTGATTGTATTCCTACATAGCTGTGTTTTAAAGCAGATAAAACGCTTAGCTTTGGTTTATTAACCGTAATAGAGAATAAATTTGCTTTGCCAGGGGATGTTTGCATGGGACATGCGAGCAATTTTGTTCTCATTTTGTTATCAAACTATGGAGCTGTGAGTATCTCTAATTTCAAATGTATAGGGAGAGGACTTCAGCAGTAGGCTGAAATACCAAATTAAGGTCCTTTGTCTTTTCTCAGAAGTAGGGCTGTCGATTAATCGCAGTTAACTCAAGCGATTAACTAAAAAAATAGATCATGATTAATAGCAGTTTTATCGCACTGTTAAGCAATAGAATACCAAGTGAAATTCATTAAATAGCTTGGATATTTTTCTACATTTTCAAATATATGTATTTCAGTTACAACACAGAATACAAAGTGCACAGTGCTCACTTTATATTATTATTTTTGATTACAAATATTTGCACTCTAAAAATGATAAAAGAAATAGTATTTTTCAGTTCACCTCATACAAGTACTGTAGTGCAATCACTTTATCGAGAAAGTGCAACTTACAAATGTAGATTTTTTTGGTTACAAAACTGCACTCAAAAACAAAACAGTGTAAAACTTTAGAGCCTACAAGTCCACTCAGTCCTACTTCTTATTCAGCCAATCGCGAAGAAAAACAAGTTGGTTTACATTTACGGGACATAATGCTGCCTGCTTATTATTTACAATGTCTCCTGAAAGTGAGAAGAGGCATTTGCATGGCACTTTTGTAGCCGGCATTGCAAGGTATTTACGTGCCAGATATGCTAAACATTTGTATGCCCCTTTGTGCTTCGGCCACCCTTCCAGAGGACATGCTTCCATGCCGATGATGCTCGTTAAAAAATAATGTGTTAAATAAATTTGTGACTGAACTCCTTGGGGAAGAATTTTATGTCCCCTGCTCCATTTTACCCACATTCTGCCATATATTTCACGTTACAGCAGTTTAAGAACACTTTCCTGCAGATTTGACAAAAGGCAAAAAAGATACCGATGTGAGATTTCTAAAGATAGCTACAGCACTTGACCCTAGATTTCAGAATGTGCCTTCTAAAATCTGAGAAGGACTAGGTGTGGAGCATGCTTTCAGAAGTCTTAAAAAAGCAACACTCCAATGTGATAATGTAAGGTAACAAGGATACTCCAATGTGGAAATTACAGAACCTGAACCACCAAAAACAAAAATCAACCTTCTGCTGGTGGCATCTGACGAAAACGAACTTGCGTCAGTCTGCACTACTTTGGATCATTATTGAGCAGAATCTATCATCAGCATGGACCCCCGTCCTCTGGAATGGTGGTTGAAAAGCAAACGTTTGTTGTGATTTGAAGGGGGAAGCTGTAGCATTCAGCTATTTTTATTCATATTATTACACAAAAAAGAATATTCTGCTATTGTTTAAAATCTAGCAGTGCCTAGGTCAAGTGTAACTCCTTAAATTGGGGAAGAAGAGCAGGGGTCCATATTAAGCATGGGCTAAATGATTCAGTTACAACAAGACCTTGGCGTGAATCTTTCTCCTCCATCCATGAACCCAATCCCAATTGAGTATTGTGTTGAGGTAAGCCTCGCTTTCCTCTGTACTCTCAAAATTAATACAGTTCATGACTCCCACGTTCTTCTCTCTGCATCCTGCCTTAATCTGTTTTGAATGGGATTTGTCTTACTTTGTGTTTTGTAAAAGTATCATGGCCTAAATTTTCCAAGGTGTCTAGCAAATTTCAGGTGCCCAACTTGAGACAGTTTAATGGGGCCTGATTTTCAGCGTGAAGGTGCTCAAAACTTTCTGAAAATTAAGGAATTGTTAATGTCTCACGTTGGTCATTCAAAATCACTAATAACTTTTTAAAAATGTAGGCCCATGTACTTTTATGTTGCTATATATGTTATGGTAAATAATCACTGATAATACTCCAATCTTTGCTGAACCCCTTTGCACTGTCCCAGCTAGCACAATGAGCTTCAGAGAGGAAGCTCCAGAAAATGGGAGATTGCCACAATAAGTTGAATTTACTTAAACCAAGAACACACACTCCATATTATAAAATACTCACTTTACATTTGTCTTTTCATTTTGCAACGTTAAAAAAATGGAGCTACACTGTACAGCATACAAGCATATTCACTGGCTCAGCCTAAGATCTTGCATATGTGCACAGAAAATTACTTGTTTTAATGTGCTTTGTTTTTTCAACCACAAAACTAGAATATAAATTATCTCTATTTTGATTATTCATTTTTGTAAATAACCCAAGCGCCTGTTAAAGTGAATTTTGTGTGTGATGATAGAGACATAAGCAAAAATGTAGAGGGATGTCTCAGTGGTTGGTATTATTGCCATGTCAGAGTCATCATCGGGTTGGAAACTGTAGATATAGGTCCTTTACTTAACACAGTAAATGAGCTTTATAAAGTGGTTCTCTGTGGGAGTTGGGAGAATCCTCCATTCCATGTTGCAGAGTATCCTCACATCTTTCTGTGCACTGTTCCTCTGATATTCTTATTAACTGCTGGAATTAGCCTACCTTGCTTGTCACCATGAAAGGTTTTCCTCCTTTCCCCCCCCTGCTGCTGGTGATGGCTTATCTTAAGTGATCACTCTCCTTACAGTGTATATGATAAACCCATTGTTTCATGTTCTCTGTGTGTGTGTATATAAATCTCTCCTCTGTTTTTTCCACCAAATGCATCCGATGAAGTGAGCTGTAGCTCACGAAAGCTTATGCTCTAATAAATTTGTTAGTCTCTAAGGTGCCACAAGTACTCCTTTTCTTTTTGCGAATACAGACTAACACGGCTGCTACTCTGAAATTTCTGTGCAGTGTTATAGAGAGGGCTGTCACTGATGGGGGAAGAAGAGTGTCCCTCTGTGACTTCTTGGCATCTGGGATGTGCTCCGCACAGCAGAACAGGGTCAGTTTTGCTGACTTGGAGGCTTGTGAGGTCCTTTCAGAGGCTGAAGATTTGGGCCATTATGAGCCAGATTTTGTGCTTTGTTGTATGTGCATGGCTCCCACTGACTTCAAAGTAGTTGCATACACATCTGAAGGCTGAATTTGGCTTAGCAGGAGTATAATGCAGTTCTTCTAACTGGGTTTCATGTTACTGTTACCACAATATTTTTTCCAGAAAATGAGTTTGTGTTGAACAAATTTACAGTGGCTCTTTGGTTTATGGACAGTGTTCTGCTAAACTTGGCTTTTTTTTATGGACATATTCCTCGGGTGATAGACATGACAAAAAGTAGGAAGTAAACGCATGTTGAGAGTTTAAGTAGTTTCAAAACTAGGGAAAGTCTGTAGATACAAATCATAACTGAAGTTTCCCCATCATAACTAAGAACCAATGCAGAAGTTGTTTTGCTGATTTGATTGGGACCATATGGGCAATATAATTTATGCTGCCAGTGTATTCAGAAATGTTCATAAGAGATGAAGTATAAAAAAATAAAATCCTCCAGGTTACATTGCAGACCAAAGTAAGGTGGTGGTAATGTACTGAAAAGTAGGAAGTTTCTGGTTTAGTCGTCAGGGAATTTAACCAACTTGCAAGCTGTAGCAAATGAATGAGGGGATAATTTCATCTGTCCATATCTTTTTTGCCATCACAAGTTACTTAGCATATTCATCAAAAGATGATTAAGGATTTGTTATGCCTGGTATTTTTAAGGTCCTTCTGTGGTAGATCGGTATTTAAAGCATTTTTGTTTTTTTATTATTTAAAAGAGAGGGAGAGAGAAATAGTAAAACAGACATTGATGTCATGCTACCATGGAAGCCAGGGGAGGAAATACCAATCAAAGTTTGGTAGCTAAGGTGTTGCATCTTTCATGAGAAATGGCTCTTCTCCAGTAAGGACATATGCTTGAATAGCTGCAAAGTTCTTGGGCCCCCATGCATCTCTTCTGACATATAGTAAAGGTCTCAGTAAGATCACCTCTGTCATTATGGTAATCTTTAATTGTAGCAGCATCTTCTAGTTCAGGATCTGTCAGCATTTCTGCTATACACCTCTTTTTTTCCCCCGGATATGTGACCTGGTTGTAAAAAAATCACCCTTGCCAAAATGTGACACACAAGATCTCTGCTTGTGAATTATCACATCCAAAATATCTTTAATGTCTTTTCTATAGTGTAGTATAACATGATACCTCACTGGAGGAGGTTTACATGGCTACATTTTACAACACCCAATTCAGTTCTACATTTACACAATGAATGTTTTTAATTTTTAAGTGACTGTAATTTTATTTAATAATCCATAAATGTTACACTACTGAGAATAAATAATAGTTTAATTTATACTGCTTTATATGTACAGGAGTTCCCCGGTATATGTCTCTCCCTGATCCATTGTTTCAGATATCCATCACTCATCAATAGGGGAACGTGTTTCGATTCACATGCATGGATCGGGACCAACATGAATTGGAAAACGTTCCCCTATTGTACAATACTGTACTTGTGTCTGCCGGCGGCCCACAAGGCTGACGATCAACTCCTCCCCCTCCCTTCCAGTGCCTCCTGCCTGCCATGGTCAGCTGTTAGGCGGCTGGGGGGCAGGGGAACTGGAGGAGCGGTGACGGGGCTCTCGGAGGAGAGGGTGGAACTGGGCGGGAAGAGGCAGGGCATGGGTGGAGGTAGGTGGGATGGCCTTGAGTACAGTACTGTCCTGTACCCATCATGAGTGTAAAATGCGTTAAGTGGGTCTGTGTCTAAGAGGCAATGTAAGAGTGTAACATTAGAAGTGTAATTGGATGTTATAAAGTATATTGAAAGAGGTGAGCATGCAGCTGATGCTGCTCATATTCTCGGTTTGCCTGCTTCAACGGTACACTCAATTTTTAAGAGTGCTGATTGAATTCATGAAAGCGCTATAAGTGGTCATCAATGAAGATAACAAAACAGAGAAGCAGTACAGGGAGTCCTCAGACTTAAGATGCAATTCGTTCCTCAGAATTGTGTTGTAAGTCGAAACCACTTTTCCCATAGGAATTAATGGTATAAAGGGGGGATTGGTTCCTGAACCAAGACTTGATACACTGTTTTCACCACAATAATCCAGATTTTTGTACTAAATGAATTATAGATGACTAATGTAGCAACATCAATGCATTTATTTGGTAAACAGCTGTCAAATAAATATATAAAATCACATATGCTTTGACTTTCCAGAATTTTTTGAAGGGCTTTTGGCTGGCGGCTTCTCTGAAGTCTGGGCTAGAGGTTTCTCTGCAGTCTTCTCTGCAATCTTAAAGAAAGTGTCCAAGGAAGTTCGGACAGATGTTCTCCCGTTTTCCTTGTAAATTTTGCTGGAGCAGCTGTACATGTTGGATATGCCCCTATTCACAGATGCACTGTGTTATAATGAATGGAGCTGGAAGTGGGGGGTCCCTTGCAGTCACTTGTCTGATTGGCTTCTAGGGCCAGGGTGGCTTGTTGCCGGTTAGCCTTGCTGCTTGTTTTTGATTGGCTCTCGGCCCTGGGCTCAGCCAATCGGAAAGCTTGAACCGTGAAATCCATGATTGGCTGAGACTCAGCATGTGATATATGCTGTTCTCCCTGCCGGCTTTTGTCGTAAGGGAGACAAGAGTCGTAGGGGCAAAATAGGCAGTCAATTGAAAAGCATCGTAAGCAGCGTCCGACGGAAGTCAGGTGTCGTATGTCGGAGGTCTCCCTGTACAATGGAGAAGATGGAATGTTTGCTGGCTGATTGGATTGATGACCAGAAAATGCCTGCAAGTTTAAGCTTGGTTCAGGAGAAGGCCAAAAGCCTGTATAACAATTTAAAGGAAAGAAAGGGAGAGAGCTCAACAGCAGAAAAGGAGACCTTCCATGCTAGTCTTGGGTGATTCCACAGATTTCAGAAGCGTGTCAATCTATATAATGTAACACTCACAGGAGAAATGGCTAGTGTGGATGAAGAAGCAGCTGAAATGTTTCCTACGCAGCTAAACGCAATTGATTTGGAAGGTGGCTGCTCTCCAAAACAAGTTTTTAACGCTTACGAGATGGGCCTTTAGTGGAAGAAGTTGCCAACGAGCACTTATATTTCTCGTGACAAGAAGACTGCTCCTGGATTCAAAGCTGCAAAAGACCGCTTAATCCTTCTGCTTGGGGGAAATGCAGAAGGCGATAATAAGCTGAAGCCCTTGCTTATCTACCACGGTGAAAACCCAAGAGCAATAAGGGGCTACGTCAAGTCTTATCTCCCTGTAATTTGGAAATCGAACAGAACGGCCTGGATGACATGCAGTATTTTCCGTGAGTGGTTTGTAGACCATGCTGTCCCTGAATTTAAGGCTTACTGTCAGAAGGAAAATTTGGCCTTTAAGATTCTCCTTCTCCTGGATAATGCAAGTGTCCGTAAACTGGACTACAAAGCCCGAACATCAAGGTCCAATTTTTGCCACCCAACACCACATTGTTGCTGCAGCCTGTGGACCCAGGTGTAATGGCCACGTTTAAGGCTTATTACCTAAAGAGGACATTCTCCATGCTGATTAAGGAGACAGCATGTGAAGGAAAGCCCAGCGTAAAGGAGTTTTGGAAGTCCTACAACATCTTGAACAGCGTGGAAAACATTGACCTGTCGTGGGAAGAGGTCACTTCGCAATGTGTGAACAGCATTTTGCGCTGTGCAATGCCAGATGCTGTGGGATTTGATGCTGTTACTGCTCTCGAGCAAGAAATTGTCCAGTTGGCGAAGAATATTGGCTTCGAGGAGATGGAGGAGGAGGATGTCCTTCACACTAAGCAACTGACAAATGAGGAACTGATTGAGCTGGATCAACCACGGATATCTAAAGAAAGCAAGGGCAATGATGATGATGACATAGGGCAGGAAGCCAGGAGTCTGATGACAAAGAACCTCTCCCTTTTCTTTGGATTTCTGGATGAGATGACAGAAATAATACAGAGCGGTGATCCTTTTTGTGAACGGTCTGCCAAAGTCTGCAGGGCTCTCAATGATGCAGTGGCTTACTACAGGGAGATCTATCGTTCAAAGATTCATGCAGGAGAGCAGACATCGATTAAAATCCCTTTTTTAAGACTTCTGCAACCAAAAAGCCAGCCACAGAAAAGCCAGCCCAAGAAAACACAGCTGCCACCCCTTCCTAAGTTTAGCATAATTGACAGTGTTTTATACTGTATTACTGTACTGTATGTACTGTATTAAAATGTTCTGTGTGTTTAAACAGTGTTAGTAGGGTTCTACATTATTTTATTCAATGTTTTGTGTGTAAAATGTGTGCTGTATAACCTGTCAGTGTCAGAAGGTACCCTGTTTAGGCAAAAAGAGCATTTTCATAGGCAAGTGTGGTGAAGTTCCCCCCTTATTCCATTATTTCTTATTGGGAAAAATTTCCCAGTATACGTCGTTTTGGTATCTGTCACCCTTTTCAAGAGCACAACCCCAATGTATATAGGGGACCCCCTTTATTCATCATTCTGTGTTATACATGCATACTTATATGTAATATGCAGTGAACTACAGCATATTAGATGTGCTACACGCTTGTTCAGATTTTTTTTAACGATGGAAAGACTTTAATTTCTGACATGGCTGGACTGTGCGGCTGGAGTGTGCTATGCACTCCTCTGTATGTCGAGTGCGTTATATTTAACCTGTGAGGATCTGTTCCCCACCATCACAGTAGAGCCCTTCCAGGAGTTCTAGGAGACACTGTCTCTTCTACTCTGTTGCCCAGATCTCTGGCAGGCTTTCCGAGGGGTGACAGTAACTTTTATTTACATTGAAAATTCTCCCTCTTAAATCTCATTTTTCCTGTATAAACATTCCCCTTTTAATTTCATTTCACATTCCTCGTATCATGGTCTGAAGCTTGTGAGACATTCTTCTATTGCTGTCTCTAAAAAGAATGATTTCCTCCATCCCTCAAAGTTTTTGAGATCTCTTTCCCCCTCTGCTTTCCGTGATCTAACTTGCTTTGTCATTTTACATCAGAAGTAAAATTTTCACAAGCATTTAGGAGCCAATATCCATTTTCAAAAGTGATTTACGAGTCTATGTCCTACTGAAAGTCACTAGAATGCCAAAACCTCCTGTGTCTCTTTCCCGTCTTAATAGTACCTCTTCTAATGATATGATTCATTTCTTTCTCCTCCTTGTGTATAGTGACTTTATTAGAGACCATCAATTATTGACTCGTTCTGTTTTTCAGTTGATTGCAATTTATCGTTTTGTTACTGTGTCCCTCTGTTACCCTTACTCATTGCTTTGAATCTAAGGCATCGTATAAACAAATAAAATGTAGTATAATATAATATTCTACTCTAATGGATTCCTTTCAGTTTCTTTTCTTGGCAATCCTATCACTCCTCTCCTGAGACTGAGTAATGAAGTCATGAGAGTTGTTATCCAAAAAGGTTGTTGTCTTCCTTACTTTACTCTCATGCACAATATCTAAGTAGTATAAAAGTAAATTGTGCGCTTCTATGAGAAAGTAGTCTGTAGTGTGCAACTGGTTACTTTTCAGATCCAGAAATTAGTAACTTCTCCTGTTATTGAAAGGAACTGTGAAACAAGCTTGCTCTGACTAGATCTCACACAGTTAATTTAAAAACGTTCCACAGCAAATATTTGGTTTTCCTATCCGGCATCCTTCTGTGCCACAGCTAATATTTCCAAATTGTATTTATGCATTCAGTGTATAATGGAATGTTCCCCTTTTCTTACAACTTCTTTATTGTCATTAGTGTTTTGTTAGTTTGTTTTGTTAGGTTTTCCTTTCTTTCAAGTCAAAAAATAATTTTCTGAAATTCTGCTTTATTTAAGCCTTGTAAATCCATTTAGTTACTTCTTGTGTCTGTTTCCCTTTTATTGTCCTTGTTCATTTGTTCATATATAATAAAATAAATATTAGAAAGAAAATAAGAGGTTAATAAAACATTTTACTGTTATATGACTTAATTGTTTGAGGATAAGGGGCTATTTCTTTTTTATTATCCATTTTATTTCTTACGATCAAGACAATTTTAATTCATTTTAATAGGGTAGTGAGTCCCCAGAAAGTGATGAGAAATTAGCAGAGAAGACTTGCAGTCAGATGCAGGCACTCTTTTTGTTTCCCTGATAACATTCATGTATTTGACCTTCATTAAGGAAGGACATTTATCACCAGCACCATCTAGCCATCTGTTAGTATACTTGTCCTATGTTGTACATGTTCTTGTAAACTGAACTATTATGGATCACTTTAGGCTTATAACCCAAGTAAACATTTAGGAAGGATGTTGATGATAACTTAAGAACTCAAACGCAATAGAGTGTTTTAGTTTGTAATATGGTTAAAGTAAGGACCACAAATCACTCTTAATAGTGTTTCACGGTTATTATCTCAATGATGCTGGCCTCTTCCGGTCTGCGCCACAGAGCAAATCTCTGTACAGTGTGCTTGTACAAGTAGACCGGCTTTAGCACTGATGCTTTTACTAAGATGGGTCTCCAATGATGCAAAGCGTATCTATTAGGATAGACCAGTGGTTCTCAACCTATTTACCACTGTGGGCTGCATATGCAGCTCTCTGTGTGTTATGTTGGCCATATCCACACAATTTCATTATACTATTTGTATGGCCCTGAGGATATCACATGGGCCACAAGCTGCCTGCAGACCATGGGTTGAGAACCACTGGATAGACATCTGTGCAGAGGGGATGGGCCTTGGGTGAAGATTTTTGATTATGGGGGTTTGGGTTTTATGTGAAAATGTCAGCTTTGTGGACTGGTTTCTTTTGTTTGAAGAAAAGTTAACAGTTTATGATTGCTGTCTGTCTTTGTTGGATTTAATTTTAACTATGTGTGGGTGCCAAGAGCCCAGGATAAGCATTTGTTTGTTTTGTATGTTGAAATAATACTGCGTAAATAAATAAGATTTTACATATGTGAGATAGTTTAGCATTATGTTACATTGCTGTTCAAAGTGTGTTGATTTATCAACTGTATGTTTGTGGGGCTCAGCATATCAGACTGCCTCAATAGCAAATCTTTGATTTTAAAAAACAAACTCTGTTTCGCTCTTTCCAATCTTCAGGACTGATGGCTACTGTTTCACCATGATAGAAGAAGATGAATCTGGAGGACGTACGATTGCCTCAGGATGCCTAGGCTTAGAAGGCTCAGACTTCCAGTGCCGGGTAAGAAAAGCATTGTGATCAAGGTTTGGTCTGGCTGTTGTGATAGTTTTCATTCAGCTGCATTGTAGTCAGGATGAATGCATGCATCTGCTGCTTTGAATTTTGTTCATGTGAGAGATGTGCCCTCTGCACTGAATGCTGAAGAAATGGCATCTGCTCCCCAAAACTCTTGCTACTTCTTCAAGCACAAGTTACCTAACGTTAGCCCCTGCCGTCCTAGTGAAACTACCGCTTGGGTAATTACATTCTGATTCTCTACATTCCCCCTGCAGCTTGAATTAGGTAAGACATTCTTTACTTCCTTTCCTAAACTGCTGTGTGCTACGTAGCAGCGTGCAGTAAAAAAGCTGCTGTTTTCACACTAGAAGTTGTTACATATCACTGATGTGTAACGTGAGTCCTGTATGTGTAGATAGTCCAGCCAGTAAATTTAGGGATCTACCTTCGTGAAGGCATTATAGTTCCAGGGAGAGAAATGTGTTTCCATTCCATGTACTGCAATCAACTTGTCACCCTTACAAAGCAATTCTCTTTTGTGCTTGCATGTTTAACACAGAGAACTCACTTGGGGTTAAATCCCCAGCTGTTCCATGCAAAGCTCAGCATGACTGTGGAGGGAGGACAGCAGGTGGAACGAAGATGACTCTGACTACATCTACCCTGCAAAATGAAACAACAAAAGACCACGAGCATGGCAGCGAGCCTCAGAGCCTGGGTCAACTAACTTGGGCTCTTGCTACACGCCTAAGATTAGCAGTGTAGACACTCCTGCTCAGGCTGGAGTCGAGACATTGACACTCAACCCTTTGCTGGGTTTCAGAGCCCAGGCTTCAGCCCAAGCAGGAACATCTACGTTGCTATTTTTAGTCCTGTAGTGTGAACCTAAGTCAGTTGACCCGGGTTCCGAGACTCGCTGATGCAGTTTTTTGTTTGTTTGCAGTATAGTAGTACCCTAAGTAATCTTTCTGCTCCCACACCTAAATCTGGGCCTGTCCAGGGGCCACACTAGCTATTGGTTCAAGTTAAAGCAGGATACGGGTTGCTCTTATTTGCACCAGCTTGTAATAAACTCCTAGGAGCCATTATTCCAGTAAATATCTCCAGAGTGCAGTGCACTGTGTTCTGTCCCCTTCTCCTCCCTGTCATACCCTTCACAGATCTATTTCGCTGGGCGGGATAGATGAGAGAGTTGACTACATTGGCTTTAAGCCATCTGAGGATTCCCCTAAATGAAGGGAATCATGTGCTAAGGCCAAGATTTTCAAAAATAGGAGTCTAAAATGAGGCTTCTAACTGCTTACTAAATAAGTAGCCAGATTTTCCAAAATGCTGAGCACCCTAAAGCCTTTGTTGAATTCAGGCCTGACATTAGGTATCTGTTTCTGGAAATCTTGGCCTCGGGGCAAAATTCTCTCTACTTTGCTCTGGAAAGTGGGACAGAGGATCAGGCCCTCAGTCTCATTGTACATAAACATGAAATCTGTCTGCCCCCAAATTCAAATGGAATGTTTGAATAATGTAACACTAATGCACAGATCCTCTCACAGCTTTCCCGTACACTGTTATGGCCAAATACATCCTTGTATAATGCTAATGACTTGAGTGGAATTTCACAAGGGATGAATTTGTTCTTTAATGTTTAAATGAAGTGTTGTTTGGCTTTATTAGGATGGCCCATATCCTTATTGCAGTCATATTTGAAATCCTTCACTGGTTACCATGTCAGGTCTGTCTCCTTCTCCAGCGCCCAAACAACAGTGTCTGTTTAAAAGAACGAAGTTGCTCACGCAGTTCTCTGTGAATTTCTCTGTTGCAGGATACACCCATAATACATCACAGAAGAACTATTGCATGCTGCACAGATGAAGATTTCTGTAATGAAAACCTTCACCCGACACTGCCACCGCTGAAAAATAGAGGTAAGAGGAGGAAGAGCCTTAAATTAGTAGATGCATGTATTTTTCCTAGAAAAGAAAAGAGAATTAGATGAGCGGCACAGAAAAACAGATTTTTTTTGTATCCTGTAGCTGTTCTGATAATATACGGAAACAGTATCTACTTGGTTGTTGCTGGTATTTACCTCTATTTGTATTCCCATGATGCCTACAGGCATCAGTCAAGGATCAGAGACCCATTGCGCTAGGTGCTGTGTGTAGTAAAATAACAGTTCCTGCTCCAAAGAGCTCACAGTCCCTGCCCCAGCCTAACCTAGGCTATCTCTTACTTCGTTTGCATAGTGCTTAGCACGGTGGAGACTTACTGAGGCCTCTAGGTGCTCGTGCCATACAAATATAAAATAACAATAACGAATGACCTCTGTCATTGCAAAAGATTGTAGTTTGTAGCTACATACTAGTTTCAATATGACACTTGGGACCAGCTCCTCAGCTGCTATAAATCAGCGTAGTTCCAGTGAATCCTGTGGAACTAATGATGATTTATAGCCGCTGATAATCTGGCCCTTAGAGAATAAGGTCTAGGTGTTACCAAGAACTGTGTGTTTCAAAGGAAAAGAACAAACCAGAGATTAACACTCTGCACAAATGTATTTCCAGTTTTGGTTGGAAGTTATACAATATTTTTTATTTTTAAAATACGGCAGTTCCTGGGTAAGCACGACATTTATAGACTGCTGTGCCGGATTTGTGTGGTCAGCATCAAATTTGGTCCCAGCAGACAGAGTTTCCAATTTTTTTTGGTATTGCCTGTTTAAAACTGAGAACCAAATTTGGACCATAGTGTTGAACAGTAACTTAGGACCTGTTTCAAATCCCAGTCTAAACACACAGATATATTCTTATTACTTACTTACATATCCACACACACACACCCATACATGCAGATAGAAAGAACTATTCCTGCAGTCCTTACTGATATAAGTGCTTACTTCACTGGGATTCTACACAGCAGGGATACAGGATTGGGCCCATAGCTTTTAATATGTAAACTAATTCAGCATTGACTGGTGAGCCATGAGATCACTGAAACCTCATAAAATTCTGACTCCCAACATAAGAGCGCTATGTCATTTTATTGGTCTTTGTTAAGAGAAAAAGGTTACTTGGATAGAGAGAAAATCCCACAAGTAAGTACATTTATATGTTTGTGTAGTATATGAATAATATAATTTTATTTTGGAAAATCAAGTCCATGATTTTCCCCCCTCGCACTTGTTGAATTAAACCCTGCAGATTCAAAATGGAGCAGCCCTGTTCTAACTTGTCTCTCTCCTTGGTTTTATATTACATTTTCCATTCCAGCCTAAGCTGGATGGAAATGTAAAAATCAGGTAGTTAGCATAGTCAGATATCTATCTGCTGTTTATGCAAAAACTCAAGCTCTTTTCCTAATGCCAAATTTTCTTCTTTTTTATTTTGCGGGGGCAGAGGACACTTAAGTATTTAGGTGACAGATAGCTAAGATGCATAAACACCAAATAGCGGAGAGAATATTTTTGAATATATTGTTAATGAATAGCTTTTGAGCTGCTTGAATACTGCAAAACTAGTTGTTTAATTTGTTGTTTGACAAACAAATGGCAGTATGTTCATTTAACGTAATTCCTCCAACACTAGTAGCTAGACAGCAAATTGTGGCTGTAATTTTAGAGCCTGTTTCCGATAATGTGGCTCTATGGTCTGTAGCTGTGGAATAGCACCAAAGCCAGCCCCTTTTTGAAAGCTGTACGGTCAGCTGTGATTCTTGGTGCCAGAAGCCAGGGTAACTTGCCACTGCTCTGTTATAATATGAACACTCACCAAAGGGGCAGCAATTTAGACTGTGAATTCTCCCTCTAGCCATATCCAAGAACATGCAACTAATATATAACAGTTGACGAGTGCTTTGTTAATAGTCATTCTTCCTGTCTTAGATTGTTTTTAAATGTGGTGCTGTGACTCTCCGAATTATTATCAGGATTTAACATAAACGGTGGTGTTAAAATAAATAAATAAAATTAAAAATGGACTTGTTGAAACAAAAACTCTGCTGGATTTGATGGGAAAATGTATATTGTTTGGTATTTGAAAACATACAAAAAAGTTAGCTCCTGATCAGGAACTTTTGACCAAGGTCAAGTCTCAGGGGAAACCGGGGTCTGGGGAGGTCCTGCAGCCGTAGGTCAAAGGTTGCTAACTAGAAATTAACCCATGCACAGAATTATCATCTACAGATGTGTGCAATTTGTGTTCTGAAAATGTTTCTCCATACCTAGCATTTCCTGGAAGGAACTCACTCTTTAGCCATGAACGAAGCAGACAGAAGAATTAAAATTAATCAAGCCAGAGAGCTATCTTTCTGTCAAGCAGGAAGGAAAAACACAACAGCAGCTAAATCCATTTCTGGACAGTGTTCAGGCGCATCCTGCAGTATTAGTAGAATAAAAATACCCTGGAGATAACCTGGAGTCCCCTTGCTAGTCATGCAGCCGCCTTATTAAGGAAATGAGAAGAATAATAGAGTCTGAAAGGACACCTCTCTTTTAAACAATAAAAATATTACTGGAAATCCCAGTGAAAGTGAAGACTGAAAGCAGATGAGAACAAATATGTCTTTACTGATTTAAAGCCTTTATAAGCAGAAGTGGTGGTGCCACCATGTCTGGCTCCCTGCCTGTAGAGCTAGTGATGAATGGGCACGGGAATGATTGGAGGAATGATGATGGGGTCTGATGCGTGCACACAAGCCTCAGATTTCACTGCCGTTTTTACCCAGATAATATGAAAACTGTGAACTGGAAGAAACTGGGGAGGCAACAGAATCTTCCGTGCATTTGATATGCTGACTCCACCTGAAACCAATTTTGCTGAGTTTTAAATACACATTTCAGCAGAGTGCCGTACATGACAAAGTGAGTTGAACAAGTGATGGGGCTGGAGGGAAGCAACTAGAACTGTCTGAAAGGCTCTTGAGTCTTATTGAAGATATTTTCTAAAGAAATTGTTTCCTAACTTGTTTCCTTCTTTTATCATCTCTCCCTCCCTGTGCTGAAGACAACCATGACACCCGTGTGTGGTGTCTAGAAATAACATTACTGTGTTTTCTTATAAAGTATACTCCTTGCATGCTGGGCATTGGACAATGGCTAAAACTCCCATTCAGCCAGAGTAAATAGAAGAGCTTCGCTAATGTATTGCTTGCTTATTACGTATCCCTCACCTAATAACTCACTACTATCTTCTAAAAAAATAACAAAATCCTGCTTATTTTCATAACCTCACAGCTTGGCTTGGCTTGGCTGCAGTTGATAACGTACAAAACATTAGGAAGCACTGGGTCTAAGTCCACTTCCCATATCACAAAAATCAGTGCAAATTGGCACCCTTTTCAGTTGCAGCTGAGAGGCCAGGGATTGAGTAAGTTTGAAGACTGAGCCACCCGTCTCTCTGCCAGCCTCAGGGAATAGCTCCACCAGGTTTGCACTGAGGCAGACGGAGAAGTTTGCATGGCTGCTTTGTATGCAGCACCTGTTCTGTGGACAAAGGGAGGACTTCAGTGTCCGGGGGAAGTCAGTCTGGCACTTTTCACCAGCCTACATAGAAATATAGGGCTGGAAGGGACCTCGTGAGATGCATCTTGTGCTAAGGCAGGACCAAGTAAACCGAGATCATCCTTGACAGGTGTTTGTCCAACCTGTTCTTAAAAACCTTCAGTGAGCGGGATTCCACATTCTGCCTTGGAAGGCAGTTTCAGAGCTTCACTACCCTTATAGTTCAAAATGTTTTCCTAATATCTAACCTAAATCTCCCTTGCTGCAGATAGAGCTCATCACTTCTTGCCCTACTTTCAGCGGACACAGAGAACAAGGATCACTGTCCTCTTTTTAAGAGCCCTTAACATAGTTGAAAACTGTTAGGAGGTCTCCCCTTAGTCATCTTTTTTCAAGGTTAAATAGTCCCAGTTTTTTTAATCTTTACTCCTAGGTCAGGTGTTCTAAACCTTTTATCATTCTTGTTGCACTTTTTGCAATTTGTCCACATCTTTCCTTAAGTGTGGCACCCAGAATTGGATACACTACTCCAGCTGAGACCTCACCAGTGCGGAGTAGGGCGGGACAGTTACCTCCCACGTCTTATATACACCCCAAAATGACATTAAGCTTTTTCACAACTGCATCACATTATTGACTCATATTTAATTTCTGATCCACAGTAACCCCAGATCCTTTTTAGCAGGCTACATAGCCAGTTATTCCCCGATTTGCAGTTGTGCATTAGATTTTTCCTTCCGAAGTAAAGTACTTTGCACTTGTCTTTATTGAATTTCTTTTTTTTCCTTCTTCCCCAGAACAAATCTCCAATATGTCAGGGTTGTTTTGAATTCTAATCATGCCCTCCAAAATGCTTGCATCCCATCCCAGCTTGGTGTCATTCACGAATGTTATAAGTATACTCCCCACTTCATTATCCAATTCATTAATGAAAATATATTAGATCCAGAACTAACCCCTCTGGGACATCGCTAGATGTGTCTTCCCAGTTTGACAGAGAGCCATTGCTGATTATTCTTTGACATTTAAAAATAAAGAATTCTGGGCATTTTTCTTTACATTTTGATGAGTATACGTTGACAAGTTTCCAAAACCCCCAAATGAGCAAACAAGCTAAATCCCTCGAAAGTAATTTGAAAACATGTCTAAATTCTGGGCTGATAATTCACTTATTCACCATCATTATTGCCTTGTATAACATGTTGGTAAACATAAAAAGGACTCAAGAAAGATGTTTTGCCTTCCTTTAGTATTAGAGCCAATGTCATGCCTACTGTGTGGCTGGTGCATCTTTAATAAAGTCATGTGTAGTGCTGTTGTAAAGACAACCTTCTGATCTAAGGTAATAACCTTCTTCACTGTTACTAGTCCAGCCTCCCTCAATTTTATAGGCTAAAATGCAGAACTTGTCTTTCACACCGAGATTCCCTTTTTTCTTTAAGTGCTTTTTGGGATTTTTTTTCCTCCCACACAAATGCCTTTGATCACAGAAAAAATGTAAATCAGAATTTTCAAGTGTGTCTTCCTAAAGTTGGGCGCCTTATTTTAAGAGGTGCTGAGCACTTGCCGCTCCTTTTAACTTCTGTAGAAGTTGAGGACACTCAGCACTTTTATGCAAGGACCTAAATAGGGATTGTAGGTGCCTGACTTTGGGTACCCAAGTTTGGAAATGTTGGCCACAGTGTATAGAATGCGAGCCACGCTTCTTTGCAGAATCATCGTCAGTGTTCTTTATTCCATTCTATTTTTATACACACACATAATCCATTAATAATACTAAAGAAGAGGGAGCATAACTGTGATCTCATTACAGTTTCTCATGGGTGTAACTCCATTTACCTGAATAGGGGTCACTTCTTGGTTTACTGTAGTGTAAGCGAGATCAGAATTGAGCCCTGTATGTGTGGCACTCAACACTCATGCTAAAGAAGCACAAAAACTGCCAGCCCAGTTTTTGTCACCTGTTCTATGAAACGAGAAACCCCTTGCTGCTGTATTTCCATATTCTCCAGAGTCTGAAGAATTCTCCCCCTATAGTCTGCAGACTCTGCTTAGCCTCTCCTGGGCTAATAGGCAGTGACACCTTAAACTGTTACAAACCACAAATTTTAGAGGGAAATGACTGGCGGACATAGACTGCTAATAAACGATGAAATAGAACCTTGGCCCCCCCTGAACCGCCCCCTCTTTCACAGAGAGAACTGGACTCCCCAGTGGGTTCTCAGTTTCAGCTCCCGGCACACTCAGAGTGACAGTCTAGGTAGAAATCTGCTGCTCTGATGAGAATGATGTGCTCTAGTGTTTTCTCAATAGGCCCTGTGTCAATGTCTCCTTTCGAAGGCGATGGCCATGTCTTGAATGTTTACATTGTTAATGCTCCAGGAGCAGGTAATGTCAGGTTAAAACATGACCAGTGTGCTCACAAGGCAGATAATGCTCGGTAATCTCTGTTCATAATGGGAAGGAAATACTTGGAAGCAAAGTTGGGAGAGGGAACTGGATCTTTAAAATAAAAGTGTGTGACAGTAAGCCAAGATTCCCCTAGGATCCTCCTTGTCTCTTTACCCTAGTAAATCTGTAACATAATAGTGTTATTCCAGAATGAGTCGATAAGGATAGAATTCTCACAGTTTACTGCATGTTCAGCATTTGTGAGGAAGATGCAAGACAATCAGACGGTGAAGGCTTCCGAAAACCTCATCCTTATCTGCATAAGAGTGAACACCGGGCTGGGGGTGGGGAACGTGCTAAAGTATCGCAGTTTTGAGACTTTGTCATTTTAAAAGAAGATGGTGCAGGATTTCTTCAGTTTTCAGCATGAGAATATGTGCCTGAAATGAGGATACAAATTTGGAGATGACAGCTAAATTTTAAAGCAGAAAATGGGCATGGCGTGCCAGGATTTATCCGAACTTTTCAGTTATTTTTATAGTGTCACAATTCTTACATATTGCTTGGTAATGTTGCATTTTGAAGCGGTTTTAAAGAATGGCTCATCTGCAATGACACATTTTTCCATGAGTGCAAGAATCAGAAACAAATAATTTTTCCTGCTAAAGTGCTGTGAGAGAGAGAGAGACAGACAGCGATCCTTAAATTGATGTAAATATAACTTTAAGGACTTTAGCTGTATGCCGTAGCAGGGATTAGACATCCCTTGTATGTCTTCTCTGCTAGGATAGATACAATTGGGTATATTTATTGCTTTTGTTAAGACTCTCATAGTTTTCTTAAATTAATAAATGTTAATTAAGATAAAGAGGCACCAAACTAGTCTGTGTCCTAGCTGACAAGATATGTAAGATACAGGACTATAAATCCCAGGTCTGAGGGGGTGGGGAGCTAGTGGATTGGTCATGAAGGGCTAAATACTGCCTTGCAAACTCAGTCAAAAGCGCCAGGGTTACCAGTGAGATCTTTATCTGAGTAAAGACTGCAGGATCAGTCAGCCCCTCGGTTGCTGTTCCATGTGCTATGTTTGCTCCGTTGGATGAGGGCTGAAGAAGGAGCACATAAAATGGCTCTGAAATCAAGTGATAAGTTACACAACGCTCCAGTAGGAAAGAAAGGGAACAATTCTGTTGCTTATTAGATTTATAAATTCGTGTATGTCTTTTTACATGTGAAACTAAACCCAGGAAGACCGAATGCATTTTACACCCAACCTAATGTGAAAGACATCTCAGGTATTAGAGAGTAGTGCTGACTTCTAAGACAAAAATACAGCCATTGTACAGAGCTTTTTTTATTTTTTAAACCAGATTTTGTTGAAGGAAACATTCACCATAAGGCCTTGCTGATCTCAGTGACTGTTTGCAGTATACTCCTGGTACTTATCATCATATTCTGTTACTTCAGGTAAGTCGGAAGTATTTAAGCGTTGTTCACATTTCTTCCCAACATCACTTCCCCCACCCCCCCACCCGGCTTATGAACTGTAAAATGAAAAAAACAAGAGGAGGGAATTGGGGAACAATTAAAAAAACCTTTGTTTTTATTATAGGGAAAAATTGTATATTTTGCTAATGTTAAAATTACAAAGACGTCAATATAATGCCCTACAATATAGTTGGTCTTTTGTATAGCCTCTTCATAGAAAGTATGTCCTAAAAAGCTTTCCAGTAGGAAATAACACAAAATAGTATTCAGTTAAAATGAAAGAAAACAATGATGTAAGGACACTGTATAGTAAATAAAGTAAAGCTCATAAGCCTATTAACACAGTGCACACAAATTCACAAACTATACCCAAAGAGGAAGATAGATTCAGCAAGCATAGGCAAATATGTAAAAATGCCTTTCTTTGGTCATAAAAGATCCACAACATCCATAACAAAAAGGTGAGGTATTTACTGCATCTCTGTTTTTAGGATTATTCTCTGAATTAGAGGTTTAAAGTTGGTACTTGGCTATGCAAAATTATACTGGATTCCCGAGCAGGATAATAGTCAGCCCCTTTCGTAGACCTAAAGCGTTCTAATGTTGCGACTAGATCAGAAAACAGTCGTGGACGAGTCTAGCATGTACTTCGGGTAATTGCCGGGAACTTGTGCATGACTAAAAATTAAATGTGAGTAGCGTTTTCTACATAGCATGCGTTCCTCGTACTGTCGACTAATTTAATTTTCACTAAAATCGTAGGCATAAAAGGCAAGAAAGCAGACCTCGTTACAGCATTGGACTTGAACAGGATGAGACTTACATTCCTCCAGGGGAATCCCTGAAAGACTTGATTGAACAGTCTCAGAGCTCAGGAAGTGGGTCTGGGCTCCCTCTGCTGGTAAGAAAGGAATGTAATTTAGATACACACATAACTCTATAAGGCAAAGACACCAGCATAAAAATTCAAGGGGATTTAATAGGAATTACGTTAGTATGTGTAGGAAGAATTAGGTTCTGAGTGTCTGTATGCAGAAATGACGAGGATATCAGTTGGAGAATAAATACTTAAGAATCAGAGCTCTTTATTTCACGTACCAGGATCTGAATCTGATCTCAGGAACACCAACATAAATCCGGATTAACCCCATACACTTCAGTGGGATTTATCTGGATTTATACCAGTGTAAATGAGATCAGAATCCGGCCTACGAGCTTAGATGTGGTGCACTGTTACATTATTTTTAGAGACAGGATGATTACATGGAATCCTTTTACACCTTGGCTTCACTCAGCATTAAAAAACTAAGAGTAGAATCACTGTATTTTGCGCTACAAAAGTCTTGTAGGTTAACGGTATGCCAGTTGAATAGAGTATAACATGTATAAGTTGCCTCAAATGTAACTGTGACTGAGACCCAAGAACCTATGTACTAAAGAAGGCTCCGTTTCAGCAAGAAGATTTATATTTCAAAGTAAAGCTCATGGCTTTTCCATTCATCTGTGTTTTAATTTTCTAATAACCTGACAACCTTGGACCTCCTCCACTTCCTGGCATTGCAGAAGATTCAAGATACTTATTTTAAAAACTACCTTTTAAAACTATTCATTTCTTTTCTTGTCTTTTTCCAAATGCATAGCTGAGAAGTTATACATCGCTCCTGTCTACCTACATATAAAGCATGCACCACCGTAGTATCTGAGCAACTTCCAAATACTGAAAGATAGAAATAATAACAACTGTTACTCTTTCTTTCTTCTTTCACTGCCTAAATGAGAAAAGCTCAATTTGTTTATATTTATATTAACTTATTGGCCACGTCTCAACCAAGAGCATAGGTTATGTTTTACAATGTGTTGAAACTGGGGGGGGGGGTGGTTTAGGATTGACCACTATCAACTAATTTGCTTTTAAATACAACTTGCCCAGTCTCTAGTAGCTGCGAAGTCCTGGTTAAAATCATATTAATTAAAATATGTTATGCTTTGAAACACAGACGGTTTTCCAAATGTCAACATGACCATTGAGAGACAGATAAGCAGAAGAATGAGCTTTGCAATTGATTCCAAAAGTGGTGAGGTCCGGAGTTATTCTTACCGGGTGTGGGCATGGGCATGAGCACCATTGTGTAGATCCAACTCCTATGAAAGCTCTGTCTGCTGCTCTCACAAACCTCTCTGTATTGACCAGCAGTTTTGTTGTTCCAGGGAAATATAGCTGTCAAGGGAGATCATAGCCATTGCATGAGAGGGTCAACCTCTCAGGTAGCCAAGGGCATTTCCATGGAGGGAGAAGGAAAACAGGACAGAGACTGTAACCTGGATTCTATATTCACTGGAGATCCAGTGCAGAGAGCAGAGTACTGGGTTAAATGCGTTCACAGCAACCCAGATTGTTAAGCAGATGGGCTGCTGCATTTCGAATCAGGACACAGAATATTACCGTATATTCCATAGCCTTAACACAGCCTTAATGTAGATTTTTGCACTTGGTTTCCTAAGGCTTTTAATGACAGAAATAAAAGGAGAAAAAGGAAAGAACCAGTAGAGCTGGTTGGCGCAATATGGTTTTTCCAAATGTGTTTTTACCCATCTCCCTAAGTTTTGTTGTTGTTTTTTTAAACTGGGCATAGGCAGGGTGCGTTAACCATCAAACTGTCCAGGTCCTTTGATCCCATTGGCAGCGTGAGCCCCACTCTTTTCAGCAGACTGCAGGATCTGCTGCTGAGAGCGCGTAGAATTCAGCTACTGAGGCTCTGTTTGCCCTGCCTGTAATTTCTTTTATAAATCAGGAAATATTTCTCCCTTCTTTCTGCTCCTTTGCCTAACTAAAAAGTCAAACAGGTTTTCCTCAAATTTTTACCGCAAACAGTGATTTTCTAAAAAAATTGTAAGACTGTGAAAATAGGTTAATGATAGAAGTTGCATTGCAGCCCTAAAGCTTTTGCTATGGTGAACACAATAAGATATGTTTGTCAGATAGTTATCAAGCAATAGGCAGCTTAAAAGTGCATGGATTGATACTTATTGTCCAAGAGGGGATGCCCATGCCTATAACAAATACGTACAATAATGTCTGGTGAAAAACACTAGCCTTCATTTTAAAAGTGTTTATTTCCAGCTTCTATATTATTTATTTTAATATAAAACATTTAAAGTTGTTTCAGAGAAAGCAAACCATACTTTTTTTTTTGGCAGAACTTGTAAAATGTCAGTTTATGATAAACAATATTGTCTTTCTTTTGTAGCTCTCTTATTATATTGGATACAAAGATTACAACAAAGCCAAACCTTAACCAAGATACTGTCGTTACTCTGACATTCAACCTTGTTCATTTTCTCTCTCAGATTTACTTGTATTGTTCATAATTATATGGTGGCTCTTAGTCAAGCCCATATATTTAAGGTAGTGTAAATGTTGCTGTTATAGAGTATAAACCCCTGTGAGCTGTTGGGTGGCTTTTTCAGGTGACTGTATCTCTAGCAAAAAGAAAAGGAGTACTTGTGGCACCTTAGAGACTAACAAACAAGGTGCCACAAGTACTCCTTTTCTTTTTGCGAATACAGACTAACATGGTTGCTACTCTGAAACCTGTATCTCTAGCATAAAAGTTTGCTGCAGGTTGAATGTTGCCATTCAACTTCTAAGCCCTGCTGAAGCGTTTTAAAAACTTGTAAATAAAGGTTCCTACCCTGCAAGCTGAGTTACACAGGCAAATCTCTGCCTCCAGGCAGAGCTCCATTTACGTCAATAGGTCTCTAAGAAGCTGCAAAACCAGGGCCAAAAGCACAGAAACAAGCCATTTTCAAGGTATACAAAGGTAGAGCTGTTTCAATAGCTCGTGGAGTTTGCCACAATAGACACAGGACATTCAATTAAACTTACTCGTACATTTTACGTTTATAAATACCTGTTGGTTTTTGATTGAACGCATCACAGCTCTGGTCGCAAAATTCTCTGGTCACAAACGTTTGTGTAACCAAAACTTCGTATGAATTTTACAAACAGCAAGTTTTGTGCCTTTCGCCGAGATGTTTTCATTCAAGATGCAAAACCACTCTTGTGACAAAACAAAATTCTATTCAAGGAACAGCGGAAGTAGTTTGTAAATATTTAGCTCATCCTGTCAGAGAAGAGAAGCAAAATGTCCTATTTCCTTAGCTGACCAATGTCAATGTTTGAGTAGAAAAATACAAATATTGAAAACTGAATGGATTGTTCACTGTGAACAGTTTACAATCAATCCATAACACAAACATGTTTGACAAACAGATTTTACAAACAATTTAGAATAACAAGCATATTTTTAAACATCACAAGCCATTTATGAACAGAAAAAGAACTATTCTGCCTTTTGAACACTCGTAACAGAAATGTGATTTTCATTTTCTTAATATAATTTAATCAGGAACTTTTCATCATTAAATATGGTAATTGCATGTGCTTTATGATGCCATTACATATATTTACACAAATTAAGTTATACGATATAATTCCATTATTTTTCAGGATGCATTCTTTAAAGTAGGAAAATTGGAAAGCAACAATGCTAAAATTATATTACAAAATGTGAAAGAAAAATTCCAGTGTAACAGAACTGTTCAGTCAAAGTATAAAGGATAATAAATCGGTTTAGAAACAACTTAAGCTCAATTTCTGTTCTTGGCTCGCACTGGTGTAAATCAAAATAACTGCACTGAAGTCACCATCGGATAGTGTGATAATACAAACTCAGGCTGTAAAAATTCAGCTTCCATTTGCATGCAAATCAGAGAAGGAACTTGCAGAGTTGTTGTTACACAGGTTCGGTTATTTTTTCCATTTAAAAATAGTTTAAACATCATAGTTTAACATAAACGAAAATAGACCTCACCTGACAGGTTTCACATGCATTCAGACTGGAGCTGAACCGTTTCAGACCTGTTCTGTGTTATCAAATGGGCCACCTACTGGGACCATAAGGAATATGACAGCTTCCACTGAACTGCGGTCAGTTTCAGAGAAAATGAAAGCGTAGCAAATGTTTTTGAAATCCGGTTTTGAATATTTATTTTTAGCAGCCTTGTTTATCAGAGTGTTTTGGGGGGACATTGAATTAATGTAACTTATTAAGCGTTCAGATAACACTGCTATTTGAGTGCATTGAATTTCATGAGAGTTTTACGTGGGTGAAGGCAAAATCTATACTTTAATATTTAAATATCTAGAAAATTATAACTAATGACCAAAGTCTAATTAATGCCTGGTGTAGAAAGATGCAACTGCACTGGACTCAATTAAAAAATTTGTTTTTTCCTACAAAAGCCAGAACGTTTCAGCTCAGGATTGAACAGATAATACTGAGGCACGAGCGGTTGCCATTTCAATATTCTATTGTACTATCTTGTGACTGGGAAATAGAGCTAGGAACATCCATGCATTTGTAGGTTGGATCACACTCTAGTTTTCTTCTGTGAATTGTTAGGAATATATAGCCTCCAGACATGTCTCATTCCCAAGAGGGTAAGTTAGTCTGTAATTGCCCAAGGTGGAATTTTTAGTCATAACAGGTTTAGTTGTTTAGTGTATGAGCGGTCAGTCTTCCTTAACTCTGTGTCTGATCTGTCATCCTCATCAGAAATTACTCTGCGGTGCTGTTGGCTGCACGAAACTTCTGATATATGTCAGCAGGTGCTTTGAATCTAGCTTTTATTCAGAGTGAAGCTACTTGACGAAATTGATGTCAGTTTATGCTGTGCTCCTAAATTAATGCTTCGGGGAAAAGTACCCTTTATGAATAATAATGATACGTTTGTAACCAACCAGGCTTCCTAACGCTTGCGTTTTAGCAAAGTCTAACTAAAAACTTGTGGCTGACATTTTTACAAATAGGAAGGAGCCCAGAATTAGGCTCCCAAATCCATATATGGGCTCATAAATAAAAATTGGGGTAGGATTTTTGAAAGAGACTCAATAAACTTCACTAGCTGTTGGGAGCTGACGCTTCTGAAAATCCCAGCCCTGATTCTTAAAGGCACTGAGCATCTTCTATTGTCTCCTGTTAAAGTCAATGAGAGCTGCTGGGTACACGGCATTTTGAAAAATCAGGGCGGTTCCTAGAGCTGGTTCGGAATTTTCTGTCCCTGTTTTTTCAAAAGTCAATGCAATTTCCATTGGAAAATGTTGATTTTGCTGAAATGTTTCCATTTGCCTAAGGGCTAGACTCCCTGGTTGGACTGTATCTTGCATGATGCACCAGTGTCTCCCCTCTGGCCTACTCATCATGGGAGCCCCCGACGCATCACGGAAGAGGGAGCTGGCCTGGCCCCTAGAGGAAAACAGAAACACAAGGCACAGCGACACCTCGGCTAGCTACAGAATAATGTTGGACCAAAATATATTTTGTTTCAGTTTGGAAATATCCAAATACTGCATTCCAAATTGATTTTTTTCCAGAACTTCTCATTTAGCATCAACGTTTCCTGGGATGCTAATTCGGGTTTTTTGGTCAGCTCTGTTGGTTATCCTAAATATGGATTTAGGATCCTGACTTTAAGCTCCTATGTTTAAAACTGTCAGGTATATCTATGCCTATGCTGATCCACTGGCATAAAGTCACGTGTGCTTGTAGGTGTGGCCAGAGTGCCTGCGCTAGTACTCCATTCTCTGGGAAGCAGTGGGAGATTCCATCTCCCCCAACTCTATGCGAGGCCCATGCATTCCAGCTCTTTGTGCAAGGGTTCCTATGTTTTAGCATGCGAGAAGGAGACAGATAAAGAGAGATGAAACACACATGTTGGGGAGTATATTTAAACTGTATTTCTTGGGATTTAACAGGTCCAAAGGACTATAGCAAAGCAAATTCAGATGGTGAAACAGATAGGTAAAGGTCGCTATGGAGAAGTTTGGATGGGAAAATGGCGTGGAGAAAAGGTAGCTGTAAAAGTGTTCTTCACCACTGAGGAGGCCAGCTGGTTCAGAGAGACAGAAATCTATCAGACTGTCCTGATGAGGCATGAAAACATTTTGGGTAAGCACATGAAATAAAAGATAGGGATGATACCGTTTTAAGTTTCTTCGTTATTCTTACTAATAACTTCGTAATTGCTGATGTCCTTTTCTTCATGCATTTTGTTACCTGCCATGCTTTGCAGTTAACCACAAAATGCTCTTCTCCATGGGGCAGATGTCAAAAAGCAAATCATTTTAAGGGTCTCCCTGCAGATAGAGAGTAACTGGATTTGACATTTAGTAAAGGACACCATGTAGAACTGAAAAAGAAGAAACACTGAATTTGTTTAAAACTCAGTTACACACTTTGTAACTTTGAGCTCTCTGTAGGGGGTGATGTTGGGCCACGCTATGCTAGGAAGAGCCGTCGGGAGATACGTCTCTCTTGTGGCTGCTGGGTGTTTGTGTGATTCCAGGGACGTAATTGTCTGGGAAGGGAGTGACCAAGAACTGAGCACACCTTGCTTAGCTGAGCTGCTTTTGTACTCTGCCCTTGCGCAAGCAAAGGACAGAGAGGGTTTTTTTGTGTGATGTTCCCTCCCCTTTTGATCACAATTTAACCCTTAATTTGGGGATTAGACAGAAAGCATTGATAAACTTTAGAATGGGCTGTTCTTAATATAGCCATATAAGCACTCGGAATAATTGTTGCAGACTTTTTTCATGCAGTATAATCCACATTTTTAATATGTGCTGATGCTTGCACGGTTCATATCCTCATTAACTGAATACAATATAGATAGGATAAAGAAGTCGAAAACACACAAGTAGCTGAGAGATAATTTAGAGTCGTGTGTGGTGTTCAAAAGCTCTGAAAAATATTAATCTGAAAATATTTTTCCCCCCCACACACAGGATTCATTGCTGCAGACATTAAAGGTACAGGGTCTTGGACCCAACTGTATCTTATCACAGACTACCATGAGAATGGCTCGCTGTATGATTATCTGAAATCCACTACCTTGGATACAAAAGCCATGCTAAAACTGGCCTATTCCTCAGTTAGTGGCTTGTGCCACTTGCACACTGAGATCTTCAGTACTCAAGGCAAACCAGCTATTGCCCACCGTGATCTGAAAAGTAAGAACATTCTTGTGAAAAAGAATGGAACCTGCTGTATAGCAGACCTGGGCTTGGCAGTTAAATTTATTAGGTGAGTAAAATTAGATGCATTTCTTTGTGTGTTTTTCATTGAAAGGGACCTCGGGAGGTCATCTAGTCCAATTTTTGCCCCAGATCCCCTAAATAGCCCCCTCACAACCCCGAGTTTAGCAGGCCAATGCTCAAACCCCTGAGCTATCCCTGCCCCCCATCTTTTTGTACTATTGTTTGTGGTGTGTAATATATATGATACATCCTTAAGGGGCAGGTATGTGATACATTGCATGCTTAATATTACTGCACGCTGAAATGAGAGAGCAGAGACCAGGATTGGGGCGGGGGGGTGTTAAAGTTGTAGTTGTGATTCAACATCTGAATAAACCATACAGAATCACTGAAGTATTGAAAAGTATGCTGGTTGTGCTGCTTTTTTTTCATTTCCTACTAGCCTTATAAATTCAATTTTTAAAAATGGAAATGTGTTTAAACAACAAAATGCGATTGGATAGGGAGTTGTTGCTGTATGACAGCTGGTTGGTTTTAAAAGAGTTTGTGTTCTTAGAACCATTCCTGAGTGAGTGGAATTGAAATTATTTAGAGTACAGATAAAGGCAGCCTTCTGTTCTTCTCCATCAGTTAATTCATCTGCACCAGTATCCTTGATTAATTAAGACACTTCATAAAGAAAAAATTAGAGCCAACCATTTATTGCTCTAAAACAAGAACAAGACAGTTATATCATTCTCTGACTGAATGAGAGAGAGAAAATCCAATGGTGTGTGTCAATTATTTATGCATTAAATCTCCACTTTTCAGTGCAACACTTGACTAGATTTTGGAGAGTTAAATGTTATTGTCTCCTCCATTAATTGTTAAGACTAAAGCATTAGGTAGTGCAGTATGTTAAGAAACCAACATTTAATGAAGATTTAGTTTAGCTAATGTAGGAGATAACAATCAAATCTCACAAATGTTACCAGCATCTCTGTTAAGATTATGCATTTGCATTGTTTCTTCCTTTGTTTTTTTTCTTTTAGCGATACAAATGAGGTGGACATACCACCAAACACTCGGGTAGGAACAAAGCGCTATATGCCTCCTGAGGTGCTGGATGAAAGCTTGAATAGGAATCACTTCCAGTCGTATATCATGGCCGATATGTACAGTTTTGGACTCATCCTTTGGGAGGTAGCAAGGAGATGTGTGTCAGGAGGTAAATGGCAAACATATTGTTGGTAACTAGGGCATGACCTTTCCTTGAAACTAAGATAGGTAAACACATGGGCAGTCCTGGAGCCTATTAATTTCTGCTTCCTTGCACTGAGGGTTTTTCACCAACAATTAGTACAATTTTCTTATGATCTGTGGAGAGGGTGTAAATAATATACACACCTCGTTAATCTTCTGAATCTCATACTGTAGGCTGGAGCTGAGGATTTAGTTTTTCTCTTTGCTGAGGTCAGTTTTGATACAGTCCAGACATCCTTAGTCTCGTGGGATTTTTATCTTGCAGTTATGATGCATCTGGAAAATGTTTCTTTCAGGAATAGTTGAAGAATACCAGCTTCCATACTGTGATCTTGTGCCCACTGACCCCTCCTACGAGGACATGCGGGAGGTTGTGTGCATCAAGAAGCTCCGTCCCTCATTCCCCAATAGATGGAGCAGTGATGAGGTAAGACATCCTTTAAAATAAAGCAAGCATTTTATTATGTTACCTGTGCTGTTTGCATTATTTTTGTTGCATGACAGCTGGCAACGCCTTGCCTATTCTTTTTTATGTTTTCTTTCCACAGTGCCTAAGACAAATGGGAAAACTCATGACAGAGTGTTGGGCTCACAACCCGGCTTCTCGCCTCACAGCCCTGCGAGTAAAGAAAACACTTGCCAAAATGTCAGAGTCACAGGACATTAAACTCTGATTCAACATCTCTTATGAAAGCCCATAAAAACTGACTTTCCCTTGATGATCAGAGGACATGAAGAGGAATCAGAATCAACACACAAAGGCTCATCCACTCCCTTTGCAGGGACTGGGGAAATACCATTTCAGTAACTGGTTCAAGATTGTTATGTATGTTGCTTTCTGTGAAAGCCCCATTATTTTTTGATTGTTTAAAAGAAGATACCGCTTTAAATTTTAAACTTACAGTTAGAAGTAAAGACCTATATATTGTTACTGTGCCTGAAAGTAAAGTGTCTTAAACAGAAGCCAATGGTTCAAGTTCTGGGGGAGGGGCTTTTGGATTAGGCTGAATTTGTCTAGCCTTTCTCACTGAAAGACTGATTGTGAACCAACAGCCTTTCATTTATCAGAGAAACCACTGGTGAGTGAAACTGCATCAAAAGTTGGTAGGTCATATATATATCCATTTAATTTAATTTATGAAAACTTAGGCCTTCATTGATTGACACCCCCCTCCCCCGTGTAGTCAATGGTATTACACAGGAGGGAGGGGTGTGCATAAAGATGGAAAATTTCTTTTAGGAAACCTGTAAATACTACTGTAATTCTGGGAACAAATGGTTATGTTGTATTTGTTTTAACATTCCCCAAATAAAAGTGTGTGAGGACACACGGAGGAACCAAATTCTTACATTCGTGGTTCTTTCTAAAGTTAAGTCATTTTGTGAAAGAAGGGGTCTGTTACAAAGACAGCCAGGGATCAGGCGTGCTACGCTGCCTGAGTTTTTTACTTGGTTCTAACTTTCCGGGAGTATGATGGGACCTCACCTCTTTAGAAACCTCCCCACCCCCAACCAACTTCTGCTCTACTTGTAGGAACTCCGCTGCCAGCACAGCCTCGCTCGGCTCTGGCTTGTCCCCAGCCCGCGGGGGGGCGGGGGAGACAGAGAGGTACCGTCTCTTACTTACTGTTCTCAAAGGCTGGCAGCTGGACACGCGCCGTTCCAGCCTCTTCCCTGCTCCAGCTGCTGGAGCAGCCGCTGCTCTCTCACGCGGGAGCCGCTTCCTGCTTTGTACCCCGCCCGTGCCTCCCGATTGGTAGCGCCCCCCCAGCCAATGAGGACGCTGTTCTCAAATGCGCATGCGCAACCCGAGTCGGTGTCCCGGCTCCCCTTGCCGGAGGCGACGCTGATTTATTAGCATGCAGGGCGTGGCTGTACCAGTCGCTTTCCCCACCTGCGAGCAGAGTGCCCCGGGGCTTGAGAAAGAGAAACCGAGTCACTGCACGAAAAGCTGACTCACTCTGACGGGAGAGGAGAGAGGAAGCAGCGCACGCCGGCAGCTGGGGCAGAGGATGTTAGGCCTGCAATAACCAATTGTCCTCTGTCACCTTTTTTTTTTACCACCACCACTGCACTTGAAGAGAGAGCAGACAGCTGCCTTCCCCTTGATGTGACACCACAGTGTGCAGAAGGGAACAGCTAGGTTGCAGTGGGAGGGTATTGTATTACACACCTGGAGCTGGGCTCTGGGACAGGTGCCTCGGTCAGGTGGCCACAGGCGCCCCACTCAGCCTGAGGGAGTCTTTGCTATGGAGCCACTCGCTGGGAAAACCTAGGTTCGCACACCCACTGCACTGCCCGCCACTGAACGCTTTCCCAAATAAACAGGACATACCGCTTTGTAAGAAAGATTTAACTCAGGACCCGCACTTGGCTTAACCACAGGCACCGAGATTAGAAGAATACATTTATTATCCTGTTTGGAAACAAGTCATGACCTAAACAACCGCAATCCCAGCACACTTTCTAAACTAGCAGGTTAACCTCCTGGCTGAAGACCTTTCTCTCACCCAAAGTCCTCTGGCAGCTTTTTCAACCAAGGTTGCCTACGATCCATGCTGTCCCTTCGCTTCCCAGGTGCAGGGTGAAAGGATGTCTCTTTACTCTGAGGCAGGATAATCCCCTGGGGCTTGTTTTCAACTCTGTGCTCCTTTTCTTTTGACTTCACATCTCTTTGTATGTAAACAGGCATGCATTCTGCTATTTTACAATGCTACAGTTGCATCTCAACAGAGAGATACACTTTGCAGAGCTAACTCCTTACATGTGCACCATTTCACAACAATATTAATGAGCAGCACTTTCACCTGAAATTCTTTGGGAGAACCAGAATGTTTATAGCAGACTCAGGAGATTTTTTTAACTCCCCTCTTCACCCCCTTGTGTCACAGACACCAAAGCGACAGCAGTGAGTCAACCCGGGGATTGGTGACTAGTCACCGAGCCCTTTATTAACCCATCAAACAAATAGCCCCCTGGTCTCAGGAGGTGGATTGCACCAGCCCTGGGATGGCTCTGCGTTGTAAGCAGAACGCAGGCCGGTCTGAGCGCCAAGGTAAGCTATGTTCTCATATTCTGCAACATGCCGCGATAGTACTGCCTGGCCTGTGACATACATAGGCAGATAGGTCACTTGTCAAAAACCCAAATATGTTTGTATTTTTCCCCGGGACAAGTTACAGAAGTTCCTTCTGGGGCCAGAACCTGGAATGCTAGTATCCAAAACAAGGAGAATGAAAGGTTTACAACAAGCACAAGAACTGGGACAAATTGATGGACTGGATTTTCGTGACATGTGAAGAGTTTTATAACTTGTAAAATCATCCTACAAATGCTGCTAACGTGAAATACAATGGCACGTGAGACGGCTTCCCGGAAACTGGTGTCTTGAGACATTTTGGGGTGCGAGCCGGATCGGTGAGCAGCTGTGTCACGACCGCCTCTGCAACGTGGGCTGCCTTGCTGCTGTGGCTCCCGAGCTGGGCCAAACAGCCATATGGCTTGCAAGTCACACCCTGAGCGTCTGTGTATCGCCACAGCCCCGATCCAGCAATTCTGACCCCCAGTGGCCTGTTAGCAAACACCAGCCACGCTCTGGCTTCCGGCAGCATCGATTACTACATGCGCGGTGACCCCAACGCACTCCCGGTCCCGGATTTCCCCGCAGAAATGTCTGTTCCACACTGTCCAAATATATTCGGTCCATTGCCTCTGCGAGGGCATCGAGCTACAACACCTTAAATGGAGTTCCCCGCACGATTCACAATACTGGATGCATTGTGATGAAAGAACAAAGCAAGTTCATTTAACTACAAAGAAAGAGGTTTTCAGAGAGTACAAGTTAAATGGTAACAAAACAAACATAAAACGCTCCCTAGTACTCAACTTAAACTAGACATGTTCAAGGTGAAATTCTTACCACAGGGTTTCAGTAGCTTTGCCGACCAAGTTCCAGGACAGGATCTGCTCCCGAGGTCCCGCAGCTGTTTTCTTTTGTTCTCTTAGGTGAAAGAGATGGACAAGAAGAGAGAACCTGAGATGTTTTTGCCCCTTTTTTATAACTCAGTCACCCTTGGAAAACCATTTTCCTGAGCGTGACTCCTGGTTAAAAGCTCTTTCCAGCTGAGAGCAAGGAGACACGGAAGAGGAGAGGGAGAGGTTTCATACCGTCTTTTGCTAAGATCACATCTGCACCTTCCTGGCCTGCTTCCTTGCCAGAAAATGGCTGCTTGATAAGCGATGACACCTGGCTGGGATGTCAACTTGTCTTTTGGGTTTGTACGTTCATTACTTTACATATAATGTTGCTACATACATTTTACTGTGCATTAATGACCAACAAGTTTTACTTCTCACATGGTACCTCAAGCAGGCGTATTTTGTACAAAGATTTTTACAATTGTGTGTCGGGTGTGAATACAGGGGTGCCTTCTGTCAAGGTATCTTATTGAACTTTTCAGCCTTTACTATGCCATTATTGACTTTCCGCAATAAACCTGACTGATTTGATTATTTGGGCTCTTCTATATATTTCATAACAAACCAAAGCATAGCCAAGCACTCAACACTATAAATTATCTACACTGCCCACTGGCCACATGGGCAGTTAATTACAGGTGCGTTCCTTCTTTAAAAAGCTCATCGTGGATAGACCAGACCCTGGCATGTCTTCAAGAAGCCAGCCACCATGGGACATTGGCCTTAAATGGTTGGTACATTAGCTGCTGAAGTATACCCGGTCTTTGCTCCTCCTCACCCCCTAGCCCTTAAATAAGGGCCGCCCTCTCCTCTGGCATGCGACACCGCTTTGCCAGGAAGGAGATATGCCTTGGTCTCAGTGTCTCTCTTCGTGCAGAATTATTTCTGTGAATTAAAAACACCCCCAAAACTATGGAAACGCTGACAGGATTCCGAACATGTTGTTACAATTCAGCAAAGCGCCCGGGTCCCTGAACGGCTCGTGGAGAGACCCGGCTATATGGCGGTGGGTGGTGCTCTGATTAGACCCCTGTGAAACTAGAATGACCCAATGGGGAGAGACGGGGTGGGGGATATCTAGTCTGAAGTGGCGTCAGTGGGGTTACGCAGAAGGAATCAAAAGCAGAATCCAGCCCAGAGGCAAACAGCTGCTGGGCTTTCTGAGGGTTTTTCTCACTTCACCCTTGAACCCTTTCGGCTCTAGAGACTCCAGCAGTAATACCATCCAGGCAGTGCTCATCTGGTGATGCGACTCCTACTCCCCGGGAACTGTAGGGTGCTGATCTGAGAGCAGCAATGAGAGAGAAAGAGTTAAAAGGGAGGGGGTGGGAGAGGACAGCGACAGCCAGGAGGCAGTGCAGCTGGGCCGCTTGAGATCATTGTTGTGTGGGCTTCAGCTACTGCAGCGCCGACCAAAATCAGGGCCCGCTTACGTTATGGGCATGATTAGCAGTATTATGGTAGCACATAGAGGTCCAAAATTAAGAAGGAGACACTATGACATGCACATCATCATCAGCACCTGGAGGTGGGGGACATTATGAAGTGCACATTATCAGCAGCACTACAATAGCCCCTATGGACTCCCCTTTTTTAGAGGGCCTGGGGGAAGCCCCCCTGTCCCAGAACAAAGTGCACATTACCATTGTGCCTGGTGGGGGCCCCCAGTATGAAGTAGACATTATCAGCAATATTATAGTAGCAGCCTCCCCTTTTTACAGTGCACATTGTCAGCAGCATTATGGTAGCTCCGGGGGGGCGGAGAGGGGAGAGAATTATGACCTACGGACGATCGGCAGCATTACGGTAGCCCTTCTGCTGTTACTTGGGACTGTGCTAAGCTATTTCCATCTGGCACAATCCGAGTTATTCACTAGGGATAAACACAGTCCTGTTCCCCGAGGGAATCAAACCACCCAGGCCCTTTCGTTGCTCCGAAACCCAAGCCTGCTTCTCTGACCCACCCCAAGCCCAAAGGAGCTGTTTCTCTGCTAAGTTTCTGCCCGGAACACAGCCAATCCCCCAGTCTCCGTGTCTACCACCCAGGGCCTTCCTTAGGCATACAGAAGTGGATTTACCATAAAACACAGGGTGCCCTGACACGAGGCCCCGCAACAACAGGGGGCCCTAGGGCCGGGCACCTGCGGGGGCAGAAGCTTGCTCCTGGGGCTTCTGCTGCAGACTGCGCCCACACCCACCAAGCTCCCCCCTCCCCCGTCTCTTCCCCTGAGCACACCATGTTCCTGCCCCTCCCAGAGCTTCCCCTGCCACCAAACAGCTGTTGGCCAGGGCTGCAGGAGGGAGGAGGAGGAGCGGGGCCACAGCGCACTTGGGGGAGGAGGTGGGGCAGGGAAGGGGCCTTGGGGAAGGGTGTGGAATCAGGACTGGGCCCCACACTCCCCCTATACATACCCCCCTCAGACGCCCTCCCTGACTTCTGTACCCCATCACACATAACCAGCCCCCCCCACACCCTGACTCCTGCAACCCCCCCACAGTCCCACCTGCAAACCCTCTCCCCTCGCACCAAATGGGATCTAGTTACTTATGAGTGAAAAACCCTTCCAGCCTGCCAGACCTATTAAAGAGCCATTCAAGTGGTAATGAAGCCATTTAACAGGCATTTGCCAACCCCCCAGGTATATACTGTCAGTTTCTGAAATTACTGACAAAAACAGTAGTGCATTACTTTAATATTTACTCAGAACATGTTAGTCTACAGGACTTTAACATTTGCTTTCCAACTATTTCATTAGTGTGTTGCTGAAGATTATAAAATCACATCTCTAAAATAATCCTTGCATCCATTTTTAGATGCACAATCTGGTGGAATCTCCATTCTTACATTTTTTAAGGTCAGGCTTGACAAACCCCTGGCTGGGATGATTTAGTTGGGGATTGGTCCTGCTTTGAGCGGGGGATTGGACTAGATGAGGTCCCTTCCAACCCAGATATTCTGTGATTCATTTTTAGCCTGAAATGCTTGGATCTTCAGACTTTTTTTTTTAAATAAATCCTTCAAAAGACCACCCATATCTAAAATACACACGTGAGCCCGGGCTGCCATCAGGCATAGGGGCGCCAGTTTAGTAATTCTGGATAGGGTCCCATAAAGCCTACGGACAACCCTGCTACAACTGGTCCCAGAGACACCCCCCTCAGATTCTGATCAGCTGTGCCCTGTGGCCCAGTGTCGCGGGTGTGGCTCCCCAGCTATCCCTAAGCAAAGGGGCATTTAATTGCTTCTTTGGCTTCGCTGGAAAGAAAAGCTGGTCACACACGCAGGTCTGTGATTGTCTATAGATCAAAGAGCCATTATCATCTTCCAGCATAACAACAGTTAATACAGACATATTCTGTATTAGGGTGGGTATGAATCCTCATACCTCTGGGTGGGGTGCAGGAGCTGTTTATACAGGGACCTCCCCTCCCAGTGCGGAGATGCAGCCACCTCTGGGGTAGGGTGCGGGGGCTGTTTATATGGAGATCCCCGTGGGCACTCTGGTTAACCCTTTGGGGACTGCACAGGAAGCAAAGCAAAAAGCGTTTAACCACAGTAACTTTTACCCTCAACGCATACAAGAGTCACAGATATTCAGCTAAACCAAGCAAAGCCCATATGACTCGCCCACCTCCTCCCCGTCTCCGCTCACTCCTCCTTGTGAGTCCATCCTTGTGATGCTCAGCTGACATACCAGGCCATGTATTTCCAGGAGCTACTGAGACATTTCAATGCTGTGGACAGGCCTCATCTGGAATCCTAGGTCCAATCCGTGGCCCCAGATAGGAATCCTAACTAATACAGAGGAGGACAACTACAATGCTCAGGGAAATAGCTTGTGACTCTTCCGAGAGGAGACTTGAAGAGTTTGGTTTGTTTGGCCTAAAACCAAGGATGTGGTTACCCCCTGTAAGTACACCAGGGAAGGAAAAGAGCGAGTGAAGCTACAGGACAATGTTGTCCCAAAAGCCAATAGGGATAAACTTACCAGGGATCAGCCAAGGCTGGCAATGAGAAGACTGTTCCCACCCACCAGCAAGGGGGGGAAGGGGGGAGGCAGCGGCAGTCTGGAAAACCCCAAACTAGCTGCAAGCTGGAGTAGTTTCTGAAGGAGATTCTCTGTCACAGCCCTCCCCATCAGAGGGAGCCCGGCCTAGATCCGGCCCTTAAATAAACTTCCTGACCCTGCTTTACCCACTGATCAGCTGCAGGTGGTGAAACTCCCTGTCCACCTGGAGATCAGCCTGGCTCCTCCTCCTAAGAAGGCGTCCACAGCTGATGATGACTGTGGTGTCAGCCCTTACAATGAGCTGCTCTGGGTCTCCTAGATCCCAAAACCAGAAGGGATCCCTGTGATCATCTCATCTGTCCCCCTGTCTGACTCAGGCCCTGAATTAATCCCTGCTTGAACCAGAGCAGATCTCTTAGGAAAACATCCCATCTTGATTTAAACTTGGCCAGAGCTGTATAATGCGCCGCAGCTCATGGCGGGGAAATGTAAAGCAGGATGCTCATGTTCTATCCCCAGCACTGGGAGAGTATTGGGCTCTGGGGGGGAGGGGGGGGGCTAGATACCAGGACTCCCAGGGCATGAATGGGGGCAGGGAGGGAAGAGGGGCTTTAGCACAGCCCAGGCTGTTCTCTCCCCTTAACTGGGAGCTGCCAGTCAAAAGCACCCATGTCCCAGCCGCCTACTCAGCAATGAGCCAGATCGCTGTTCTCCTGTACCCTCCCTGCCTAGGCACTGACCCACAAGGCCCTCTCCTGCTTGCCTGAGGCTCTCCCTGCTATAGCACTCTCCCGCCCTGCTCCTGTTCTTGCTCAGGGGCCACCTTGCCCGGGCCACCTTCAAGGTCTGTGCCTTCAGTGTGCAAGCTTTGGCGAGGCCAAGTGGTGATAAGTAAACTGGTTGAAGCATGGGCTGGGGGAGGGCAGCTTGCTGGGGAGTGGCTCTGAGACCGGCCTGGCTCCACAGGACGGTTTAGGGACCAGCCTGGCTCTGGAGGGCTGGGGGTGGGGGGAAATGCATCTGTCATGGGCTCTGCCCGGGGAACAGGCGCTAATGAAGCCAACATGGTGCCTGGCTGCCCACGCCCCCCAGCTCAGTGTGCGTCTCTGCAGATCCTGCTGCTCTGTGACATTGCGATGGTGCAGCAGGTCCGAGACACCACGGGAGACGCTGTCCTGGCCCTAGCAAAGGAACTGACCAGGTACCGGACCCAGCCAGGATGCCTGCTTTCTTTTCCTGGTTTTCAAATGGGGAATGGGTCTAGTGGGCTAGAAAGCAGGGGAGCTGGGTGCTATCCCTGGCTCGGGTGGGGAAAGGCAGGGGGTGAATGAGGTGATGTTCACAGCGCTTTCCCTGGGCAGATACAACCCAGTTGGGGACCTAGAGACCTGGGTACAGGACCTACAAGGAGAGGATCATCTTTGTGCATCAGTAAATTCTCCCCAAAGCATCCCTCGGTGTCAGGGTGCCGTGTCCCATTCCCCGCACCCCTTGAGCCAGCTAGTTCCCCCTGCTTGGGGTCTGGATTGGAGCTGATGTCCCCTACAGAGGAAAGGCCCCGTGTCTCATTTCCCTCTGCACACACACACACTCCCGAGCCAACCAGTCTGCCTCCCTGCCCTGGGCCCGGATCGGAGCTGGCACCCATGCAGACTTCATGCTCTGGACTGGCTGTGACCCTGCTCTCCTGGAAGGTCAGACATGGTGTCGGTCACCAATTGGTGCCAGTTCGGGTATGAGGAGGCTGGAGAAGCTGGGGACGTTGCCAGGGGGTTCTTTGCTGCCAGATTCCAGGCATCCAGCACAAGTGGGTCCCCCGGTGACCTCCCTGCTGCCCTCCTCAGGGCCTCTGTGGGGCACAGAGAGCCCCGGGCAGAGAGGTGGGTGGGGAGCAATAGAGGGGTACAGTGCTCTCAGTCCCCCCACCCCGGAGTTTATAGGTTAAGTCCTCTGGGCATGTATTGCAGGGAAGGGCTACCCCCAAAGCAGATGACAGGAGCAGATCTCCAGCCCAGCAGCTGTCTCACAAAACCAGGCTGTTTCCCCAGGGTACACAGACGGGGATGGAAGTCTAGGAGTTTGGGTTCAAGGAGGCGGAAGAGGCTTGTCAGTTTAATCATCTAAATTGACCTTGTAATTGTTATATCCACTCAGTCCACACCTAATCTTCTGTCTTTCTCTCTTTTGCTCTCTTTCTAACAACTCTGAAGACAAAACAAGACCACAGAAGCACCAAAGGATTAGCAGAAGGGAAGAAAAAGCCCCGGAGAAAGGATGGACACACACTCCATGTATGCCCCCCGCTTCCGTGTAATGAGAGCTCGGGTCCTAAACACTTGTTTCGGTGGGCTTAAGCCCCCTAGAAGTGTCATATAGAAGGGCCTCCCTGTCAATGGTGATCAGTGTCCTTGGTCTCCAAACAAGCAATTTGGGTATACATTATATATCTGAAGCTCAAGATATGGGCTCAGGTCTCTTTGTGTTTCACACCTTTGGGATCTAGTCTTTTAAATGTACTGTGTGCTTGACCTCTCCGTGCAACAAGAGTTCAGTTCCCCACCCCCCCATACTGAGATGGAGTGGCCTCCCACTGAGTTGGAGGGAGAGGGACCACTCTCTGATCCCTGATCGGTGGAGCCAGGCTGGGCTCACCCTTCCTTCAGGAAGCTAAGGGGCAGGACAGGAAGTATAAAAGGCGGAGCCTTTAAGGTAGTTCAGCATGAGCCATGGAAGGGAGTTGATGCTTTCAGATGGTTTATGAGCCTACAACTACAGCAACTGGCCTGCTGATGAGACTGACCCAGAAGAAAAGCTACTGGGGTTGTTGCTTGCTGTATACCTTGAGGAACTGGAGGATGATGCTAAGCTTTAGGTACCTTAGGGTGGGAGAGTAAGAAGTAGCTCAGGGACAGCTGATGATAGTTCAGTAGCTGTCTGAATGCTGGTCAGTGTGTTTTGGTTGGCCCCCTGCTGACCCAGTGGTGGAACATTGTCATGGTTGGGGTCCTGGGCTGGGTCCTCCTATGCGCTGTTGCTAACCCCACCCTAGGGTGGTAGCTTCCCTACCTTAGGCTCACAGGCCTATTTCTCTGTATGTTGTTACAAGACTATTGAAGTGAACTGAAGTGTCCCACTTAAGATCTAATCCCTGACAGGGGGTGATGCCCCAGGGACGTAGTGAGATGGATTGGCCTCCCACTGAGCTGGATCTAGCTTCTCTTGCCCCCCAGGCAACTGAAGGGCAAAAAGACCCTTGGCTACTGAGAGAATGTAGGGGATGTCCCTTTCCCCCACTCTGAGTTCTGGTCTCTTGTCATGCCTTTCTCTAATGCCCACCTTTTTAGGAAGGGTTTGGATCACCTTTCCCATGCTTATTTAGTCATGGGTCACTTTGATGTGCCAGGCAAAATGACTGCCCTGTAAACTCAGTGTAAGGTCTTAACTCTCTCAATCTCAAAATAGTGGGCCTTTTTGTGCCTTGAGGCCATCACTGCCCGACTGCTAGTCAAGAAATGCATGGATACAGGGGCACAACTATTCATTAATAAGCTGATTTTTTTTTTATGCTGTAGGTTCAGGTAAATGCATAACAAATAAATGGATTGTCATAAATCAATAAAATCATTGGCTTGTAACTGGGATGGACCAGAGTGGGGACTGGATGCAGGAGGGAAAGTTGGAGTCTGATAAGGGGATGGCCTCTGACAGTGTTTGGTTCAGCACTGCAATTCAAACTCTGACATAGCAATGCATGGCACATTATCCAGGAAGGAAGATCAATGCTCTAGATCTTAAAATCTGGCCTCCCCAGAGAACGAGGGGATATTGGTGGGGAGGGCGGAGGTGTGATCTGGGGTTCAGACCAGTAAGGGGTTGTGTAACTCCTGCCCTGCAGTTGTGGGGGTCTTAAGTGTTATGCTGCTGTGACTCTCTCAGCCTGGACTCCAATGGCCAGCAGACAAGCATGCAGGTCACCCTCTGGCTTCCACTACCCGCTTATTACTTGCAGTGTGACTTTAAAAAAAACCAAACATTCCTGAGTTGCTCCCAAACCAGCTGTCAATGTGACAATGAGCCAAGGTTCCCAGAATTGTGAGTTACTATGTTACCCTTCTCAGCCTCAGCAAGTGAGTTTAACCCCTGCTAACTGTGTGACAGCTCCCTGATGTACCTGTCTGTTTTGTCAAACTCTGTTGTCCAAACCTTGCCTTGCCCTGCCCCTAACAAACAGAAACCCCTACTCCTTGGTTCCCCCAGAGATGTTTCACTCCAGTGGCCTACCTTCTCCTGGAACACTCAGAAATTAAGCTTGCTGCTCCTTTAAAGAGATGATAGTAATAGCTTATTGTGGTTAATGATAAAAGAAAAGGAGTACCCGTGGCACCTTAGAGACTAACAAATTTATTAGAGCATAAGCTTTCGTGAGCTACAGCTCACTTCATCGGATGCATTTGGTGGAAAAAGCAGAGCAGAGATTTATACACACACACACACAGAACATGAAACAATGGGTTTATCATACACACTGTAAGGAGAGTGATCACTTAAGATAAGCCATCACCAGCAGCAGGGGGGGGGAAAGGAGGAAAACCTTTCATGGTGACAAGCAAGGTAGGCTAATTCCAGCAGTTAACAAGAATATCAGAGGAATAGTGGGGGGTGGGGTGGGAGGGAGAAATACCATGGGGAAATAGTTTTACTTTGTATAATGACTCATCCATTCCCAGTCTCTATTCAAGCCTAAGTTAATTGTATCCAGTTTGCAAATTAATTCCAATTCAGCAGTCTCTCGTTGGAGTCTGTTTTTGAAGCTTTTTTGTTGAAGGATAGCCACTCTTAGGTCTGTGATCGAGTGACCAGAGAGATTGAAGTGTTCTCCAACTGGTTTTTGAATGTTATAATTCTTGACGTCTGATTTGTGTCCATTCATTCTTTTACGTAGAGACTGTCCAGTTTGGCCAATGTACATGGCAGAGGGGCATTGCTGGCACATGATGGCATATCACATTGGTAGATGCGCAGGTGAACGAGCCTCTGATAGTGTGGCTGATGTGATTAGGCCCTATGATGGTATCCCCTGAATAGATATGTGGACAGAGTTGGCAACGGGCTTTGTTGCAAGGATAGGTTCCTGGGTTAGTGGTTCTGTTGTGTGGTGTGTGGTTGCTGGTGAGTATTTGCTTCAGATTGGGGGGCTGTCTGTAAGCAAGGACTGGTCTGTCTCCCAAGATCTGTGAGAGTGATGGGTCGTCCTTCAGGATAGGTTGTAGATCCTTGATGATGCATTGGAGAGGTTTTAGTTGGGGGCTGAAGGTGATGGCTAGTGGCGTTCTGTTGTTTTCTTTGTTGGGCCTGTCCTGTAGTAGATGACTTCTGGGTACTCTTCTGGCTCTGTCAATCTGTTTCTTCACTTCAGCAGGTGGGTATTGTAGTTGTAGGAATGCATGATAGAGATCTTGTAGGTGTTTGTCTCTGTCTGAGGGGTTGGAGCAAATGCGGTTATATCGTAGCGCTTGGCTGTAGACAATGGATCGAGTGGTATGATCTGGATGAAAGCTAGAGGCATGTAGGTAGGAATAGCGGTCAGTAGGTTTCCGATATAGGGTGGTGTTTATGTGACCATCGCTTATTAGCACCGTAGTGTCCAGGAAGTGGATCTCTTGTGTGGACTGGTCCAGGCTGAGGTTGATGGTGGGATGGAAATTGTTGAAATCATGGTGGAATTCCTCAAGAGCTTCTTTTCCATGGGTCCAGATGATGAAGATGTCATCAATGTAGCGCAAGTAGAGTAGGGGCATTAGGGGACGAGAGCTGAGGAAGCGTTGTTCTAAGTCAGCCATAAAAATGTTGGCATACTGTGGGGCCATGCGGGTACCCATCGCAGTGCCGCTGATTTGAAGGTATACATTGTCACCAAATGTGAAATAGTTATGGGTCAGGACAAAGTCACAAAGTTCAGCCACCAGGTTAGCCGTGACAGTATCGGGGATACTGTTCCTGACGGCTTGTAGTCCATCTTTGTGTGGAATGTTGGTGTAGAGGGCTTCTACATCCATAGTTGCTAGGATGGTGTTTTTAGGAAGATCACCAATGGACTGTAGTTTCCTCAGGAAGTCAGTGGTGTCTCGAAGATAGCTGGGAGTGCTGGTAACGAAGGGCCTGAGGAGGGAGTCTACATAGCCAGACAATCCTGCTGTCAGGGTGCCAATGCCTGAGATGATGGGGCGTCCAGGATTTCCAGGTTTATGGATCTTGGGTAGCAGATAGAATACCCCAGGTCGGGGCTCCAGGGGTGTGTCTGTGCGGATTTGTTCTTGTGCTTTTTCAGGGAGTTTCTTGAGCAAATGCTGTAGTTTCTTTTGGTAACTCTCAGTGGGATCAGAGGGTAATGGCTTGTAGAAAGTGGTGTTGGAGAGCTGCCTAGTAGCCTCTTGTTCATACTCCGACCTATTCATGATGACGACAGCACCTCCTTTGTCAGCCTTTTTGATTATGATGTCAGAGTTGTTTCTGAGGCTGTGGATGGCACTGTGTTCTGCACGGCTGAGGTTATGGGGTAAGCGATGCTGCTTTTCCACAATTTCAGCTCGTGCACGTCGGCGGAAGCAGTCTATGTAGAAATCCAGGCTGCTGTTTCGACCTTCAGGAGGAGTCCACCCAGAATCCTTCTTTTTGTAGTGTTGGCAGGAAGGTCTCTGTGGGTTAATATGTTGGTCAGAGGTGTGTTGGAAATATTCCTTGAGTCTGAGACGTCGAAAATAGGATTCTAGGTCACCACAGAACTGTATCATGTTCGTGGGGGTGGAGGGGCAAAAAGAGAGGCCCCGAGATAGGACAGATTCTTCTGCTGGGCTAAGAGTATAGTTGGATAGATTAACAATATTGCTGGGTGATAACTCTCTAAATTTAATCATAGCACAAATTGGTTTATGAAAAATAAAATAAGTGCACTGAACAATAGGTGAGAGGCTTAAGTGACTCTAAGTATAAGGAGTAATGCTAGAAAGGGTGGAAACAAGTGGATAAACAAGTGGAAAAGAGAACACTTCTAAAAGTAACTTCATCAAGCAAAAATCTTCACCTAAGCAGGCTTGTCAACTGCATTCACTTCCCAGATGCTTTAACCTCCTTGGTTGGGACCCAATGGTCTGATTTAGAGGATTCAAGAGGCCTGGTCTCGAAGTCATGGATAACTCAAATGTCTTCACCCCTGTTGTTGGGGTGTACTTGCCACATGGGCCCTCAGAGGCCAGGCAGGCCCAATTAATCAGCAAATATGTAGGCTATGAGGAGGTTGTTAATTGGAAGCAAGCTCTGACTTGTGGGGGAACAGCAGGACTTATGTAAAGCTAAGAAACTGGCATCAGAAACATGGCTGTAGGATGAAGAGTGTAAAGCAGAATATTTGAATATCCATAATTCCTCAGTGCAAAATTAATGTTTCAAAATATTAATAGCCAGTATATCACAGGCTTTCATACAAGACCTCACTTGATGCACTTTTATAGTACATGAATCGTGTGCAAAAATTGCAGCCAAGCCATGGAAAATGAAGTGTTACTGTAAATAAGGTCCATTATTAAAGTCCATTACTTTTCTGCAATTTAGAGTAGCCACCCAGGACTCCCACTGTCAAAATGGCACTAGAAGCCTAATATTGTTGCATCCACACTACTGCAAGTTAAGTAGGGCCTTAATAGTATAGTAAGAATGTGTATACAATTAGCTGATTCAATTGCTTATTATTTAAGTGTCAGACCTACTGTCATTATAGTTAAAATGGTGTCTCCCCCACTCTCTAGGTAGGTGGCTGTTTTACCTTTTTATGTAAATGTACCTTCATTGTCCCTGCCTGATGACCAAGCTGGTCAGACAAGCAAATACACCGTACTTGGTCTAAGGCAGGCTGTATTTATGTATTGCTTGTCTAATTTTAAGAGCCTAATTTGAGAACAGTTATAACTCTTTGTGCACCCCATACAAAATTATTAATGATCGGTGAGTTGTTAGCTTTCCAATGATCATTACATGCCACCTTGTTGTCCGATAGATACTCAAAGTGTATTAGCTGTAGTGAGCATATCGGGCCTGCTGAGAATTTGATATTGAATAGTAAACCACCACTGGGCCTCTGTCAAAGGGAGGGTGTATTGTAACTTACCAGTCGTAGGCTCTGTTTCCTGCCATTAACTGGGGGTCCTCCCCAGGCTCACTGAGGTGAGGGTGGGGTGGTCTTCCTCAGCTGGCTCCACTGGGTACCAAAAAACACATGCTACTTGCCTTCGAGGGCATCCTCCTCAGCATCCCATCCACCTCATGGTCTGACAGGATGGAGGAGGGGGTCATGACCCACTTCTGGCTGCGCAGTAGAAGCTGTTGACAGCACCCAGTCATGCTTCTTGAAGAAGGGGCTCACATTTAGTGAGCCCACCTGGAGCAACTGTTGGAGTGTGTTGCCCTCTTGAATCAGGCACTAGAGGATCTCATATGTTCTGGTCCTGGGTTGAAATCTCAGTGAAATTTCTTGGTACAGGTGACTGACTTCCTGCCATTCCAGGAGAAGCCATAGAGGGTGGTGTACTCCGACCACACACAGATTGGTATCTGGATGTGGTGGTGGGCCAGGTGGCTGCTCTCAGAACAGGATCTGGAAAAAGGAGTAAATGGTGAGGTGGCAAAATTTGCAGATACAAATCTAATCAAAGTAGCTAGGTCTCTGAAGTCTGCCTGGGACTTAAGAAAGGATCTCTCGCAACTCGGTGATCAGCCAACAAAATGGCAGATGAACCTTCAATATTGATAAATGCAAAGTAATGCACATTGGAAAACATAATCCCAACTATACCTATAAAATGATGGGGTCTGAATTAAATGTTGCTGCTCAAGGAAGATCTTGGAGCCATTGTGGATGTCTTTCTAGAAACATCCACTCAATGTGCAGCAGCAGTCAAAAAAGTGAACCGAATGCTGGGCATCACTAGAAGGGATAGATAATACAACAGAAAATCTTATTGCCTCTATATAAATCCATGGCATGCCCACATCTTGAATACTGTATGCACGTGTGGTTCCCCATCTCCAAAAAGATCTATTGGAAAAGGTCAACTATCAAGGCTGATTCCCCACTCTGGCACTTCCAGTACAGAAGGTGGGGGCCTGCAAGGATTCTAAAAATTAATACTGGCCACTCCAGCCTTGTATGAAACTTCCAAGGTTACTGCTTCTCTCTCTGACCTTGGATGGATAGATGCTGCCACTACCAAATGCAAAAACCCCTTTGGGAATTCCTCCCTTTGGGGTACCCTCAAGCCCTCTCTCACTCACACCCCTTTAGGGAAAGGCTGAGAAGAAAACAAAGGAAATCAGCTGTTGCCAGTTAATTAAACATCACAGGCATCTCTTAGGGGACACAAATCCAAACCTATTCAAAGTAAATTTTCTTAAATGAAAGAGAATACATTTGGAACTTAGGCTTTTGCTAGATTTAAAAACCCCACTGTTAAAAATTAAACCTCAAGAATAACCTTCCTGAGGTCCAGCTTAATGGTTACAAGCAAAACAAAAGCATTTGGGGTTAGTGCAGAGGCATCCACAAGCCAACAAGAAATAAACAGATAAACCTAATCGGGTCTTTCTAGACACTTCCTGATCTACTTATTTGAAACCCCAGATATCTATGTAAGTTCTAGGTATGTTCTGATTTTTCCATACCTGGCTTAAAGCTTCTTGTAGCATTGCTGCTTGTGTCTCCTCTCTCTAGAGAACAACAAAGGGCAAGTAAGTAAGTGTATAAGTGTAAGTGTAAGTGTGTGTGTGTGGTTCTCTTCCCCACCCCTGCAATTTTAACAAGTTCTAGCCCTCCCATTGGCTCTTTTGGTCAGGTGCCCACTCCCTTTTTGTCTGTGGACTTCTTAACTCTTTACAGGTAAAGCAAGTAGAGAACAGCTACTAACAGATGTTTATAGTTGGCTGGCTGAGTGTCCATAAAAGGGGGTTCCCCCCTTCATTTATCACTGCAACAAAAAGTATTAGGGGTGTGGAATGGCTCCTGTATGAGGAGAGGTTTATAAAATAATGACTGGTGTGGAGAAAGGATAAAGAATAAGCATGTGTTATGTACTCCTTCTCATAACAAAGAACTAGGGGTCACCAAATGAAATTAATAGTTTTTCCTTCCTTTATAAAAAAAAAAAAAAGGGCATTTTTCTCACAATGCCCACAGTCAGTCCGTGGAACTCTTTGCCAGAAGATGTTGTGAAGACCAAGACTATAACAGGGTTAAAAAAAACTAGATAAATTCATGGAGGATAGGTTCATGAATAGCTATTAGCCTGGATGGGCAGGACTACAGCTTCTGGCAAAAAGAGGCTTGGGACAGTGAGTGACAGGGAAGGGATCACTTGATGATCACCTGTTCTGTTCATTTCCCTCTGCAGTTACCTGGCATTGGCCACTGTTAGACAGGGTACTGGCTAGATAGACATTTGGTCTGACCCAGTATGGCCATTTTTATGATCCATTGTCACCTGTGAAGAGTGTGGCAGAAAGCAATTCTGATATGGTCAATGCAACATAATGCTACTGGTGAGAATGGGGGTGCAGGGCACTTTACAGATTGGGTAATGGTCAAGTAGAAAATGTGGGTGGAGGACAAACTAGAGACCTGGTAGTAATGTCCCTTACTCCCATCCATGCTGGAAACTGGCACAGGTATGGAAGGAGGGTGTTTACCCACACCCCTCGGGCATACTAGCCTACTTGCACTTTTCTTGCCTTCAGACACGTGCTTCTGAGCTTTAGGTGTGGACAATAGAGGGCCTTGGACACCTACAGCTCTCAGTGTAGAGGTACCCTTAGAAATCCACACCCTCTGTCACATTACCTGGGGTCTGGCTCCTAAACAACCAGAGACAAAGTGTTGGGATGATCGATGTCCTGCTGTCTTGGGTGGGTCACAACAGTGCCAACCTCTGAGCAGACTGGCAAAAAGCAGGGCAGATGCCCCAAACTGGTTTTATGATCTACAATTGGATTTCATCAACCTAGTAACAGATGAACTCCAGAAGCATTATACCAGTCAGTCCCATTTGGTCCAATCGTCTTGCAACTCGGGCAAGCTGAACTTAGAGATAGTTGGTTGTCATACACCAAAGATCATGAAAGATTCAGGTTGCTTTCAGTCCCAAGGGACCACTTACCCTCGGTCAGATCTCGCACCACAGATGACACTTGTAGCCAGCCTATAGTCAACAAAGGATTTAACTAGGAAAAAGAAATGCTTTATTTACAGGTTAAAGCAGGCATTCATTATATATAACAAATGAGTTAGTCTATGGTATTAAAAGCTGACAGTTGGTGTCAATCTGGATTCGGTGCTTACAGATGACCACAAGGATCTTTCCTTTCTAGCTTCAGCCCTGTGAGTCTGAACAGTGAAGAGCTGGCATGAACACTTTTTATCTATCTTTACTTCCTTCTTCCAGAATTCAGGCTGATGGGATGAGCCCTTTAGCACCTAGCCCATGCAGGTGCAATTAACAAGTCTTTGTATTGTGGTGATCCGTGGCCCATTTAGTTTTGGTAGGCCCTATTGCCCACTGGGAATGACTTTCCTAAGGATTTAGCAGTAGGTAAAGAGTTCTTGTTTGTTATATAGTTCAGAACCAATATTTTAAAGCTATATAGCCAACACTGAAATACCATTTTATAGCATGGACTATAGACATTAGAAGTAGGATTCATACATTTTTCCTTATGAAAGGCTTGCAAGTCCACTACCAATCTTAATTATACCAACAGAGGTTTCCAGCAATGAATTTTAGTGCTTGGCTGAGGCCTAAATGCTGCCATTTGATCTGCCAGTGTCACAATGTAATCCAGGAGTTCATGGTAAATGCTGTATTGGATGCAAAAGTTTTGTATTTTTCTCTTGAGAGCATGTCAGATTTCAGTGAGGAACCCAGAATCCTAATATTGATCCTTCTACAAGGAGTAATGTTAGGCAATGCAGGCTAGTTTAGGTAACTTGTAGTTTAGATTACCTAATTATATATAAATTAGGGGTGTAGTTTTTGTTGTACTAGTATGAAGTGCCTTATACTGGTATATCTTTTATGTTGCTTCCTGAACCAGAATAGTATATTATACCCAGATGCCTGTTACTGCAGCCATTCTCCTACCAGCTAACTATGCCATTGAAGTAGAAAAACCTTGTAGTATAGACAAGCCCTGAGCAATGAAAATGTGATGCATCTTGATCCTAGAAAGACATGACCTTCTCAATGGGAATAAAAATCTACAAAGACTAAACTTGACATTAGCACTTGTGAAGAATGAGGGAAACACTTTGGGCCTGATTTTTCAAATTTATTTGCATTGTAATTGTGCAGAATTCAGTATGCAATAAGTGGGCATGGGAATAGGACATTTGTGGAACATAAACTGATTTAATGCAAAACTTGCCATTTCTTCATGCAAATACTTGATTTGTGTGTGCAGTTGCACACCTATTAAACATTGGCACTTAATCCACTTTGCAGGTAGCCATGCAAATGTACCATATTGCACGAGCCACCTGAAATCTCCTATGGTTTCATATGCAAATATTCTGAATGTGCCTAGAAAGGAAATTCTCAATTAGGTTATTAACCAGTTTCATGCCTATAAATTGTAAAGCACTTGGCTGACAAGTTGCCAGAATAGAATGTGTACTCACGGTTGAGACTGGATTTCTAGAAAACTAATCTGGAGGCATCCTAGACGTGACTTTAGTCCTCTTGAGCACTGAACAGAAGGCTGACAAAATAGCAAATGTAGGCGGGGGAGAAAAGACAGGGGTCTAAGCACGCAGCTAATAAACCGATAGGAACACTGATCTCCTGTAATGAAAATACAAAACAATAAATGGGTTCCAATAAACCTTTGAAACTGACACTTTTTTAATAGAAGCCTGTGTACATTCCAGGGTTCATGTGTCCTTTCATTTCAATACAGATTGTAGCCACAGGGCTATGTTGGACAGGTGACATGGTCTGAAAGGTTCTTTCCCAAATATAGATTACCTAGTCCTTCCTGGCCATGAAGGAGCTGGGATTGTCAAGAGTATTGGCAAAGGAGTGACTTTTGTGGAAATCGGGTATGGGAAAATGAGGATTCCATTTTGAAAATGGAAGCCAGAAAGCTGTCTGTAACCTACACAAGAGGTCTAGGGCTTGTTCATGCACCATTAACTTAAATGGGAGTATTACCATTGACTCCAATGGGAGCGGGAGCAGGCTGCTACCATGTGAATATTCAATGAAGTAAAATCCGATGAAGTGAGCTGTAGCTCACGAAAGCTTATGCTCTAATAAATTTGTTAGTCTCTAAGGTGCCACAAGTACTCCTTTTCTTTTTGTAAAAATGTAGCTTTCTAATATACAGATTAATGATTAGTGCTAGATCAGCATGCAGTGAAGGGGAAGAAAATGTCATTCTTTAGGCCTCTTCTGGTTCTCTAACCCAGATTCTAAAATATTACTCAATGGTTGCCTGCTCAGTTCAAAGCCATCTCAACACTTTCACTTTGCAGGGGGACTACTGGCTTTCTTTCATCTAATGAGCACTGGGAGGCCACCAAGCAAAACTTATTAAATTCCCTGTCACAGGTAATAGAAATAACATAGGTAACAGGGCCTATATTAAGTTGAGACTTACAATTCATCCTTTTGCTTACAATTGAATAGCTTTAAGGAAAATTCACCTCTTGAACTGAGTATTTTAACTGTATAAACATTCTTGATCATCTAAAATTAGATGAGAATTCTTAAAGCTTAGCTGCTGTTAAATCTTGTGAATAAATTCTTTGTACACTTCAAGATCTAAAAATGATGCTTCCCGATCTCCAGCTGACAGGTAAAGCAGATTTCTTTTTCAGAAGACTGCATAATACAAAGTGCTTGATTGAAAAGCCAGACAGACTTGTTGCCTGGTGGTTAATCATGAGTCTGTTTGGTTCAGGAACATTGAAGACCAAATCTGTTGGCCTTTTCCTAGGAAACCAAGTCTGCTCTCTGTCTCCCTCAGCATGGTGAATGCAGCTCCTGTTTTTGAATCCTGATGTCAACTGTTGCCTGAAGACAGTGAGTCTTTAACTTTGTTACCTATATCTCACCTGCTGACAATATTAGCCATGCCTTAAACAACTGTCAAGTCTGGATGTGTCCCAGCTGAGTCTGAGTCACAGGAACTGCACAGCTTCACCTGCCAAGGGAAGCAGATCCACTATTTCCTGCGGATAATCAGCACCTTTGTGGAATACAGTTGTGCCCAATTCTGTCTCAGCAAGAATTGCTGCTGCTCCTCCTCTGAATAACGTCTGTCTGCTTGGTTGTGGGTTTTCCACTGGGTATGGGAATACCATCAATACTTCTGTGTGGACACAGGCCATTTTCAAGGACAAATGGCATAGTTGTTTTCTTAGCATATTAACAAATTGTATGTAGCAGAAATCATTTCCATGTGCCATCTTCAGTTTAGGAGGAATTAGCCTCTCTGGCTGTAAATCGGCTAGTGCTTCCCAGATCACTGGGATCGACATCAACAAGGGGAGTTTGAGTGGGAGTTTGAAAAGGGAGTTGTATTGTGGTGCTTGTTTGGGGTTTGCTTTTGCTGTGGGTGGTGGTGTTTTGGTGTGGTTTGTGTTTCCCAGATTAACATGATTTAGGTGGGAAGGCGATGACAGATACAGAGGCAGCTGTGGGAATGACTCCTGTAGTGGAAGACACATTGAGGATGACTGGATGTGGAAGCTGTGGTATGTACATGATCCTGGAGGGGGGAACCGGTAAGAGTTTTTTCTGCATGAAATGCCATCTGATAGAGCTGATGGAGGAAAAGATCCGAGGTTTGGAGATGCAGGTGGAAAGTCTCGTTGAGTTTAGGAAGGGGTTTGAGCAGATGATGGAGCAAAGATATGAGGTATCTGAAGGGAAAAGCTCAGACTCACGGATGGAAGCAGGGCTGGGGAATTTTGAAGGGAGACTGGGTGAGGAAAGTGGTCAGTGGAAACATGTGACTAAAAGAACCAGGCAGAGGAAAAGACGGGCTAGTGAAGGAGAAATAGAGCTTAGGAATAGGTTTGCAGAGTTGGAAAATGCTGAAGGGGCACAGCAGGTACTTGTTGAAGGTGGAAGGGTAAGGAAGAAGAGGAGAGGCTAGTCCTATAGGAAAAGCGGAAGAGTCAAGGGAGTCTACACCAAATATGAGCCCCAGGAGGATACAGGATGGGTTGAAGAAGATTATAAGGGAAAATAGGAATGGAAAGAACTTGCAGCCAGAGGGAACAGGGGAGAGACTGGAGCATAGCACAGTCACCAGGAAAAGGCAGGTCTATGTGATCGGGGACTCTTTATTGAGAAGAATAGACAGGCCTGTAACTAGAGCTGATCCTGAGAATAGAAGGGTGTGCTGTCTCCGGGTGCTAAGATACGGGATGTAGACCTGAAGTTGAAAAGGATCCTAAAGGGAGCGGGAAAGAATCCCCTAATTATCCTTCATGTGGGAACAAATGATACGGCTAGAGTCTCGCTGGAAAGTATTAAGGGAGACTATGCTAGGCTGGGAAAGACGCTTAAGGAAATTGAGGCTCAGGTGATCTTTAGCGGGATCCTTCCTGTTCCTAGAGAAGGGCAACAAAGGTGTGACAAGATGGCTTAGCAGTGGTGCTATAAGGAGGGCTTTGGGATGTATGGCCACTGGGAGGCATTCATAGACAGAGGACAGTTCTCTGGGATGGAGAACTACTTCATCTGAGTAGGGAAGGAAATAGACTTCTAGGATGGAGGCTGGCACAACTGATAGAGAGCTTTAAACTAGGAACTGGGGGGAGATGGTTGGGAGATGTCCAGGAAATATCCACTCCAGATTTTAGCATTGAGAGGGAAGAAGACGAAGTAAGAAAGGAGACAGCCGTATATATATGTATATAAGGAGCGAGGGCGGTGTGGATACTAGTCTAATAGGTTATACTGGCTGTAGAATGACTGTGCCTAATAGGGTACAAAATGTGAGCGAGGCCAAACAGCAAAAATTAAGATGTTTGTACACCAATGCGAGGAGCCTAGGTAACAAAATGGAGGAACTAGAGCTACTGGTGCAGGAAGTGAAACCAGATATTCTAGGGATAACAGAAACATGGTGGAATAGTAGTCATGACTGGACTACAGGTATTGAAGGGTATGTGCTGTTTAGGAAAGACAGAAACAAAGGTAAAGGTGGTGGAGTAGCATTGTATATCAATGATGAGGTAGAATGTAAAGAAATAAGAAGCGATGCAATGGATAAGACAGAGTCCGTCTGGGCAAAACTTACATTGGGGAAGAAAACTAGTAAAGCCTCTCCTACGATAGTGCTTGGGGTGTGCTATAGACCTCCGGGATCTAATTTGGATATGGATAGAGCCCTTTTTAATGTCTTTAATAAAGTAAATACTAATGGAAACTGCGTGATCATGGGAGACTTTAACTTCCCAGATATAGACTGGAGGACCAGTGCTAGTAATAATAGGGCTCAGATTTTCCTAGATGCGATAGCTGATGGATTCCTTCATCAAGTAGTTGCTGAACCGACTAGAGGGGATGCCATTTTAGATTTAATTTTGGTGAGTAGCGAGGACCTCCTAGAAGAAATGGTTGTAGGGGACAATCTTGGCTCAAGTGATCATGAGCAAATTCAGTTCAAACTAAATGGAAGGATTAACAAAAATAAATCTGCAACTAGGGTTTTTGATTTCAAAAGGGCTGACTTTCAAAAATTAAGGAAATTAGTTAGGGAAGTGGATTGGACTGTAGAACTTATGGATCTAAAGGTAGACGAGGCCTGGGATTACTTTAAATCAAAATTGCAGAAGCTATCGGAAGCCTGTATCCCAAGAAAGGGGAAAAAATTCAAAGGAAGGAGTTGTAGACCAAGCTGGATGAGCAAGCATCTTAGAGAGGTGATTAAGAAGAAGCAGAAAGCATACAGGGAGTGGAAGATGGGAGGGATCAGCAAGGAAAGCTACCTAATTGAGGTCAGAACATGTAGGGATAAAGTGAGACAGGCTAAAAGTCGAGTAGAGTTGGACCTTGCAAAGGGAATTAAAACCAATAGTAAAAGGTTCTATAGCCATATAAATAAGAAGAAAACAAAGAAAGAAGAAGTGGGGCCGCTAAACACTGAGGATGGAGTGGAGGTTAAAGATAATCTAGGCATGGCCCAATATCTAAACAAATACTTTGCCTCAGTCTTTAATAAGGCTAAAGAGGATCTTAGGGATAATGGTAGCATGACAAATGGGAATGAGGATATGGAGGTAGATATTACCATATCTGAGGTAGAAGCAAAACTGAAACAGCTTAATGGGACTAAATCGGGGGGCCCAGATAATCTTCATCCAAGAATATTAAAGGAATTGGCACCTGAAATTGCAAGCCCATTAGCAAGAATTTTTAATGAATCTGTAAACTCAGGAGTAGTACCGAATGATTGGAGAATTGATAATAGTTCCTATTTTTAAGAAAGGGGGGGGAAAAGTGATCCGGGGTAACTACAGGCCAGTTAGTTTGACATCTGTAGTATGCAAGGTCTTGGAAAAAATTTGAAGGAGAAATTAGTAAGGACATTGAAGTCAATGGTAAATGGGACAAATACAACATGGTTTTACAAAAGGTAGATCGTGCCAAACCAACCTCATCTCCTTTTTTTGAAAAAGTAACAGATTTTTTAGATAAAGGAAATGCAGTGGATCTAATTTACCTAGATTTCAGTAAGGCATTTGATACCGTGCCACATGGGGGAATTATTAGTTAAATTTTGAGAAGATGGGGATCAGTATGAACATCAAAGGTGGATAAGGAATGGTTAAAGGGGAGACTGCAACGGGTCCTACTGAAGGAGAACTGTCAGGTTGGAGGGAAGTTACCAGTGGAGTTCCTCAGGGATCGGTTTTGGGACTAATCTTGTTTAATCTTTTTATTACTGACCTTGGCACAAAAAGTGGGAGTGTGCTAATAAAGTTTGCAGATGATACAAAGCCGGGAGGTATTGCCAATTCGGAGAAGGATCAGGACATTATACAGGAGGATCTGGATGACCTTGTAAACTGGAGTAATAGTAATAGGATGAAATTTAATAGTGAGAAGTGTAAGGTTATGCATTTAGGGATTAATAACAAGAATTTTAGTATAAGTTGGGGGACGCATCAATTAGAAGTAACGGAAGAGGAGAAGGACCTTGGAGTATTGGTTGATCAGAGGATGACTATGAGCTGCCAATGTGATATGGCTGTGAAAAAAGCTAATGCGGTTTTGGGATGCATCAGGAGAGGCATTTCCAGTAGGGATAAGGAGGTTTTAGTACCATTATACAAGGCACTGGTGAGACCTCACCTAGAATACTGTGTGCAGTTTCTGGTCTCCCATGTTTTAAAAAGGATGAATTCAAACTGGAGCAGGTACAGAGAAGGGCTACTAGGATGATCTGAGGAATGGAAAACTGTCTTATGAAAGGAGACTTAAGGAGCTTGGCTTGTTTAGCCTAACTAAAAGAAGGTTGAGGGGAGATATGATTGCTCTCTATAAATATACTCAGAGGGATAAATACAGGAGAGACAGAGGAATATTAAGCTCAGCACCCAATGTGGACACAAGAACAAATAGGTATAAACTGACCACCAGGAAGTTTAGACTTGAAATTTGACGAAGATTTTTAACCATCAGAGGAGTGAAGTTTTGGAATAGCCTTCCAAGGGAAGCAGTGGGGGCAAAAGATCTATCTGGTTTTAAGATTCTACTTGATAAGTTTATGGAGGAGATGGTATGATGGGATAATGGGATTTTTCAATATTCAGGGTAAATAGGACTAATCCCCTGAGATACTACAGAAAATTCTTTCCTGGGTATCTGGCTGGTGAATCTTGCCCATATGCTCAGGGTTTAGCTGATTGCCATATTTGGGGTCGGGAAGGAATTTTCCTCCAGGGCAGATTGGAGAGGCCCTGGAGGTTTTTCACCTTCCTCTGTAGCATGGGGCATGGTTGACTTGAGGGAGGCTTCTCTGCTCCTTGAAGTCTTTGAACCATGATTTGAGGACTTCAATAGCTCAGACATTGGTAAGGTTTTTCGTAGGAGTGGGTGGGTGAGATTCTGTGGCCTGCATTGTGCAGGAGGTCGGACTAGATCAGAATGGTCCCTTCTGACCTTAGTATCTATGAATCAACAAAGATAAATTTGCCAAGCCTAAAAACTTAGGAGCACCTGAATGAATAAACCCTCTAGACTTTGAAGAAACCTATCAGGAGGTGCCATTTGCATGAAAGGATATGGTGTGACTGCTCTCCCGAAGTCCATTGGCAGTGCATACTCATTAGTGGCCCAAGTTAGAGCAAACCTAACTAATATTATTCCCCATCTGGTGGCTGGCCTTGCTGTTCATTGGTTCTTCACAGGTCTCCTTAATTTCAGACCAATTCAGTAACCGCCCCTGAAATAAAACCTGGCCAAGCCTGTCCCCTCTACAGAGAGGAGTAGACTTCTTTACTATATAAAGACAATGGATAACTGGATAGAATGTGGAAAGTGTTTTTTATATCTAAAATTTTAGACTACAAATTCTTACAGAAATAAGTGTGGAGTCTATCTATCTTACTTTGTAGTACTGGAGGAAGTCTGGTTTCAGAACAACCATCTCACTTCCTCTGTCTTGACATTCTGGAAGCTGTGGTGTAAATTAGACATGGAAGGCTAGACTGTGTGCCACAGGCACAGAACATTGAGGCCCTAGCAATAGCAGGGAAACTAGTAAATGTGATAGAGGATCCTGACAAGTGACCTACACCCACATGCTGCTGAGGAAGACCATATTCCCAAGGTCACTTACAATCTAATTTGTCCTGTTCTGACTACTAAACTTTGTCCCATATCTGCCAGTGGGAGGCTGTTCCAGAACTCTCCTCTAATGCTTAGAAACCTTCTTCTAATTTCCAGGCTAAACTTGTTCATGGCAGTTTATGCTCTCGTCCTTTACCAGAGAGGTCAAACTATTGCAGCTATTAACCCTCTAATCTAGTTATAGAGAACCATCTTATCCCCTCTCAGCCTTCTCTTGGGACTAAAGCCAAACTCTTCTAGACAAATGAGACTAAACAAGCAAAGTCCCTCCATTTCCCTGATTATCCTAGTAGCTCTTGTGGTCTGTTCCAGTTTAAATTAAGGTCTTGAACATGGGTGACCAGACTTGTACACAATATTCCAAATGAGGTCTGAACAATGTCTTGTACAACAGCACTAATTCTCCCCCCTCTACTAGAAATACCTCTCCTAATTACCTCCTAGGATCACATTTGCCTCTTTCAAAGCCACATTGCACTGGTGGCTCACATTTTATGATCAACCCACACACCCAGGTCATTTTCCTCCTCCTCCCTTCCAACGGAAGATCCCCAACTTGTAGCAGGTTTTCATAAGAATTTCTAAGTGCATGACCTTGAATTGTGTACTACTTAATTTCATCCCATTTCTGTTACTCCAGCCTACAAGGTTGCTCAGATCTCTCTGTATAATATTTGGATCCTCCTCCTCCTCTATATTGCTGGGGCCCCCCACATTTATCAGCAAACTTCATTAGCAGACTTCTACTTTTTTTTTTTTGTACCAAGGTAACAAAAGTATTGGCTAAGATCCTTGATCTCCACTAGTAACCTCCTTCCAGTCCTATATATTCCCTTTTTCAGCACAACCAGTTACCTTCAGCCAATTTCTGATCCACCTTACAATACTTGTCTTGATCTCCATCTTCCCTAATTTAACTAATGTTCCATGTGGTGCCATGTCAAATGCTTTACCAAAGTACAGTAGAGCAAATACAATTGCACTTAAACTTTTTTTTCAAAAGAAATCTGGATAGTTTACTATGATCTACCTCTGGTAAACTAGTGTTGCATTACATCCCCTTAACATTTTACCTCTAAATTTTCTTTCACCATTTGCTCCAAAACCTTGCAGACTACTGAGGTCAGACTAACCGGTATCTAATTACCTAGATTACTCCTTGCCTCCTCCCCCCCCCCCGCCCCGTTAGTACATTAGTTAGACTTCAGTTGTCATATGGTACTGCTCTCACATACACTTATTAAAAAATCCTTGTTACTGGACTAGCAGTGTCGGATCCCCATTTTTTGGGATGCAAATTCTCTACGACCCCCTAACTTAAAAGCTTAATATACTCTTTTCCACCTCTATTTTTAGATTTTTTTTTCCCCAGCAGACATACTGCCTTAAACACATGTTCCATATTATTGAATACTGTTCTCATTTAGTGTTGAGGCCATTATCATTAATCTCATTGCTATCCACACTGTAGCAACCCAACCTCTAGCATCCTTTTTCTTTATAGAATTTCATTTTATTTTTATACTCTAACCTTTTTCCTTTTTTGGCTGATCAGCTCCTCTTTTCTCCATTCCCTATGGACTCTCTGGTTACTACTAGCCTTTCTGAGAGAGTAACTCATCTAGCTTTTTTCCTACAAATTCCCTCCCCCACCTTTCTTTGGGATGCAAATGTCAGATACCCTCTGTCTAGATTTGAAGAAATTAAGTCTCCTCCACAGATAAGTCCTTGAATTATCTGGTCCTGCAGACTTCTTTGTGCATCAAGGACTGGTCAAAACGCCACAGCTCAGCAATGGCAGAGAACGGAAGAGGGTCCATTTCCCAGAAGGGTATCTTTCCACCCCACAGGTTATAGTTTATCTAACTTTTTACAAAAACAAGAGGAGGCATCAACAGAGGTTACCTACATGTCCTCTGGAATGGTTGAAGTGTGAAGGGACATATGAATCTTTAGCGCATATGGCACAAATATCTTGTGATGACTACAACAGTGCCATGCAAACACCTGGTCTCTCTTTCTTGTGACATTGTAAACAAGAAGCAGGTAGCATTATCTCCTACAAAATGTAACCAAACTTGTTCAGTCACCCACTCAGACAAACAAGAAGCAGGACTGAATGGACATGTAGCCTCAAGTTTTACAAGGATTTGTTTTTGAATGCAGTGTTGGCACATCTACATGTGAGTGCAACTTTCATGATAGAGACTGCACTACAGTACTTGTATTAAATGAATTGAAATACTATGTTTACCTTGAATCTTTGTATTTGGTTTTCTAATTGAATATATTTGAAAATGTAGAAAACCTCCAAAAACATTTTAAATTGGTATTCTATTGAGTGCCATTAATTTTTTTTAAATTGTTTGACAGACCTAAAAGTTCAACCTTATGTTGCTATGGACTTGCCTCTTATGCAGGACTGGTTCCACTAAAATTGATGGAACTGTGTGGTCTTGACTCAGCAACCTACATGAGCATTTGCCTGAATGCTCACATAATGGTAAAACCAAAGTGACATCTGCATAGTCAACGGTGTTTATCCACTGCTTGTATTTTGACCAAGATCTGTGCTCGTCTGGCATACTCAGAGGGGTGCAACACTTTACTTCATGTTAGCATTAGGTATTACATTAGATCATATTAAAGAAGGTCTGTATTAAAATCAGATGAGTTTGATTCCCCATAGTTTAAATTCCAGGGTCTTACTAATTAAGAGGTCTCTTGGTTTTTACTGTTTCTCTCCCTGTGTGAAACTTGCAAGCTGCTAATGGTGTTAGTACATCCTAAGACAGTCTGGCTACAAAGTATGGCTTTGAGAACAAACTACTCAGACTCAAAGCGATACTTTGTAACACAGCACAGACTCCATGCCCTTTTGTTGTATTTATCTTGCTTTAACAATTGTGATCTAAAAATAGAGAGGATTTATGTGGATGGATGCTTGGTGTGGTTAATAAATGAACAGGGAGGTGCCAGCCTAAGAATCCAGTGTCAATTGGCCAAAGAAACAACCAGAGCACCCCCGGAGGACAGACTGGAATCCACCCAACAGCCTCAAGGAGGGGAGAACCCAAGAACAAGAGAACATCTGGGAGCACAGAGCTGTCGGCAATGTGCCATCTGCTGATTCAGCAACAGCATAATGAAGCAATTCCCATAGACTGGCATAGGAATAAATTCCTATAAAAATGGGACTCTAGAAAGTGAGAACGTTGTGGTCTGATTCTGCTAATTAACTTCTAGGAGCATCAAATGTGCATCTAACAAGGCTCTGCTCCCTCCTCATGGCCAGGCCACCTGGCCAGTGGCTTGGCACAAGCAACTATGATGATAACCTTGCAGAACCTGTGTATGAATGTGTGAATAAATATGAAATTGAATGTTATAGCTATAACTGCTTACTATGATTCTTTCTCTGATCACAATAAATGTGGCATTTTGCCTTATTCCCTTTAAGATCCTGCTGTTTTTTGTTATTGGTATAAGTTTGTCTTTAATCTTCAAAAATGCTTTAGAAATGAATAGGCACAGGGCCTGATTCCACACTCCACAATGCAGAGCACTTGCACAGCCCAAGGGGATGACTACTCAAGCAACTGAAGGGTAAGAGAACCATCAATTGTTTGACACACCATGCAGTAGCTTAGTGGGTTAGGATTGGGATAACTGCTTTCTGGCTGCTGAAAGAACATTGAATTTCTGTGTATTGAAGACCCAGTAAAGACACATGCATGTTTATGGGGAAACTTGAGAAGGGGGCATCGAATAGTCTTCAGCCATTTTGAAGACAGACTTTTCAAACTGATCCAAGAAGCTGGGTTCTTCCACTGCTGCACAAAGTGTGAAAAGACATTAATCCAGTTTCTCCCCTGGTGAAGTCACTGAGGCCAACCAAGTTAAATTTAACCCTGATGATCTCAAGTCAGGGAGGGGATGAGAACATCACTCACTAAGTAACCAATCTAATAAAGGCTGTACAGCTTGCCAAAAAGGAGGCTGAGGCAAAGATAAGTCTCCAGTCAGCATTTCAGTTGTGGTGATTCCCATGGTTCTTCAAGGTTTAGGTAGAGCTCTGGTTTGAGCTGAGCATAGTGCAGGAAGGAGCAATGCTTGGTCCCCCACTGCTTCTAGATTTTTTTTCTCCCCGCCCCCCCACCCCATCAGACACTGGGCCAAGCTGCCTGTTTCCTCATGGGAAGATGGGGTAGGGCAAGAGTCACCAGACAGCTTCATCTCTGCCCTGGACTAGGCTTTTAACCTTGGCAGCTGGCATATTGACTAAATTTTCAATATTGGTCTTGATTCTGATCTCACACCCATCCATGCCATATAGCTCCATTAGGAGTAACTGCATTACTTTTGACTCTACACCAGTGTATGGTAATTGAGGAGAGAATTGGGCTTAGAGTGCCTCAACAGGGGACCCTCAACTGCTTCCCTGAAGTAGGCAGTATCTATCACCAACTCCAAGCCTTCAAAAATCATGAAGGCTTTACATTATTTTGGGTTTTTAATTGCTATCTGGTTTCTGCACCTTCTGGATATATTCAAGTCATATGTTCAATCTTTTTCTCTGCAATTATGGTAGCTAGAAAAGTACTCAACTCCACTTCAGTTTTAATAACTCTAGGAGCTGGGCCTTTGAGGAAAACAATCAGATACTGCTAGACTAGAGGTTGGCAACAGTTGTGTACAAAGCCCCTTTGAATGAGAGGCCTAGCATACTCTTATTCGTGTGAAACCTCATTTCAGGAGGCATTTTATGATTGTTCCTGTCTACCACTGGGAGAAGTTTAATATTTGCTTCAGCAGTCTGCTGGCATCTGATATCAGTTTACTCAGTGCAGGCACCCCAAGAATGAGGTCCTAGCCTACTCAGCTCTTTCTGTGCTTCACCCTCCACTATATTGAGGTACAAAAACTTTTTTAACCTGGTACAATTGCATTTTCCTCTCCTATGGAAGAAAACCCTGTAAAATTAGCCATCCACTGTCCTGGCTGTTCCCAATAGGAATGGTAGATTCCACAATCCTGAGCAGTACCATCAGGGCTTAGCTCAGCTAATCAATTCTTTGGCAATGGTCATGCCTTGGTCTCTTCTGTTCTTTGCCTGTGCTACACAAGTTTAGCCTTCTGAGGACCGATAGGTTAAGTTCACCTAACCCTATTGGGTGAAATGTAATGCAGTGGGGCTATATAGGAGGTCAGAGTAGGATAATCTCAGCATCCTTTTGTGGGTTTAAAATTAAATAACTTCATTATAGGTTCTGCTCTTGTGAAGCTTTTCAAGGCTACTGGTCTGCTGAGTGGTAAAGGAATATGATGCCATTTCCCCAAAGCCTCACTAAATACACCTGTGCTCTAGGCATATTTCTTTCAACTTAAGTCCAAATTTTGCCCTGCCTTACACACTTGGACACACACTTTCACTGTTTACTCTTGTGTTGATCTTTAAATGCTGCAATAATGGCCTGACAGTGCTAGACACTTTGTTACTCATGAGAGTCTGGTGTAGGTACAATAACCAAAAACACATTAAAATACTGATGTTCAATCCCCCCAACTGGATCTTAACTCAAATAGTAGCAACTGCATGGTCCTGCTTCTGCAGATTCTTAATTTCTGGGTTATAAACCCCACAGGGGGTGACAGTCAGTCGCAATAGCTTTGAAATGCATATTAAAAATAAAAATCTCAGCATCTATTCACTTTTTTCAGTTCATTTCAAATTGCAGGACATGATGTCCCTCTATAAATTTGTTGTACTGATCCCTGCTTCTCTTGTGCAGCATTTTAGAAGTAAGACTGGGTCCTGACATATGTTTATATCCAACCACCACTTCTCTCGAGGACACAGATGTGCAAAAATATAAAAACAAACGGCACCTCCTGCCTTCCAAGATGAGAGTTCAAAGAGCACAAAGGGATGCTTATTTGGACACCAGCTTGTTTTTTCTAGTTGCTTATAAATATAATTTATTACCTGTTTAAAAATTCTTTCTTACACTTTGTACATGTCAGGCTGACAGAATAAATGCAGGCATTTACAAACAGAGGGAAGGAGAGAAAAGGGAGAAGAGGCACACTCAGAACTAGTAAACCACACCTCCACTGTACAGCAATACAAATAATGCAATGGCTAGCACTTCTCTGTTAGTAATTCTTTAGAAAAGGAATTGCATAGAAGATACAGCAACAGAAAAATGAAAACCAAACAAAATACATCTTGGTATCGAAACATCACGCAAAAAAACCAAACTCCAACAACCTTAAGTAACGTCTCTGTAGTGGAACTGTGACATACCTTCAAAGCATGGGCCATGCAAGATTTTCCTTTGTTAGAGACCTCTGTGTTTTAAAAAGGTATTGACTGGGTGATCTGCATGTCACTATTCAGTATTAAATGGAAAGAGGGCATTTTACTAAATGAAGTCAAACATGTACATCCTGTACTACAGCTGGGGAGAACAAATGCTCAATACTGATAGTGTTTTATGCCCTGCTCTGAAGGGGTTGGTGGCTGATGCAGGGGTTGGAGAATGAGAGCCCACCATGTAGTTTGCTCTTTTGCAGGCTTATTTCTTTTTAGGATCCGTGGTTTACACATTCCTGTAGATTGGTGGAAATGGCCACCTAAGCTCTGGCAAACAAAGCAAGCTGTTCTCAGCTAAGGCTTGTTCTGCCCCTGGATGCCACCAGAAATCAATATCCTGCTTTGAATGACGTGACATCTGGGTTCTTAAAAGAAAACCCGGCCGTTAGCTTGGTGCTGGAACTATTGAGTCTCCTGCAATGAGTAGGTCAAATCCAGAGTACAATACACACATAGCAATTAGTTTCTCTGTAAACAGTAGCAAAGACTAATGTACACTTTCACTGACATCATAAGAAATGCTAAATACCCATTCACCTATACAGATGAGTGGAATTATTTATATTTTTTGTATAGGCATTGCTTGAGGAGGGACTTCCATATGTTGGGTTAGGGGGGACTTTGAGACATACCAAGCTTAAATGGGGGGGGGGGGTAAGTGAATCAGTTTGTATCCAGACATGAGCTCACGCCACCAGCCAGAGTGTTCAGTTTTGGGGGTTTAGTGAAGGCCCATCCCCATGCATTATCTTGGCAGTTCCCAACGCTCTTAGTACTGAAACCATTACCTCCCTCCTGCCACAGCTCTGCTTACCTGAGCTTGCAGTGATGCTAAACACTGAATTTTGGACATCACTTTCATTTTTTTCCCATTGGCATGAAATGGAGCATGCAGACAAGGGATTATAACTTCACTGTAGAGTCCTTTCCAAAGCAGCAGCTAGGCTGTGAGGAAGTAGGAATCGCTTATTCAACCACCCTTATCTGCCATAATAGCTAAGGGCCTCCAGCACTTTAAATAAGGGCCCCCCCACCCCCTTCAACTTTGAAATCCCCACCTTGATGGGAACATAATACTGCAATGTGCCTTACAAAACTTTGCAAGCTAAATGCTCAAAATAGAGACGAGAAATAGCAATAAGGGTGACCCTGAAGTGAATGTGAAGTGAAGTGACCTGGTTGGAGTCCCTCACAGGGGAAGGTGTAAAGGCTCTGTTTTTATTCATAAACCACTTGCATCCTCAGTTTGAATGACCTCTGAGGGTGACTAGTCATTTCAGGGCCAGCCACCCAATCAGAAAAATACCTGAAAAGATTTTCAAATGCTCAGTAAGGTAGTTTAAAAAGTGCCCTGAACTTAGGATCAAACAGACTCAACTGCATTATCTTGTATAAAATTAATCTAAGTGCTGTAGTCACTACTCTGCTAAAACATACAACAAAGTCTAAGAGTTAAAAAACCCCAAACCTATTTTGGGTAGCAAGACAAGAATCCCCCTGGACACTATCCATAATGATCGGTTTACTCTGTAAACACTATAGGTGATCAACAGAATATCTTAGTTCTAATATGCCTCCCAAACAGCTAAATGTCCGGTGAATGTTTACATTTCTGTCTTGGTCACTAACCGTCTCCTACAAAATCAAATCCTGTCTGAAGAGACCTCAATCACTTCAGAATGTACATGGTTCATAAAAATCATCATCATCCGGTCTCACACTGTTCAGTATGATACAGCTGGTGTGCATGTAAAACTTACAGGGGACTTATCCAGTACACTGACAGCCACCTTTACGAGGAAAACAACACAAAAGAACTCAAAGCAATGACATTAAAACAACTCCATCCAATAGTGATTTTAAATCAGAAACTAAAGATTTTCTTTAAAGTCTGTAGATACTTTTTTATACATATATTTATATGTAACATATATTTTATTTATATCATTAGCAACCAACATGTAATGAGGAGGTGGCATAATGAGCAGCAAAATTGCAATAACTCAAAAACATGAGGTGGGCAATGAAAATATTAAGCTTCTTTAAAAAAAAAAGTAAATATGTTGAGGATAAGAAGCATGCAGTCATTTTTTAAACAAGCTGAATCACCCACTGTAAATGTTATGACAGTTCTTAAGGGTTGGTGCTGTCTGCACAACTGAATTGCCATTCTAAACAGCCAGCTCACAAAATGTATTTCCCTCCGGTAATATACAAGGTAATCTTTATTAGTTTTAAGCTGGTGTCAGTATTCCGTAAAGAGTATGGTCCTTAGCACTAGAGGGCAGTGTGTACAAACATTCAGAGGTAAGGACTGCTTCTATTTTCTCCCATCCAAGGGATTTTGAAAGTGTATCTCTCTTCCCCAGAAACACACCCCACCTCCATTTCCTCAGTGGAACGGATGCATATTGAATGTGGAGCACTCCACGTGGAATTTAGAAAGATGGGTTTTGAGCTGCAAATGTATCTGCCATCCATGAACCACTTAGGCCTTTTTCGGGGTTGGAAGAAAACCTCCAAAACAAAGGAAGCTTGAATTGATGTGGAAGTTAAAGCGAGAGAGCTAAAGGTTTGGATGGGACTCAGAGGGGCACCAGATTCCCAAATCAGTTATCCAAGGAGATGCAATTGCAAAGTATAACCGGTTACCTATCGCTAATCTTGAGCGTTAATTTATGTTGGACCATTCAACAGAAACATTTAGGCTAGACCAAAAGCCTGTATGGTGTCATTAGACCCTGCCACCTGTGTGAACCTACTGCAAGGGAAGGGAAGTAAAGAGCACTTTTGCCCCTACACTATATTACTTGAGATCTTTTTGGATTACTGGACACCCAAGCAGAGGGGCTGGAATAAGAATAGGCACAACTGTGGTTCTGAGTCAGGAGCACCTTTCTCAACAAGTGGCAATATTAGTTTGGACAGGCACTCACTCTCCACCCCCCTCAGATTATGGGCTAACCTTTTCATACTGACCAATCCCTTCGCGACAAAGCGAGGGAAGTACATCGAGAATGATGTTGACCTGCTGTCACAATTACTTACAAAAATCACCCAGCTGTAGATTTTTTTTTAAACCAGAGAACAGACATTCCATTGGCAAATAGCGCTCCAACACCAAGCTTATGCTTAAGGCAGCTTAGTCTGTGCCTATCAGAAACTTCCTCTCATGGTTAAGGTGAGAAGGCTGCAGATTTTCTTACTGAGTGAAAATGTACAGTCGCGAGTTCAAAGGATCTTAGAGGTTTATACCCCAAAAGCTGTTCTTAGGAGCGGAAGGCAGGAGCTGAGAGACAGAAAAGCGCATCAGCCTGTCCTGAACAGCAGCCCAGCAAGAAGAGTATGAAAGATGTACCTGCTTGGAGCTGAAAGCTGTAACTTAGGGAGGAAAACTGGGACACATCTTTCAGCCCCACTGAGGAGGAACAGAGCGTGGGAAAATGGTTAAAATGTTGCTGAAAGGCAGGGACTCTGCTTCCCTAAAGAGGGAGAAATGAAGGAGCCAGAAGGCCATAGATGAGGCTAGGTTAGGAAGGCCTATTGGAGACAAGAGGGGAGTAGCGGGGAAGGCTAGAGGAAATGGTGAGACTGAGCCAAAACCCACTCAGGTCTATGGAAAGACTTACATGGGGTTTAGATTAGGCCCAAAAACAACAGGATTATAAAGCAGCATATGAAAAAGACAATCAGGTTGAAAGCGCATCAGAGAGAGTACTCCACACTAAAACGCAGGCAGATTTTGAAGGTAAGAACCTGTGCACACCAGCCTCTGAGTCTATATCTGGGTTTCACCACTTGTGAGTTGCTGGCAAACTGCTCTCCACCCAGGGAATGGTTTTATGAACATTGTCCTGTGTTTAATAAATACACTGTCGGTGATACTGAACTGAACCTAAAAAGCCTACGGAAATGTCAAAATGGGGGAAAGGTCAGATAAAATTCGCCTTCCATTATGACGAATGACATTTCCACAGTTACGTTTAAAAATGCAGACTTTAAAACCTGAGGAGAAAAAAAATCCCATAGAAGAATACAAAGTGAGAAGAATATAAATAAATAAATAAAATAACCAGGGTCTGGCTCGATGGCATGAGTGAGAATGCTTTCCTAGCATTGGAAGTGAAAGGAAAAGTTAGGACAAAATATTGAAAGTGTATGCCCTGCATCATGCAAAGGAGTCACTCCCCCACTAAGCACAAAGCAAAACAAGTCTGCAAAGAAATGGCAACCGGAAAAACAACAGTTAGCTTTACTTGCCTAACTCCCCACATCAGCTGTTTGCGCACAACAAAATGGCCAAGAGGGACATGGGATGAAAACAAATGAGCACGTTCTACAACAGCAGAAATGAGTTCCAGCCGTAACTGCTGAGACAACTGTGAAGAGCATTTATTGGGTGTGGAAATAGCGAGGAGAAAGCTCTGCTGTAGGGCAGAGTTCAACACCATTATTCTACACTGTCCTGTGGGGTGGAACTCTCATGATCTCCAGTGGCACTTCCCTGCTTGGAGGCAGAGCAGCAGTAAAGATCCACCATATGGATCACCCACAGCAGAATTTGCCCGTAGAATGAAATGGAGCAGCCTCCCATTACATAATTGTCCTCCACTATCATACACCTTTGACTAAAACTGAAGGGACTGATTTTCAGTGGGGCTGAGCACCCACAATCCCAAAGAAAGTAAATGGGAGTGGTGGCTGCTCAAGAGCTGTTTAAAAAAAAAATCAGAGCCCAAGGTCTTAATTTTCCAGAATATACATGCATGTTTTTGCACACGCATTGCCTGATGTCACACATGAATATCATTCATGAGAAGTACCTGCATACTGTTGCTACACGTGCTTCTGAAAATTAAGGGCTATGTGCGGTTTGTTTGGGAGGGTATATTCACAGCACTGGCATGGGGCAGCCCCGGCTTCCAGCATAACAATAAGATATTTGCTCCTCGAATCATTAGTAAATAGGGGGCATTGCAGAAGCTCACATGGTGCGATAGTTGGCACTCATTGAACTAGATCCTCTGCTGGTGTAAATCATTGACTTTAATTGACACCAGTGGAGGATCTGGTCCAGCATATGCTAACCACGTGAGCATGCCTTGTCGGCAAAGCGAGGCCTTGGAGGGTGAGCACAATGGCTGAAGAAGGGGAGGGAGTGTGGCATTTGAAAGGAAGTGTGTTAGAAGAACCCACGCAGTCCCAGAAGGGAGAGAACAAGTTCTGCCTACACTTGAATGATACATGCTACTGCTGACAAAATTAGAAATTAAAATAAAATAATAATAATAATCCTTGCATTAGATACTTATCGGTAAATAATCATTATAGCAAAATCTGCAGGGTTATTTCCTTCCACGCAACCAACCCACACTCCAAATTGCATCTCTCTCATGCACACACACTTTCTTTAAGAAGGGAGTGGGTTATATTGTGAGTTGAAAATGAATCCTTATCTTCCCTACAACCCTACAGCTATTTTTCACAATGAACCCGTGGAATTCCCTTGGGGGAGGTGGGGAGAGAGACATGCATTCCTGCTTAGCACCCAGATTATCTACTTTCCAGATGCACACGTTTCAAAACACTGGTCTTACAACCAGATCTAAGAAACAGAACAATGATGGGAGGATTATTTTGAGACACTTGATGCACGGATTTGTAGCAAAGTCTGAATTTCACTGGAAATTGATGATCAGAAATAGCCACAACCAACCGTCCACAGCTTTGTCTAGAATGGCTTTAAACAAAAATATAAAGAGCCCTGGACAGTCTCCTTACCCCTGTCCGGTATTTGATGTAAACAATGTCCATAGAAACTGGGATTGTTAAGAAAGTTTATCCATACATCTGGACAGCAATAAAAAGCGTTTCCTAGGAAACTGTAAAATCCTGTACCAAGCAGTGTACAGCCAAGCTGAGGGGAACGTTAGGTTGATTTATATTTTCAAGGTACAACTTTGCATGATTTCTTTTAGATCCTGTCATAATGTACAAGGAGAACATACGTGAAAGTCAGGGCTGATTTTTTCTTCTCTGAAATGTCTTTTGTGAAACTCATTGGTCTGGGTATTCATTTTGTTTCTTATTTGTAGCTCATAGGGCAATACCACTCCCCTATTTCCATTCCGAGGTTGCATCAATATTTTCCTTCTGCCGCTAAAGAAACAACTGTCTCGTGTCTTCCCATTTCTTCGAGGACTGCCGCCAACATGCTCAGGGTTGCCATCTGGAAAATTCTGGCTTCCCAAAGATCTAGGATCACGCACGTAGGACTCGATTTTGTAGCAAATAATTTAGGTACCTGCAACAGAATGAAGGGAAATGGTCTTCTAAGACTGGCTGCCACTGTCAATGCTGATTCAAACTATCCACAAAGCACACCCAGTATGTACACTCTGCATGAGTGGGTTCACTGTGACTAGTCTGTAGGTCTTTGTGCTGCACTTGTGCACGGAAGCCTTCTGCACCGGATCTTCAGCTGGTGTAAATCAGGTTGCACCCCTGGCTAAATAGACCTGGGCCTTTAGACCAGCTGATGGGGATCTGCCCACCTATTCACAGTTGGTACTGTCCTCTTGCCTATGTGGGTTATTCCAAGCCTGCCAGTTTGTGGGCCACTTACTCTGTAAACATGCTCTTTGAGAAACTCCTCTTCCACTGAAGTCAATGGCAAATAGCCCACTGATTTCACTCAGACCAGGGTTGGGCCCTTAACAAGGACAACAGAGAGCGAGCTCACTTCCTGCGCACATACCTGTCTATAACAACAGCCCTTATGTAGTCACATCAGCCACATTGTAGAGTTCACCAGGCAACACACCCACCTGTCCAATTTCAGTTTTGGGCCAGCATCCTCCAGTCATGGCCCCTGGTCTGTGGGGCATCAAGGCTGCTGCAGAGCTTTTGTCTGATGGGCAGGGGAATACTGAAAGCGCTCGGTCCCACTATGGTGGTGATGGTACTTGCTGAATCCATGAGAGGATAATCAATGCCAGTCGGTTCCTAAGTTTTGTAGAAAGGGGTGGGGGTGGAAATAAAGGAGTGTTGTTACTGAACACAAAAGCAATCACCAAGCACAAAGTCAGAATCCCATTGCTCGCGTTAGTGGAGGAGCAGCCTCATGCTAATCAAGTTGTATATGCGCTTGATGTCAGTCATCTGAAGGAACAGAAATATTTATAGCTAACTTTGCACAGGCAGCAGGTTTATCACCACTCCAGGTTGCTCTATGTGAAAACCTCGGGCCCAGCTTGATCAGTAAATGTGACCGTTTGTGGAGAAACACCAAACTCTTTCTTAGGGCAGAATGCTACCCTTAGAACTGTACAGTAGATCTCAGTGCCTTCAGTGTGTGGGAAACTCTCCCTGATGTGGGGAGCCACAAGTATGGGGAGCAAGGAATATCAGAGGTGAATTTTGTGGGGAAGAGCATTTGGAGTCAGATGACAGAAAAAGTATCAAGGGGCCTATGTTTCCCGCCCATGTAAATAAAAATATGGAAGGATTTACCGCCCAAAGATGCATGGTACGTGGGGGAGAAGGGGTATTTTTGATATACCATTCCCTTTTTGGCATGGGGCCAGCCATGGTGTGCCAGGTACCAAGAGGTAGGGCAGCCCCCGTTGGGTAGTAAGGGGGAGACATTTCTCTTTAAATTCTCCTCTTCCTCACACACATGGAGAGACACAGATACAGAGCAAAGGCATCGCAGCAGCTCGGTGGATGTGCTGCTATTACCTCTCAGCGAGCACCTGTGCTCTGGGAGTCTTTTGATGGGGGACAAACCATGGAGAGAGAGTTCATGCCACTCCAGGCATTAGCTGATCCCTCATTTTTATGCGGACCTCAGTCTGCACTATGATGTGGAACGTGCTGCAACCCCACTCCCCGGCTCTCTCTTTTACACAAAGCCACGGGCTAACAAGCAACAGAGGCTTTACACAGAGGAGGAAGTATCCAGGCAGTCACCTTTCTCCTAGATCTACCCCTTGTGGTTTTCTTTGAAGTTCTACTCCCTTCTGTGTTGTCATCTGGCTGGCAGGAATAGGGGGAATGACGCCACCTCAGGCTATTACTTTACACCAAGACGCACATATTTGACATACATAACTGAATAATCTATGAATGACAAGTCGTGGGTCCTTTGAGGCAGGGATCTTGTCCATCTCCTTGTCTGAAAAGTGTTTTTAGCATGCGTTGGGTAGAGAGAAACCACCACCATAACAGTTAATAACATCGGGTAACTCTCGCAAGCTCTGGAGGTTACATTCTTTTAGGATCTTATCCAAACAAGTCTTGAGACTAAATTTTGGTTGCCGATGTCCAGAGAACAGACTGTCCTATGAGATCTAAGGTTCTTTGTCTGATAACACCTCAAGAACATCCATTCTAGTATTCTGGCCCATCTGCTTCCGGGCCCAGTCACAACCCAGAAGGGCAGGATGCATAAATGAAAAAGGGTGAAGGGAAAAAATGAACCAGACATTTTCAGTGATGCAGGAAAGCTCAGCTGGGTTCAGAATTTTTTTTTTTTATAATCCCAATGAAATCACCCTTTTAGAAGATAGAGGATCCTTCTTAAAGAGGAGGCATAGGCTCAACCTAAACCAAAATGGTAACGGCACACATAATTAAAAAGGGTGTAGAGTATTTTTTAAACAAAATGGCTTGTGAAAGCCAACAGGTGAGGAGCACACAGTTCGGGCAGAGATGTCTCTTAGGGATGAATTTATTAAAGGGCAGGGGACTCTATAGCCTAGTAAAGAGATTAGGAAAAAAGTAGGTCAAGTACAGGTAGGAATCCCTTTATGTAAGAGTCCCTTTAAATACAACACACGAAGGCAAGCAACTGAATATTAACAAAATGTACAGGTACTTACGTGCAAATGCTAGAAGTCTAACTGCTAAGATAGGTGAACTAGACAGTCTCACATCAACTGAGGATATTGAAATAATAGGCATTACAGAAACTTGTTGGAATGTTGATAATCATGGAACATAGTAATACCAGGGTATGAAATATATAGCAATGACAGAGTAGGTTGCACTGGTGGGGGAGTGGTACTACATGTAAAAGAAAGCATAGAGTCAAATAAGGTAAGAATCTTAAAACAAACTGTACCATGTATCAGGGGGTAGTCATGTTAGTCTGTATCCAAAAAACAATAAGGAGTCTGGTGGCACCTTAAAGATACAGATGCAACTGAAGAAGTGGTTTTTCACCCACAAAAGCTTATGCCCAAATAAATCTGTTAAGTCTTTAAGGTGCCAACAAACTGTACCATAGAATCTGTCTGGGTAGAAGCTCCATGCTTGAACAATAAGAGTATAGTAGTAGGAATATACTACTGACCACCTGATCAGGATGGTGACAGTGATTGTGATATGCTCAGGGAGATTGGAGAGCCTACAAAAGCAGAAAGCACAATAATAACGGGGGATTTCAACTATCCTCATATTGACTGGGTACATGTCACCTCAGGACATGATGCAGAAATAAAATGTCTGAACACCATAATGACCGCTTCTTGGAGCGACAAGTCCTGGAACCCACAAGAGGAGAAGTAATGACTGATTTAGTCCTAACTGAAGCACAGGATCTCGTCCAGGAGGTAGCTTCACCGCTCAGTAATAGTGATCATAATATAATTAAATTTAACATCCTGGTGGGGCGGGGGGGGGGGGAATAATACCCAAAAAAATCAACACAGTCACTTCAAAAAGGAGAAGTGCATAAAAATGAGGAGGCTTCTTAGACAAAAATTAAAAGGAGCTCTGTCACAAAAGTTAAATGCCAGCAAGCAGCAGGGGGGACTATTTAAAAACACCATAATAGAGGCTCAGGCCAAACGTTTCCCCTTAATCAGAAAAGATAATGAGATGACCAAAAGAATGTCACCATGGTTAAGCAGCAGAGTAATGTAGGTCATTAGAGACAAAAAGGCATCCATTAAACTTTGGAAGTCAAAACTTAGTGAGGATAATTAATAGGAAGGAGCACCAACTCTGGCAGGTTAAGTATAATTAGGCAGGCCAAGAAAGAGTTTGAGAAGCAACTTGCTAAAGATGCAAAAATTAACAGTAAGAATTGTTTAAAGAACATCAGAAGCAGGAAGCCTGCCAAACAGGCAATGGGGTGACTAGATGACAAAGGTGATATAAAAGAAAAGGAGTACTTGTGGCACCTTAGAGACTAACAAATTTATTAGAGCATAAGCTTTCATGAGCTACAGCTCGAGCTGTAGCTCACGAAAGCTTATGCTCTAATAAATTTGTTAGTCTCTAAGGTGCCACAAGTACTCCTTTTCTTTTTGCAAATACAGACTAACACGGCTGCTACTATGAAAGGTGATATAGGAGCACTCACAGAAGATAAGGCCGTTGCGGAGAAGTTAAATGAATTATTTGCATCAGTTTTCACTGCAGAGGATGTGGGGAAGATTCCCACACCTGAGCCGTTCTTTTTATATCATAAATCTGAGGAACTGTCCCAGATTGAGGTGTCTCCGGAGAAGGTTTTGGAACAATTTAATAAATTAAACTGTCATAAGTGTCACCAGGATCTCTGTGTGGCCCAAAAGCTTGTGTCTCTCACCAACAGAAGTTGGTCTAATAAAAGAGATTACCTCAGCCAACTTTTCTCTTCAGGACCAGGAGTTCTGAAGGAGCTCAATATGAAACTGTAGTATGAAACAAGCTTCCGTACCAGATGACTGGAAGGTGGCTAATGTAATGCCGACTTTTAAAAAGCCCGTCAGAGGGGATCCTGGTAATTACAAGCTGGTGAGTCTAATTTCAGTACCAGGCAAACTGGTAGAAACTACAGTAAAGAACAGAATTACCAGACACATAGATGAACACTATTTGTTGAGGAAGAGTCAACATGGCTTTTTGTAGATGGAAATTTTGCCCCACCAATCCATTCGACTTCTCTGATGGTGTCAACAAGCATATGAATACGTGTGATCCAGTCAATATAGTGTAGCTGGATTTTCAGAAAGCCTTTGACAAAGTCCCTCGCTACTAAGCTCCTAAGGAAACTAAATAGTTATGGGATAAGAGGGAAGGACCTCTCATGGATCAGTAACTGGTTAAAAGATAGGAAACAAAGGGTAAAATAAATGGTCAGTTTTCACAATGGAGAGAGGTAAACAGCAGTGTTCCCCAAGAATCTGTCCTGGAACCAGTGCAGTTCAACATATTAATTAACGATCTGGAAAAGGGATCAGTGAAGTTGCAAAGGTTGCAGATCAAACAATCTTGAATAATTTTGTAAAGTCCAAAGCTGACTGCGATCTCCCTAACCTGAGTGGCTGGGCAACAAATGTCAGATGAAATTCAACATTGATAAGTGGAAAGTAATGCACAGTGGAAAAAAAATAATCCCAACCATGCTTATATAATGATGGGTTCTAAATTAGCTGGTACCACTCAAGAAAGAGATCTTGAAGTAATTGTGGATAGTTTTCTGAAAACTTCAGCTCAGTGCTCAGCAGTGGTCCAAAAGGCTAACACAATGTTAGGAACAATTAGTAACAGAGAGAATATAAGACAGCAAATATCAAAAATATAAATAAATGTTTAAAAAAAAGGTGTGCCCACACCTTAAATACTGGGTCAGTTATGTCCCACCCCAAAAAGTTTATAGTGAAACTGGAAAAGGTACCAAGAAGCGCAACTAAGTTGAACAAGGGTATGGAACAGCTTCCACACAAGGAGAGACTAAAAATATTAGTGCTTTTCATCTTGGAAAAGAGACGATTAAGGGGGAGATATGACAAAGGTCTATAACATCATGAATGATGTGGAAAAAGCACCAAGAGAAGTGTTATTTACCCTTTCCCACAATACACATACCAGGGTTCACCCAATGAAATTAGTAGGCAGCGGGGTTAATACAAACAAGAGGAAATATTTTTTCACGCAATGCACAATTAACCTGTGGAATTCATTGCCATGGGATGTTGTGATGGCCAAAAGTAGAACTGGGTTCAAAAATAACTAGACAAGTTCATGGAGGATAGATCCATCAGTGGCTGTAAACCAAGATGGTCAGGGATGTTACCCCATGCTCGGGAGGACCCTAAACCTCTGAGTGCTAGAACATGGGGTGTTCTGTACATTCCCCCTGAAGGTCTGGTACTGGCCAGTGGCGGAGACAGTGTAATGGGCTAGATGGAGCACTGGTTTGACGCAGAATGGCCATTCTTGTGTTCTTATATTCTTATGTTGAGGGATCCCCTGAGGTTTTCAGGAATGAGGTTATCCATTAAGTGATTTCAGCAGGCCAGATCACAGAAGGTGCTGAGTGCCCTCAACTGCTTATGAAAACAATAGGAACTGAAGGTGATTGGCACCCTGGAAGCATGAGAGAAATCTCCCTAGAGTATGTTGAAGGTTGAAGTGATGGGAGTTGTCTTTCAGGAACAGGAACGTATAGGGGATAGCACAAGATATTTAAAGTGTGTTGGGGAAACCATGCAGGCCCACTAAAAACCAAACCAAAATCAGTCCGTAGCACCAGGCAATCTACTAACAGAATAGCAACACTTAGCTCGTGCAACGTGCTTTTCATCTGTAGGTATCAAAGCACATTACAAAGAAAGGAAAAATATAAACTATCCCCATTTTACAGATGGGGAAATTGATATGAAGTGGCTTGCCTAAGGTCATTCAGAAAGTGAGTGGCAGAGATGAGGCTAGAATCCAGGTGTCTTCTGTGATCACTAAACCGAAGAGAGAGAGAAAGCTCCAAATAAAACTGTGCATGAATAAGACCCAAGCCTCTCAGCTGAGTAATGGGTGCTTTAAAAAAGACCAAATACCGAATGGGAATTTTTAAAAAAGTACAACCCCCCCACCCCCAAATTGATATTTAATGTAGATGAAGGCAATAAAAAGCATCAATATGTGATCTAACTTACACCTGCAGCAGCACAAGGGAAGTGATTTTAATAATCGCTTTAGCTGATTGGAAAGGAAAAGCAAATGTTACCTGTGAACTACTAAAGCCATAACAAAATCTACTTTAAATGTCAATTTCTTTAGTTTTCTTCTAATTAACGTGTTGCTCTGTATAATTAGCTACAGGAGATGCTCTACAAACACAGCCGAGAACAGTCTCAAACCTTTACAATGCCTGGCTCAAGCTGCCATCACACAGCTTCCAGGAAATCTCATTCGCCAGCACCTCACCCTATAGCAGCAACCGGTCAAGGTTTCCCTAAACACTAGTATATAGTGGGAATAGCACATGTCAGCTCCATTCTTGGGCTTTGGATGGAATTATCCTGTATTTCCTTGTTTCCATTCCCCTATCTACTCCTTTTAGTATCTAGTCCATTCCAGCCAGGCTTTTTTAAAATGTTACATAACGACTTTTTATGATAGCCATTGAAATTCTTTGCTGGAGAATTATCTTCACACTAATGTGCACAAAGAACTACTGACTACGGTCTCTCTAATTACATACCAAACTGTGAGCAAAAGGCCTGTGTCAACAGCAAATTCTCTATCATTGACCCTGTCGGAGCTATTAACCCTGTTCATAGAGGCTAGTATCCTGGAACATGGAAGATACAGAATACAGGTTCTTCAGGGCAGTGGTAACTGGGAGCATCATAGAGGTGACACTTTTCCTCTCCATCTCCAGGTCAAAGCATACAATGGACAGAGTTCTCAGGGCACTCTGAAAGTCTGGCTGTGGCTCTGTGGTTGGCTGTTTGCCCTTGTGAAACTCAGGAATATTGCAGGGTTCATAAAGATTTCTGCACAAGGGCCTGTTTCTTGTGGGGAATTGGGGTCTTCTATAATTAAGGACTGGGCAAAGACTGAAAACCTCCCAGTCTCTCATATTTCCATACATTATCAGGCATATTCCAGTAGTCCCATCTGAGATCAGACCCCATTGGGGAAGTCTCTGTACAGATACGTAGTAAGACACTCTCCCTGGCCTGAAGAGTTTACAATCTAAGCAAAGACATACAAAGAGTGGGAGAAAGATGCATTATAATCCTTACTTTAAAGGTAGGAAACTGAGGCACACAGAGATTAAGAGACACGCCCAAGGTCACACAGGGAGTCTGTGGCAGAGCCAGGAATTTGACTTCGATTTCATGTCTCCCAGTTCAGAGTCCTAACCAACCACACAAGGCTGTTATTCTTCTCTTAGCTGTAGACAACTAAACACACTCTCTCTAGCTTCATCCCAGGACTTCTGTGCTACAGTCTAGCTGGGGTGAGGCAGGTTAGGAGCCATCCTATGCGTAAGAAGCCACGTGCTCCTTGCCATCAAAACTAGCACAGCAATAAAAGCTAATTCGTGTGGTGACAGCGTCCTGCATGTCAGCTCTTAGCACTGATTGCCCCTTCCATGGCGGATGTGGGAATGCCACCATGCACCAACTACGATGAGCAATTCTCATGATCCGTAGCCTCACTAATGAGTGCTATTTTCTCCCTGCATTAATCCCGGCTGGACGGAATCACAGAAGAAGACAATAGTATTATTTCTGTTCCCTTTGAAACTCTTACCAGATCCTATTACATATAAGCAGCAGAAGATAATTACAGTGTGTACTTGAGTTTCATTAAAGCTACCACCAACTCTTTCACTTCTCTGCTAGGTTAAATCAGAGATTACCTCAACGCAGCACTTATCCAGTAATTGTTTTTGATAGTAGTTTTACCATCTGTCTTTAATGTTATGTTGTCCCCAGTTGAATATACAACTTTACACCCAATAACCAAGCAGATGTTATGGGTAATGGTGCACATTGTCAGGGCCCTGCAGAATAAGTAACTTTCGGCTGTCATCTCACAGCCCTTCCGAAAGTCACCCACAAGAGCTCATTTTCCATGATTTCACAGTTCAGAGTTTGCCCACTCTCTCTTCTCAGCCAGAATAATGGTTACATTTGAGTAGCTGCTCTAACTATGTAATAATGATGCCTACTCCACTGTAGCTGTGCCTGGCTGATCTTGACCCTTTGACCAATTCCTTTAGAGGGATTTATAATAAGGAACATGAAAGGGAGAATAATTGAGGAAGAGGATTGGTGTGTGTGTGTGTGTGTGTGTGTGTGTGTGTGTAAAGTTTTAAAAATGAACATAGCAATTGATAAAAGGTGTCAGCTTGTCTAGCCATGGAGATTGAAGTCCTCTGTCTATCCAGAGAGCATGTACAGCATAGGAAGATTCAAAGCAAACTTCCTGCAAATACCTTGCCCATGTGACTCAGTCCTTCAAAGTGGAAAGAAGTATCCTAGGGGTGAAAGGATAGTTCATTCTTCATGCCTTGCAGTCCTTGCTAGCTAGGATGCAATAAGTACCTGTTGGAGGGTAAGGGGATTTGTGCTGTTTATCTTTCTGATCTAATGATACTTTTGGAGTGCCAATGACCATACTATCTAAGACACCATTCATTAAGAACTGGGGTGTGAAGGCTACCAACATTTTCACATAGGTCAGCAGCCACTTGATAACAGCAATGACTTTTTGGGTCACTACCAACCAGGTATGAATCTTATCTGCTGACTTATAGATAAATGCCTCTCTATTTTCCTTACCAACCCTCACAACTATCTCGTTTACACTGATTTAGTTTTTTATTTATCTAAGCTAAGCTATCAGCTGCTTGTGGAGAAACCTCACTGACATTTCTCCCGTCCATCCTATCCAGAAGGATCATACTGCAGCAGAACCATGAAAGAAATCAATTTTTTTATCCTGCAGAAACTGACAGAAAGTCTTTATCTTGCAGCCACACTATTTGAAGGATCATTTCTCCACAAAGGAGGGATATTAACTTCCTTTTCATTTATTTCTATGCCCGATCCATCATCCTTTTCATCAGCCGGCATATGTTCAATCCAGACAGAAGGCAGTCATCAAAGGGACAGATCCCGACCCCTCCCAAATTCTGCTGCTTCTATTGTTGGAACTGTACAGTTATTGAACTTTGCAGACCTGCTGGGCCTGGAAAGTGAAAACGCCATCCAAAGACAGCAGGGGTGAAGCTGTGTGGCTCAGAGATATGGCCTGTGGATTGGAAAGTGCCGGTGGTTGTTGTGGTATCGTGAGATTCCTTATTAATGTCAGCGGGGCCTTTAACTAAAGATGTTTGTAAACCAAAGGGCTCATGAAACTCTGGGAGGAAATGGTGATCGCACTGTAGTAGGCTGTGGAAAAGAGTGAGGAAGGCTCTGCAGGCCAAGCTTATTTCTCTATAGAGGAGGACTATCCTTGACTATGAGCCGGGGAACAAGACATAACCAGTCTGTCATTTCATACTCTGTAGGAGACAAAGGACACAGGAGAAAGATGGCATTTGTTTTGGTGATTATAGTGGGTTTCCTCACCTCTTTCTGGTATCTGAGCCCGGGCTCTCCTTTGCCAGACTTGCTCTACTTGTAAAGGTCAGACCATAAGGAGACCTTGACATTTCACCAACTTCAACATGCTGCAACCACTTTTTGACTTATGTCCCTATTATTGCCACATGTGCTTGCATCCTAGGTAAATGATATCATTGCTCTCAGTTTCATCATGATGTTGTGATTTCCTGATGTAAATCTCACAAGGTTTCCAAGCTGACTCATACGTCATCATTTTCTGATGTTGCATCATTCACGTTATTTCAGAGCACTGAGTGTCCCGGGCACCGAGCTGGTATGACATGAGTCAAGCTTGTTAAAATCCAGATGGATAGTAATTCTCCTCCTTTGTGGGATTCCCATCAGAGGGCTCTGTGGATAACATGGCTTGGTGTGTGCTCCCACCTTGCTCACAGATGATGCCAGTGGCTCTTTGTGAAGCAGTGGTTGGTCAGAGTGGTAGAATTTTCCCCTATCCTCAACTTTAAAGAATCATTTAGCACTAAGTTTTACTGTCCCCAAGTGTTAAAGTCCTTCAAATCCTAAGGTCATGAAAAAAAAGGGACCAGAGCAGTGTGCCATTGCCAAACTCCTGTGTCATCTCCAACACTTTTTCCCTTGTGGTATTAATTTTGGGACATCATAAAGCAAAGGACCCAGCCCCTCAGGCTCTTTTCCCTAGGCTGATGCACTCATCAACACTCAAATCTACAGATTATCTTCCCTTCTGCTGCTCCTGGGAATATTTCCCTTCTGTACCTTCTACTACAGGAATTTCTCCATTCCTCTAGTGACCAGAAGAATCTGATTTAACATAACAGTCATGACACACAGCTGCAAAGTGAGCTGTAAGGCTCATCTATTTCCTCAGGCTTTTGCTTGAGTGTGAGATGACAGAGACTTGTTTTAGAGAACCCTGAAAACTGGCAATGCTTCGGTAAATGGTGTATACTGTTTTTTAAAGAACATGCGTGTGCTCAGGGCACATCTGATCGGTGTAATGTAGACATCTATAAATAACTAAATACAGTTAAATATAAAAGAGGACTGGCGCCTTTCAGGAGAATGGCTCATTAGAGTCCGCTAGCCATTCCCCTTTCATTGAGATACAGCTCTACTTTTAGTTAGCTGTGGGCAGTTTTATGCAGTACGCCAAGCCGCTGGAACTTGGCAAAAGCAAAGACTGAAGGGAAAGCCTGTTGCACACCTAATGTTTTATGCTCCCTATTTCATAGGGGTTATTGTCAGGGCTCAGAGTAAACTGGTTTATATCTATCCAGCACACTTCTCCCTCATGAGTACCTGGTGCTTCGAGACCTACGGACTTAGGAAGAGTGAGTGGACATCAGGGGACATGACCATCTTATGTTTTATAATGTAAAAGAAGGTGTGCTGAAGAAACAGACCCCTCTGTGTGTGCAGGGGAAATAAGGAGCTCCAGGAAGGAAAGGGAGAAACACACCTACCATTCCTCCCTGGTCCGTTTTGAGGGAAGGATGCTCCCTTCCAGAGGAGGGAATAGAGAAAAGCCAACTGAGCAGCCAGGAGGAGCATGAGGAAAGAGTGAAGAAGGCAGTTGAATCGACACCTGCTATCTAGCATCCATGAGAAGGGAAAGTAGCTACAGCAGCTATGAGAGAGGGTGGAAAGCCTAGTACCTCCCAGCCACCAGGAGGAAGGAGAGAATTAATGGGCATGGCAAACAAGTATGGAGAATGTGGGCAGGTTAAGGGATGTTTGCTGGGAAAGTACTGCAACGTTTCCCCCTCACCGGTCAGTATGGAAATGGCTGGGCCCTTTACCTCTGACACCGTACAGTTGAGTTGGAAGATCTGTCCTTCTCCTTCGACCTGCCGTACGCAGAGTTTACAAACCAGCTCCAGCGTGCTCAGGCTGAACCTTTCCAGGGTGAAGGTACAATGTAGATTTCTCTGACACCCACTCCAGATGTGGTAAAAGGGAATTTCCTGGAGGAGGAAAATTAAGGAAAAATTTGAACTGATCCTGGGCATCTACAGTCTTAATGTATCTCAGCAAATTCTCAGCTCATCTCCCAAAAGGCTCTGGAATGAATAGGGCAAATGGGGTCATAAGTGTTGTGAGGAGATACTGTGTGGCCTCTCTGAAGAAGACTTGGCTCTGCTCTTCAGGATGGTGATCCCCAGTCTAGCGTCCCGTGAAAAGCATTCACTGTACTAGAGACTAGCAACTGAACCACGCAATGGAAACAGACAGAATAAAAATAGCAAATCCTCCCCTGCCTCTCAGTGATGAGAAACCTTCACAAATCCCAGGATGCTCCGCTGTTTTCTCACACACGTTACAAAAGTGGGTGTGTTTGTTTTCCCGCTTCCTTAAGGCTGAACCTGCAGCTTGAGTACAAAGGGCCTGAGTCCTCAAAAATGCTCAGTGCAGCTCACACCTCCCTGTACTGGTCCTAGTGGCCAATGCTGGAAAGAGGCTGAAGGGTGCATGTATTCTGGCTGGTAGTAACCCCATGCACTAATCCTTGACTCTAAGGGTATCCTCACATGACAGCTTATATCGACATAACTTGTATCGCTCGGGGGGGGGGTGAATAAATCAACGTAAGTTACACCGACAGAAGCATCGGTGTGGACAGCACTGTCAGCAGGAGTAGTTAAGCCAATGGAAGAGCCCTCTCGTCGGCTTAAAGTGGCTACATCAGAGAGCTTACAGCAGCGCAGCTGCGTCGGTGCATCTGCGCCACTGTAAACTCTCTCGTGTAGCCGTGCCCTAAGTTCTGTCCTCTCAGCACTGAATTTTCCTGCCAGAAGCAGATTTTCTGATTGTACTGATCAAAATGTCTCTCCCAGTACATTGTTAAAAGGGAATTTTGATTTTCATGCAAAATTAAACAAATTATGTTTGTTATGTGGCCTGGCACTAATGAGGATGGTTAAAAGAAACCAAGCCCTTTACTCCTCTCCGCTGCTCAAAAAAATTGAAAATACACACTGTGTGTAACAGAGGGGAAATGGCTGATTAATGGCAACCTTCAGAGTACAGGACCTGAACAGTCACTATGTCTCGTTTTTAAATGAGCACTGTGCAACTGTGTGTCGCTACGTATCTTTAAGCCCTTCTATTCCGACCCATGCGTTTCAGCCATCGTCCAGGCATTCTGTCATTTTTACCTGGTATTTAGCCAGCAATTTGCTCTTCCAGAGAGAATGGGCAATGTCATGAATGGACAGACGAAGGTTGTGGGTGCTTCCTTTAAAATGCAGAGCCTTTGGTTCTTCCAGTAACTGTCCTCCCATCTGCCTCTCCAGCTGTAGAACTTCCTAAGATTCAGTAAGAACAACAGAAAGTGGTCAGCTTGGAGACATTATTTACAAATGTGCCATGAAAGGACATGCTATAATTCTGCTCCCTGATGATCAGCTGCAGCGGACGAGGTAATCTGTATAACAGGGAAGATACACACACACACACATTGTAAGAAATAACACTGCCAGGTAAACACACATCTATTACAGGAAAGACATGTGTATGAAGGGGTCATAGAATAATCACATACATCACTTTTATGGCTTTACATCACACTTCTAGTGCAAGAACACAAATACAGCCTGTATTATCCAGGAGAACCTGGATTTCCTTTTAGGAAATACATGACATGACAGGCTCGGTCCCACGTTCGGCTTGCTTAATTGCTTGAGAGAGTCTAGGTCAAAGCCCAAGCACACAGGCAATGGTTGCATATTGATAGAGCGTCACCCTGGACACTACACACCCTGAGGGCACTTAATAGCAGCCTTAATGTGTTGCCTTCAAGAGCTCCTACCCATGAAGGTTTGGTCCCATCAATATACAATTGGTGATTGGCACCAACCAATCAGATTATTCCTGTGAATCAGAATATGCAACAGAAATAAGAAACCTGTTTGTCACAAGGCTATTATTACCTACTGAAAAAATGCAAAACGGTAGAGAGAACACTGTGATAGAGAGGTGTGTATCTAAGCGTGAAAGCACAGTGGTTCAGAGAGCGACTGGAACAGTGACTGATCGATAGCTGATGAGAGACGGGGGAGAAAGGCTTTTGCTCTGATACACAAAATTAATAATATGCCTATGAGTAATGACACTTCCAGGGAATACTGGGCCTTCTCCCCATCTCTGCATGCTAACCACAATGGCAATGCCAGCCACTGGAAATGTACATAAAAGATGAAAGCACAAATGCATATATGCTGCTTTTGTATATAAACCCAGCCAGACGCACGATCGCACACATGCACTAGCTTTGACATACACACCAAATGCATCACGCACACACAGGTGCACACTGAGCACCATAAACCAACAAGAAATCAGGGGCTTTTGAAACCAAGAAGAGAAAGTAAAAGATGGGGTAATTGAAGTTGCTTCCAGTTCAGCTGTGAGGCATAATAAACTGATGTTGAACACATTCAGTATCTAGTTAGCATAATAGAGAAAGCTGATGTTCCCAATGAACCTGGCACCTGACAAATTCTAAAGCTAAAATGATGTTTGTTTATCAGCTATTAGAAGAAAAGAAACATAATTAGAAACCTTTTAGATTAAGGTTGTGCCAATCAATCAGTTCCAGCTTCTTTCCACTGTGCCCTAATTACCTCATCAAGATGTCTAAAGAGCAATCGATAGTAATTATCTGATTACTATAGATCTTCATTATGTTCAAATTATCTCTCTGGGATGTCTAAAAGAAGATTCATGGTATTTTGTGTAGTAATTGTACCTACCAATGTCTCAAGCGTACATACTAGCACATATGGTTAAACAACAGACACTGAGAAAGCCTGTGTGTGAATAGCAGCTTTGACTACACTCATCTATTTTCCCCACCATTGGAGTTGGGGCTGCAGCAGGAGCTGCTGGTGCTCAGTATTGCTAGTGGGAAAAGAAGACACCGTGGATTTGGGTTTCTAATTTTAGGCATACAAGCTTTGAAAGATTGGTCTTTCTCCCTGATAGACATTTATGGGAATGGAAGAAACCCACTGTAAACCTCTGCTGAAAGAAGCTGAGGCTCAAATTCATGCTAAACCACAGAAACTGAAAATGGGGAGAAGAAGGGATACCCAGTTTATCTCCTTTCAGCAAGCCGGCACAGAAATGTGTGGCTTTAAGAACTTATCTGTGCTACCTTTACACCATGTATTGCATTACTTGCCTCCTTGGCTGTTTGTTCTACATGGCCATGACCTTCTAAGAGAAGAAACCCTCAGCCTGTGCCTTTCTATTTCTAGTTCCAAATCCTGACCATTAAGTCTGCCTTTTCAAAGAAGTCAGAACAGGCTCCCATCTTGTTCCTCTCAATGCCCACTGCAAACCTAACAGATTGCTGTCTTAGTATTTATCTATAAAGAATTTTATATAAGGTGTCAAATGAAAACTTATTTGATACTGGCCATCATAAATATTGTGAGATGTATGATGTATGGGATTATTCAAGAAGTTGTAGGTATGTACAGAAAACATGTATTAACTATGTAAGCAGGCAGGATAGATAAACAGGTTTTTCCCAGACTCCTTTTCAAAGGAATGTTGATTTACCCATCTACCTAGGTCTCCAATGTCAATCAAGCACTGTGCAGGTCAATACAAAGCAAGCTTCATTTGCATATTAAGCAACAGGAAAAGGAAGTTAAGAGGAGAATGAGAAAGACAATATGGCATCAGCACACCAAAGAACAAACAGTGCGGGAGAAGACCTTTGGAGGGCACCTTTCAAGGGGATGTATTTCAAAGGTTTTCTGGTCTGTGAGGAGAAGGAAAAGGAATGCTGTGGTGGTCCATCACTGAGGGAGCAAAAAGGACAACACTTTTTGTACCCATGAAAGCTGGATCCTTTTTGTATCCATACAAGTTAGAGATGCTGGGAGGTTACTTTAGTTGAGAAACTGAACGTCGACAAAGATTTTAGCCTGCTAAAGTTAAGTTTAGCCTCCTAGAAGCTTATTATACCTTTGTTTTATTTGTAACTGTATCTGTTCCTACTAGTCTTACTCACTCTCACTTGACTCCCTAACTTTGTTACTAAACTTCTCTTTGTTTAGCTCCAGCAAGAGTCTCTTTTGCTAAGGCAGAGGGGTAACAAGGTCAATCCATAATTCTGGGTGCCTGGGAAAGTGTCTCACGCCTCCTTGTATAAGCACCTTGATGACGCCAGTAATAAGATACAAACTTATACCCTCTTAGGTGTCTTCTTGTTGGGGTTGAATAAAATTAGTCTTTGCTCAGCAATGGCCCTAATTCAGTATCCTCACCCCGACCATGTAAGCAAGATACGAGCTACAAATATTTTGAAGCTGCCTTCTAATTAAAGCTACAACAGGAAGAACTTACATTTAATACAAGGTTGTGGCTTCAAAAAGAAGATATATGATTTGCCTTTCTCCATGAGACAGGACATATGTGCATGAATCCAAATAACCAATAGAAAGTGACATGAATAATATGCTGCTGGAAACCCAATATCACATGGGGGCAGAAGGTAAAAGCAGTTTGGCATGCCTGTTAAATTGTGATCTGCTTCATCAATACAGTGTGGGAGTTACCTTGTGGACCTGTCTCTTCTGTGATTGCCATATTGAGAAAAGGAGCTCAGCCAATAGAGTGACAGGAGCCATTTAAATGGATAGATGGATAGACAGGAACAAAGCAATGATTCTCAAGCATTTCCATACTGTGACCCATATTACAACCGAAACGTTTCAGATCCCCCCTCCCCTCATATCTAATCATAAAGAAAGGGACCATGATTGTGATCCCCCCAAAACCAGTTTGCAACTCCCTTGGGGGGGTCACAACCTTCAGGCTGGGGACTTGTGGAGTGAAGGAAACTCTACTATGGATCAGCATTAAAGCAGGAGTCAGCAATTCTGCTTCACAAACAGAAGGAAAAGAAACAAGCAGATTTCCCAATAACCAAGCCATTATTTGTGACAAGTCATTAGACTCCCCAGACGGCTCAGGCAGTTCTAGGGAGAGAGAGTTTACTCTGCATGATTAGCTGGAAAAGCTGTTAGATAAATACAGTACTGTGCTTTCTATAGCAACTGCTTATTGTCCCTTAGTAATTGTTGGGATGGATACACTACTGGTCAGATTTCTTATTTCTAAATAATAATAGAATGCATTTGGCCGACTATTAAAATAAATACTTAAACCCCTAAAAAGGCTCCCCAAAAAACTCCCGAAAAAACTGCAAGGGGAAACTGCCTTCACTCTGCTTCCCACCCACAACCTACTCCTCTTTAACAGGGGTGCTGGAATAATTTCTATTATAGTGGGGGTACTGAAACCACAGAAACCATGTATTTGGTGTTTATTACTATTACTTCAAGCCAGGGGGTGTGGCAGCACCCCTAGTTCCAGCACCACTGCTCTTTAATGTGACTAAATTCAGCTCTGGGGAATGCAGATTCAGCAAGCTCTCCTCTGGGATGTGAGGAGTTCCAACCCATGTCTCATCTGCCACTTCTCTGGTCTACCCCCAGTCCCAAATCACTATTATCCCAGACACCCTTCAAATCTCTGTCAAAGTCCTGAGCAGCTCTTGTTCCTACTCTCCAACTTTCCACCCAAACCCTCAAGATCCCCTGAAACAACCACGAACCTTCCAGTTATAGATTGGATCCCTTATTATTATTAATTATTTGTATTGTGGTCATGCTAGGTGGCTCCAATCATGGATCCAGGCCCCACTGTGCAAGGCACTGTACAAACACATCACAAAAAGAGGGCCCCGTCCCAAAGATCTTATAAAATCCACTTTTTGCAGCTCATCAGTGTTGCTGTCAATCAGCCAGAAAAGCTGCCATAACAAAAGCATTCCCTGCCCCTGTCATTCTGCAGAGCAAAGGATTGGGACCCAGACATCAAACCCTGGCCTCATGCATGGCAGTGCAAAGTGCCGCCATTGAACCAAGCCCCACAACACAGGTTTTGATTATCTTCCATGCTTCTCCCTTAATCTTTGTGGTAGAACCTGTCACACAGGGCCTTGCCAGATCAAAATACATTGCAAGGCCTCGTTCATAGTCCTTCATTCTGAGGCCAACCTACTTTTCCCCTTCCAAAGACTCTGTTTTCCACAAACTGTGGTTGAAGTGCTCATCCTCTGCTGAAGAAAGCAGACGATGCTAATATCACTCTGTGGACAGGAGGCCACGAGGCACTTGTTCACAAGTCTCTGTCAACTGTTGCCCACCCTTGTAAGCCCAACATGTTATCTTTGTTTCAGTGATAGACCCAGAAGGACTCTTCAGATCTGACTCCAGAAGACACAACACTGCCAACACCGAGCCCTTTGTAGTACATTCTGAATAAATAACTGAGAACTGGAGAGGAAATGAGGGATTAACCAGCAAATTACAAACCAACCTTGCATTCCAACATCCTAACATCAACACAATCTCTCCAGTGATTTATATTCCGTAAATTTCTCTCTCTTTCATTCATTCATCACTGCATGTTATAAAGGATTTTCCCTCCATTTTACTCAACTGTTCTTGTGATCCTTTGCACAGTCTTATTTATTCAGGTGAACTTTACTGGACAGAGTTCCAAATGCTCAAATAAACATTTAAAAAAATCCACTGAATGGTGTCTAATTGAATTCAGGCATCTCCTGTTGCCCAAGCTTTCTACTCTGAAACTCACAACAGTGTTCAAACAGCTTCACTATTTGCTACAAGGCAGCTTTGAATCACTTATTTTCACCTCAGAGCTTAATAAACCAATGAAAATTCCATTAAGACCACGTGGACCAAAGGGAATGGAGGCATAAGGGCATCTTGGCTTTTGGAGATCCTCGGCCTGGTTGGTACAGAAGTCCCTTTTTCCAACTTTTAAAGAAAAAGAAATCACACTATGAGAAAATAATTATGGTGTCCAAAGGGGTTCAGCTCTGACAAAATCATAATTCTCTAGATCAAGTTCTCAGCCGCTTTATAAACAAACCCAATGCTAGTCTCCACTCCGCTCTTCAGTCCACTGCTTTGCTAAATTTCTCATAGCTATAGAAAGTACTCCCACCACTCCAGTGACAAACATAATAAACTGTAATGTCCAAGAAGACATGATACTAAGCAGCATTTGAGATGAAAATGGAATTTTCCAGCCACAGTGAAGTCAACACTCTGAGAAACACAAACATTTCCCATATTGAGGCAGTGGGTGTGCACATGTTATGTGGCCTGTTTCTAAGTAAAGCTGTTAACACTGTTCTTCTGTACACAACACACAATTCATGCTGCTTAGATATCACTGGCAGTGTCTCTAATCAGGCTTTGATTAGAGTCAGGCTTTGAATTCTTCTTGCTACATAGATGGCATCTGTAGATCTGGTTATGATTACAGAAAATCTTTAACCTATATTCTTACATATATGTGCACGAATCAGTATATTTATTATAATAAGCATCTGTCTTTATATGTCTGTTATAGGTACTATATATACACATGTATACATATTTGTATGTAATGTATGTAAACTTATGTATATGCTCGAGTTATATACAGAGAAAGTTAGGTATATAGCTGTAGAAAGCAATAGCCTTCATGTATTTCAGCTGCAAATTCTCAGGACAAAAACAGCACACAGACAGGTGTAACAAAGCAACATAAAAGCAAGTGATTAGTGACTCAGGAACTTCTTTTATCATCACCAGCTATTTACAAAGAGATATTTATACATTTCATCATCTCAGGGGAGCTGGCACTTACCATTAAAAATACATGAATAACGAATGAAGCCCTTGTGCACCTTATGGCCCTTTAATAATGCAAAATCTCAGAATTCAGGTTATGATCCAGGTAAACAAAGGAACAAAGAATGCTGGGGGGAAAATTAGTTCAGCATTTGAGTGAAACCATTATTCAAAGGACAACCTGGGGTTTGGGTGGTTTTTTTTTTCCTTTCTATAAAACAGTGTCTTGTTGTCAGGTTCTTCCTCCAATCAAAAATTAAATAAAATTAAAATAAAATGATTTAAAAAGTATCTAGGACAGGGTTCTTCAACTTTTTTTGCTGGGTCTCCCTTTGGAAATATTTCAGGCTCTGACCACCCCAACCCCCCCCAAAAGTGGTAGCAAGCTACCGTACATACTCATAGGGGCACTAAATGAAGCATGTAATATTATCCTTGCTGTCAAAGGCGCTGAAGCCATTCAAAAAGTGGAAAGTAGTGTTACCATATTTCAAGTTCACAAACAGAGGACACTACAGGGAGGAGGGACAAACAGAGGTGGGGGTACAGCAATACTATATCATGCCACCCTTACTTCTGCACTGCTGCTGGCAGCGGCACTGCCTTCAGAGCTGGGTGCCCGACCAGCAGCTGCCACTATTCTGCTGCCCAGCTCTGAAGGCAGCGCGTTTGCCAGCAGCAGCACAGAAGTAAGGGTGGCAGTACCGTACCATCTTGCACACACCCCTCCTCATAATATTCTTCTGATGCCCTTTTGAGTCAGGACCTCAAGTCTGAGAAACGCTGATCTAGAGAACATAAATTACAAGCCACAGCACACTAATGTAGGGTCTATTCACTGCAATTACTGCAATCCTGGTAGAGATAGATGGTAAAGCATACGGCATTTACCTTAAGGGCATCCTGAGTATCATCCAAGCAGTAGACTCGGATGCTGTATTCCAGCGACGAGCAGGAGAGCGGCCCGAAGATAGCCAGCTTAAGACGTTTTGCTGCTGCTTTGGTGGTTGACTGTCCCACCAAGGCATAGGTGCTAAGTGTTTCTGTCAGGATATGGCAGGATTCTGAGTCTAGCTGGATGTAGCATGGGGTGGTAAAGTTCTCCTCTCCAACCATCACCACATCCTAAGGGATAAACAGGCAGAGTTAGAGAACCAAAGCCAGACACCAGAGAAGCCCATTTGTTTTGCATTAATCATGATTGGGCTAGGGGCCAGACAAAGCCTACTCAGAGATAGAGCATCGACTGCAGAACTCATCCAAGTCCCAGAATTTATCTTAAGTCCTTCCTGTTTGGGTCATTTTATTAATCAACATTTAACATTTCTCTGCTTCTAGATTCCCTCCTGGGCTGGTACAGGGAGATGGAGCTGCGTGCTGGTGGTCTATACCTGCCACTGGCTATATAAAACTTTCGATTGTTTTATGTGCAGCATGTAGATGCTTTTAGAGTAATGAGCAGAGCAGGGCGAATTATGTAAAATATCACGAAAATTTTGCAGGAAAAATGCAACAACATTTGTTGAATGACCTATCTGAGGAATTTTACTTGATCAGCTCCGGACATGAGCACTCAATACATTATCTAAGTGAATAATAAGAGTCTTAATTTTTTAATTTTCATAATCAGTGGTTTTAGAAGTAACCTCAGTGATGGCTGATTGCCACACGTACAAAGAATATCACCTGCTGCTTCATCAGAATAATCCCTCATGACAAGACTGCCGGGCCAAGGCAAAACACATACAAATCAAATACAAACAGACTGCTTTTTCACTGTCTTCCCCATGCTTAGAAGGAAACATCCCCCCCAGCCATTTTCCACATTCAAAACTGTACATTATAGTCTCCACATGGCACAATGTGCTTTAAATGGCTTGGCAAAAAAATAAATAAAAGGTGATAGTAATAGATTGTGCTTCTGCAAAAGCAGCTCTGGGCTGCATGTGATGCTGCAGAACTCATCTACTCTGTGTTTGCTGTCATGAGGTGAGGAGCAGGTATCTGGCAGCGGACCGAGCAGCTGGATTCAACCGAGTGTGGGAGCAGATTCAGGATCTCAGGCTAAGGAAGGGTGAATGCAGCACATTTGCAAAGGTGACGTCACCTTCTCCAGGGCAGAAGAGAGGCTGCTATCTGCAATGCTGATTACACCCCCCCCCACTGGCCGCGTCAGGAAACAGTTGTGCTGACCCTGGCGGGAACACCTTGCCTACGGCAATCCAAGCATCTGTTGGGGGATAGAGATGGAAGAGCTGTTCCAGAATAGAGAAGATGAGACTCTGTACTGGAGCCACAGACCTTGTAGACTCTGCAGACAGCATGCAAGCACCAGTTTTGTGTCAGCGTGTTTACCTCTAGCAGCGCAACAGATCTTTCAAGGACAAGAAAGGAGACTGGAGAAAAAAAATCAGGGGATGCCAGTAATGAACAGAAAACAAATGAGAAACATATGTATAGTGCTAGGAGATACTCCACTGGAGTGCAGATTAGTCAGCTAGATGTGCATGAATTCACTGGCCCTGAAACCATCCCAGTGTGGAGAACAGCTGGTGCCACAGGCAATATTCTTTCAAGGATAAACCTGGAAATGGGTCCTTGCTGCTGTCAGTCCAGGTGCCACATCAGTCACCTCATTAAAACCTACTCAGAGGAGGAAGTCAGAGGGTGCCAAATTTCATGAGAGATACAGAACTGATGGTGGCAGAAAAACAGGCTTTCCAGAAGCAAACAAGTCTGCCAGGAGAATGGTTAGGGGAGGTGGCATCTTACAAAATGCACATACTATGTAGATACCTCCACTGTCTCTTCTTGTTAAAATAAAGAAACTCTATAAGCATCCTACCACTTCCTTACCCTGGGATCCAGTTACTTCAGCATTACCAGCACTGACTTCAAGCATCCCGTCAAGCTCATCAAGGTGTGTTTTGCCCTAATACTCTATGAGTCTGTAATGCTGCATCCTGGTTGCATACCTTCAGATCAAGATCAAGAAGCAGTGGTACACCAACAGCCTGAGCAGCTTACTGCACTCTGAGAATAGTGAGGAAGACAGATGGACTATACTCAATATTAAATACACTCATATAACCCAGGTCCTGCAGCTGAGGATTGTTTGCAGCATTGTTATCATCTGTTACCCTGTTGAAAACAGCAGTACAAACTAGGGAGGTAGGAACCAGTTTGGAAAATACATTCCCTTTTCTAGAATAGATCCCCAGAACTGACCTTTTCCCAATATTTTTCATTTGTCCTTTCTTTCTCTCTGACTTCTGCCCCCATCACTTCACCATTGTGGCCAGCTAAGACTGAAACCTGACATGTCAGAATCCCACAAAGAAAACCATTGTGCTTCTGTATCTAGCCAACCAGAAGCAGGAGATATTAAAACTCTCCTGAGAACTTACGTCTTTATGGAACTGCTTAAGAGGTGGTCTTGGTTTGGCCAAAGATTCAACCTTTAGACTTTTATTCATATCGAGTCCAAACTCTAAACCTTTTGCATTGTGCAAGCTAAGTTTACAATGTTTTAAAAGAGACTTCTAAAGAAAAATACATCTCCTTTAACGAGTTGGATTCCCCCAATGGGTAATGAATAGTTTTCCTGTCATTTGAACTGTAATCTGAAAATCGCACTGCCATTCACTATTATGAGTTTTGGCACACAGTTTTAATATTAGTGAAAGTCTATATTTATAGAAAACCAGTCCTCATTTGTAAATATACCAGTTGTAAAACTATTTGCTGTTTATCCCTGGTTCATATTGGACAGATACTTCTTTCTCTGTCTCAAACAGAGCACTGAAGTCTTACAAGCTCCTTCTACATTGCAGGGCATGTTCAATGTCCTCCCTTGATTGGTAGCCAGGGAAAAGGAAGATGAGATAAATCCAAAAAGACAGCTTTAATTTCAACCCTCCTGATTGTGTGTACTCATTTGAAATAGCACGCATTGACCAGGAGCGCGCCTCAGTGCAGAGCGAACTGTGGAGATAGGGGAAGAGAGGAGCTAAAGAAAAATACAAGCAACCTTCCATGAAGACTCAAGATGAAATTCACTGTCCTTAAGTGCTGTGGCAAGCTGGCAGCCCTAGGGTTAAATATTTCTCTTGTGCATGAGACTGGCCTGGTGAAAGTTACATTCTCAAAGGGTAAAGCCACCTGGACGTTAACAAAGCAGAGCCAGGCAGAAAGCACTGTGCAAGTTTCCCCCAAACAACTCTGCTGATGTATCTCCAGGACTCTTTTGAGCAGGGCTGGCTAGTCATGTGGAATTTTGCCACAATATTCATTTTGTGTCACAAACAAAAGTGCAATAAAGACAGGGTCAGAGCCCCACGTCCATTTCACTTTTGACCTGAATTACATTTGAACTGAGTTATCCAGAGCTGAAAGGCCTGTGCTCTCCAGTGCACCAGGTAGCTATTTCCAGTGCTTGTATAACCACCTAGATACCTGAGGGCACTGCTGAGGCCATTGCCAGCAAAATGTTTCACCCACGAAAATCCCCAACTTTAGGCATCAAAGTTATACACATATATTTGGGTTTGGTTTTTGTGTGTGTGTTTCCTTAAGACAAAGAGGGTGAGTGCTATGTTCAGTCATGGCATATACTGGAAGTCTGTAATCTCACTGTGAACTCACCTCCCACTGTCCCTGGGCTGCTTGGTTCTTCAGCTGGATCTTCCAGTCCTCTGTGTTTGGCTCTGCGCAATGGTGCATAGTTAGAATGACAGGCCGTGTCAGCAAAGCTCCTGGAGGCCCACAGCTCACCACGGGGGTCAAAAGCGTTTGACTGTCTTCCACTGGGGGCCTGACAAGATTACAAAAAGACGTGTTTGTTAGCTGAATTTAAAGGGACCCAGATGCAGCCAGAGTAAAGAAAAGGTCCTTGTCGCAAAAGGATTGGCAACGCACACTTACAGACTTCCACTTTTACAAAAATTTTTGTAAAAAGCACCCATTTGATGGGGCAGAGAGAATAAAGAGCAAATAATACCTCATGTTTACAGAGCACCCTTTATTCCTAAGGATGCCAGTTCCAACCAGAAACACAGGCATCTCACTCACCAGTGAAGTGCAGCCAGAAGTCTTTAACATAGATTAAAACGTGAATGTGGGCTCTTGAAAGCACCATGAGTGAGAATTTTTCACTGCCTAGACCAGAATTTTAGTGACCACATCTGAAATGTCATGAGAGGATTCTCGTAACTGGACTGTCCATATGCTATGGGCACACTTTAAAAAAAATGCATTCTGGTTTTAGCTCCACCAGTATTGCAATATGATTACCAGATCCAGTGATATTCCCTTAAATTAAAAGGGAGAATTCTACTAGAACCAGTAATATATCTACAAGCAGAATGAACTTTTTAAATGTGCCCACAGTGGATAGATGTAGTGTGTATGGGAGAAAGAAAAAAGGGAAGAAAAGGTGAGGGGATAGATGCAACATGTCACACGTACTTACAAGACAGGCAATATACAATGTGATAACGAGGAGGGTGGTAGTGAAATATTTGCAATGATGGTAAAGTAAATTAAAAACAAAGGAGAATTTGTAGTGGGCTTTAGCAATGGACCACCAGGAGTGGATGAGAGGAATATAAAAAATAAATAAATCCCAGAATAACTACTGGGGAGTTTAAAATCATAGGATACTGTACTCATGAGTGACTTTAGCCACCCAAACATCTGGTGGCTGACATAGATAGCAAAACATGGATCATCAAAGGCATCCCTAAATTATATAGAGGACAAACTCATGATCCAGAAACCAGGAAATCCAACCATAGGAAAAGCCATCCTGGATGTAGTTCTTATAAATAGGGAGGGAACGAATGAGAGTGTGAGGCCAAAAGAGCTTAGTGCAGCTAAGGTACTTGAATTTAACATAGTATGCATAGGACACTGGGTGGCTCACAGTTGAGTCCTCTAGGTCCAATTCTGAAAACACTTAATCATGTTTGGACCTGTATTCATTTAAACTTTGCCATTGATTTCTTTGGGACTACTCATATAAAAATGTGTAAGTGTCTGCAGAATCAGGGCCTTTGTCTCAACCAAAAAAAAAATGCTAAAAATAATGTAAACCTTGGGTAAAATTTTCAGAAGAGTCTATGTGATTTAGGAGCCCAAGTCCCATTTTCAAAAGTGACTCAGGCACTTAAGTCATTGAAAGCCAAGTTTTGAAAGTCATTTTTGAAAATGGGACCTAGGTGCTTTTGAAAATTCTACCCCTTGTCAGTATACTTATTGGTAAAAAGCAGACAAACGAAGGCTGACATGGAAAAGCTGAAATCTATATAAAACAGCAAATCCAGATTATATATATCTGTATGTCCTCTGAGAATTAGCTAATGAATTTACTAAACTAATGGCAATTATTTTTTAAAAGTCATGGACTGAAAAGTAACAAATGTAGTATCTATCTTTCAAAAAGAGTAAAATACAGCATTTCTGTCAACTATCATCTGTTAACCTCGTTGTTTTGAGATGGCAAAACAAAAAACAAATAAACTCCTGAACAACCAGCCACGTATCGGGAAAAAAATTCCAGCTGAATTTTCTAGTCTCTTCATTGATTTCATTGGGAGTTGGATAAGTCCCTTACAAAAGGCACACAAAATCACAAGGTCATATTTTCAACAAAATATTCCTTATTTTTCAATAAATAACATTTAAATAATTTAGCAGTAAATAACCAATACCTTAAACTGTTCACAGACTTATGTTTCTCTCCTGTACTTTACTACAGTACTTTGGATATTAGTGGATTCAGATTTGTAAAAACTCCTGGAGGAGTCTTTCTCAGTAGGTTAAAAAGAGCATGACTTGTTATTAGAAAATCTTTAAAATCACAGTTTTTGTATTTAAAGTCACAGCTGTGGCAAAGTCACAGCTGTGGCAAACCCACAGACAAACATCTGGTTAACTTAACTCCATCTTAAGGGCAACTGAACCATGAGGGCGGGGGAAAAAGCATTGACTTATAAAGAACAAGTCATGTCACACAAACATGATAGATTTTTGGATTGAACTATAAAATTAGTGGACAAAATTAATGCAACAGGTATAATGTATCTTGCCTTTAGTAAAGCCTCTTCTATGGTATCTTAAATTTTTTTGCCTGAATAGTTAAAAATTGGCTTGGATGTAAGGACTGTTGTATGGAATAAAAAGAGGCTGACTGGCCATAATAATAATAATAAAAAAAAGTAATGACAGCACTTAAAGTGACCTCAAAGAAATATTAAGTCAGTCACTGGCCAATGACAGATTTTCATTACAATATAACAAATGTTAGGGCTCAGACAGAGAGAGGGCATGATTCTGGTCTGCTTTGCAACATATGCAGCCATTTACGCTTGCACAAACTGAGTGCAAATTAAGAATAAAATACTATCGGGTCTTAACAGAACCACTTTACAGTCATTTTGCACAGGAATAAATGACTACACAAGATGCAATGTGGTGGGGAACCAGGCCCAGAATGGTTAAGTAGTCTCTGAGTGGGATGGGAAGCAGATGTAAGGATTTTCGCCTTCGTCTGTAGCATGGGGCATGGGTCACTTGCTGGAGGATTCTCTGCTCCTTGAAGTCTTTAAACCACGATTTGAGGACTTCAATAGCTCAGACATAGGTGAGAGGTTTTTCGCAGAAGTGGGTGGGTGAGATTCTGTGGCCTGCGTTGTACAGGAGGTCAGAGTAGATGATTGTAATGGTCCCTTCTGACCATAGTATCTATGAATCTATGAAACACTAGAGAGGAAAGGTCAAATGGATTAATACGTCAGTCACGGAGGTCAAGCTATCTGCATCAACCTGCATAGATGTAAGCTGGTAATGACCTGATAATGATGAGACAAGAGGGGTCTCACAAGGTGTTCCCCAAGTAGTAAATAGTAACTGAAAAACCAGAAGACAAAAGCATACCTGCGAGATTTATCTCCAATTTTACATGTACACAAAACATTTTCTCAGTGCTTGTGCCCTTCTCTTGGGCATATATAACATGGCACCATCATGAATCACCTCATGTCCAGAAAAGAACAGAAAACATACAGCTGTCGGGACAATTGATGCTGCATTCTCTATTTGCTGGTCAAATGCACACTCAGATTCTACCTGTCAGTGCCCTGGATGAAGGCAGTCATGCCTAGTGATTAGAGCAGGAGTCATTAGTCAGGAATCAGAGCCCAGGATCACAGGCAGGTCAGAGGCCCCAGATGCCAGAGCCAAGGTTCAGACCTGAAGTCACGAATTGGAGCTGAGGGTCAGGACTAGGTTACCAGAGCGAGGCAAGGCTGTGGCCAAGCTGGGCAGGAGCTATCGCAGCCATGGGCAAATGCTTTGAGCAGCCATTGAACTGCTGCTGGGCTTCAGAACTGGTCTGCTGACTCTTCCTACCAATCAGGTCGGGCAGTCAATCTGGCAGCCTACTACAGGCCATCTGTACTCATTAGGTTGCCTGGAGACTGGCTGTGCTGCAGGCCCTGACTCCTGCCCCACCATCCACCGTTTGCTAGCAACTGACCCAGCTCAGTGTTTTCTAATGTTTGAGCCAATTTTGTGACTCAGATAACCTAACCCACTTTAAGCCTTTGAAAACAGCAATGTAAGGAGGTTTAGGGAAGCTGTCTACTGGAGTGCAACAGACGTCGGTGTCATTTAACAAGAGAAATAGTGTTCCCATTGACATCAATGACAAAACTCTCACTGACTTCAGTGAGGTAAGGATTTCACCCAACATTTTTACTCATGATTTAGAGGAAGGTATAAATAATAACACATTCATTAAATTTGCAGATAATACTACTACTAATAATAATAATGAAAAAGGCAGTTGTTGTGAGCACCAGTGAAAACAAGGAAATAATGAAAAGGGATTTAGAGAGGTTAAAAATATAGGCAGGATACAAAAACAATTAATTCTAGAAAAATGCAAGCTAATAGTTTGGGGGGAACAATCCAAAACACAGTGATGTCACAGCAAGAAAAGCAGTAAAAGTGAAGCAAATGTAAGGTGACAGCATGCATCAAACTAGATGTCATCTTGCAGTGTAATAAGGTGGCCAAAAAAAGGAAGTATTATTTTGGGCTATATAGGAAGAGGCATGTAACAAGTTCAAGGACATGATAATCCCTTCTCTACACAGCTTTAGTGAGACTGCATCTAGGTTACTGCATAAAAGGGACACTGAAATCTACTGGATTGAACAAAAGTTTCCCAAACCAACTAGCTGAAACTTTGAAAAATGAGTCATTTAAAATTAGTCTGGGCAACCCAATGGAGTACATAACATAGAGAAAACATCCTGCAATTGCCACAGGGATGGATGAAAATGGCCCAACAGATTTTGTTCATCTCTAATTGTCTCTAATTTCCATCCAAACAAAGGAGTAGACATTAATATGGTTAATGAGAACAGACACAGATAGGATAAAAATGATCGAAATATAAACCCTTCTGTTTCCACCACTAATTGATGGGGATTAGGAAAAAAAGCTTCCCTATGAGCAGGTTATTCTGTAATTGTCCATTTTAGGGATTATTCATTCTTCCTCTGAAGCAACTGGTACTTGACAATGTCAGAGACATGACCCTGGACTGGATGGACGTTGGGTCTGATCCAGTATGGCAATACCTGTGTTCCTCTGAGTCACAGAAGACCCCTTTCAAGTGCTGGATTTAGGTTTGATGGAGGAAAGGGGGATTATTTTCTTGAAGGGAGAAAATCTACCAACATCTTTACAAATAATGGGGTCAGATCTTTCTTTCAGGCCTTGATTCAACAAAGCCCATAAGTGTATACTTAACATTAAGCATGACAGCAGTCCTACTGAAATCAATGGGATTAGTCATCTGTTTATGTGCTTGGCAGGACTGGGGCCTTAGCTACATCAGTATAAGTCTAAGTCAGAGGAGCCACTCCTGGTTTACACTGATGTAAATGAGAGCAGAATTCAGCTCATTGTTTACCACAGCCAGTGAAAAGTATACAACGACTGAAAGTTCTTAAAACATTTCCAGGCACTTTTCCCTCCTACATTTGCTAGTTAAGAACGATCTGCTATTAAAATTCCCCATTTATTCATAATATACAGACTTTTCACACCCAGCTTTATACCTTTAATGGAGTTATTCATTCAAGTAGGTCCCACTGTAATAAAACATATCACTTCCATTAAGGTAGTTACGACCTTCTGGCCATTGTTGTCTCCATTCAGGCTGCAGATGGGAGCACTCTTAGAGAAATTTCCCCTTTTCAACAGGCACGCATTGCTCTCAGCAGTGCTTAACTGTCGATTTTACTGGCAACCATAGCTGTTCTAAAAAAACCCCACAACAAAATAGAAAGCAGAGGACGGAGTGGGGAGAGAGGAATAAATAACTCATAGCAACAAATGGTCACCCTTCTAGTCAGGTTAATGGAAAGTTTGGGGAGAGGGACATTTTATTTTCTCTTTACTGCTGGTCCATGTTTTTGCTGTCTCTCTCCCTTTTAAGTTAAAACCTAGTGTCCTGGATTGATCCCAGGGTTCTTCTGCCTGGTTCTATCTATGAGGAAAGAAGAAATGAAGTTTTTCTCCCCTTCGATGGCTGATGGAGCATTCTGGCTTTTGTTTTGAATGTTTCATTGACATTAATGGGCAAACTGCTGAATCTAGATGATTAATTTTGTCTAGGATAGTTGGGGAGAATGGGATGGAGGGGAATGGGGCAGAGGGTTTTAGCAGATTTTTTTTTAACACTCAAATTAAGAGTTTACTGGTGAAAATGGCAAACTTACACCCTGGAGCAAATTAATCAGTAATTCCACCGTTATCGGTTTCTGGAGGATGGCTTAATTGTCTCAACACAAGATTTGAAATACCTCTGCTACCCAGAGTCATGGGTTCAAATCATGGCAGAGCTGTCACAGCCCCTCTTTGTTCTTTTGAGATAGATACATTGAAATCCACACAATTTTCAGTTTAAGTGGGTCTCTTGGGTGTGACGTTCAGAATTCAGGTTCTGTCTGCCTTTTATGGTTGTTAGATTTCCAGTGGTACTTTTCATATGGGTCTTCCCTGCAGAGCCAATGGCCAGTACTTCCTCTCCCCAACAGCTGCAGTAGCTGCATTTTATTGGTGCTGATTCTACACAGCTATGAAGTGCTTTGGAATGAAAGGTGCTGTATAAATATCTGTTATTATTCTGTACCCAGAAAGAAAAATTGGGACTTTTGTGCAGCTGTGCTGAAGAGCACAAAGCACTTCCCCTGGTATTGTGAAATGCAGCCTCATTTGCATCTCTGCAGTGTCTCCTGCTGTACACATTAAACTAGAGTGCCTGGTGCAGGAACAAAATCCTGATGGCCTTCACAGTGCCATGTTTAATAAAATTCTTCCTAAAGCTGTGCAAATCCTACAGGGTTTGGTTCACATAAGAACACATGAACTGCCATACACGATCAATCCAATGGTCCATCAAGAACAAAAGCCTATTTCCAGCAATTACTGGTTCCAGATGTTTCAGAAGAAGACATAAAGCCCCCTTAATGGCTAATTATGCAATAATGTGCTCAACAGAAGCCTGTACTTTGGTGCATGAGGGATTAGCGGTGAACAAAACCCTTAAGGTTTGTTGGAAGGTTTGAGTTTGATAAACAACCCCAGTGCTGACCTATTGGGGGCCACAATATTCCACCCCTCCAACACATACTAAAAAAGTGAATGGGGGGGGCCCTTTGTGCTGCTCGGGGCCCTAAACAATTGCTTCGTCTTCTTATTCCTAGTGCCAGCTCTGCCCAAAAAGAAAGAATCCCCCCAACTTTCCAGGCTGTAAAACACACACATCCAAGAAACCCATCTACTTTTGCCTCCAAGAGGAGGGAAGAACAAGATTGTCTCTTCCTCCTGCCTCCCAAGCCCAGCAAACCCTTCTGGAAACATTCACATGGAGTGGTGTTCCCCATGTTCCAACAGGCACTGTCACTGCATTTCATCCGAACGGTCCTGGGTGGTGTGGCCAGACAGAATCATTCCTTCCCATACTCAGGGGAACAGGATAGGAAAACCCTCCACTTCCCACTCCAGCCACTTTGCACAGAGCAGATAGCAATGGAACCCGCATGGATTCCCTAGAACCTTCAGGCAATTGGTCTTCATCTTTTAGTACATGATTGTTAGGTAGGACCTGAGAGTTGACTAGCAACCTTGTTAGGAGAAACTACAAACTTCTGCCTCTTAGTGCACAGCCACTGCAGTACAAGAGCATTTCCCTGACTTGCTGCTCCATGGAATTCAATTAGGATATTTTCTGACCCTCCCCAACAAAAGAGACACATTACGTAGGACGCACTCTGGTTGAAATTCCTCTGAAGGTCACAATATAGATGTGGCACTTCCATAGGCCAAGGGAGAAGGCCACCTAGCCCCAGGAGGCAGCAAAGAGGGAAAGAGGACACTGAGCACACTCTTGAAGACAGTAATGGTGTGTAGAGAGTCTCATGACATGTGGGAAGAGAGTGGCTGTTGGCCAGGAGGAGGGACGCCTGTTTGGAGAACATTCCTGTGGACTTTGCTGCGCAATTCCCCACTATTCAAATATCCTCCTCCCCACCACAACCAGTTCACAAACATAGTGAACATTCAACTCTGGCTTAGTTCAATTGGGTTCAAGGTCAACACAAAAGCTTCACTCAGCTCTGTTATTGCCAAGTGGGTTGCAGCTGGCAGCCCACGCTGTTCAAAGCAATAGGAGTAAAGCATATAGAAAAACATCCTGCCAGAAAGCAGTAAATAGAGAAAACCACTCTTGCTTGTCCCTACCCTAACACATTTACAGAAAACAACTGTCCTGTGACTGCCTTGAAGGGGCACCAGCAATTATTATGAACCATTAGAGCCCCACTTCACTGCAGGAAAGGTAACATTTTCACAGAGATCTCCTGCTCTCTCAAATTTAATGGGGATGAAATGAAAGAAAAGTCTCACAGTGCTCCGACACCCAGTCCTTTCAGTCATCAGAAAGAACAGCGTTATTAGGTTGTGGAGGGAACTCTGTCAAATTCTAGTTACTAGAGGGCTCCTGCAAAATAGATCTAGACGGGAAGAGTTTAGAAGAGCATGGGAGGAAAGAGAGGGAAGAGATTTGCAGGACTTTGAGGAATAACAGACTTCCTGATTTAGCTTGAGCTATTAGAATTGCTTCATATTTTTCTGAAACAAGTGTGAACTAAATCTCAGGGGGGTGCAGATATGTCCCCAAACTCTGTGCTACTCTAGCTGTGCTACTTAGGATAAGTCTAAGAGGACCAAATTCCATACCCAGTTACACGCATATATCTGAGAGCAGGGTCTGGCTCAAAGTTTCCATTATAAATCCCATGTTCCAGTTTTATATTTGGACTTTCAAATGTCATCAGCTGGATATGCTCTAAAGGATTTTTTAGGCTAGGCACAATACATTTCCAATAAGTTATTTTGATCAGTTTGCTGAAAATATCTATGCAGGGTACATACAAAAAGTTAAACTCTTCAGGATTTCCAAGGGTTTATTTTCCAAACTCAAGCCCACACTTCACCTTAAAAAGTGAATGTCTGAAGCTAGTCCTTTATGTATTATTCTCTTCTGGGTTTCTTTAGCAGTGCAAGCTAGCTTGCTGCATCTATGTGCTACTCATTAAATTCACCACCTTGCAGTTCCTGGGTGTTTGAGGAGGGACAGGTTGATGGGTTGGATCCTGGGTGATTGTGGTGTTATAATATGTAGTATAATATATCTGAATGCATCTGATGAAGTGAGCTGTAGCTCACGAAAGCTTATGTTCAAATAAATTTGTTAGTCTCTAAGGTGCCACAAGTACTCCTTTTCTTTTTGCGAATACATACTAACATGGCTGCTACTCTGAAACGTATCTGGGGAAGTGATTGATGGAGTATCTGGGGCAGTTTTAAGTGCTCTAGGGATGGTTACAGATAATGCAATAAGGCCCAGATTTTTAAAAGTATTTAGGTGTTGCTGTGTTCAGCATTGCAAGGCCTAACTGATTGAGGGGTCTAAATCTCATTTTCAAAAGTGATTTAGGCACTTAAGAGTTTAAATCCGATCATCTGTCAATGGGATTTTGGCTTCTGCATGCCTAAATCCCTTTTGAAAATGAGATTTAAACTCCTAAATTAATTAGGAGTTTCAACACCGAGAGCATAAATACCTTTAAAAATCTAGGCCTAAGTAGCTCATGTTAAATATCGTACACACTGTTGCTTTTAGAAAGTGTGAAGAGCCTGGAGTTCTAAAGAGGTGCTGGGAAAAATCTAAGTCAAATATATATCTCAATTATCCACTATCACTTAATTTTCCCCATATTAGGAATCTCAGCTAGCAGCAGCCTGATGTGACATACAGCATAGGAGGAAGTGAGCCTCAGAAGGCTTTTTTGCAGTATAGGAATCTGGGAAGAAGCCACAAGTGGCTGGCAGGCATCCTCCCCTCTGGAGAAAGTAAGGTAGTAGCGGATTGGGATTGAACAATCTCATTATGCTCTGCATACTCTTTAGCATGTCTGATCACCCAATGAAATGAGCCTATGCCAAGTCCCCCTAGAGTCAACTGGCATCTCCATATATGTATGATGTGCTCTGCTTCCTCCATGGCATATTTGAACTCATGTTCTCCTTGCTCACAAAATCTTTCCTGCAACTGCAAGACCTCCTCCTTCCATTCATGCCTTCATACACACACACACACACACACACACACATTCATTCTGCTTCTCAGGTAGCACTACTTTAAACATGCCCTCTCCAAGATGATTTTACGCACAGTACCACCTGCAGTGCAACTGCTATCATGAATCATGTAGAGTGGATTTTATGGCCTTTAAAGGAAAGTCAAAACAAGGATTGGCCTGCTACGTTGGGTGCCCATCACTGAATGGGAGAAGAGGCAATGATTCCTTCCATGTCTGAAGAAGGACTAGCAGGAGTAATTTCTGAGTGACTCATTTGCGCACACTCCGCCTTCCAGAAGGAAGAGAAACAGTGGAGAAGGGCAGAGAAATTTAATGTAGGACACTATCTCAGCTGCACCATTCAAATAAAGACACAGGAAAGTCTCCTTGGGTTAGCTATAGTTTCCCTCTGCAAGAAATGGAGACTTTTTCAGTACAGGTTGCTAGTCTTTTTAAAACTATAGCCCAAAGTAACATGGAAAAAAAATCAATATGGGATGTGAATATAGACAAGGCCATTTTTGTAATTAGCCATTTTCAAAACAAAGGGCATGAATAATGTAAGCATGAAGGTCTTTTTTATTTAATTTTTTCTTTAAACAGATTATGTTTCACATGGTTCAAAAGATTACCAAGCCAGAGAACAGTGCTCAGTATTGTACGGTGTATAAACAGCTGTGGCTAAGTCCATAGCAAAAGCTATCAAAGGGCTGAGCCAAAAAAATGGATTAGGCTATAAGGAGGAGAAAGAGGCATAACACTGTGTAATGATTACTTAGTTTTGCATTTGTCATTTAGTCTTTGTGCACATTATTCCAGCCTAACGAATAGGGTTTCTCCTTTCTCTTCAGCAGGTTTGCTCAAATTGCTGCTAGTAATACCTTGCCCTTTTAGGCCTTCTTTCTGCCAACATTAAGGGCCAGACTGTGACATGGACCACATGCCGGAAAGTAAGGAGTAAGGAGCACTTTTGTATATCAGGATGCCAGTTACCTAGCCCCTGTGTCTGGGTGTCTAGGAGTAAGCAGGACTACATTTTCTCCCTTGAGCAGGTGGGCAAGAAGGGTGGGGAACAGGTAGAGCCTTGGCTCCATTCCCTACTCATTGGCTGGAGTAACTGAGCCAGTGCAGGGTTAGATAATATTTTGCTAATGGTATAGGGCAGCCGAAAATTGCTATTCCCTGGGAGCAAGCAAGGTATTGAGATTCAGCGGTGTGTCTCAGAATGACGATGTTGAATCACTCTTCCTGGGGTGATGTAGCCTATGTCTCACCCCAGGCTCTGAATGTGTGCCAAAGGTAATAATCTAGCCCTAAGTAACTTGTCCTAGGTCACAGAGAAGGTTAGGTGGAGAGAGGAGAATATCAGACTGGAAGTTCTCACTCTCAGCCCTCTGTTAGAACCACTAGGTATTATGGTGACAGGTTTCAGAGTGGTAGCTGGGTTAGTCAGTATCAGACAGGCCAGTCCTCGCTTACAGACAGCCCCACAACCTGAAGCAAATACTCACCAGCCACCACACAACAAAAACAGTAACCCAGGAACCAAATCCTGCAACAAACCCCGGTGCCAACTCTGTCCACATATCTATTCAAGGAACACCATCATAGGACATAAACACATCAGCCACACTATCAGGAGCTCGTTCACCTGCACATCTCCCAATGTGATATGTACCAGCAAGGCCCCTCTGCCATGTACATTGGCCAAACTGGACAGTCTCTATGCAAAAAAATAAATAGACACAAATCTGATATCAGGAATTATAACGTTCAAAAACCAGTAGGAGAATACTTCAGTCTCCCTGGTCACTCAGTAACAGACTTAAAAGTGGCAATTCTTCAATAAAAAAACTTCAAAAACAGACTCCAATGTGAAACTGCTGACCTGGAATTAATTTGCAAACTGGACACCATCAAATTAGGCCTGAATAAAGAATGGGAGTGGATGGGTCATTACAAAAACTAATTTCCTCGTACTCATTTCCCCCTACGGTTACTCACACCTTCTTGTCAACTGTTTGAAATGGGCCACCCTCATTACCACTACAAAAGTGATTTTTCCTCCCTTGGTATTCTACTGTTAATTGAATTGTCTTGTTAGCACTGACCCCCTACTTGGTAAGGCAACTCCTATCTTTTCATGTATTGTGTATATATACCTGTATAGATTCCATGCATCTGATGAAGTGGGTTTTAGTCCATGAAAGCTTATGCCCAAATAAATTTATTAGTCTCTAAGATGCCACAAGGACTCATCATTGTTTTAGGTATTATGGGTAAAACTTTCAAAAATGCCTAGGAGCCTCATTTACAAAGTTATTTAGGCACCTTAAAGATGCAGAGAGGAGCCCAGTGGGATTGAAAAAAAGTGACTATGAAGGTACACTGCACTTGCTTAGGTGCTTTTGAAAATCCCACTAGGTACCTACCTGCATCTTTTGACACCTAAACACCTTTGCCAATCTATTCCTTGGTGACTTGGGCACTTATAAACCTAAGTCTCATTGTCTATCACAAGACTTAAGGGGAGATCTTCAAAGTCACAAATGACACTTAGGCACCTAACTGTATGTGCCTAAATACCATCTGGGCCTTTGAAAGTCTCTCCCTTAGGTTCCAAAGTGCTTAACTCTCTTTTGAAAATGGGGCTTAGTCTCCTTTAATCACTAAGGCGCTTCTGAAAATTTTACCTAACCTCAGACTCTGTCCACATTCTGAATCATATTTTAGTGAGTTAACTAGCAAGTACTTTTCATTTTCCTGTATTAAAATGGGCTCTTATTTCATAAAATGATAACTTGGTAGAAATTTGATGGTGATGATAATAGTTAATCATTTGAACAGGCTATCAGAGGGCTGGCGTCATAATCCTGGCTTAACACTTAGCATGTCCTCCCCTCAGCTTCACATCTGGTTTCAGAGACTTGTGTCAAGACTGCAGCAAGCTGGGAGCCCTGGAGGGAAGGAATTTCTTCCAGTGCTGGCCCTCTTTAGAGTAGGTCTTCTGAAGAGGAAGGCATGGGCCTGGTGAGGGGTGTATGAGGCTCAGCTGGAAAGTGCCTCCCATTTGGCTGGGAAAGTGGCAGGGAATTCTAGAGAGGTGATATGCTGACGAAGTAGCTTGAACCTGGACAGGAGCACAGGCACACAGGTTTGGCAAGCCTGTGCTAATTGTGATATGTAGCCTCAGCTCTGAATAGGGGGTAGCATGGAGCTGCAGTGACTCAAGGGAAGCAGCCATGCCTCAAAATGGTGCTCTCTGGTGGGCACAGGAGGCAATGCACAGGCTATAGCTTCCCTATGGATGATCCAATGTACCCTCTTATCCTTTCCCAACCACTTCTTCCTCCACTGGGATTTGTGTTCCCCAGGGTAGCATGGAGCATGCAGCCCTTTTCCCTCCTCTATTCAACTGTGCAAAGGCCCTTTACAACAGGTTACCAGACTCTCTTCCTGCTGCACTTAATTCTTGCTATTCATTATTCTCACTTCTAACTTGGATTCTGCCTCCCCTCAGCTTGAAAGCTTATTACAGAACCTATAAAGAGCAAATATCAGAGCTGGCTCTGTGGCCAGGTTATCCTCAGCTCTCACCTGTGTCTGCTTTAAAACCAATAAGCAGCCTCAACACAATTGGCTTTGCATAAATATCTGCTGATCAGAGATTGTAGTTAGTATATTTTCTCGGTCCCGTTCTCCATAATTAGTGCTCAAGCAAATGCACTGCAAGTAGAGTCTTTTACCTCATGTTCTCCTTCCTGTGAACTGTCAAATACATTTCGTAGACTCTTCCCTGGGGAACAGCCCCAGCAGGGATCAACAAACTTACGCCTGTAAAACAGAAGAGACAAATAAAAGGAAATGGAGAAAGAAAGGCAACCAGGTCTCTAACGAAGAATGACCGGGGATTTGATGACGAAGCCCTACATGCCATATTCCCAATCAATCCCCAAGAAATAAGGTAATATTTACTGTCGCCCTGGCTTGTGTATCTGTCACTTGATTGGTTACCGGTGCCTCCCATGTGTCTGTTTTGAATTACTGGAGTGGAGAACTGGATATTTTCCCTCCCCCTTTGTTTTATTTAAGGAACAAACAGATGGTTACTCTGTTGCTTACTTTGTAAAATGGGGAAAACCAACAATTCTGTCTAAAATTTCAAACCACTGCAAGGGAACATCTCTTCCCAGGCATTTCTTTTTTAATAAAAACAACAAAACCCGAAAACAGCAGAATACTGGCCCAGGAAACAGCAAGAGCCATTTCTTTCTGGGAGGAGCTGGTCATGTGGTCAGCATCCAGTGTTTAGATGTACTTAACTTCTAACTACCCAATAGTTAGGACAAAATGGGGACACTTGACATCCCTTATATGCCCATTCATAAAGAGTGGTCCAGAATTCCAATACCCAATCTTGGCCAGTCAAGTCTGCCCTGCACTGAACACAAGTTAGTGGCAATTAGTGATGCATTTGATTGCAGTGCATTGTGCCTTCATGATGGCAGTTTCACAAATGTAGTGATTGGCTCCCCAGAAAATGGACAGTTCTTTTTACCACGAGGCACAAGTACTCAGTAGTTCACAGAGCCAGGAAATTCTGGACCAGCTGCCATTGCTGAACTGGAGCGATCAGTAATCTATGGTAGGGATTTTAGTTTCTCCTGCATAAAATTATAACTGGACAGCTAAAGCAAACCTATGAACAGAATATTCACAAGGGTGTGTGTGTGTGTGTGGGGGGGAAATGGCCTTACAAAATGATTTACTGGACAGTCCTAATCAATATATGAATAGTTTGGGCCTGGCTACATGAGACCACCTCTCTCTCCATGCAGTACATCCACTTTTGTGACCAGTGGATGTGCTTGAGCTGGAGTCCCTCCCCACTGTTTTAAAAGGGAAGGTACAGCTGGCAGGCTGTTTTTCATGAATGTCTTTTGACTTTGGAACTTGTTTCCCTGTAGGTCTATCACAGCCCAGGTACATTAAGCTTCTGGGCATGCTGCCTCACCCGTGTATTTCCTCAGATGTGCAGGGAGGGATTATAGGGACTTTTGACTCTTAATTGGTAGGTAAATATTACTGGAAGCCCACCGTATTGGGTTAGAAATGATGGATATATTTGTTCCTGTTTGTTTTAATTATTTTTAAAGTGCCCCTAGCAATAGATATGTACTACTTCACCTACAAACTGAAGTTAATATGTGAATTAAATTATATATGTCTAACAGACTTTGGAGCACATGTGGAAAGCACAGTGTAAAGTAACCTGAGAATGAACTGGACCTCTAAACTAGAAGAGCCTGAACTTCAGGTCTACAGCACTATAGACTAGATTTTGAGCAGAGCTCAGCACACCACAATCAGGCCAGATTTTGTTTTTCTCCAGAACAGCTCAGCACCCATTTAGGCCCCTAAATGAAACAGATTAGATTTTCAGAAGCATTCAGCATCCAGTAAGAAGAATAGGGATCACCAGAAGCTAAGGGGTTTTGGAAATCTAACCATTTCATTTGGTGTCTAAATAGGAATGCAGTTGTGTTTTTTGTTTGTTTATTTTAAATCTGGTCCTGGTTGCAGGTGCTGAGCACTTAAGAAGCTGGCCCTGAATGTGGTGAAGATTTGGTATTCTACCAGATTTGAATATCCACCCCAGCCCACTTCTCTTAATAGCCCATCACACTGAAGCTGGATGAACTGAAAATTTTGGTTAACTGGAGTCCTACTATCCAGCTAAATAACAGTGTAGCCATTTTCCAAGCTGTAAACAGAACCTAGTTTTTTTCACCTTTACTAACTTGTGCAGTTCCTGAAAAGCTTCTAATAAAGAAATATGAAAAAGACACACATAATGTCCTGGTTTCCTTTGCCATGTAATCTGTGTTAGGCAAATTATTCAATCACCTGGAGAAAATTAGTATTCTGCTGTCTTGCTTCAGCATTGCACAGTCTGCAGAACACTGGAACTGGAACAACTGATTTGTTTTCTAATTAATTTGTCCTTTTTATGTACGATAACAAAAGTGAGTCTTTCTGGCTTGAAGTTGGATTGTTTGGATTTTGGGGCGAATCTATATGAAAGGAAAAGATCAAGGATGCTGAATCCCACTTCACACAGGGAAGTTCTGAGTCTAATATTTCTGAAGGAAGTGATCACAGTCTTCTGATCTGTTGTTAAAGAAGGCCAGGACTTTTGGGAAAGGATATGTGAAATAGCTGAGTAAACCTGAATGGAAAAAAAATGCTGTTTGAGCTAAACATAGAAAAGGCAAATTCCAAGCAGCGACCTTGTTTTTTCTGCCTAAAAGAACAGATCGAAGGCATTGCTTAAAACCACCAAACCACCACCACTTTTGAAATCTCACTAGATACTTCTGAAGCTGATAAGTGCAGTACTTACCTGAATTGGGAATAATCAGGTGACCCCCAAGGGAGTTGAAGGTGCCAAAAGCAGTGCATGATGGGTCTGTTTGCCGAGCAAGACTCTGGTTCTTCATGTTCAGGGTCTCGTTTTCCAGCAGAGACTGAGTTATCTGTGGGGATAACTTGGATGAGAAGTCAGACAGGTCATCCTGTGGAGTGACTGCACTCGAGGTACTATAGACCTTGATCTTCAGGTTGGGCAGTGGATCAAGGATTGGAGAGTTGGTCATTGGGATTTTATCAGAGACATCATGCAAGGCGTAGACAGGACCTCTGTACATGGCTGCAGCAGATGTGAGGTCTGGTGGCACTGCCAGGAGATCTGTGTTGGAAATGAGAAAAAACAACACAGTGTTACCCATGGCTGTATCCCCATCACTGAGGACTTCCTTCCGGGTGAAGATTTAGTGGTTCCATTCTATTTGTGTCTTCATAATGAAGGGAATGATGAGAAAAGCCCTAACGGACTAATACTCTTCTCCTTTTGTATCAATCCACACATCTCCAGGGGTTTACATAGGCCCTATTGCTATAGAATCTAATTGCTGCACAAAACTGAAGTGCAACCCTACTCCAAGGATTTTTAACATGTATTCTTTTCCAGTCTGCACTCTGACTTCAAATATGACATGCCAGGCCTCAGTACAAAAGATTCACTATTACAAAACCAGTTGTATTAATTAATGTTCCTCCCATAAATGCTAAGTATGAGAATCATTAACCTATTTATTCAACCAGTCCAAAGACAGAATGATAGAAAGAAGAGATAGAAAAGACCGATGGGGGGATTTCCTCGTCACCCACAGCCAGTGCAGGACTGTCACCAATGGTATGTTGTACAGTGCCTTCTGCAGCTTAGCTTTAAACAAATCCTTGGCAAAGCAAGTGCTGCTCCTACTACTCTCCTAGCCGGTTTCACTTTTTTCTTGATGTAACTTTAATACACAAAGAATGACATCAAAAGCCAGAAGTTTCAGCCCAAATGTGTAGCTTCCAAGAGCCAGTCTTGGCTTTGTGTGTTCATTTTCTGTCCAATGATGTCTGCAAATAATTATGCTATTATTAACTGGTGACAGAAATTTTGACCATTATATTATGTTTTCCACCCACTGAATCTTGCGCCTTGTTTACCAAGAGCAATGTTTCATATCTGAGTAGTAAATACCTCCCACACCTCTCTCTCCATGCAGACAGAGAGGTCACAGTAAATATGATTATCAGACAGTAAAATGGGAAATATAATGTGATGGAATTATTTTATTAGAGTATTATTCTAAGACATGGTAGAATGAATCCTGTTTCTGTTGTAGCCAATGATGTATTTGCCACTGACTTATATACAAACCTTTATTTCTACATGTCTCTGTGTCTCTCTCTCACTCTTTTCTCCTGAAGTTTATATTCCTCTGTTTCATGCTCTAGAGTAGGTCTGAAAAATCCCAGCGCAAGTTTTTAGCACTTGAATATAAGAAATAAATGAGCATAACCTTTCTTTTTTCTATGAAGGGACAACTAGCATCTAGCAAATATAATTCATACAACCCTGAAGACCATTTCCTTACTGCATCTGCCTGAATTGATCTACATGAAATGAAATGACAACTAACCTTGTCTTGCAGCCTTGATGTTAACGGGCTGGAATCCGCCATTTAGTGCTGAGGAGTCTATAATATCTGACTCAAAGTCACGGTGGTTCTTCCGGTACACAAACAGTGCCACAATCACTGAAATAGCTAGGCACACGATTACAGCTATCACAATGCCAACATAGAGAGCTACGTCATCTGAGTCAGGAGCAGCTGGAGGGACAAAAGGATGAAACATTGTTCAGTGGTATCTGGTCATAGGAATTTCCAAGAATATACATCCATATTACTGTCATTTCCTTCAGACATTTGTTACTTTTTTTATAGGTTAACTGAAAATCCATCTCCAAAGCTGTATAACAGGGCTGTTCCCTTTCAGTGGAAAAATTATCCTAGATTTTTCTTAGATATTTTCTCTTGCTTTATATAGCTATCGATCTAGTAACTAGGCAGCATAACAAACCATTTATAACGAGACTTATAAAGCAAATTTAGCTAAACGGGCTATAACACCATAGCAATTCCTGGCAAAAAATTCAATGTTAATTTAGTGGTACATTGGATAACAAAAAGATTTTTTACTTCATGTCTTACTTTAAAAATAAAAGACCACTTTTTGTGGACACGCCTGACATGTCCTGATAATGTGTGAGTACTGAGTTAGAATATTTTTCTAAATGTAATATTCCAAGTCATTAGTTTCTTTCCAGAGCATGTCCTACCTCCCCCTACACCCCATTTGAGACAAAAATCCTGCAAAAACAGAGCAAAACAAATGCTGAGATCTCATTAGTGGAATGAGACAAATGCTTGGACAAATGCTGAAGCAAGCACCATTTACTGAAAGCAAAATTCAACAAGGAATACCGTAATTTACAAAAGGCAGTCAAAATCACTGTAGCTCTCCTTTGGGAACAAGGCCTGCCCATGAGATTTTTGCTATCTGTTTCTACCATAACTTCTGAGCTAATCCCAGGGTAATACCTAGCACCACTTTCTACCAGATATGTTTCCAAAAGGCCTGAATACATGATCAAAAATTGATGTGTTGTGTGTGTAGCAAAATATTCCACTATTAGAGGAAGCATACAGAGCGAAGAAACTGCAAACAGATCAAATCTTTCTCATGCACCATTTTGGTTTAATTTAGAGCATGTGAAAGAATTTTTTTGTTCTCTGCTTTCCCAAGGTGTAAGCCAGTCTCCCTTGCAGGTGAGATATGGCAGATGTTGAAAGGGACTCGTTAAACTATCTGCTCTTAGCTATTATGTATTCTTAAAATCTCCATTGTTCAAAATGCAAACCACTTTTGTCCATCAACAGCTTCTCAGGAAGCAGAACTCTGAGTTCAGCCTGAAGATGCTATATCTCCTCCATATTCTCTCTCTTTTTTTAACCAAACATTTATAATAATTTCATATTTGACAGTTTCCTACTCCTCCTTAGATATGAATAGGTTTCTCCTTTTGATTTCTGGCTTTCAAGCACCAGCTAATCCCCTTTCCTTTATCCATCTATTAATGTTGACAGTCATCATGCCACATGAGCTGATTGCAATGTTGTTGTAGTCGTGTCAGTCCTAGGATATGAGAGAGACAAGGTGGGTGAGGTAATATCTTCTATTGAACCATTGTCTGTTGGTGGAAGAGACAAACTTTCAAGCTAAATAGACTTGAAGCCTGAAGAAGAGTTCTGTGTAGTTAGAAAGCTTGTCTCTTCCACCCACAGAAGTTGGTCCAATAAAAGATATGAACTCACCGACTTTATTTCTCTCACATGAGTCTATTGACAATTATAACACTGCTACTCCTTCCCTCCCAAGCAAGCAGGATGCAACTCATGCTGTACATTAGGCCCCTCTTTCCCAATGCACATGTAGCGGGGCTACAAGTAAATCTTGAACCAAGTAACAGCATCGCATCAGTAACCAGAAACATAAAATCAAACATTAAACTTACAAGAAAATCCATATTCATTCTGGGTTCTCTGTTCAGTTGAAATAGGATAAATGAAACCTTAAAAAGAAAGAAATTAAACAAAAATGGGAACAAAATCAAATTAATGAGGGGAACCAAAAAAAGGAAAGCATGAAAAATAGTTTAATTAAAAAAAAAAAAGAAGGAAAAGAAACCCATGGTACTTTACAATTCTGATTCAGCACAGAATTATGATTTTGCATCTCCTGTCTGCTCCAGAGCCTCACTAAGAATTAATAAGTAGGCAGATTGAATTTCAGAGCCAAAATCGGTCTCGAGTCACTAACTTTGGAGTGCTTAAAGTCTTTCTTTTATTGAGCATAAACTCTAATGGATCTAATTTATTTCAGACATCAAGCATCATTAGCATATGGAAAGTCTTTTTTCCCTACCCCTGCCATATGGTTTAATTCCCAGGACATTTTCAGTAGGGCTCTAAACAGTTTTTTTTATTTAATTATAGTGGCTTGCTGTTGGTCTAATAGAGCTAAAGGAGACTTGTCATCATTGGTCAGAGGTTAAATACCCATTTGCTGAGCAAAGCCCATACAAAAACCCTCTTTCTGGATTTCCTTGGAATTATTTTATCCTGTCTCTAATAGGAATCCAATAGGAATTCCACAGGGTGCAAGCAAATTGAACTGAAAACTGAATGCGTTCAATTTGAAATCATTATAAAATCAATAGAGGACCTGGGGTCAGAAAGTTATTTATTTTAAATCTTTGAAGGCATAGTGTAATATTGATAAAATCGTAACATAATTCAGTTTTATTCCAAAACAGATCAACAGTAACAGTATCTCTTTCTTTCTTTTATTCCTTTTCCAGCTCCTACAATAATATAGTAGCACTTTTTCTCTTCCAGTTGCTCTAGCTGGTTTGCATCATAACCCTATGAAGTAGGCATTTATTTTATTCCCTTTTTACCATTGCAGAAAATGCGTCAGAGGGTCCAAGACTGATCCCATGGAAGTCAATGATGTCTGGAGAGGTAAATGACATGCCCCAGGCAACAGAGGGAATCATTGTCTGAGCTGAAATTAGAACTCCAGAGGGCCTGACTCCCTTTCCTGTGCTCAGGCTGTGGCACTTTTAAAGCTATACTATAAAAATACCAAGTGTTTACGACAGCTAACTACCTGTCACATAACAATGTCGTTAACTGAAATACTAGAGGCAAGCTGAGGTATTCTTTATGACAGAGGCGCTTTGCTGCAGCACCATGGGACAGCATTATGTTTTACTTCCCAGCAATGATTCCAGGCTTGTGCTTACTTTTATAAATATTATATTCCTCACTCATTTGTATGATTCCTTGAGGCAGGTTTGCCTGTTTGCATTTTTAACATGCATACTTGATCTTTAGTAAGAATTGTTTCTCTCCCGTACTAGTGAACTCAGAACACTGGAGTTTAGGACATGAAAAGGATGCAAGGAGATAAGAGAGACAAGGTGGGTGAGTTAATATCTTGTATTGAACCAACTTCTGTTGGTGGGAGAGACAAGCTTTTGAGCTTCCAAAGAGCTCTTCTTAAGGAGAGAAGTCAGGAAAGCAACTGCTGAAAGTCTGGGGCAGTGAGAGCACAGTTAGTCAGTCCATGGTTGGGAAACCATCAGTTCATGCTCGTGTTTGAAGCTGCACCAGCGTCACCATGCAATATGCAAATTTCAGGGATTTGGTGGAAATCTGAAGACATTTTGGTCTATTGTGGGGAGGTGATACAGAACTGAATTTGCTCTCAGTGACACTGGTGTTACATCAGTGGAATTGCGCGGGATTTATTAAACTCAGTGAGAGAAGAATTTGGTCTTAGATGTCCTCCCTGCTGCAGACAAAGATGCCTTCTGGAATCCAGCCAATAGATGGAGCTATAACAAGAAAATTCCCTGAAAGTCAAAAAAATGATGCTGCATTAAAGGGGAACTGAGAAGCTGGTTTTCGTTTTGTTTTAACCGGGCAAGTTTTGAGTTCAGGTTCCTATGTTACCCTTGCTATGGTTGATGAGATATAATAACTACCCCTCAAAAGAGACCAAATAGCCGCAGAACTTGCACTGTTCTAGGCATTACTGATAGAATCATCTGAGGTTGGGGAAACACAGCAACCTGAATTCAGGTCTTTGTGGGTAAGTAAACACAGAGATGATTTTAAATATTCTGGGTCAAATTTATCCTGATGTGACTACACCATAGATTTCTATTTGTTAAAAATATTTATTTGCAACTGCTAACTCTATATACACTCTGCCACCGATTAATTTAAAACTGTACAACTTTTATGAAAAGGCAGCTACATCATATTGGCATCCTCTTATCCAGAAGATCGGCTTTATGTGAGTATTGAAAGTCCTATCTATTTACTTAAATGGAAAAAATAAACCTTTACTGCTTGCTAGGCCTGCTAGCCGTTCAAAGCCAATACATCGAAGACAAAGCAGCTAGATTCTATTCCCTCCTGTGCATCAGCAACTGAACTGGTTACTAAATTCCAATCAGCCGCATCTGTGCAAACCCACAGTGGCTTGCACAGGTACCAGTGAAGGCATAATTTAGGCCTGCAGAATTTTCATTCTTGTTTATGACATTTATTCCAGGCTTGACCAGAGTCCAGGTTGAATTTTGCAGAAGAATTGAGCATAACTGGTTTGGAAATCGTTGAGAGATAATAAGCATGGAGCCCTCCTGTGCCATTTTTACAGAGTCACAATTCAAAGTAAAACTGCACTTTTAAACAGCTTTAAAAAAAAAGAGCTTTTCCCTTCACTTTTAACAGAGGGAGAGAATTCAAATGGCAGAGACAAGCAGAAGGCTCGAGGGCATACTCTGATGACGGTGGCAGTGGGGGATATCAGATTATTGCCACCCTCCCAGAATGACAACATGGGTATCTCTTTAGACTGTTGGTTTTCATGCTGGCCCATCTGATCCCACTCTCAAACAACGAGCAAGGACATTCTCTTCAGATAATGAGGCAAACCCGCTGAGATTAGTACCTGTGATAATGAAAAATGGTTTCCCTCCCATCTTCAGAGAGAGTGCCATGCAAAATGCTATTCCCCCCCGCCCCCCACCGGTTGTATCAGTAGTGCTGTTTGCCAAGTACCTAAGGGACTTCTACTGGTATTATGAAAATTGTAAATGAGGCGAACTAAGAAAGGTGCTGTTAACAGGCTTTGACTCTCCTGCTGGTGCTGCTGACTCATGCATTGAACAGCTGGTTTCACAGTCAGTAACTTGCTTTGAGGAAAGTAACTTAAGCCTCTTCACATGGCTTGTTATAAAATGTAACATTTCCAAAGGTTCTTTTGGTGCTTTGTTGTTTATTTCTTGTGTGTGTGTTACTGCTGGAAGAATAAAAATACGAATAATTGTACTTTACACTTACATAGGCCCTTCCATCTGAAGATCTCAGATGCTTTGCAAAGTGAGGTATTTATTATTCCCATTTTACATACAGAAAATAGTAACACAGAGAGGTTAATTGACTAGCCCAAAGTCACACACGGCGAGTCAGTCAGAGGCCATGTCTACACACTGAAATTGCACTGATGCGACTAAATTCATTTCTAAATTGATTTAATTAAATTGGTGCAACTCCCTTGAGTTTACAGCCTGCTCTATACACAGTTTTTGTACCAGTATATCTATTTCAGTGGAAGTGATGAGGGGTGAGGTTTTTTGTTTGTTTTGTTTTGTTTTAAACCTGAAACAGTTATAAAGGTGCCTTATACCATAATAACTTATTTCCTTTCCCCTACAGGAATAGCAATACTGATATAAACATCCTTTATACTGATATAATCCACTAGGGGGTTGTACTGGTCTAGTTAACTTTTGTACATAGAAAGACCTTTGACTGCCTTATATCCACTGAGACTAATTAAATTTCACAGGTTTCAGAGTAGCAGCCGTGTTAGTCTGTATTCGCAAAAAGAAAAGGAGTACTTGTGGCACCTTAGAGACTAACAAATTTATTAGAGCATAAGCTTTCGTGAGCTACAGCTCACTTCATCGGATGCATTTGGTGGAAAAAAACAGAGGAGAGATTTATATACACACACACAGAGAACATGAAACAATGGGTTTATCATACACACTGTAAGGAGAGTGATCACTTAAGATAAGCCATCACCAACAGCAGGGGGGGGAAGGAGGAAAACCTTTCATGGTGACAAGCAGGTAGGCTAATTCCAGCAGTTAACAAGAATATCAGAGGAACAGTGGGGGGTGGGGTGGGAGGGAGAAATACCATGGGGAAATAGTTTTACTTTGTGTAATGACTCATCCATTCCCAGTCTCTATTCAAGCCTAAGTTAATTGTATCCAGTTTGCAAATTAATTCCAATTCAGCAGTCTCTCCTTGGAGTCTGTTTTTGAAGCTTTTTTGTTGAAGTATAGCCACTCTTAGGTCTGTGATCGAGTGACCAGAGAGATTGAAGTGTTCTCCAACTGGTTTTTGAATGTTATAATTCTTGACGTCTGATTTGTGTCCATTCATTCTTTTACGTAGAGACTGTCCAGTTTGGCCAATGTACATGGCAGAGGGGCATTGCTGGCACATGATGGCATATATCACATTGGTAGATGCGCAGGTGAACGAGCCTCTGATAGTGTGGCTGATGTGATTAGGCCCTATGATGGTATCCCCTGAATAGATATGTGGACAGAGTTGGCAACGGGCTTTGTTGCAAGGATAGGTTCCTGGGTTAGTGGTTCTGTTGTGTGGTGTGTGGTTGCTGGTGAGTATTTGCTTCAGATTGGGGGGCTGTCTGTAAGCAAGGACTGGTCTGTCTCCCAAGATCTGAGAGAGCGATGGCTCGTCCTTCAGGATAGGTTGTAGATCCTTGATGATGCGTTGGAGGGGTTTTAGTTGGGGGCTGAAGGTGATGGCTAGTGGCGTTCTGTTGTTTTCTTTGTTGGGCCTGTCCTGTAGTAGGTGACTTCTGGGTACTCTTTGTGCCAGCAATGCGCCTCTGCCATGTACATTGGCCAAACTGGACAGTCTCTACGTAAAAGAATGAATGGACACAAATCAGACGTCAAGAATTATAACATTCAAAAACCAGTTGGAGAACACTTCAATCTCTCTGGTCACTCGATCACAGACCTAAGAGTGGCTATACTTCAACAAAAAAGCTTCAAAAACAGACTCCAACGAGAGACTGCTGAATTGGAATTAATTTGCAAACTGGATACAATTAACTTAGGCTTGAATAGAGACTGGGAATGGATGAGTCATTACACAAAGTAAAACTATTTCCCCATGGTATTTCTCCCTCCCACCCCACCCCCCACTGTTCCTCTGATATTCTTGTTAACTGCTGGAATTAGCCTACCTGCTTGTCACCATGAAAGGTTTTCCTCCTTCCCCCCCCTGCTGTTGGTGATGGCTTATCTTAAGTGATCACTCTCCTTACAGTGTGTATGATAAACCCATTGTTTCATGTTCTCTGTGTGTGTGTATATAAATCTCTCCTCTGTTTTTTCCACCAAATGCATCCGATGAAGTGAGCTGTAGCTCACGAAAGCTTATGCTCTAATAAATTTGTTAGTCTCTAAGGTGCCACAAGTACTCCTTTTCTTTTTAATTAAATTTCAATATCAGTCATTCTGAAACCTATGTAAGGGGTTGCATAGATTTAACTAAATAGATTTAGAAACTGATTTAATTAAATCAGTGCAATTGGTAATGTAGATATGCTCCAAAAGTCAGAAATAGAACCCAAGTATCCTGACTCCCTTTCTCCTGCTCTGACCTCCAGGAAGCAGATTCATGCCAAAGTAATAGGTAAATGACACCAAGGTGTAACTAAGTGGACAAAATTTCTGGATGTGTGGTACCCTGGCAGCTTGACTTCGTGGGAAGGTAGTAGAATTAATAAGCAGAGAGAGGATTTCTCTTCATGTGGCAAAAAGTCCCCTAAAATAATTTACCTGCAGAGGAGAAGAAAAGTCCACTCCATGCAAAAGATACTTTGGTTTTTTTTTTTTTAATTGAGATGGGTTATTTGGGGAATGGAAAAATTCATCAGTCTGAAAGCTAATAATGCAAAAAGTTATGACACTCATCCTTTTTCAAAATTTCCAGAGATGTCCATAGTAGCCAACCTAGCATCTCTGAATTTTTGGTCTACACTAATCATTACTGGGAAGTGGACTTATATACTACTACATCATGTTACATCCTTTGTAACCTCAGGATTAGACTACTGCGGTCTACATGGAGCTATAGTTTAAGACCATTTGGAAACTACAGCTGGTGCAAAACTCAGCAGCCCACTTGCTAAATAGATATCTCTTTGCAAGCATATTAACTTCTGCTCTATTATTAAATATTAATTAATTATTATTATTATTTATTTGCATTGAAGTACCACCTGGGAGCCAGTCATGGGTCAGGACCCCACTGTGTCAGTCTCTATACAAACACAAAACAAAAAGAGGGCCCCTGCCCTAATGTATGCTGTATGAACTACACTAGCTATCTATTGGTTCAGGGATTGATTCTGAGCTGTAGATTTTTATCTATGTCACCCGAAAACTACTTGAGACATTACCTATCTAGGAGATGGCCTCTCTCCCCATGGTATAAAACAAGACATACTGCTGGGAGCGCCTTTGGAACATTCTTCACTCTTTGGTCCATAATAGAATTTTTAACCTCCAGGGAATATTGCAAGGCGCATCTTTTCTCCCTTCCCCGCAGGGAGTTGGGTGAGGCTGGGGAGTGGTTGGGGGAGCACTCTTTGGTGATTTTGTTAATGGGTCTTATTAAATATTTGTTATATTTATGCTGCTGCTAGGATAATTCTGTCTGCAGGTAATTGCTAGGGTCCCTTTTTTTATGAGATGTATTTTAAGAGTTCTCGTGGTCACCCAGGGCTTATGATCGGCACTTTTAATTTGTATAGCACAAACTTGAATAAATCAAGTATCCAACATCTATCTGTTCACTTTAATGCACTCTATCTGAATCTGTCATGAGCCATCTTTAAACTGCAGATGCTCTGTACTTTACCTTACACATAAGGCTTCAAATGTAACGAATGGTCATAAAGTTACGCTGTCCTTTTAAAAATCCAGCCACACTGTCTGTCTCCAATGCCCTCATGTGGCAGTGAACTCAACAGATGGATTTATAAGTTGATGTAACAGTATTTCCTTTTCTGGACTCCAGAGTTACTGCCCTTTAATCTCATCAAGGTGGAGAAGAGAAACGTGAGCATTTAATCCCTGCTCTTTCTTTCTCTGCTTTGACACAGTAATGCAGAATTGTAAATGGAAGAGTAATATGTCTTTACTGATAGGTCAATGCATTCTGAATCATGAAGGTGTGATGGACACATTTTCAAACCAAGGTACTTAAACACAACATGCAAAGTCCAAATATGGTCACTCAAATCAGCACTTAAGTAATACAAAATGGGCATGTAGGCGGGGTGAAAGCAAGTCGAGTGACTTACCAGTACTCTGGGACCAGCTCTGGCTCCTGGAAGGGGCGGGGCCTAGGACGGAAGGGGCGGGGTTGAGGGGGTCAGAGCCAGCCCCAGCCCACCCTGTAAAGTAAGTGCCCCCCCACCGAGGTAGCAGCAGCAGCCCAGGGCTCCGGGGGCTATTTAAAAGGCCCAGGACTCCCCTCTTTTACCGCCTTGGCCCTTTAAATAGCCGCCGGAGTCCTGGGGAAGCGGTGGGGCTCCAGTGGCTATTTAAAGGGCCCGGGTGGAAGAAGCAGGGGAGCCCCAGGCCCTTTAAATAGCTGCTGGAGCCCTGCAGCCGCTACCCCAGGGCTCCAGCAGCAGGGCTCTGGAGGCAATTTAAAGGGCCTGGGGCTCCAGCCACTGCTGGGAGCCCCAGGCCCTTTAAATTGCCCCCTGGGGAAGCCGGGTTGCCCCAGTATGGTGCACCGGCTCTTGCCGGTATGCGGTACCAGGGAGTACCGGCTTACTTTCACCTCTGCATGTAGGTACATAACTTCCAATTTCAGTGTCTAAGGGCAGGATTTGATATTCTCTTAAGGGACCCACATATGAAAATTGGTTCCAATCTTTGAATACTACTCAGTAAAGCATGTATTATGTGGTTTCTCATAGGAATGTATATAGTATAATAGGCTATTGCCCACTATAAAGGTTGCTTTCAGCTTTCATTCAAATCTCCTTTTCCAGTGTGTCTCAATTTTTGAGGGAGCTGAAATTTTCTGCACTTGGTCTCAGCCCAGAAAATTCCTTTGAAAAGTTTGAGGAAATTCAGATTCAGAATCAGTGTCTTTTGTTTGACTCCAGTGGCATCTGAATCAGGCCCTTGGGGTTTTTGGTGTGTGGAGTTGTTGCTGTTGGAGTGACACATATTTACCCTTATTTTAAAGATGCTTCAGTTAAGGATACTCTGCTACTTCCAAGCTTAGCAAGCTCAACAGCAGTATCCTCCTTCCTTACTTTAAAGTGACATTGTCAACCAAAATTATCAGCGTCAATTTATATTTTGTAAAATCTTTAACCCATAGGAATGCTTCCATAAACATTTTTTTTTAAAATTCCAATGGAAAGAGCTGTCAAAACACTATAAACACAGCCTTGCAGTATTTGCAATCCCACTACCGAAGAACTGAACCCATACCACTAATGCCGTTTCTGTCCCATACTCCAATCTAAACCTTCATTTACCACGGCGAGTTTGTTAGTTAATGCAAACTTGAGGTGACAGATCAAAAATAGTGCTCAAAGACTAGGAGCCTGCAAAAGCTGAAGGTGCCCTGCCAGCGTTAACTCAGCCACACTGCACATGTGCATGCATGTATGGTCTGAATGCGTGTCTACTTTCCTGGTTAAATATAAATGGTAATATAGTACTGTTTGTTATTAATGGATAAAATTAAATGTGCAAATTGGTTGAATTAATATTGATGCAGCAACATTAACACTTGAAATTTCCTTCCTTTAAGTGCTGCATGTATAACAGCAAGCATACCCAGCCAACACAATTCTCTGCTGGCGTAATGCCAGCGACTCTTATACCAATGGAGGATTGGCCCATGATCTCATTCTTCCTCTAAATGGGAACTCTGAATTGCGTGGTCATGCAAGCAACTTACTAAAGGAAGATGTGGGTATTTTCTTTTCTTTTTCAGATTTTGTATTTTATTTTCTATTATGATAAAGCAGAAAAGTAAAATATTCTCCTAAAATCAGTAATTAATCTGCAATTATACATACAAATTAAAATAAGCTATTAAAAAGAATTCTTAGAAACTTAAACACTACTTACTATATCAAGCTTTAACTTTTCTCGATGAAATCAAAGGCGTGATGAGAGCTGTGATATACCTACATAGAAACAAACTGTTGCTTTGTTTTCTCCCTTTCTCTTTTTGGCCTTTATCTGTTTGCTTTAGTAGAAAGGATACTGAATGAATGCATTAGAAAAAGGATTGGTGTCCCTGCTATAAATTGGCTGGAAAGCACTGGTTAAGGTTGCACATTCATAAATGTTTGACACTAAAACATATCCTGTATTAAGAAATAAAATACAGGAGTGATAAACTCTCAGTGTTACATTTCTGCAGCTAGGGATCCTGCAGTGCAAAGCTGCACTGTCCTAGCAGGGTCCCCTTGAGGCTTTATGCAGTACAGCCATTGTAGAGTCATACAGCCAGTGTGGCACCTTGCAACTGTCTGCAAAGTGTGCTCCTTCCCTCATGCACTGAGGCGGGGAAGAAGAGGGGCCACGGCATACCTGCATCTAAGGTTGTTCAAAAAATGGTATGATGTTAAGCTGTATTTGAAAAATGGTACGAGACCAAGTAATAAAAGACTGTGCCACTTCCTTGGGTGTGCCAGGACTCTGCTCAGTACACTTCAGAGGGATGGTGGACAAAGGTGGATTTTTGTCCTCTTGATCCTGGGGGGCAATCTGGCTGCAATGGCTCTATTAGGCCCTCTGACCATTATGCCAGTTAGAGTTAGCGTAATCCAGCTATGCCCCTTTGCAGTCCAGCACACACCCATCATTTCCCCTTCGTCAGGGTGGGGAGAAACCAGGAGGGAGTGTTGTATACCAGCACAGAGATTCTCCCACATTAAGAGACTCCTCAGCTTCCCCCTTTAGGGCTTGTCTCAATCTCCTCTGTAACACTAGAATGACCATAGAGAAATTAGTGGAGATAAACATCCGGCTCTGCACATGCACAAGAGGGCAGAGTTAAGGGTATGAGAGCATCCTTAAAAGAAATAATATATTCTGACTTTGCGTGCTCTCTTAATGCTCTCCTAACATAGGTTTCCTATGGAATAAATAATACCTATAGTAAGAATAATCTGCAGCTTCTCTTACAATAGCAGTTCATAAACTTTTTCCCTTCCCTGCTGCTTCCCAGCAACAATAGCACATAAACGGATGATATGATCTATACAAGGGCATCGTATTCTTTTTGTGGTGAAAAAAAGTCTCTAGAGTTCCTAAAAGCCAACCATAAGAAATATGTCCAGGCTCTTTCTATTACTAAGACACTTGCTGTTATATAGAAAGCCTTTTATGTCTGCACTAATGATGTCAAAGGTCAGATGTGACATGAGACATCCTAGAGATAGTTCATCTTCTTCTGAAGGTCTAATTATTGATAAGTTTTGGGGTGAGCCAACAGCATGGGGTTTGAGGTTTCATGAATCTCTCCTACTGCTTACTCATTTGTTGACTCTGGCTTTAACTGTGAGTGTCTCTCCCCTTGGTGGTGAAGGGAAGATTATGATACTCCATAGTTAAGGATGCAACTGTGTTTTCATTATAAATTAGATTTCTGATCCTTCATTAAAATCCTTAGAAAGGTCCTTTCTCCGTTTAAGTATACACATCACATGTGGGTGTGGGGAAGTGGGTGTAAAGGAAGAATAATTTTTTGCTAAAATTTGCTGTGAATTAGCCCAGGCAATTCTGACATTTAGGAGATAAATAGGTAAGTGGTTTGCCCTTTTGGCTAATTCTTATTACATATTTTGGGGGTCATGTCTCAAAATCCAAAAGGCCAGACACTTTAAATTGGGTTTGCAGAGCACAGACACACATGCCTAGGATTGCAATCATTTGAGTTTTCATATTAAACTGACAATTCTTGGAGTTTTCTTTGCTTTGCCACTATAGTGTGGTCAGGAGCTGAAGTGGTGAAGGGGAGTGTCCAAGCAGAGATGAGTGGCAGATGGCTCGGCAAAAGAAATGAAATTTGAAGAGGGATTTGAAAGAGGAGAATGAGATGCTAGTCCTGCTGGAGAAGAGGCTCTTCCTGACACAGGAGGAGGATATTCAGGCAGCTGTTTGGCAACATGCACCCGACTAAACAGCTCTATAAACTCAGAATAATTCTTTTATTCTAGTTTTCTTACTTCCTACTCCAAGAGCTCCAATGACTTCAGAATTAGTGGCTCAACATTATGTTTATTTGAGATTTCTTAAATTACTCAACTACAAACTGCTTCCTCCAGTACAAGAGTTCACTGAGTTATGTCCCTTCGGTCTTGCTGCTGTGGTTTAACCTTTGGGTTGAGCATGGGGCTGGGAATCAAGAGCCTGGAATGACTCTGACATTGATTTGCTGTTTGACCCATGGCAAGTCATGTAACCTTTCTGTGCCTTGCTAAGCCAAGTGAAGTGGGAATAGTGATACTTACCCATCTCTGTAAGGGGCTTTGAAATCTATGGTTGAACTAAGCACTATGTATTATCATTATGTTATTATTAGGGCTCTACCAAATTCACAGCCATGAAAAAGTGTCATGGACCATGAAATCTGGTCTTCTCCTGTGAAATCTGGTCTTTTGTGTGCTTTTACCCTATACTATACAGATTTCATGGGGGAGACCAGCAATTCTCAAATTGGGAGTCCTGACCCAAAAGGGAGTTAGGGGGATTGTGGTATTGCCACCCTTTCTTCTGCGCTGCCTTCAGAGCTGGGCAGCTGGAGCGTGGTGGCTGCTGACTGAGGGCCCAGCTCTGCAGGCAGCAGCACACAAGTAAGGGTGGCAATACCATACCACGCCACCCTTACTTCTGTTCTGCTGCTGGCAGCGGCTTTGCCTTCAGAGCTGGGGATCCTGGCCAACAGCTGCTGCTCTCAAGCTGCCCATCTCTGAAGGCAGCACCGCCGCTAGCAGCAGCACAGAAGTAAGGATAGTAGAACTGCAACCCCCACATACAATAACCCTGCGACCTCCCCCCACAACTCCTTTTTGGGTCAGTACCCCTACAATTTAACACCATGAAATTTCAGATTAAAATAGCTGAAATCATGACATTTGTGATTTTTAAAATCCTATGACCATGCAATTGATCAAAATGGACTGTGAACTTGGTAGGGCCCTAGTTTTTCTGTTTCTCTACCTGGATCTGCATCAACAAGACATCTGTTATCAGTTTACATGTCTTTCTCTTCATAATAAGATCTTTTATTATTAAATATCATTATTAGGCAGGGGGTCTGAGGGAAGAATAAAGGAGAAAAAAAGAGAAGAGATACGGAATTTACAATGATTAAAAATATATAGAAACAGTGTTTGGGATTTCTTTCATATATGCATGCTTCTATGCTTAATATTAATTAACATTTACAATGCAGTCCAAAGGCTTTAGAAAGAATATCTTCTATTAAAATTAATGGAGAGGTATAGTGCTCTAGTAGATGAGGCACAGAATTGGGAATTAAGAGTCCTAGGTCCTATCCCCAGCTCTGCCATTGGCCTGCTGTGGGATCTTGGACAAGTCACTTCACGTCTCTGTTTCCCCTTTTGCCTTTTGTCTATTGAGATCATAAGCTGTTCGAGGCAGGGATTGTTTCTCACTAGGTGTTTGTACAGAGCCTAGCACAGAGGAACCATGTTCTGAATTGGGACCTTTTTGCATTAATGTAATACAAATAATAGTAAGAAGATGTGTCCAAACTCAGAGTGCTTTGAAAAACTCACCCATTGTTTATTAGCAGGTTAAACAAACAGAATTGTAGATCTGGATGAATTTTATATCAAATAACAAATAGAAATCCTCCCCCCAGGAATGGATTGGAAGAAAAGGATGAGAGGATACTGTAAATTAAAGCAGCTCTTCCTGAAAGAGCTCAGCAAGCCTGTCAAGGTGGATATATTAGTATGCGGGGAGACTGAACTTATTAAAAGTTGTTTCTCGCCCCACATGCTTTTAATAAAGGATTTCCTTTCATTCTTTTACACACATACTAGCTTCTCTTGTGAGCTCCCTTGAGACAACTTTGCTTCCCTCCTTGATTCTGAAAAACATTCCCTTGCTCTTCACACACTGAACTGCTCAGAAGTTCTCTAGGTTCTCATCAGGTTACTCTGGGCTACAATTCTGCACAGCACCCCTCCTTTTAAAACAAACCAAAAAGGGAAACAAATGCTTATTTCATCAGAAGATTCTGGTGTATTACATTGAACAAGTAGCACATGTGCGGAATATGTATGTTCCAGCAAGAAACTGCTGCAACAGAAAGCACAGCAGACATTAATACTAGGTTAACCTTTCTTCCTTCTCAAGAAGCAACTTATGTAATAGATGCCTGGTAGGAAAACATGGACAAATGAGATGTGTTAACCTTCTAATACATAAAAATGACAAATTTTGTACTCCTCTGAAACTGACATTACTATTATTAAAACAATGAATAACACGGAATATTTTGAATGTCAATAGAGCCTTGCAGGCAAGGATCTCAAAGCATTGTGATATTTAATCTAGTCTCTATGCTTCAAATAGGAAATGTTGCAAATATGGTGGTAAATAATTTAACTACTGTGGGTGGTGCCAGTTTTTATTACACACACAGTATATGATATTGCTGAGGGCTTATTAATTCCATTACAGTAAATTATAAAATTATTGTAAAGACTCTTGCTAGGTGATACAGTATATTTGGAGGCTTACAGTAGCAACAGTTGTCTTAAATTTTCACTGCAGTTACTTTCATTTTTCAATCTGCCTCCTCTCTCTCTCTGCAGGCATGCTAGTTTAATACTTATTCATTCTTTCATGTTAAGGGAAAAATACTAGTTACCGAATAGGAGTGTGTGTGTACACTAGCAAGATCATTAGTCTGAATAAATGTGACAGCACAGTTGCACCAGAAACACCACGGTTAGCGGTAAGCAGAAACTACAGATTTTTGGTGTAAAATACTGTAATTACAAGGGATGGAGAAGACTCCACACTTTTCATCCCCACACAGAAATCGATAGCGGTACTGACTGCTGCTCTGTGTTGGAGTAGGGGCAGTCTGATGAAAGCGCTTATTGATTTGCCCAAGTGATGTTAGTGTAGTGAATAATAGACTGGAAGAGAAAGGGCTTGTAAATTAGACTGATTCAATCCAATATTTCCTGGGATATCTTTTATATATATATTTACAAGTGAGTTTCTGTCAAAGGAATGGGTTAGTCGCTCCTGCTATGAGAAGCTATTTAATAATCCTTAGACTTCACGTTACTATATGTAATTGATAAACCATCCGTTTTTGATGAAGACTGATTCTTGGAAGGAAGGGAGAAACTGCTCTAATGGGTAGAATCTGCATACCATGCAATTAAGCAGCCAACCAAGTAGAAATGAGAAAAGGATCCAAGCATACAGAGGGCTTGATCTTGTGTCCCTTGGCTCTTATCCATGCGCCCACAAGGGAAAGCTGCTGGGAATTCTTTGAAATGTGTGATCTGGATTCAAAGGCCTCCGAGTTATGAAAAATTCTAATTCCAACTCAATCCATCTGAAAATCTAATAATCTGTAATGAATTTCAGTGTGTTCCAGGAATGAAAAGGGTCCTGTGTTCCTCCCTAGATCAGCACACAGATGTACTATGAGTTCATCTGGAGGAACCCAACCCCACAGAGAAGTAAAAATAAAAGTGTTCTGAATGGATTTACATAAATTGAGAGAGAGAAAGAATAGCAGGCAAAGAGCTATAAAGTATGGCAAGTCAATCTATTCAGCAGTGATAGATCATGGAGCAAGATTGTAAGTTTTACAGGTATATGAACCCCATAAGTATAAAGACATTACCATTAAACTCCAACACTGAGGGACAATCTCAACCCCTGGAGCTAAGGAGATCAATATGCAAATGTATATTTTTCATTTCCTCCCACCCTCCATATACATATAAAAATGCAGAGTGGGATTCACATTAGCATCACCCTCTCTCCTTTTGAAGATCTGTGCTTTACTCCCAGCAGTCACTTTCACAAATAAAATGCAATATACCATCTATATAAAAATGGGATCCCTACAGGGCTTTTATTCTCCAGCAGCATTATAAATTTGTTTTCATGAGATTTCGGCTTAAATGGCTCTGCTTATGCATATACCCAAAGATGACACACACCTGTCTAAATATAATCTGGTAATAAAGAGGTCTTTAGAGTGGAGGTGGTTTCTTTTCTTGCTAATTTACCATAATGGCTCATTTACACCACTGGAGTTAAGGATACATTAGCTTTCCCGCTACAAATCCATATTTTGAGGGTGTAATATAACTTTACTTTAGCATGACTTTTTTTTTTTTTTTTTTTTTTTTACTTTTAGAGAAAAGTTCAGCTTCTCTTTTCCCTCCCCCACAAAAATAAAAATGGAAAAATTACAGCTGGTTTCATACAGCTGTCACTCAAAGCATCAAAACTCAAATGAAAGATGTGGCCATATGGATGAGTTGGTTTTTGGTTAACCTGGAAAACTGAAGGAAAATTCATGTTTTGAGATTGGATAGCTCAGGGTTTCAGTGCAGAACCTTTTACATCTCGGTCACTTGTTTAAATCTAGCTCTGTTTGGTAGAGACTGAAAATCATTGCATACTAGCTAATGGCATTTCTATGGCCTATTTGAACATAAAACTGTGAACATACAACCACTATACAGATACAACTGAAGTCCCTTGGATGACAGAGAGCTGGAGCCAGGTGGAGAACCAGAAAGCAGTATAGTACAATGCAGAGAAGTGGAAGAAGACAAATTTTGGCAAAGGCCATTGGAACCAACCACTGTTTTTATGAAAAGTTCAGTGGATCTTTAATGGACCAACAGTTCAGATAGGACCTCAATTTTTAATGCATCATCTGAAAGACTCAATGTGATGGTTCAGTTCCTTGGTGTCAAATTCACAAAAAAAAACCCAGCATAACCCTTGACAATAATTAGGAACCTCTTGGCAGTCATAGTGGAGTGGCCAACACCAGGATGGTCCTGAAGACTGAACTCTCCTCTGAGTTTTAGAGTCTGAGGCACATTGGAGGGTCAGTGTGTTGAAACTTGCGCTATTGCCGGCGCTGTACCTGTTCTGTGAACAGACAACTTCAGTCTCCAGTGCTATCAGTCTGGCACTAAATTCATTTAAATATAAAAAAGGAACAAGGTAATGTACCTAGAACCAACTTTGTGTATGCAAATGAACAGTGCCAAAGGCCTAAGGTCTGCTTTACCAGGTTGATTTTTTGAAGATGTTGGTTTTGAATTATAAAAGCTCTATCAGTCCCGAGTCCCATTATCAGTGAGACTCTCTCTCCCTGTGACCATCAGAGACATTGGGCTGGAGCCTCATTGGTATCAGAGAGAGAGAGAGAGGTCAACGGGCAGGGTATTCTCTGGTAGGTCACCAAGCCTTTTCAACTCGATTCTCCCTATGGTCCGAAACTGCACGAGTTTGTTAACCTTCAGATAGAGCTGCAATATCCATCTTAACTTCCTGGCCCATAAGAAGATGGGCCTAGCAATAAGGATGATATGGGAAACTGGTGGGGCTGTGTGGGGAGGTCAATTCATTATGTTCTATTTATGTTTGTTTGATCTGGGGTAACAGGTGTGTCATTTGATTAATACATTGGATTTTTAAAAGACTAGTCCAGGGCACCCAGAGCATTGGATGGGTGCTTGTTTATGGCAGAGCTGTAAATATCCAAATGAATAACTAAACAATAGGCTCTCTCTTCAAGTGATACTATCCTGGATATAGAATCCTAAATCTATACTACACAAAAGGGCAAATCCTGCCTTCTCTTGTATGGGTGGGAAAGGCCCTAGATTCAGAGAGACTGATACACTCCTACTGCACACCTTTATGACATAGACCCACAGCTTCCACATCGCTGCATATAAGGGTGAGGAGTGGTAGCTTTAGAGAGAGCTCTAGATCCAAGCTACTGTATCCACTAACTGTTTCCCCCAAAGAGAGAGGGTACAAGAGTTGCAGAGACTACTGCATCCCTGTGGACTAAGAGGGAAGAATATTTTGCCCAAACCTCAGAGGAGGTGCCCTGCAGCAAGTCTGTTTACATGATCTTGGCACAGGAAACAGCATTTTCCCATAAAGGAGTTAATTTATTCTGCAGGTGTCTCTAGCTAGTGTGTAATTATATCTACTGTAGACTAGATTACCCCTGGCATCTGTGTGGGTGCACAGTTGGGGAAGAACAATGGAAGGAGCCTTCTTCCCTCCCGCAAGCACTCTACATGTGGGCTAAGGACAATCTAAGTCCTTGCAGTTGGGAGAGGTCAGAGGCTGCTCCCTCCTGGCCCCTGGGGGTGCAAAATTACCCCAATGAAAGCCATAAGAGGACATAGCGTGGAGAATTGGGAAATATCTGTGTTGTTTTTTTATGTATATGGTGCATTATAACGTTTATAGGGGGCTACTTGATATGGAGTTAGATCAGAAGAGATTGTTAGAGGGACCAAGTAGGAAAGGCAAAACAATAACACAGATAAAAGTCCTTGAGGAAACAATGGGGAAGATGTTAACTGGATTATACCCCCTACCAAGCTCCAATCAAGCTAGAATAGTTTACTTTTCCCAAGGCTAAATCTAGGATCAAAAAAGGGTACAAAACCATTATAGGACCCTAGACCGAGAAAAGGGTGGGGGATTGATTTTGTTGAGAGAGGTTGCTCAGTGAATGCCAATGAGCACTGATGGGGATGCAAGCAGACACCCAGACTGTCAGTGAGTCAGCGTCTGCAGCTAGCAGGCTGTAGTTTGGCCCCCAAGAGAACAGAGGATATCAAGGCTAAGTCATATCTACCTAGGGCCTTGAGGGGAATGCCACGTGTAGGTAAGACCTTGTGCCTACAGGTCTCTCTGTTGTTTTAAATCCATTTCTCTGAATGCTCTGAACCTTTTGGCAAAAAAAAAATCATCCTTTGTCATGAAAATGCTGCTTCTGTGTCACTGCATAATATTACTGTCCACCAACTCCTGAAGGGAAGTCTTACAGGTGCTATGCCCTTACAGGTGTCAAATTTGGCAACCAGATGGGCATAACCTGGCACAACCACTCAGACAGTGGAAGGAACACAAGGTCCCATCCCAAAGAGAAGGGGAATATAGGCCTGTCACTTGAAAGTGATGCACTTGGGGGCTGGAAAAGGGTCTCAGAAAAGGTAGGGACCATTACAATGGTCATGGCTTCACCTCCACACAAAACTGGCACAGACTGCGGAGAGGACTAGGCAGCACCATTTGTTCCAGGCGATTTGCCTCAGACACACAATTCCTCCCTAAGCTTGTTGTAGGTGGTGAGGCTTTGTACCCAGTTCAGACAATGCCAACAAGGCACAATTTTGCAGCACCACACATGGGTTATTTTGGTCATCTTATGCCATATCACTTAAATGTAGCTTTCTTCCCTATGTTGTGATGGTGGAGGGTATTTCATTTGGATACTCTCCAGCTTCTGCTTATAGGAGATTTTTATGGCAGGAGAACGTTCAAGCTTTAATTTGTTTTTTTTAATGGCTATATATTTTCCAAACTCCAAAGTCAATACAACAAATTAATATACTTCCACTTACTCTGCATACACAGCCCATCTGTGCAGTTCTTGGACTGCAGAACGAGACCCTCACAATCTTTCCCACCATTCTTGGGTGCTGGCGCTGTGCATTCCCTCCTGCGCCAATGGGTACACTCTGTTCCACAGGTAGACCACTTACTCCACGCTGTCCATCTACCATCCACTGTGACAAAAAAGCAACATGACTTAGGAAGGTCAGAAAGAGAGAGATGCAAATATAGATAGAAGGAGAGAAAATCTTGCTTTTAAAAGACCTTTGTGAATTTAGCCCTTGTGAAAGGTGCCAGACTGACAGAACTAGGGATCGAAATCTTTACAGCATAGATCATAGAAATAAAAGCTTCTCCATACAGCCCTGCTAATTTGCCTCAAGCTAGCCCTAGAAGGACCAACTCTAAGGGGAATGAGGTAGTTCAGTCTCCAAAGTCTTAGATATACATGTTTGGATTGCCAGCAAGGGTAATAATTAGTGCTAACTATAGTGGTGATTTTGTAAATGCATCCGATGAAGTGAGCTGTAGCTCACGAAATCTTATGCTCTAATAAATTTGTTAGTCTCTAAGGTGCCACAAGTACTCCTTTTCTTTTTGTGATTTTGATATCTCTTCAGTCCACCTGGGCCACCAAGTGCCCATTAGAAACCTACATCTTTCAGTTAATACTTGTCTGGGTTGGATCCCAACTGCTTATTGAGATGTTTAAGGCTTTCTATCTCAGTAACAAGATTTGAGCCACTGAGTCACATAGAGAACTGACTTCAGGAAAAGAGTCAGTCAGCAGTTGTCTTGTGGAATTTATAGCTTTGGTAGAAGAACTAATTCTGAATTGAAATGTGTTCCCAAGTACTCGTTCCTTCTCTCTTCTCCTCTCCTTTTTGAAATGGAAACAAAAGGAGGTCCCTCCATGGCTAAATTGTCTAAGAAGAAAAAAAACCCCAAAGCCCAGAAATTTATGCGTTTTGGCACTTATATACAACAAAAAATTAAATTTGGCAAGAAATTATTCTGTGTTATGAGATCATCACTTTTCATACTTAGAGACATAACTAAAGCCACTTAAATATTTCATTTGAAGAAGGAGCTACTAGGCATAATCCACAAAACTGTCAAGAATATGCACTCTGCAGATGCAGTTTATTATCTTGTGCTACAATCTGCATTTATAAGCTAGTTGGTCATGTATTTAAACGGACTGCGAAAATAAAAATCATGGCCAAGATTTTAAAATAATGAGTGCCTGAAGGTAGGCTCCCACATCCACATTTAGGTACCTACATTAATGGACTAAAATGGGATTTTGACAAGTGCTCAATATTAATCTGACCCTGCTCCCACTGAATTCAATACAATAACTCCCATTGATTTCAATGGGAAAAGAGTTCGGCCAATGCTGGGGCCCAAAAGCGCTGACTTTAATAGCTGGATCTACTAAATATTCGGACTAAAGAGGCTCAGCTAAGCATCCAGAATTTGAAATGAACTTCCATTTCTCTGAGTTTCACCCATCATTAAGAGCCAGATTTTGATGCTCCTTACCCATGCTGAGTAGAACCTTATTCCAACAGTAGTGCCATTGATTTCAATGCATAGGAAACTCCAACTCAACACGAGTGAGGGATAGCAGAGTTTGTCCCTCTAAAAGTCACCCAGAGCCCTTAAACAGTGTTGAATTAAATGATAAAATGTACTTTTCATGTTTCAATTTTCTGGCTTTTGATGCATTTTAAAATTATTTTAATGTGTGAATGCGCGGATATTTTTGGCATGAATGTTCCTGTCTTTGTGGACAGGCAGATGCATAGGTCAAGTTTAACATCCATAATCCAGATGTTTCAAATGCTCTGCTCATCTTTACAGTGTAAACTGAGAAATTGGTATGCACAGAAACGGATGTTACAAATCTGTTTGGTCAAAATAATGTTCTGTACTTAAATCTAGTTTATTTCCACAGCGTTCAACAGATCAAAAGCTTTAGCTTTTCAGATTTGAAGCTGTAAACATTACTCAAATCCCGTGAATTACAGAGACTGAGATGATGGTGCAAGTTTTGTGAAATAGTGGGATTTAATCCACTGCGGTTTGATCTACTCTGTGCACAATGTTTTACCTACTTATGTAACACAATTTAGTATTCATTTACTGAAATGTTGGATTTACCAGTAAAATAAAAGGAGTTTTTGTGATTAATAGTTATCTCCTAAAATACTTGATATTGGAAAAAAACTAGATAATCACATCTTGGGCTGTGAGCTTTCATACTGTACCTGGACACAGAGTGGTGCAAGTTATTTTTTGGACACTTTGGCCCTCACAGAAGGCACCACCGTTGAGTGGGGCAGGGTTGGTGCAGGTCCTTGTACGCTTCTGATAGCCTCTTCCACAGCGACCATTACACACTGACCACTCAGTCCAGGTAGACCAGCCGCCATTGACTGAAAGGTGACAGGTGACAAAGAGCATTAAATAAACACAAATCCCCCATTTTTAACCACTGTCCTTGTCAAAGTCCAAGAAATACCATTGAATGAAAAGTCCTTTCAGTTCCCTGTACTATGGCTACTGTGGATTTAAAATGGCCCTCCTCTTCATATAGACCCAATATGAGCCAGCAATGAGCATCGATTTATCTTTCTATAATTGCAATCACTGTAAGATCAAACAGTGCATCTTGAACTTTGTAAGCCAAAATATATGCATCCTGAAAGCTACATAATATTCCACAGCAAGATAATGCAGAGAGGATAGTGACTGTATGATAACTAGCATTCAGATGTACCCATCATCTATGCTCCTCTCTTTTCGGATAGTGGTCTGTCAGAAATTCAACACGTTGCTTTCCTCTCTTCACAGCAATGTTTCACAGAATGCTAAGACAAGGGTATCCCTCGTTCACCAGTCCCGATGGGAGCCTTGCCTACAGAAGATGAGGAGTCCATATGACAGGTACTCAGTCAGTTGGGCTGCTCAGAATGACCTCACCAGTTATACTGTTCACCCATGATTTTAGGAAGATGGTTACTGTTTACCCTTTCTGTTATGAACCTTGATATGTGGCACACATGGAGAACAAGACGGACAGGGACCAGTACTGCTCCATACTGTGTAGCCATACTGACAAGTATTTAAACTGCTCAATTTTCCTAATCCCTCAATTTTGTAGTATTACCAGTCACACCACAGGTCTAAAATATCCCTGGGAGTGAGATAGGGTGACCAGATGTCCCGATTTTATAGGAACAGTCCCGATATTTGGGGATTTGTTTTATATAGACGCCTATTACCCCCTACCCCCAGTCCCGATTTTTCACACTTGCTATCTGGTCACCCTAGAGTGAGAACACGGGCGATGGCTGCTTCCCAATTCAGGTCTCCCGATTGTGCCCCCCCACCTGCATGGCCCACTCTCAGTAAGTGTTTCAGCTACAGCTTAAATTATGCTTTTAGAGAGTCTAACTCTGTGTGTTGGAAAAATTTGTGTACGGTGAAATTTGTCCCAGGTCTATACATTAAAGTATTCGCCAGAATCACAACACAGAATGCTTATGCCGTGTCCCTCCTCTGCATCACAAATGCAGCTAATCAACTCTATTCAGCTAGTTTGCTAGAGAACTGAACTAAAAAGCCCTCATTGTAACTTTAGGGATGCAACTGCTTAAATTTAAGCATAACTGCTATCCTGGCTATGAAGTGAATGCTCAAGGTAATCATAGGGATTTTTTTTTCACTTGTCTGTCCTGTAATTAAATTGATTGTAATGAACAACAGGACAATCAGCTGATGTATCATTAGAGCAGCTTCTGTCCTTATGGATACATTCTGCCTCAAATATACCAAGAGCAATAACTTCACAGGAGGCAGACCTAGCTTTCTGCTTAGGCTATTTTATGGGGGCAGAGAGGAACGTGGATGTAGAGTAAGGCAATGAGGAGACAGGGCCATCACACTTTGTCTGGATAAGGGCCACATTGGCAGCCTGGCCATGCTAATTAAGATAGTGCATTACAATTGGGAACTTGTAGTTTCCACAGACCTCACTTCTGAATCTGCATCAAAGATGGTGGCAGCTGCATCACAGAACTACACAGACCGCTTCTGACCTACAGGCTGCACTTTGATTGATGTGCAGAAGGACAATGCCTCGCTTACCATAGACAATTACAGTGGCCGTAGTGCTTTTCCTCTTGGCGACAATGTTTTTGGCGACGCAGGTGTAATTAGCTGTGTCAGAAAGACGTGCCTGCTTGATGATCAGGTTGTGATCGATGGTGATGTAAAAATTCCGATCTTCGACGGGATCAATCACCTCTTCATTTTTCAACCACTCCACCTAAAAGTTTACAAGAGACACAGTAAGGTTATCAGTCACCACCATGCCAATCCGCAGAGGCTTTAAACTCTAGATGTGTGCAATATTCGATTACTTTGCTCCCCTGCCAGAAACTGCTGTAAACCAAAGTACACTGCAAAGGACTCATCTGCTGAATGTTGCCTATTGTGCCAATATCACATTGCACTGAAATGAGAAGGTAGCCATCATGGAGTACAGCGTTCATTTCTTCCCCCATCTCACAGCTTCTTCTGCCTTCAAAATGTTCAATGCTTTTTTTTTTTAAAAGGCTGCCCCTGGTGTATATAACCAAATAGTTAATGTAGACTTTCAGTATCTGATGGACAGTGTGAGGGACATAGATGTTGACTTTTCTTTAAAACCTTGTCTAAAAGGTTGTAAGAGAAAAAAAATCTCCCACTGGTGCACTAGGGAGCACCCTAATGTAATTATTTGTTTAGCTAAACCCTTTTATCTGTCTTATCTGTTTAGATTGTAAACTTTTGGGGGCAGGGATAGTCTTGTCTGTGCCTGAAGAGTGCCTAGCACAATAGGGCTTGGAGCTCGGGTTGTGGTTCATGGGTGAAACTGTAATAAGAACATAAGAACAACCATACTGAGTCAGACCAAAGGTCCATCCAGCCCAGTATCCTGTCTACCGACAGTGGCCAATGCCAGGTGCCCCAGAGGGAATGAACCTAACGGGTAATGATCTAGTGATCTCTCTCTTGCCATCTATCCCTACCCTCTGACAAACTGAGGTTAGGAACACCATTCCTTACCCATCCTGGCTAATAGCCATTAATGGACTTAACCTTCATGAATTTATCCAGTTCTCTTTTAAACCCCGTTATAGTTCTAGCCTTCACAACCTCCTCAGGCAAGGAGTTCCACAGGTTGACTGTGTGCTGAGTGAAGAAGAACTTCCTTTTATTTGTTTTAAACCTTCTACCCATTAATTTCATTTGGTGGCCCCTAGTTCTTATATTATGGGAACAAGTAAATAACTTTTCCTTATTCACTTTCTCCACACCACTCATGATTTTATATACCTCTATCATATCCCCCCTTAGTCTCCTCTTTTCCAAGCTGAAAAAAAATAAAAATAAGGATAATCAAACACCCCAAATGTGAGGTAAATTTTCTATTTTCTTTTTGTAGTGATCAGAAGAGGGACAGTTACCAGAGGACTGAGGAATACTGAAGAATAGAAAATTGCTTATTTTTCTCCTTCTTTATGTAAAGTATATTTTCAAAAAATATTTCTATGTTAACAACATATGATTTCATTGGTTACACAGAAAAATATTTGTAAATGTGATTTTTATCCAGACAACATTCCTTTTACTGCTAAAGAAAAACCCCATTATCCTACAGCTGATGGCTGTGAGTCACTCTAGCATAAACTGGCTGAATGTTCAGTAGCTTGTTTTCATTTGAACTAATTGTGCTTTAGAGGAAGGGACAGGGGCCCTGGATGGATCAAAGCAGTGCCTTCACATCGCTAGATCATTTCAGCTTGTGCCCAGGATTTAATTAAAGGAAGAAAAACAAAAACAAAAATCAACCCACTGGAACTAAAAGGTGCTAACTGCCAAGACAGGCCTGATTTGTACTGACAGACCACTACTTTTCCAAAGATATTTGAACAACTGTCCAACCATCAACAAGACTGGAAACCAACAAAGAGCCCTCCTCCATATGATAGCCATACAGACCACTGTGACCAGTGGTGTGAGTTACTAGGGCCCCTCCTAGTTTTAGTCACATGGGTCTCAATTCATTCCTGCGTAGAACTGGTCAAATACTGCAAAACAGAATGTTTGTGCATACGTTTGAATTCTGATTGGCTGTTCAGCTTGACCACCTTCATTCTCTTTTCTGTTCAATGGGTGCAAACATCTGCACAAGAAGGTTTTCGGCTTCACTAATGTTAGAGGCATCTTGGTTTTTTGTGCGAATACCCAGATTCAGTTGAACATGCTTATTCAGATGCAAACTACCATATATGCTATTCATCAATTGTTATTCTCGATATTAGAAAGCTTTAGCCATCTAGTCATAGACAAAGGCAATGCCATGTGATTTATGTGGTCAATCACCACAAACAGCATGTGATGAAAGTGGACCAGTCACCAACAAGCCGTAAGCTATTTTCATTCATTTAAACTGTCTAACATTCACTAGTAGCACATATATGTGTGTAAATATCAACATTTGTTTGCAAATGTTTTGCAAACAGAAGAAAGGGATAAATTCTAGGTTCAATCCATGAAACCAAGACTGGGGCAAAGTCTGAATGGAGTGAGGCTCACTGATACAAAAACCAAGGGATAACACAAATGACAAAGTGGGAGGGTGTATTAGAGTGACCAGATGTCCTGATTTTATAGGGACAGTCCTGATTTTTAGGTCTTTTTCTTATATAGGTTCCTATTACCTTCCACCCCCATCCCAATTTTTCACACTTGCTGTCTGGTCACCCTAGGGTGTGTGGCTAGTGGGTCCAACGGGAAATCTGATTAAACTAATCTCCAAGGTGCCTCTGCCAGCAGGCCTCTTCTGCAATCCCAGGCAGAATTTAAAGCTGGTTGAACCCTTTGGGGAGGGCAGGAGGATCCACCCTCTTTTCAGGTTATGAACCTAGTAGTGCAGAGGGATGGTAAAACCTTTGGAATGTGATATAAAAAAAACCCATAAATTTCGGTTTAGTTGGAAAATATGTGTAGAGTCTAACATATACTAAAACTCTCACTATTCAATGTGTGTGTGATGGGAGGGGCAGGCCAACCTGCCTTCCCATGGATATTCCACACCATCAAATAGGAGAGCAGAGAAAGTTGGGAGAAACTTAATGGAGAGCTGCTGTAGTTCTTATGCTCCTGTGCAAATATGCCACTGCACCTGCAGTCCTCGACTAAGGCCTCTAACTATGAATAATTTGATTGTATCTACCTGAAATGACTAAGGGAGAGAGAGACAGTGCACTCCTCCTCAACCTCCAGATTTTTTGGGGGAAAGTTGCTTTAAATATATTATTATTTATATAAACACTTCCAGCAAATAGGTTCAGATCACAACTCACTTTAGAGCTACATGTTTTCCACTGCCTTGTTTTATTCTGGTTGAATAAAAATAAAGTGATTAAATATGTACATGGATGTGTCCACAAACTCAGATAATATATGTCATTGTTTAGTATTTAGAGTTTTATACATTTTATTATTCAAAAAATGTAATTTAATTAATAAAGTTCACCTGATCTATTCTCATTTAGCAATTTTTCGTTTTTCCATATATAAGACACTCTTCTTCTACCAGTCAGACCATGTCATATTGTCATTCACTGACTTCTTCTTGCCTCCACATAAAGTTCAAAACTTCCAAGGCTTTCTAACTGCTCTCTCTCTTACAACTCCATCTTCATTTTTGCCACATTTTCTCTCCTTTTTACATTCCTCACCTGTCCTCTAACTGCAACCAATGAAGTGAGCTGTAGCTCAAGAAAGCTTATGCTCAAATAAATTTGTTAGTCTCTAAGGTGCCACAAATTCTCCTTTTCTTTTTGTGGATACAGACTGACAGGGCTGCTACTCTGAAACCTGCTCTCTTTCCCATTTTTACACTTTCTCATTTAAACCTCCTTTTACACCAACCTATACTCTTGAAACAGCCTCGCACTCCCTCTTTCAAAAGCCTTCTTCAAAGCTAGTTCTTTTGCAAATCTTCCGTGCTTATCTCTGCACCAACAATGGCACCTTGACTCTTTGGCAAGGAATCCAGACCATTTTTCACTATCTAATTTGTACTTTGTAACAAAATCGTCTGGGTTAGAGTTGGTTGAAAATTTTCTGTCTAAAACTTCTTTTCAATGAAAAATGAAAATTGTGTGGAAATTTTCCCTACTGGTTGTAATTTTTCATTTTCAGTGAAATGTATTGAATTTTTTTCAGTGGGGGAATAAAACACTATCACTTTTTAAATCCCCTATCCTTTTTTTTCTTTTTCTGAGTGTCTGTGTAAAAAGTGAGAGTTATTTTCCCCCACCAAACCTAAATAAAAATGTTGTATGTATAAATAAATAAAATTGCCATGCCAATTGCCATAGAAAATTTTAAACAAAATGAAAATTTTTCATTGCTTTTAAACAATGTTATGAAATATTCTTAGTTTTTTCAGACTGTTCCAGTCTGAATACTATATCATAAGCTGTTTGGGGCTGAGACCAAAATCACTGGATCCTCTTATACAGTGCCCTTTAATTAAATAATTGTAATTTCATTATCAATAGGGAAGTTAAATGGACCACAAGTCTTCAAGATGGAAAATGGATATAGCAATGGCCTTAGAAGAGTGTGTGTGTGCGCGCGCGCGTATATATATATATATTCTATTTTGCTTGAAACTTTCCCTTAAGTTATTACAATTGTCCTAGACCCATATATTACACAGTACAAGCAGGGGTATTGTAATGTCATCGCAGTAAGTATGAAGAATCTTAGCTCCCTGGCTGCAATTGTGCAGAGTAACAGACTTTGGGTATGTTCTTTCAATCAAAAGATGCATCAGCTCCATAAAGACCCCTCTCAATTTATCTCAAGTCAATATTTTAGAAAACAGCACACTGTTTTGTTAGTAACAGTTTTATTAACAAGAGCTAGTGATACCCAACCCAATTGCGAAGCTGTTAGTTTGAATGTGTTTGATTGACTTCTCTTTATTTGTTTCCAAAGGAAGACCCAGTAATGCAAACAAAGACCTTATCCTGCAGCGGGCTTGATTTAAAGTGCCAATCTTCCAGAGCATTTAAAAAAATCTGGTGGTGCAAAAAGTGCTTAGATATACATGTTTGGATTGCCAGCAAGGGTAATAATTAGAAAAGTGCTGGGAAAGAGAGAGAGAGCGCGCACGTGCATGCACACAACATTTTGGAAACCATTCTGTCACAAGAGCATTCACGTTTTATTTTCCATGGAAGATCTAAGCTTTTCTCAATAATCTGCATTTCCTTGGCAAGAAGCCTAAAATTGTTTCCCCCCCCCCCCCCCCCCGTTTCTTCCTTGGTGTTCAGCCAAATTGAGTCCTCACAGGAATCAAGTATAATCAAGACGGACAGCTTCCCATACAGTCAGTGGCAATGTTTGTTCCCTGCATCACCCACAGGTCAAGGCTGCATGCATCTAGATTGAGAAACAAGCCCAAAGCTCACTTCTCTGCACTCCTCCTTTTAGACATCAGCTTACCCTCGATATCCCACACAGACAAGTGTGGTCTTTCTGCTTTTTTAAAATGTATTTCTGTGATACCAATATAGGACTGCAAAGCTGAGATTCTACAAAATGCTACCTATGTTAGAGAAATGAATCACTTATTGCTCCTCTTTCTGTGATCTGCATACTGAGGACCTGCTTCTACTCTGACTGAAGTCAATGGCAAAATTCTCATTGATTTTTGTGGGAACAGGACTGGGCCAAAATGATGGCCTCAATTCATTACAAAATAGTTTTGGTTTCATGTACAGATCAATATGCCTGGTCATGAAAGAATCCCTCCCCCAATACCAAAAGTGTGATTAATGACATAAACAAACATAGGGGAGTCTTACAGCTGCTCGCAAAACTGTACATATCTTTATTCAGTCTCGACCTCTGATGAGACAATTCTGATTTGACTAAATCAGAGCAGTCAGAGATAAATACCCTTTCGTTGCTGCAAAACATAAGATCATATGAGACTAGGACTGCTATACCAGAACAAACCAAAGGGCTCTCTGTCTAGTTCTGTACACAGCCTCTGGCTCTTCCCCAAATTCGTCAATGGGAGTGAAGTATCATCTCACCAACACCAGATTATCATCATCACTGAAGGAAATGATCAGAGGATGGCTGGTTAAACAGGAGGTATATGTTATATTTACACACACATTTTAGTAATCAGCAACAAGTAATGTGAAAGCCAAAAAGCACATGATTCCAATAATAATTAGCATATCTTGTGTTTTCTTGTTCAAATGTTTTCTTGTTCAAACCACATACAAATGTTAACTAATTAAAAACTTATTGTAACATTTAAATAAGGTTTTGGTTACCACACATTTTTACTTACTAATGGCCTAATTTTTCCGGAGCTGCTGAGCAGCTGCCACTGACTTCTGTGTTCAGAACCTCTGAAAATCAAGCGTGTGTGTTATCATCAGTGGTAAATAGAATTTATGAGAACGCAACTTATTTTCTCATGTAAGCAGTAATTGAGCAACTGCCAAATATACAAGGTAAGAGAATAGAGCAGCGTTCAGACAGTATAATTTATAGGTGACAGCAATTATTCATACTGTTATTATACAGGTTTTATCGATTATTTGATTTGTAAATCATATCATCCCATCCATCTTTCCTCAAGGCGTTAGGTTGTTAACCTAATACATGCAGAAAGGCATCCAATTTCTCTAATTTTATTCTAGTGAACCATATTTCTGAAGTGAGTATTTGTTTTCCAACTCTGCTGATGAAGTACATTTACTGGCAGTAGTCACAAGGACTCTAAATAGGTTTCTGTCTTAAAAATTCAGTAAATTAGAGAATGTCTCTAGCACTATTAATAATAAAAATTTGAGTATTTTTATATATAAATAAAATTAGGCCATTAGTAACTAAATATGTGTGTGAATCAAAACCTCATATAAAAATAATATATATATATATATATAAATAAACACATATGTGTATGTGTGCAAGTATCACTGAAATCAGTCAGTCAGTGAAATAAGTTTGACTTCAATTTTCTGTCATCAAACCAGAAATCCTTCAATTTGGGATATAACCATCATGAACAGTAGAAGTTTTCCCATGTGGAGAGAATATCTAAGGAAAATGTCAGTGATATAACACTCAATATTCTTCCACATTAGCCTTTCCTTACAAAGGAAAGGAAACTGTGAAATCCACGACAATTCACTCTGAGTTTGTAAGCTCCCTTGGGGCAAGTACTGTCATTTACTATATGTTTATACAATGCGTAGCACAAGAACCTGGCCTGTTTGAGGCCTCTAGGTGCTAAAGTAAGATAAAATGTTAGATAATAGTAAGAAATGCTGAAAGAAGTGCTGTGGTAAAAAGAACACATAAAGGTCTCCTGATTTTGACTATGACTCCTTATGTTTTTTGGATTTAATTTTCAGACCAGTGAGCACCATGACTGCCACCAACTCTATTTTATCTGTGTGCACTGTGTTGCTTCCAAACCTGTCATGACACCGCACAACTGGATTGGCCTCCTAAATGTATTGGTTGTTTGGCTGCCTAGTAAATACACTAAAATATCTTAACCAAAATATAAATAAGTGCCCCATTACATACGTTAGCGTGCTGTCACAGTGACTGGCTGAGGAAACATACAATCCGAAGCAATGCACCTTGCAGCTTATTCTTTCTCATTCTACTCCCTGGTGAGAGACAGATGCGTTGTCTCTAATTATTCACTGATTGGTATCAGGAGATATATTAACATAATTGGCACATTTGTTCTAATTAACAGAGGGAATCTGCCACATGCCACCCAACATGATATGTGAGACCATCAGCAAGAAAAAACACAATAATCACGATAGCTATATCTCGGTGCTCTAATCAGGATGTTTTGAGCAGTGGACTAAAATAATGCAACACACATGGAAATGAGAGCGTACGAAATAGCGCAAGATTTCAGTGCAGACTACAAGAGTAGAGAGTACATTAATCAAAGGTGATTATATAAATGGGAAAAGCTATTACAGGAACCAATTACTGATACAAACTCAGCCACGCCAAGCTACTAGCATTATCTAGAGGCTGAAACCCCTTGGCAAGCTTTTCTGACTGGATTAGAAACTGCTAGAGATGGAAACATCATGACAGAAGATAAGAGATGGAAAAGGCACATACGGTCATCTAGAATTGATCCTCTACCCTTGTCAATGCAGGATTGTTCCTCACAAGTCATTCTCTTGTAATTGTGGCAGCTGAAACAGCATTTTATTTTATTTTTTAGGTTTGTGCTGGGTCTGATCCTGTCAGGTGCTCAGCCCCCCACAAATGTCACTGAAGACATTAACCCAAATCTTGATATCATTAATTTAGTTCTTACTTAAGCAAAACTCATTGGTTTCCAGGAACAAAATTCAAGGACTGCAAGATTTGGCGTCTTGACTTCAACGAGAGATTTGCTTGAATAAAAACAGAGTCAGAACCAGAGGATTTGGCGCCACTGGATTGCTGGCTGCTCAGCACCTAACAGGAACTACTGAACATTTTCCAACCTACTGCCTTAAACGTGAAATTTCTTGCTAGTATCTGGGCTCCCTTATTATGCAGTCATATAGACAGAATAAAATGATATTGCTCTCCTGAACAGTATCTCAGCTGAACTTGTGTTTCTTCCAACACTCATATTTTAATCACAGCTCTACGCACCCTTACCAGAACCTTTGGTCTGGGAAAGTAGGGTATGCATGAGTTACTACAACAGTCAGACCATAGAGAGACTTAGCTTGTACCGTAAAGACATTAATCACAAGTGTATGTCTGCTGATTAAAACAAAAATATATATATACTGGTGAAATATACTACCAGTCTGTACCGAGCATGAGACATCCAAGTGAGAAACTCAGACCGGCAGAGATTTCTGAGGAGTCACTGAGCTAACAAATATTCTAGTTATCTTGAGAGTTGAATGCCTCTTTGAAGACTACTGATATCTGATGTTTGCATTTGGTTTCAAATGCACGCTTTCATTCTACCAACTTCCCACTAAATAGGATGCTGTTCTTTGTGTGCTAGTGACAGGAAATGGATTTCTATACTTTTTTTTTTTAAAAAGTGGTCTCCAAAGAGGCTGAAATTACAACTATGAGCAATTGCAAAACACATACCGGGAATAAGACAGCAAGCACAAACCACAGTGACATTTTATTCAGTTGTCGTTATTTCTGCTTCTATTGCCAATAAGGGGGATTTGTTTTCCCGCTGTGGAAACACTTCCTTAATTGCACATATGTCCAGCTCACTGCTTGAGTATTAAAATCTATACAGAGTGTGCTGTAGAAGTGATATAAATTCTAGCTGTTTTTGAGACTGTTACAACTTTGCTTTAAGTACTACATGGAGGTGAACTTTTATTTAAAAAAGCCTCACAGCTGAAGATGGACTAGATGGCTCAGGTAATGGGATATGGAAAACTTCACTGTTAGGTTTATGGATACAGTAGAACCTCAGAGTTACGAACACCTCGGGAATGGAGGTTGTTCATAACTCTGAAACGTTCGTAACTGAACAAAAGGGTATGGTTGTTCTTTCAAAAGTTTATAACTGAACATTGACTTAATGCAGCTTTGAAACTTTACTAAGCAGAAGAAAATTGCCGGAACACCCGATCGAAAAGGGATCCAGTCGAAAAGGGACCCTGGCAGCTCTTGTCAGCTGTGCTGACCGAGCTGCTAAAATTCCAGTTGGCCCCAGTGGGGCTAAGGCAGGTTCTCTGCCTGGCTCTGTGTGGTTCCTGGAAGTGGCGGCATGTCCCTCCAACTCCTAGGTGGGGTAGCGGACAATGGGCTCCATGCACTGCCCCACCCCGTAGGCGCCACCCTGAGCGCCGGCTCCACAGCTCCCATTGGCCTGGAAGCCAATGGGAGCTGTGGGGGGGCAGCGCCTGCAGTGAGGGGCAGCACGTATAGCCCCCAACCGCCCCTCTGCCTAGGAGCTGGAGGATATGCTGCCACTTCCTGGGAGCTCTGTGGACTTCCTCTGTCCCCATGAAATGCCGGGGTTGCCTGAGGTCAGCGCTGCCCAGAGCTCACACCTCCTCCCACATCCCAATCACTGTCCCAGCCCTGAGTCCCCTTGTGCACTCTGAACCCCTCGGCCCCAGCATGGAGCCCCCCACCTGCACTCCAAACCCCTCATCCCTGGCCCTACCGCAGAGCCTGCACCCCCAGTCCTCACCCCCTTCTGCACCCCAACCCTCTACCGCAGCCCAGAGCTCCCTCCTTCACCCCAAACTCCATATCCCCAGCCAACCCTAGAGTCTGCACCCCCAGCTGAAGCCCTCACCCCATCCTGCACCCCAACCCTTTGCTCCAGCTCAGAGCCAACTCCCACACTTGTTGGCTGCAGCCCAGAGCCCCCTCTTGCATCCCAAATCCCTGGCCCCACCCCAGAGCCCGCACCACCAGCCGGAGCCCTCACCCCATCCCACACTCCAACCCTCTGTCCCGGTGAAAATGAGCAAGTGAGCGAGGGTGGGGGAGAGTGAGCGATGGAGGGAGGGGAGTTGGCAAGAAAAGAGGAGGAACCATTTTACCACAGGTTTCAGAGTAGCAGCCGTGTTAGTCTGTATTCGCAAAAAGAAAAGGAGTACTTGTGGCACCTTAGAGACTAACAAATTTATTAGAGCATAAGCTTTCGTGAGCTACAGCTCACTTCATCGGATGCATTTGGTGGAAAAAACAGAGGAGAGATTTATATACACACACACAGAGAACATGAAACAATGGGTTTATCATACACACTGTAAGGAGAGTGATCACTTAAGATAAGCCATCACCCACAGCAGGGGGGGGAAAGGAGGAAAACCTTCCATGGTGACAAGCAGGTAGGCTAATTCCAGCAGTTAACAAGAATATCAGAGGAACAGTGGGGGGTGGGGTGGGGGGGAGAAATACCATGGGGAAATAGTTTTACTTTGTGTAATGACTCATCCATTCCCAGTCTCTATTCAAGCCTAAGTTAATTGTATCCAGTTTGCAAATTAATTCCAATTCAGCAGTCTCTCGTTGGAGTCTGTTTTTGAAGCTTTTTTGTTGAAGTATAGCCACTCTTAGGTCTGTGATCGAGTGACCAGAGAGATTGAAGTGTTCTCCAACTGGTTTTTGAATGTTATAATTCTTGACGTCTGATTTGTGTCCATTCATTCTTTTACGTAGAGACTGTCCAGTTTGGCCAATGTACATGGCAGAGGGGCATTGCTGGCACATGATGGCATATATCACATTGGTAGATGCGCAGGTAAACGAGCCTCTGATAGTGTGGCTGATGTGATTAGGCCCTATGATGGTATCCCCTGAATAGATATGTGGACAGAGTTGGCAACGGGCTTTGTTGCAAGGATAGGTTCCTGGGTTAGTGTAGAAGCCCTCTACACCAACATTCCACACAAAGATGGACTACAAGCCGTCAGGAACAGTATCCCCGATACTGTCACGGCTAACCTGGTGTCAGAACTTTGTGACTTTGTCCTGACCCATAACTGAATAGCTGAATTGGAATTAATTTGCAAACTGGATACAATTAACTTAGGCTTGAATAGAGACTGGGAATGGATGAGTCATTACACAAAGTAAAACTATTTCCCCATGGTATTTCTCCCCCCCACCCCACCCCCCACTGTTCCTCTGATATTCTTGTTAACTGCTGGAATTAGCCTACCTGCTTGTCACCATGGAAGGTTTTCCTCCTTTCCCCCCCCTGCTGTGGGTGATGGCTTATCTTAAGTGATCACTCTCCTTACAGTGTGTATGATAAACCCATTGTTTCATGTTCTCTGTGTGTGTGTATATAAATCTCTCCTCTGTTTTTTCCACCAAATGCATCCGATGAAGTGAGCTGTAGCTCACGAAAGCTTATGCTCTAATAAATTTGTTAGTCTCTAAGGTGCCACAAGTACTCCTTTTCATTTTACCACAGATTGCCAGCAAGGGAACAGCTTGGGGACTTTGATGTTAGAACATGAAGTACTAGCACTCACACCACTCAGTTTGAGCACTAAACCTGGAGAACGTACTTCCCCAGGAAGGAATCATGTAAAATACCGTGGCTAGCTAACTTTGTCAATGCTACTGAAAGTTCCAGTTGTACAAGCTACATTAATGGTAATCAACTCATATACTTCAGAGACTAAAAGAACTATATCCTGCTGGGATCAGGGGTTCTGGTCATTGTGCCAAAAGCATGAAGTGATGGACTAATCTTCGGGGGGAGCAGGGTAATCTGTCTCTAGGGTATGGGACCAGTGTATTTGGAAATATTGCTAATAGCTGTTGTGTTTACATTCTCCTATGTTATAAATCTTCTAAAAATATACATAAAACCCTGCTGTTATTAACTGAAGGCCATGAAGGAAAGTGGTGCCAAGCAGCTGTACTTTGAGTCCCAGAGCCATCCTGGGCAGCACAGAGCAGGGTAATGAGAGAGAAATGCCTGGCGGCATGCACCTCACTGCTTCTTTTAAAAAAGATGCACATCACAGTATTCACAGAAGGTACGTCTACACTGCAGCTGTGAGCCTCCCAACCTGGGTAGACAGACTTGTGCTGGGGGGACTTGGGCTAGCACACTAAAAATAGCAGGGTTGACATTCCGGCTTGGGCTCTCAAGCCTGGAGCACACTAGCTCAGTACCCACCAGTAAGAACCTATCTCCTTACATTGGCAGACTTGTTCGCAGCTGCACATAGACGCCCAGAGAGACGAGAGGCCTGGCTGTTTCTCCATACCAACAGACCATGCCCTATTGTGGCTGTGGAGCATTCACTGGATTATAACAGTTTTTAAAGCTAGGGACAAATTCTTCCCACACTTACACCAATGCATCCCCACGGGCTGCCAGTGGATTTGCACTGGTGTAAACGAGTGAGGACTTTACCTCTGGAGTGAATTCTTGCCCTGCTACTGCACTGTGGGCAAGGAAAGAGGCTCTATGCCCTTATTACCTATTTGCACAACTGAAAGTAGAAGCTTGGGAATTTGCCAATAGTCTGTGTTGGCATTTGGTAAGTAAAGGAAGAGGGAGAGATGTGCCTCCTTACATGCCACAGATCAACTTGGCCCCTTCCAGCCGCTCTCTTATTGATACCTGACCCACAGGTATTTCCATCATGTATCACAAGGGACCACAAATGACAATGCCATTTGCCAGCTGATCCACATCTATGGCCATCAACTCCTCTGTTCTCCTCCCTACATGCTCACTTTCCTGCAGGGGATATAAAACGCTGCTTGGATGAGAATGAGCTTGCATGGAAATGCATACACATGAAGTTCCAATTAAGGAATAACTGCAGCAAAACATAAGCCCTCATGAAACAAAGCAAACAGCAGTCATATTAATAATCAATTGGATGGAGCAGCCACCTGATGCTGTCTATTTGGAGAAGTCCCTAGTTGCCACCAGCTTTTTGCTCAGGCAAAACCAGCTGAATAAAGTCTACGCCATGCTCATTTTGACTCGGCATTTAACTCCTCCATTTGCCACTTGACTCCTTGATGATTTTCTCCCTCCCCTTCCCAATTAAACATGCAAAGATAGATAAATATAATGCCAGTTTTTAAGCTCAGCTGGGTCACCAAGTTTGTAAGCTGTGTCCAATTATAATTAGAACAGCAATTATCTCCTTGTTGAAGGTGCAGCAAATCACATATTTCAATGCAAAACTTCATTTAGCTGCTTATGGCATATTAACTAATCTTACATCTCATTGATGTTTTGATCTATAACCTATTGCAAGGAGCTAATTTGATGGGGCTGCATGTCTCAGTCTATTTCTAACTCACAATATGATACTGAACATAAATTAAATACGATATGATATGATAAAGAACAAATTAAATGAGCAAAGGGATTAATTGCTAATAATTCTGCTGTGTTACCTTGGGAGAATCCCAGTATGTGTCCCTATCAAGAATATGCTCCTTTCTTGGCTTTTCAGAGATGCCAGAAAGAGTCCACATGCCAAGAAGAGGCAGAAATAACGCTGAAGCTTCAGCTGGAATCCACAGGACTGGAACTGTTTGATCTTCAGAAGTGCTACATGCCTGCAGATCTCATTGATTTTAACTGGAGTTCAGGGTTCTTAGCATCTCTGAAAATTAGGCCCCTAATGCCTAGTGGTGGTCAAATGCAAATCTCAGAAAGTCTTATTTGTTTAAATAAGTAACCAACAGTTCAGACACTCTTTATCCAATCATATTTTATCTCGGTATAACCCAGTGTCTCAATTGAGGAAAGGCACAATATAATGTCGCACAAATACAGAGCAATGGATTTCGCAGCTTCTTTTCTCATTCCTCTCCCAGATGATTTCAATAGAGTTACACCAGGAATTAATTTGCCCCCTTTAGTTATGTGCAGAAATCTCATAAGAATCTCACTTATGGTATTTTAGCATTTCCACTTCTTGTCTGGGGCACAGGCAGGAAATAGCCAACTCTTACCCAGACATTGCAGAACTCTAGAAAGGTTTGGGGTGAGTTTGGTTCTAAAATTTGATGTGCTCCATGTAGACTGGTTTCCCATCCTTACCGAAGCCCTAATGCACACAATTAAGGATTGCTTTGGAGGCACTGCAATGCTTTGGAAACCTAGAAAGAGCCAGAGCTGTTGTTTTTTTGTGTTATTTTTGCCATTTCGCTGCTCATTTTCCCTACTGTGTCAGTTCTCCTTCTGCAGCCTGCCAGAGTGCAGCTGGCACTACTGCTATTCTTAGTTGGTGGTCAGGATATACAGCCACAGAGAAGCTGATTTGATTTCCATAGTGACTGAACAAATCATCAGTTGCCTTTCCTGGTCCCCAGTGAGCAAGCAGGATGAATTTGATGTGCTCCATGTAGACTGGTTTCCCATCCTTACCGAAGCCCTAATGCACACAATTAAGGATTGCTTTGGAGGCACTGCAATGCTTTGGAAACCTAGAAAGAGCCAGAGCTGTTGTTTTTTTGTGTTATTTTTGCCATTTCGCTGCTCATTTTCCCTACTGTGTCAGTTCTCCTTCTGCAGCCTGCCAGAGTGCAGCTGGCACTACTGCTATTCTTAGTTGGTGGTCAGGATATACAGCCACAGAGAAGCTGATTTGATTTCCATAGTGACTGAACAAATCATCAGTTGCCTTTCCTGGTCCCCAGTGAGCAAGCAGGATGAATTTTGGTTTGACCTCAGACCTTCAGAGCATTGTGTTGCAACACACACCCTTGTATTTGGATCCTGGGCTTTTTAAGTGTTTATAGTTTCAATCTACTCTAATGCACATGATGCCTTAGTGGAGCTGAAGCACTGGTTAGTGCTGCTTTAAAAGCTTTGCTCCCTCATCTCTGCCTTAGTCTTTCTTCCTCCCTGGGGAAGGGGGCAAGGGGCTGGGATAAAAACTGTGACATGGCTCAACCTACTAAAAACAAAAGGCTCTGTCCTGCCATTGATCCATAGGGGCTTGATGTGGTTAACTGCCATTTACCATGCTTGGAATTACATGTCTAAATCCTCTTTGCATTGAGAGGGATATATTCTCTATCCTCCTAACAGTGGGTTGCTTCCCGCACTTCATAATACAAATTAAAACAAAGAGAAAAAAACAAAAGTAAAAAAATTCAATGACAGGGTTATATGTAGTAATAGTGTGAATTATGTTGCCTGCAACACAGGATTTTTTTTAAACTATTCACCATTTTGAAAACTGGAAAAATGCAAGAAAATGTGGGTCACCAATTGCTCTGTATTGGACAGTATGGTAATCTGTCTCTAAGGCACAGAAGCAGTCCCTGTAATGAGGAATAATTTGAGGTACTCTTGTCTGCCTCATCGAATCTGGAAACATTGCTAATAATTGTTGTGTTTACATTACCCAGACAGACTTGGGATGTCAGGAATCAAAACATTCTTTCTATAATGTGAGAGCCTAACAGCTGATTGCCTGCCTTCCTGGAGTCCCTTCTTTCTTGGTTAACTATATCATCATATCAGAAAGTTCTCCGAACAAATAAATGAAGTCTTAAACAAAGAACACATTCATCTCTAAATTAAAATAATCATGTAATCCTTCAACCCACCAAGTTACCTTTCATCTTCCCATTTTTTTTAAATTTATCATACCCACTGCAGCAAGTGCCAGTAATAAAGTGTCACATTAAGGTATTCCTATTCATTAGTGTTCAGGCCTTTGTTCTTTTAATAGCATTGGAAAGAATCTACAAAGAAGCTGCATTAGGCTGCTCTCCAATCTGGGTGTTTGATCTCCCTCCTGACTTCAAAAGTGAGAAGTGGGGGTGGGGGGAGACAAACATTAAGAATAGTTCTTGTAAATGTCATACAGGGTATAACTCCTGAGCCTGCCAAGTGTGAACTGGTGTCTGCCCCGACCATGGTGCAAATAAGTTTCACAGCCAGTTAGCTTGCAGCCATGAATCTTTACTACCTAACAAAGTAAACTGTCTGTTATAGAGTATGAAAAAGACCAATTATTATATGGTCAGTTCATGAAGAATCTTTTCAGAGATCAGTTTCTTGGGATACGCTGCACTAAGAAGTGTACACAGGAACCAGGGCATAATAGCCTTTAAAGCAGGTCAGTGGAAGGAGGATACATTTAATTTGATTTAAGAAAAAGACAATTAAAAAGGCTAATGCTTCTTCCATAATGTCTGTGACAGAGACAAGTGCCCCCTTTCTACTCATCATGCTAACTCATGCTGTTTGTCTCTCCTGTATGTAATCAGGCTTTCTGGGTTTTTTGATAGAAGAGATGAACTAGCTGTTAAGTTGCTGAGAGGTGCAGAGCTGTGTGTAATACCACACATACTAACTGCCACACATGAGCAAGCTCAGCTCCCAGTGAAGGTAATGCAGTCCCCACTATCTGAGAGCGTCTGCAATATGACATGTCCTGTTAAAAATACATTTGTCAAGGCACAACAGTTGGTTGGTACGATGCTAAGAAGCAACAAAAGTTGATAAGTTCTTGAGGAAAGTCAACTGATTAATATCATGGCTGTCAGAGAGCTGGCTTGCCAGACTCAATCTCTTTTTTGAGTTTTTCAGGATCTTAAAGAGGAAAGAAAACAACCTACTGAAAAGTGTGTGTGTGTGTAATCTACTATGTTAATCATTCCTTCTGTTGTTTGTGGGCATTTTTTTGCAATTCTGATTAGATCCAAGATCTAGTTTGATAGGGATGTAACACGTTAAGCATGATCTCCTGAGAAATCAGTCATCAACAGTGAATGACAACCACTTTGCTACTTAACCATGACAGACTAACTTCTCCTAATGCAAATTGGCATCAGTTTCTTCTGAGCATAGCAGAGAAAAAAATGAGGAGAATTCTGATGAGGGAATTACCATCATTAACAATAATTTTTTCTACTAATCAGCAGAGTTGAATTTAGAATTTCAGAGGTCCCCCGTGATTCTGAAACCCCCTCCTGTGAGGAATGAGTTCAAAGCCTTGTTCCACCAGCACCACCATGCTGAGGTGAGCTCCTTTTCACGGAGGAGCCAATCACTGCCTGTGTGCACAGTTTTTGCTAAATAGAACAGGGTTACGCCTGCCAGTAAGAAAACAGAGCACTCTTGCCTGTGTTTTTAATTGCTGTTCGATGGAACAGATAAGCCATGTTAGAAGACGGATTATTTTCCTTTACATCACACTGTTTCAGCTTTGGGAAGTCCCTTATCAGATCATGGCAGGGGCCCTTGTACTGTGCTATGCAGTCTGTGTGTGAGTGTGCGCGCACAAATGTGTGAGGAAAATTAAATACTGCAAATTAAAAATAAATGTTTTTGTAAGACATGAAAGCCAGTTGCCTCAAGGACAGCAATTACTTTCACTTTAAAAAAAGACAAGAAAAAAACAACAGGGTTGCATTCATAAATCCCATCAGGTATTTGTCCTACTGATGCCAGATATAATACTGCTGTGTTCTGATTTCATGAAAGAGAACAAAAAATAAAACTGAACTGCCTGTGGCTCTGCCCAGTGGGGCATTCTAGTTGACTCCCAAGTCATTAATCAGTTCCCAATCAATCTATTCTACCAGCAACAGGCAGTTAGGTCTCCATTACCATCCATTCATCATGCCATACCCTAATTCACTGCATCATTAGCCACATATTAGGCCTCAGTTAGGACAACTAAGTGGCAATTGCTAGTGCAGGAAGCTGTTGTCACTCACCTCAGCTACTGGGATGCCTTCAGGTGGACGGCATTGGAGCAGGACTTCCTGTTCCAAAGACACTTCTTTCCCCAGGGGCTCCTGTTCAAAAGTCTTCCGGAGATCTAGTAAAAACCAAAAGCAGGTTGTGAGGTCATTAATTCTTGCAAAGTTTTACAGATGATTGTAGTAGTGCAGAATGCATGTTAGGGTCTTTCCAAGCAGACAGGAAGACACAATCACTGTCCTGAAGTGACCCGAGTCTAAAAAGATTGGAAAATATTTTCACTTCATTTTATCATGTTGGAGAACTTACGTGGGAAGAGATTTCTTAGCAATTTTATTATTATGTATTATTTTTATTACTGTATGCCTAGAAGTCCCACTCACAGACTACGACTCTATTATGCTAGGCACTATACAAACGGAACAAAACTAGAGCTTCCTGTGGCATATTCTTGTCAGAGCTGCTGCCGACTTGGTGTGCATCCATGGCATACCCAGTGCAGGGCTGTGACTACAAACCATAGTTTTGGAAAATTAGAAAAGACAGTGTGCAGCACTACTATACTGTGTTGTTTTTAGGGTTCTCAATAAAACCTTGCTTTCCAGGGATCTTAAAACTATAGCAGGAAAAGGTACCCTGAACTAGAAGTTGGTGTTGTCTAGTGGTTGGTGCAAGAAGCCTGGTAGTAAGGATTTACTAATTTTATTTCTGGCTGTGCTGAGGACTAGCTACCTGACCTTGAGAATGTTGACTCATCTCTCTGTTTGCTTCACCTCCTTAGGCCAGGTATACACTACAGACCTATATCAGTATAAGTATGTCGCTCATGGATATGAAAAATCCACACATAGTTATACCAACTTAACTCCCTGTGTAGACAGTGCTATGTCCACAGGAGAACTTCTCCCATTGAGATAGCTACCACCTCATGGAGAGGTGGATTAACTATGCTGACGGGAGATGCTCTCCCATCGGCATAGGAGCCGCTGTAGCACTGAAAGTGAAAACAAGCTTTTAGTTTGCTCAGCATTAAAAGGATATCACACCACCTAGCTCAAAGGAGTGTTTGTGAGGTTTAATCCATTCATTTTGGTAAAGAACATTGAGTCCTTCAGAGTAACGGTGCTTCAGAAGTGCAATGCAGTCTCGGTTTTTCTTTTAGATTTTAAATAAGCAAAAATTAATAACTGTATTTAGTTGAATAAAATACAAAAATAGAGTTTAATGCATCTATAAAGACATTCCCAAAGGAGATGCATTGCCTCCATACAGCAAATGTATTTAATATATTTTATTCAATAGCTTCATAAATGATTTGGATAATGGCAGAGAGAGCACACTTATAAAGTTTGCTGATGATACCAAGCTGGAAGGGATTGCAAATGCTTTGGAGGACAGGATTAGAATTAAAATTGATCTTGATAAACTGGAGAAATAGTCTGAAATAGATTGGATTAAATTCAGTGAGGACACATGATGCAAAGTACCGCACTTAGAAAGGAATAATTAATTGCACAAATACAAAATGGGAAATGACTGCCTAGGAAGGAGTAGTGCAGAAAAGGATTTGGTGGCTATCGTGGATCACAGACTAAATATGAGTCAACAGCGTAATACTGTTGGAAAAGAAGCAAACAAGACACGAGAAGTAATTCTTTCACTCTGCTCAGCACCGATAAGGCCACAGCTGGAGTATTTCAGAGTGGTAGCCGTGTTAGTCTGTAACAGCAAAAAAAAAAACAAAACAACTAGGAGCACTGGTGGCACCTTAAAGACTAACAAATTTATTTGGGCATAAGCTTTCGTGGGCTAAAACCCACCTCATCGGATGCATGGAGTGGAAAATACAGTAGGACGATAATCCTTGAACATTGTGTCCAGTACTGGGCACCACATCGTGGGAAAGATGTGGACAAATTGGAGAAAGTCCAGAGGAAAGCAACAAAATGATTAAAGGTTTAGAAAACATGATCCACAAGAAAAGATTGAAAAAAAATGGGTTTGTTTAGTCTGGCAGAGAGGAGAAGAAATAATGGGTTTAAATTGCAGGAAGGGAGATTTAGGTTACACATTAGGAAAAACTTCCTAACTGTAAGGATAGTTAAGCACTTGAACAAATTACCTAGGGAATTTATGGAATCTCCATCACTGAAGATTTTTAGGATTAGACAAACACCTGTCAAGGTTAGTCTAGATAATACTTAGTCCAGCCTCAGTGCAGGGGACTGGACTAGATAACCTATCAAGGTCCCTTCCAGTTTTACATTTCTATGAAACTATGATTCTACATCCAACATGTGTATATAAATACATTTTAGGAGCTATTACAACAGGTTTTGTTGTGCCCTAATATTAAAACTAGGAGATAACAGGAGAATGTAGTGTTAATTATAGTAGCATACTTCATAAATATCAAATAGTATAGTAATAATAAATCTCAGGTTTTCAGATACCACAATGAGCGCAGTATAACTTGATTAGATAGATAGATAATCCTAGGTCTTCCCCGGCATGTTGTTTTATGTCTCTCCACTTCCCTTCCAAACATTAAATGCAGATCTGAACTTAACTTAATAACCTTTTATACAGACATACACAAAACATATATAGAGAGAGATTATATATATTAGATATGTATACACACATACACATTTATATATAGGTGTATTGAGCTCATAAAATGCTTTGTTTTTTAAAATAAAGCTTTAATACTTACAAATTAAAATACATTACCCATAATGAGCAATAATTACATTTAGTACACAAAGAAGCTTTCTTTTGATTATTATAAACAGGTGGCACAGATGAGTGTGATCAGTACTTGTTCCCCATCAAAAATTTCAGTAGAGTTTTCACCAGGTGGGATTAATGCACATGAAGCTCCCCATCACTCAGTGACTTGATATGCTGTAATATTTTGAAAACGCCACTGCATTTCAGTGGGTCAGTGATCTGCAAACTAAAAAATACTCAAAGTACAGGCCCTGACATAACAGAGGGTAATGTTCTCAAAGAAGCCATTAGAGACTATCAAGTAAATAATACTCATTTGAAAAAAGTACATAATTGTGTATTTACAAGATAGGGAGCTTTTCTATTCCATTCTGTCAACTTCATCCTGTGTGCTTAGAGCTTTATCCATCCAGAACTATATATGTCCTCCCAATCAATAGAGTCACCAGATAGCTGAAGACAGATACTGGTTGCGCAGTATGTTTAACTATCCAAACATAAGTTGGCTTGGGGTGAGAAGCAAACAAACAAAAGTTCTAACTGAGGCTTTTTAGAAATGTTGAGGAAATGGAGAGCTCATGTAAGTGACTCTAGCACCCGCTGTGTCCAGCTAGATACATCCCACTGGCATAGGACTGGGATGTTTCTGAGCAAATCAGTTTTTTGATGAAAAAGGGCTTTTAAAAAAACAACAAGAAACTCTTGTGAAAATATTTTGACTTTCTTACAATTCTCCATTTGCTATTTTCTGATTCCAATCTTCATTTTCTTGCTGTTTGTGGTTTTAGAGAGTTCTTCCCCTACCCTTGTCAATTTTGATTGACAGCTTAATCACATGGTGAGATTTTTCAAAACTGAGTATTTTCAAAACCCACATTTTTCAACTTTAAAACATGCCATTTTTGAAAGTTCTAATTGTTTGCAAAATGAGGTGGAAAAAGGTAAAACACACTCTCACCAAATTCCAGACTGAAAAATTTGATCCATTTTGAAAACCAGAAGAATGAAACAATCTTCAGAAAATGTTGTAACTGAAAACAAACAAACAAAAGGTAGACCCACTCTAGTCAGGACTCTTGTCTGTGCAGAAACTCTGAATTGCTACAGCCCCTAGGTCTGCAAGAGCTCCTTTTTGCAGTTCTCAGGGGGTCAGAGAAACTGGTCTGGCACCTCTTCCACCTTAACCTTAGGATGAGTCATGTAAGGTAAAGGAATGAGGGTACCCTCTTACCACATCACTTTAGTAATATAGTATGTTTACACAGCAAGGAAATCCCATGGCTGGCCTGTGCCAGCCACTTGGGCTCGTGGTGCTATTTCATTGCTGTGTATGTAGACTTTCAGGCTTGGGCTGGAGCCCGAGCTCCTGGACCCATAAAATTTCTTCCAAGGCCGATTAGATCAGACAAGGAAGAATCCATTTCTTATGCTAGGACGCTAGGGAATCAGCATACCTCTTTGGTGTCATTCCCATGAAGCCTGATTATTGCATTAGCAGCCATATCAGGCTTGGGAGAATCAAAAAGGTGATGGTTCATACAGCTGCACAATTTAAGCACTACATAAATTATTGCTTCCAAAGGTGCAACCTTTATGGCTGCAGGTGGGGCATGTCACCTTGGAGCTTCTCTAGAAGTGGTTTTGGTTTGGCTAGAACTCTCAGCCTGTACAACAGATATTTTTCTTCTCCCCCATCCTGTCCAGGATGTGATGTAATGGAAAGAAATTCAGATTTAAGGATTAAAATTCTGGGATGCAACTCTGCGCCCAACCCTACAATCCTTACCAATGTACAGTCCCAGTGAAGTCAATGACTGTTCTTGTACCACATATTACAGGCACAGCACAAAACACACACAGAGCACACTGGGGCGAGACATCATTCTGAGACTCCTGAAATACCCAGGGACAATCTGTTGCAATCAGGACAGAGGGCATTTATTCACAACTGTGTTGAAATCAATGGTTTTCCACTACTGTAAAACTGGACTAATAGAATGGAGGGATCAATCTCTCAATGTAAACCCACATCTGAATTTCTTTGCTTTTTGGAGAGGAAAAATAGACCCATTTTGTGAAGCATCTTTAAATGGCTCAATTTTAAAGTCCAAGTGTAATGCATCCTTAGTCTAATAACAACTCAAAAAATATATTTTTTATCTCCCGAAGGTAACAGTTTCTGTGTACAAATCATTTTAACTCCGGGCATTAGTCTGCTTCCGCCCCCCCACTTTTTTTTAAAAAAAAAAACTTTCATCTTTGCAGTCAGCAAAGAATTACCTTTTTTCCATTTTCTTTTATTTATTTTTTACAAACTATATTGTATTCCTTCATTGTAGTTCTGGGTTTTACTGTGATGCGTGGGTGGGTAAAACTTGAAGGATGTCCTTATCATTTCTGAGAAAGGCGATAAGAGACAGGGCAGACGCCTTCAAGGCAGTGCTAATGCAAGGGTGACTGATGAATAAGCATGAAAAACGGACACTTGTCAGCCAGGAATTAGATGTAAACCAGAAATGTACAGAACAATGCAGCATTAATGTCAGGAAAAGATGGATTTCTGCCCTTGGTAGACCTTAAGGACTCCTCACTTCTGTTTTGTGCTCTTTCCAGTAACTCTAACTAGGATTTTCCCTCTAAAACAAACATACCAACGTCTTCAGAAAACGAGCAAGGCTTTTTAAAACATTCTTTTTCACCCAACTTTGATTTAGTGTGAGTTGATGTCATATAAGAGAAGCAGCCGCCTTTTGCAGAGATGCATTAAGGGAGATAAGTTTTTAAGAACATGAAAATTCTTCACTACAAGAGATAGTGTGTGTATGTGTGTATATATATATATAAATATAAATGGTTTTGGTGGTTGTTTTTGTTTTTTTAACCTAATTTAATTGAGACATAAGTAAGAAAAATTTGCAGATAAAGTTTGTATTCTGTTGGAGACAAATATTCTAAAGGATGAAAGGACCAGTGTTGTTTTTATTTCCCTCAACCCCACAAAAACTCATCAGGTTACCATAAATCACATACGTATGAAAATGAAATACATATTATATTTATTATTCCAACTATGCTTGAGTGATGCCAACCTGGGTGGACAGGAGTGAAGGTCTTTTTACAATTGACAAAATTCTGAATTCAGCTCTCCTGTCTTCCATAATTTTGCTTTCATAATTTCCCACAATGTGGGACCTTCTTCTGCAAACACAGATTAGGGATTTGAAATCTGGATTTTCAATTTCAAGGGCTAGAGGAGAAAAACAAAACTCTGGACTCTGTTCCATCAGCTACATTTCAGTTACTTCTTTCTGTTCACAGCTGAGTCTATGACCTTTGTATTTGAGATCAGTTGCACTGGTGGCTAGAGTAATAGAAAGGTTCCATAGCTTCTCTGAATTATTTTTTGATTTTGTCCTTGTGTGGTTCCAGTTTTTTTTTTTTTGTTACTTAGATCAAACCAGATTTCCAGTGAGACTGTGACACTAATGTAATCAGCCTGTAATCTGGCAAATTCCTCTGAAACCGCTATCAATTGCTTTTATAAATTTCATGCCTATCTCCGGAGAGCCGCTTGTGTAAAATGCATGCTGTGTTTTGATCAAAGCCATCCTCATGCTCAGTGCAAATTTCAACATGGTCCTTCTACTTGGATGTAAATGTAGAGACACAGGACCACAGTCTCAGCTGGGCCCAAAGAACAATGGGCACAGCTGAAGAGGAGGGAAATAAGAGATCCCTTTGTGCCTCCAACTCAATACTGAGGCCAGTTCTAGGCCACCCTAGCCCCTGTTTAAAGACTGCTTTAAATGACACCAGCTGACAATGGTCCCCAACTTCTAGCAGCTGAGGAGTGCTGCAATGTAGGGATGCCCCAGAAAAACACCCTTTCCTCAGCCATGCTCCCAACACCTGCAGCCAGTGGAAGTGTGGCAAAGAAGCCAAAGGATTCCCCTTTTCCAGAGGAAACTTACACTGACTAGATCCTCTGGCTTCATAAAGTTTTCTGAAACAGGTGCACAATTGCTGTAATGGAGCTCAAAATCCGGTCCACGATTCTTCTGAGAGTTCCACTTTATGTTAGTGGTGCTGGAGCATCAATCTTCCTTTTTCAGTCAACCAACCAGGCTGATGGTGGCGTCAGAATAATTTTTGAACGTACAATGTGCTAGGTGCTCCTTTCTAAAGCAGAGTTAGATTGTATGCTGAATACCCATAGGTAAGGAAATGACTGGACTCAAGAAGTTCTCTCCTCTTTCACTTATTTTATTTTTGTTATTTGAGCAAATGGCAAAAATGTTCTTGCGATACTTCTTTGCATTCTTTGATGGCATCTTAAGCAACTTGGACACTATTTGAGCTTGAAGAATCTGAAGAGTTGGATTGTCTGCCCTTTCTCAGATTAATTGCTTGTTTTGCACTACTTCCTTCAACTTTAGGCATGTTGAGTCAGATAAATTCCTATATAACAATCACCCATTTCATAACTGATCAGCAACTTTCACATTTACTGCACTTAGAATGAGGAAAAGCCATCTAATGAATTCAGCACTGTAAAGACTGAAAAGTAGTATGAGCTAGCCATTTTTACACAGAACCACATGATATGATGCCTACCTGTCTTTCAGAAGTATCTAGATTCTTGCTCCCTTAGTAGTTCACAACCCCACCTGCTCTCCCTACAGTTCAATGATAGTTGATTCCACTTACTTACTACACCCCTCTCTACAATCACCAATGGCTCCATCTATTCCCCTTCCCTTCTAAGTGCGGGTTGACACCTAAAACGCTGCACAGATGCAGCTGCTCCATGATTGCGCTTAAGTAGTGTAGACACTCCTATGCCAATGGGAGACCTTCTCCTGTTCACGTAGTTAATCCATCTCTATGACAGGTGGTAGCTATGTCAAGAGGAGAACACAGGGTGTTAGTTTGCTAAAACTGCATTGCTCAGGGATGTGGATTTTTTACACCCTGAACTACATAGTTATACCAACATAAGTTTGTAGTGTAGCCTAAGCTTCCAGATACATCTAAACCTCTTTATTTTTTCCTAGTAGGCATAATACGTTTTCTCATCACTTCCATTTTAATGTTTTAGAAGGTTCAAAGTTTTCCAATTAGAAATTGAAAGCAGAGTCTAATATTTCTAGTATTTTTTCAACTATATGTTATAATAATTAAAATGTGAATGTGAAGTTAACATTTTTTTTAAAAAAATCCATAAAACCACTAGGTTCAGTTTTACCTTGGAAAAAAACATAAAACAAAAACCTTGAATTTTTCACAGTGTTGGCAGGTCGTCTTTTGAAGAGCATAAATGTATCACGGGAAGTGTAGTAGCTAGTGATTTTAGGTGTGCATTTGCAATTAGTTGTAAAGCTAAAGTTATACCATACAGAAACTCTAAAGGCGTTTCTGTAAGCAAAACACCCAAATTCTGCATAAACACTTTTTTCTGATTCATTAATCTGTCTCTAGCAGCAGACTATCTCTATAGAAATATATGCACAAATCTTTAGTTAACTTCTTGATTGCTATATTTCCATCTCCTTCAGGGTTCAAGCAGGTTCTGTTGCAAGACATTGATTTGTATGAGACATGACAACATATGCAGGATATCCCCAATGCTCCCCCTGAAGGTATTAACACACACAAATTCAGAGATTTGTTAAATGAAAGTAACACTAACAATGACATTAATTTTAATTCAATGTGTTTTTAACTCAATATTGTGAAACCCTAATGCTTACATTTATTATATACCCTAATCATAACCCTTTTTCTTAGTGGACGTGGAGCTTGCCAAGCCAATTTGCAGCAGCCTTCTCAGTGAAGAGCAGAGCCTTCAAACCATCACCAAATCCGGCCAGATGGCAGTCATCATGATGTGTGATATTGTGTGCCTTTGGCCACAGCTGTTTGTGGATTTCTCTTGTTGGCCCCAGATGTGAAGGCTGGCTGTATGCTGAACTTGGCCTATTCACATTTTTATTCAGAAGGACCCATGACTGGTATGGCAAATCAAAGCCAGGTATAATATGGTCAGGTCAGTTATAGGAGATTGGTTTCTGATGTCAGCTACAGACCATTCTTCATACCATATCAATGTCGTGGAGAAATCTCGGCAGGGCAAATAGGTCTACAACGGCTGGTGAAAAACACACCCTTGGTTGGTTGAAGAGGTCTGTGAAAGTAGTAGCTTGAGTTCGTCCTGGTATTCTCAATCAATCTGGCAGTAGCATCCTTGTGAGGGATGTGTGCAGCAGTGATGTTACTTAACATACGGAGCCACAGTACTGGTCTGGGTAAAATTGTCCCAGTTACGATGTGCAAAGTTGAGTGTAGCTGTGTGTCAACCAACTTGACATGAGACAAATGGAGCCAGATGGAGCACAATATTCTGCTGCAGACTAAGAGAGAGCTAAACCAGATGATCAGAGAGCTTGCGTGTTGGCTCCCCATGAAGTGCCGGCCAGTTTGCTTAGAAGGTTGTTACGTATCCTCAGCTTAGCTGCAGTTTTCCTCATGTGGTTAAGATAAAGGTGAGAGATTTATCTAGGTTTACTCCAAGGTAGACTGCGTGGGATTCGTGTTTCATGTGATGTCCATTGAGAAAGATAGTTAGTTCCTGGTCTGTTTTAAAGATGGAACATATTCAAAACTGTCTTGGTTACACTTGGCTGTAAATGCACTAATTTACCATCAATTACAGAATCAAAGCCATATGTATCAAAGAGAAAAGTATCCATATTTTGAGATGAGAGAGCTTGAAAGAGATATAGACCTGCTAGAAAAAGTTGCTTGACAAGAAGGATTCTAGTGTAGTGAAAATGTAAAATGAGCTAATGCATATGATGAGTTCTAAAATGCCTTCTTTCTCTCTGTGACTTGTGATGGAGGAGGTCCATCTTTAGCTCAATAATAATCTCAACTCGAGACCATGTGGCCCAGTTCTCTCCACGCAGGATACAAGTAACACCCATTGACTGGGAATTACTCAACCTGTAGAGAAGCAGGAATCAGGTCCCCTCTTTAGTACTGCCCAATGTACACATACCATGTATAACCAATTCCCTTCATTTTTTCATATTTCACACTTGTGTGTTCTTGACTTCCTTTTAAATGTCCCGGCCTAATTGTCCCCTTTCCCCCAGATCTTATAACTAATACAGTACTCTCTAATATTTTGGTGGCAATGGAACTGTCTCTTCACTATATTGTCTGGAGTGCTAGAACACTGGGATGTGAAAGTAATGGGAAAATAGGTAATTCAGCAACATAATGTATGGCACAGAACCCCAGAATTAAAAGGTTCACTACCTGAGTGCCAGTAATGAATGTGTGATTATTTTCACATCTGTCTTTCTGTCCAACATAAGTGGAGATAATCCATAACATAAACCAATCCACTTTCCTGAACCACATTAATCTTACCTGTATACAGTATGAGACATGTATAAGCTACTATTTGAACTCCCTTAATTAAAAAAAAAAAAAAAGCAATTCTGGAAAAAAAGGCTTTTAGTTAAGTCTATAGAAAACTAATATAAAATTAAATACAAGTTTAATAAGCACAATTCCTTATAAAATAGTGATGTCTTAGTGGAAAAGAGCAATGACTTTTTTTTAAGTTTCCATTTGTTTCCAAGACACTGGAAAGGAGCCAAAAATGAGAAGACATCTAAATTCATTATGCAAAAAGCCTGCGCCGATGAAATTAGGAGGAAAGCTCTTTATTCCTTGCAGCAGGTTTTCAGCAACTCAGAAGTCGGACATACAGATACTGGCCATGAGTGTGATTGTACATTTTCAGGGGCAAATCAAGTGTAACTTCAATGAATCTAGTGGAGTCACACCAACGTAAAACTGGTACAAGTGAGAAGATAATCAGGCCAATTTCATATTTACTCAATTGTGCTGTAAATTGATCAGATATGATCCTCAGTTGGGGTAAATTGGCCTGACTCCACTAAAGTCAATGACACCAGTTATGGAACTGGCCCATAATTTAGGCCAAATCCTGCAGTACTTAATTAGTCTTTATCAAGTGAAACCCTCACCAGGTTTAATTCTATTCTTGGTTACATAGGCACAGCTTGCATTGATTTCTTTCAACAGGAATTTTGCTCAAGCAGAGAATGTAGGATTGTAACTATATAATCAGATCAACATTTTTCAAATATTAGTTTTAAAATAACGCAATGGTTTTGGATTTTTTTTTAAACAAAAGGAAAAACTATCCTAACTCCTTTGTCTTCTCTCCATAAAGTTGTAGTCTCTTAATTCAGGAAGAAAAGTATATTTTAGGCCCAGTGTACATTAACATTTCAAAGCATCTGAGCACCTCCAAGAGTCAATATAGCTAGAACAATGAGGAAAATTGTATTTGCACCATCTAATATCACGTATCCCAGACAACGAATTGCATTTCTCCAGATCCCCTATTACTCATTCTGTTTTTTCATTAGCTAGATTATTAAAAAACCTAGGATTTTCAGGTCTAAACAGATCCTAGGGAATCTGCCAGTTTACAAGGGTAAATCTCTTCCCGTCTCTTTGTTGTGGAGAGACCAAACTCTCCAGTGGAAGAATTCAAGGGAAAATCATGGAGTTTCCATTTCACTATTCAGGAATAATCTTCATAGAAGAGAATGGTCCAAACCTTAATTACTAATAGTCCAAAGCTGCAGACTTCACATCACCCAGTTCTACACACTGAAAGAAGTCACAATCTTGAGTTCTGAATCAGTTTCACTTCCAGTTTAAATTTCTAGCATGTGTATCCCTCTGAAAAACACCACTCTTTACTCCAAATTTAAAGATGCCTTCCCTCTTGACCAATGGAAGTTCTCTACTTGGCTACTCAATTGACTTTTTGCAGAGAATTTCCTTTGACCAGGTTGTTAGTCCTTTCCGACACATGCCTGACCTTGAATTAAATAAATACAAGCTGCTTTTCCAGGATGCACATTCTTCACACTTTCAAATTACTTTTCGGTTAATTCTATTACATGGTCAATGAACAGAGATGTTGAATGCATTTTTTGTTGTTTTAATGGACTGCAAAACTGGTCCTTCAGAGGATACAATAATTATACAGCCCTGCAAAGCAATAACACTGGTGGCCAGAATGAAAAAAAAAAAAGAATCTTTCTTCTGATCATGCTAATTATGTCATCACGGTACGGTATGACTTGTACTGAAATAACCAGCTATGGCTATTAATGTGAAGTTACTGTTGCACAAAGCACTGTAGGGTTTCCCTCCCACAATTATATTAGCCTTCACTTTTTTGTACTTATTAAAAATGAAAAATGTCTGGCCTGATGTCATAACACTACAAATAGTTGTGTTGCATTTTGTTTCCTTCAAAACTCAGCATTGTGTGCTTACTGCAGGCAAATTTAAGAGCCAGATTCTGCAAGGATTCTACACAGGTGCACAATATAGGGGAGAGTGTAAAGAGCCTCCTCGCCCATTGCTTGTCCCAGATAATGACCAGAGGAGCACAAGGACTGTTCTTTCCTAACTCAGTGGTGCTCTGGGCCATGGTTCCCCAACACGCACCAGCCTGTGAAATTCACCAGCGTGAATAAATCATGCCCCCCGAGCAATGTAAGTTACACTGACATAAGAACTAGTGTGAACAGCGCTATGTCGGCAGGAGAGCTTCTCCCACTGACATAGCAACTGCCACTTGTGGAGGCTGGAGTAATTAAGCTGATGGAAGAGCTCTCTCCCATTGGCTTAGACCACCTACATTAGAGAGCTTACAGCAGCGGTGCAGCTGCACCACTGCAAACTTCTTGGGTAACCATTCCTCAGGCAGCAATGCTGGACCCTCCTACTGCCTATTTTAAATGTTGGCACCTTGGTCTTTCTCATTAGTGATACCTTATCGTGGACAGCCTTCCTTGGCATGTTCAGAGGATGTAGGATTTGAGATTTCACAGTGATATGGGTATGGCTACAGCTGAATTTTTAGTTATATTTCAAATCTAGTCTAGACAGGTGTAATGGGGTCTTCACCCCACACTATCCCGGAGAGGGTTATTGTGGCCCAAGATGGGTTAAGTAACCTGATAGACCACCCCAAGAGGAAGTTAGCCTTAATGATCAAGCATTGAGTGGGGATGAAGTCCAGCTGGGCAGGGGCAGGCAGGGCTGGTATAAGGTCAGGAAGTGAGGGCAGGAGATGGCAATCACTCTTTGGGCTTAGACAGGGAAAGGAGAAAACTTGTGGGAGAGTAGAAGCCTGGGATCCTGGGCCTAAAGGAGGGGTTTACTCACAAGAGTGGTAGAGCAGAAGCCTGATAGGGCTGGAGTAGGAAAAGTCACAGGAAAACAGCAGCAAGGTTTGGTACAGCGCAGACCTTAGCCACTGATCCTTGAGCTGGAACATTAAGCTGTGGAATAGTCCCATGGGACCTGCTTAAAGTTAGGCATGTGCTTAAGTATCTTGCTGATATAGGGCTTAGTTATGCTGGTGTCAATTCAGAGTCAATCCACTGAAATCAACTGAGCAACTCTGGATTAACACTGACATAACTGAGCCTAGAATTTGGCTAATTATTATTACCTTTTAGACAACAAGGTCTCCACTCACTGATGTACATACTGTATGTGTTTAGAGTCCATACAAATATTTATTATTTACCTATAAGGCCAGCTGAAAATTTTGTAGTTTAAAATAGATGATTTTTCTGTGACTGTGCTTTGCTGCTCAGCATAAATCTGCAGGCTAAATACTTAACACTGCAGCTCTTAGTCCTGTGAATAGAGTCTACAGGCCTAGGCCATAATTGTCCAAGAAGCCCCAAATTGAGGGAAAAGTATGCAAAAAATCATCAAAAAGCAAAACTGAAAGTTCATAGGCTCAGTTCCTCAATTTTTAAAAAAACACTTAAGCACTATAAAAATTACTAGACTGACTTTCTCTCCCTCTCTCTCTTAAATGTGATCAGAAATATCAATCACAAGCAAAGATCTTGGATGCCAATTTTCTACCCGGAATGATTTTTTTTACAGCTAAGTTATAAGCCTCTGAAAATAGAAGTTTATGGAGAAATTACTCACAGACTCTTGGCTAAAGTGCAGTTGCTGTATATATACATATCTAATTTCATGAAAGGCAATTACACATCTGTAACTTTAACATTGCTCTGTTATCTTCATCTGATATACATTCAGACCCTTAATTGAAGTAAATATGATGGCCACCTGTCAAGTGTTAACTGGCAGGGCACCAAAATCTACTAGGTGATTTAATACAGGTTTTGTAATCTAAAAAAGCTGTTGAAACATTGCTAAAGCTCTCTGAAGCACAGTGCTAACATTTGGAATGGGTAGTTAAAGTTCACTGCTTTCCTGTCAGAAAGACCCTAGAGCACTCTAGAAATGTTTGTTTGCCCAGAGAAAAGGATTCAATACAAAATGCTATAGATGAAACACTCCAGAATCAGGGGAAATTGGGATTCAATGCAGATTCTGTCTATATAGATATTTATAGTGCACTCATTGCTGTGATAGTGAAGTACCTAAGTACTCCTAAGAGTACTATGACATAATGAACGGATAAAGTACCAGTAGGGGACTCAGGTTCTACTCCTCATTCTGCCACTTATCTGATGGGCACATTGGGCAAGTCAATGTACCTCTGAGCCTCAATTTTCCCATCCTTGAAGTGGGGACAATTATTAGAACTGAGTGAATAATAGATTTTTCGGTTCTGTAGTCAAACCAAAATAAAAATAAGAAAGCAAATTTGTTTTGGTTTGACCCAAAACAGAAATTTTTCATTTTTCTTGCCGAAACAAAAAAAGCAAAAATGTTTTGTTTCAGGTTAAATGACTTGTATCGTGCAACCCAAAACAAAATGTTTTATTTTCTTTGTTGATGTTTTTTTAATCTTTATTTTAATAAAGTAAGCCTAGCTAAATTTCTAAACAAACCAGTGTTTCAAAATGAAAAGTCCCAACGTTTTGTTTAAAAAATGTTGAAATGAAATGTTTGGACTTTTTCTGTTTTTTTTCCCCATTTTTTTTAGTCAAAACTATTTGCTAAATTCAACCCAAAATCACGAATAATTTTGGTCAATCCAAGCCTGTATTTTTTGGTGAATAAACTATTAGTCTGAAAATTTTTGCTCAGTTGTAATAATAGTACTGACTCCTCTATGGAAAGCTCTTTGTGATCTATTGATGAAAAGCATTATGTAAGAGCCAGGTACTATTATCTGATACAATAATATCTGATAATCTGATTACAAGTAGTCTGTGTCTGTATGATGGATGCGGCCGAAACCTTGCATCCATACTCCACTGAACTCTGGGGAGATTCTTCTCCAGTTCCATCTCTATATTCAAAATTTGTAGGCAAGATTCATTTCTAGTCAAGTAGCTTAGGTCAAAGTGTTCAACTTGGGTACTTAAAATTAGCCTCCTAAATCTGTACCTAGACATGTAAATAAAATGATTTGTAGGTGCATTGAGCAGCCTCAAACCAACTGACTTCACTGAGAGCAGGATGGAGCGCTAAAAAACCATTTGTAAGTGGCTTGAAGTGACACTATTTCATAGAACAATGATAAGTAAACAGTCCTTCCTTAAAAAGTAAAGGAGTACTTGTGGCACCTTAGAGACTAAAATTTATTTGAGCATAAGCTTTTGTGAGCTACAGCTCACTTCATCGGATGCATTCAGTGGAAAATACAGTGGGGAGATTTATATACACATACAGAGAACATGAAACAATAGGTTTTATCATACACACTGTAAGGAGAGTGATCACTTAAGATGAGCTATTACCAGCGCGGGGGGGGGGGGGGGGTTGGAGGAACAAAACCTTTTGTGGTGATAATCAAGATGGGCCATTTCCAGCAGTTGACAAGAACGTCTGAGGAACAGTGGGGGGTGGAGGGGGGGGGAGATAACGTGGGGAAATAGTTTTACTTTGTGTAATGACCCATCCACTCCCAGTCTCTATTCAAGCCTAAGTTAATTGTACTCAGTTTGCAAATTAATTCCAATTCAGCAGTCTCTCGTTGGAGTCTGTTTTTGAAGTTTTTTTTTGAAGAATAGCCACTCTGCGGTCTGTAATCGAGTGACCAGAGAGATTGAAGTGTTCTCCGACTGGTTTTTGAATGTTCTAATTCTTGACGTCTGATTTGTGTCCATTTATTCTTTTACGTAGAGACTGTCCAGTTTGACCAATGTACATAGATTCATAGATACTAAGGTCAGAAGGGACCATTCTGATCATCTAGTCCGACCTCCTGCACAATGCAGGCCACAGAATCTCACCCACCCACTCCTACGAAAAACCTCACCTATGTCTGAGCTATTGAAGTCCTCAAATCATGGTTTAAAGACTTCAAGGAGCAGAGAATCCTCCCTCAAGTGACCCGTGACCCATGCTACAGAGGAAGGCGAAAAACCTCCAGGGCCTCTCCAATCTGCCCTGGAGGAAAATTCCTTCCCGACCCCAAATATGGTGATCAGCTAAACCCTGAGCATATGGGCAAGATTCACCAGCCAGATACTACAGAAAATTCTTTCCTGGGTAACTCAGATCCCATCCATCTAATATCCCATCTCAGTGGATTAGGCCTATTTACCCTGAATATTTAAAGATCAATTAATTACCAAAAAAATTACATGGCAGAGGGGCATTGCTGGCACATGATGGCATATATCACATTGGTAGATGTGCAGGTGAATGAGCCTCTGATAGTGTGGCTGATGTGATTAGGCCCTATGATGGTGTCCCTTGAATAGATATGTGGACAGAGTTGCTTACAGACAGCCCCCCAACCTGAAGCAAATACTCACCAGCAACCACACAACAGAACCACTAACCCAGGAACCTATCCTTGCAACAAAGTCCATTGCCAACTCTGTCCACATATCTATTCAGCCAGCCTGGCTATTCTAAGGGATATGTTCTTTTTCCTGGAAGAGGAATTATCTTCTCTTGTTCTAAAATCTCAGGCTATATTCAGTATAGATGAGCCAGACAAGTATCCAGCTGCTGGTGAACACTCGCCAAACAATGTTTCTTTGTTCCTTTTTCCAAAGGCTGGTGAAATAATTTCTGAATTACGCATCTTGCTTGCATTGTATTAAATAAAACTCACTTAATCTGCATGAAAGGGAAATGGGAATCCCCGCTGCAAATGCTATATTACAAAGTCAAGTCCCTCTTTGAAAATTAATGAACATTAAATATTTGTATTGTCAACTGAAGATCTGTTGTCTGGAGATTGGATGTCCTGTTTTTTCATGGGTAGAATGAGAGTGGAGAAAGGATTTAAAATAAATATTGAGGCTAGTAACCACACATAGCAAGGATGGAAATGTTAACAGTTAAGATGTCTATGTTTGCTATCATAGTTCCTCTCTGATTACAGTGATATGCTACATTTGGTCTCTGTTTGTTTGTCAGGCAAAAGCAGCATTATTAAATGGCTGCAGAGACACAAGGGAATTGTTCTTAGTCCATCACAGTGTTTGCTTTGAAAAATTCCAGCCTATTAGCTGCAAACACTTTCCTTGGGTCAGGATCATTGCAGAACTTCACAAATAATTTGTTGTTGTTGGCTTTCTTTTTTCATAAACCTGAAAAGAGGAGGATGCACATCTGGCTCTCAGAAACGGAAGAAATGATGAACATCTAAGTGCAATACTGGTGGTCTGAAGTCTGACATGCTGCATCAACCATCACAGAAGATTCAAGGCCTATTCAGTGTATGTGGTTAGAAGCAAAAGTCCCCACCCAAACAACCCAGAGTCACTTCATCCCAGAGAAGAGGTACTCACATGCAATGCGAACATAGGCCTTTCGACTCTTAGTAGTGCCGGCAGAGCTCCAAGCGACACACTGGCACCAGTAATCTTCAGGTCCAAAGAGTTCTTCCACCTGCTGACGGGAAATCTCAATGCTCACTTCCCGAACAATCAAACCTGTCAGGATACAATTAATATTCCGAATGTATTAGAGTTGGTGAAGCTATTGTTCAGAGTAATATATTAGAGTGTGCTTGTAAAACTCTTATGAGCCCTGGCTGATCATCTACTCAACAGCCCTTATCATGAGGAGAATGTTAAGAAAAACAACAACATTTTACTCACCCAACAACATTATAGGCGAGTGAATATTTTAGAACAAGACTCATTTATATCATGCATATGTGCACACACACACACACACACACACATTATACATATAAACATAGGGCAACATTTTTTCCTAAGTACAAGGAAATATTATGGTATCTCAGATACTACTGCAATACCTGTTGGTAAGATGCTGACTTTTTAACACCAATTGACATATTCCAGGTTTTGCATGATCCCACCCTTACAATTCACCAACCCTGTGAAAATGCTCTTCTCTTCAGTTTTAAAATGGCAGCCAAGGTATGGGGGGAGGGAGAAATCTATGCACCACTTTTTAACATATTTGCACTGTGTTGCTGATGCCAAAGTCTCAATAAACTTGTAGAGTGTGTCCATCCATAAAAAAAATCATCATCATTTCTAAAACGTAGTCCAACAAAGGACCTTCAGTATATAAACCTCACATACAAATATTTTGTATAGCGTGACTGATTCTCTTTTTCCTTACTGCAATGCCAGGAAATTTAATTAAAAGATACTTGATCTTAGTGTGCATACTTTGTCCCCATCACTGAGTAACTAACACAGGATTATGCATCTTTCTGCTGAACACAGACTTTCAGGCCAGCTACCCCCAGCCTCTTACAACATGAATTACAAGGTGATATTCATAACATGAATGTTCCCAATTGTACAGCACAGAGCGCACCTCATGCTCTGCAACCCAAGCAAACCCTTGATTTTGCCTTCAGCCTCATAGAGGCTCTATTCAGGAAGGTGATGATTAATTAATATTTTTGCATAGTTGTATACTGTCATTTATGCTGCACACTCTTTCCATCCAAAACTCGGTTAACAATGTAACATCATAAAAAAACAACAACAGGAATTGAAGCATAAAATATCATACAGATTTTTGGTAGGAACTCTTTATAATTAGATGCATTTTCCTGCTAGGCATTATATAGCCTACGATCTTTTTAATTTCCTTATCTTTGACATGTTTGCCCAGGAAATTATAAGCTATTTTGAAGAAAAGACATACTAGCTTTTCTCCTTGAAACTACAGGTTTCAGAGTAGCAGCCGTGTTAGTCTGTATTCGCAAAAAGAAAAGGAGTACTTGTGGCACCTTAGAGACTAACAAATTTATTAGAGCATAAGCTTTCGTGAGCTACAGCTCACTTCATCGGATGAAGTGAGCTGTAGCTCATGAAAGCTTATGCTCTAATAAATTTGTTAGTCTCTAAGGTGCCACAAGTACTCCTTTTCCTTGAAACTAAACACTCAAAATTTGATTGCTGTACTTAGACAAAGTAAAAACAAAATACGGCATATATATTTGGAAATGTGGCAAACACCACCTTCTAAAACTGCTTTGAAGAGCTCAGTTGTCTCCAACAGTGGTCCATTGTCCTGTCTATGAGGGAAAAATAGCTTATATGTACAGGATGTGCCCAAAAGAGGTTATGTTTTCACAGTGCAACTGCTGCTAGTCTAAAGATCTCTCACTTCAGTCCATTTCCACTTATAGCCTCGAGAGCCTAGCAGTTTGAATGTTACATTATTATAAAAAGAAAAGGAGTACTTGTGGCACCTTAGAGACTAACAAATTTATTAGAGCATAAGCTTTCGTGAGCTACAGCTCACTTCATCGTTTTTACAATGAGGCTGATATAATTATTATTTTACAATGAGGCTGAATTTGATGGAGCAAAGATTTAGGTTACTATAGGGCTGAAGCAAGTAGTCTTATAATTAAAGGACAGTACTGGTTAATAATGATTATAAAACAGACAAAATTCTGGATGCAAATGCAGTTTTCTGATATGTTGAAGATATGAAATATACATCATGTCAATAACATCCATTAAATACACTGGCATAACTTTTATCTCTTGGTTCTGAATACATTCTCCATTTAACAACAAGCTAGTCTAGGCACTGCTTTTCTGGACTAACTGAATTGCTCACAGGTTTCAGGTTGTTTGAAATCTTTTGGTCTTACAAATTGTGTGGTAGCCATCTAGAAGCACATTTTCTGTTCGTGTCTTATTGCTTAAAAGCGTGTGATCATAAATACAGTATCACCATATGGTTACATCGTCTCTAAGCTGAACATTTTTTCTAGAATATATAGAAGGTCAAATCAGTTTCTGAGACATCAACTGGGACGATATGCTATATGTATAGACAGTGAAAGTAGAAATTTATGGGCCAGATTCTGACACCCTTAATTTTGCTAAGTAGCACCTTACTCCATTAGGAACCACACTGATTACTTATGGTGTAAGGTACTAAACTGTGTCAATAAGCACTGGGGCTGACTGGCAGCAGAAGCCCCAGCCACTGGGGCTGACAGCGATTTCTGAGTAAAATTATTAAGTCTGACTCATGATCTCAGGATAGAACTCTCAAAGGTCCAAATGCATCCGATGAAGTGAGCTGTAGCTCACGAAAGCTTATGCTCTAATAAATTTGTTAGTCTCTAAGGTGCCACAAGTACTCCTTTTCTTTTTGCGAATACAGACTAACACGGCTGCTACTCTGAAACCTGTCATTTTTACTGTGAAATGAGTTGATAGTTTCAGTCAAGTTCCCAGCATATAGGTATCCACATCACAGAATAAAACCACATTCACAACTGCATACCTACCAATAGCCTGACAAAATTCCAGTAAATTGAAAATTTGCATAAATTAATATATTTACATAAATTCAAACATGAACCACCAGAAGCAGATGCCTTCCTATTTTATAGTTATGCTATTACAAACCCAATTGTAGGGAGATAACTGAATGCATTTGCGGGCAGCTAGAATATTTGATAGGTTCCTTACACTGTATGTAAATTCAAAATATAAAGATACCATCTTTATTAAAAGCTTCCCTGCTGTGGTTACAGTATAGCTCCTACTCTCTTTCATGGCAACAAATAGCAAGAAGATGATTGGTGGGGAGGGAGAATTTTTGCTTGTACTATCTCCTCCTTTGGGGTTTATCCCTTGGCCTGCATGTCCACCTGAGGACATAACGGGAATATACACTTTATCCCTGTGCAGGCTATCCAAACCTTGGATGCAGCCATCCTCGAACGAGTGGATGTTGTGACCCATTACCACCCCCAACTTGGAGCAGGGTGGTGGTGATGTGGAGCCCTAAAGGGAGAAAGTCAAAGCCATTTGAATCAGTTTTGTATAAGAAGTGGTAATGACATCTTATGAATGTACATCAGAAAGAAATGGATCCATAAAAACATGCCTTCCCGTTTTAAATTCACAAGTATTTGATCTCTGACCTCCATAAACAACTTGAAAAATTGTAAGGGAGCCCCAAGAACTGCTCAAAGTTTTGAAACTGAAATAAGAGAAAATGAAAAAGTTCAGAAGGGAGAACAAGGAAAAGGAGAGAAATACTTGCTTAGAATTCTGTCTTGTGGATTTGGATAATCTAAATTATGAGAGAAGTCTGAGAAAGAGAAGATGACTTTGAAACTGTTTAGTTTCAGGGATATTTACACTCACCAATCACTCTGATTTCAGATAAAAATCCGCCCACACACAGCACTGAGCCTGTCATCAGAAAAATCCATTAAATTTCTGGAACTTCCCTGTAGAAAGGGCCAAACACCTCTAGCCTGAAAGGAAACACAGTGCACTGTCAAGTCTGAAACTGGCGTTAATTGGCATCACTTTGGCACTTTCAGCAAAGATCCTAAAGACTGAACAACCTTCTAACCCCTCCAGGTAAGGACTGAGGCGTATGGAAGAGGAGGTTAAGGACAACTAGCACTGAAGGTGCCTGTTTTACACCAGTTCTGTGAATTAAGAGAAGGCCTCAATCTTCAGGGCTGTCAATCTAGCACCATTCACCAGCACTACATGCCTCTTATCACATTTTAATGAAAAATTATACTTCTTCTGGGCTGGATTGTAACTTGGACTACACACCCATGCAAGCAAGTGAAAGAGATAGACCTTTCCTTACATTTCTGCACTGTTTACTTTGACATCTGTGGGTGGGGAATGGGTGGGAAGAGGCACAGAATAGATGGAGCCCTGGCTACATCTGCCTAATTGCTGACTTGTGCAGCTAAGTGAACACAGGAGGTTGGAGGGATATTTGGAGGGATAATCATTTGCAGCTGCTAGAGTAGTACAGCTAATCACTTCCCCTCCTTGAGCAAAGGGACAGCAGGGAGGGAATTATTATAGACACAGCCCTTTACTGTAACTTGCATTCTAGATACACAGTCTAGCAAAGACACATTCTGATGATCCCAATGTGCTTAACATAATATATTAACTGGTTAAGTAAACTATGGGTAGATTATGTGCTCTTCAAAGGCAGGAGCTATACCTCTTTTTAAAAATGTTCATAAATGTAATGTAATCATATAATTATGGGACTGTAATCATATAATAATCATTATGGTATTATATAATTAGTAACTGTAATATAATTATTGGGTTCTATTTTGTGCCCATTGAATTAAATGGATAAACTCCTAATGATTTCCATAGCAGTATATATATCACCTATACTATTTTATATATCTCACTGTGCCCACCACTAAAATTCATTCACTTCTGTGGTGAAACCCAACAACTGTTTTATCGGGCACAACAACCCTATACAATAGTTTAGGATTGGCAATGAAGAATACCGTATTAATCTGAAAGTCTAAGAGAAATTTCAGCAAAGCAGAATTTAATTATCCAGCTCGGAATGTGTCCAGGTGAGCAAGGTTAATATCTGCACTCTACAGGTATCCTTTTTTCCAAAACTTATTTTGATGTTATTTAAGGTACATGGAAAATTTTATATTAGTGTGTGTGTGTGTGTGCGTTCAGCTGCAAGTATAAACTTGGTTTCCAAATTCTGAGAATCTGTATGTGTAATTTTTTCTGTTAATGGATTCTCTATTGTGTTTTTATGTTTTCAATTGGCCAAGAGATACTTCTTCAACCAGTAATCAAATATGTCAGAGAATGCATCTCCCAGGAGACAGAAATTGTCACCCACCATGTCTGGGGCGAGGAAATATTGTGTGATACGTGCATTGTAAATAATTATGTTAGTAATACCTTGCACTTACATAGTGCCTTCCAACCAAAGATCTTAAGGTACACTACAACAGTGTGTAAATATGTACATCTACATTTCACAGATGGTGAAAATGACACAGAGTAAGGTAAAGGGACTTGCTCAAGGTCACAAAATAAATCAGTGCAGAAGCCTGTAACAGAACCCCTGTTTTCTGTTCCCCAGATCCTGGTTCTAGCCACTAGCACTAGACTATGGTGTATCATAGCTGCCTGCACGGATGAAAATCCTGACCTCACTGAAGTTAATGAGAGTTCTGCAATTGTCTTCAATGAGGCCAGGGTTTTATCCATATTAGTTCAGCTCCAACCAAGAGTCCAATAGCATTTATAATTGGCAGTTACTCAGAATCGGCTTTATGCCTCATCCAAAAAAGTCAAATTTTTCCCTATCTTATCAAACTGGCCAAGAGCACAACCCAAAGTGATATGACTGCAGATGTACTTAATAAAAGCTTCACCTAGTGCTTGTTATTATATTTAGTCTCCTATGGTAAAATTTAGTGATTCAAGCAGAGTATGGGCAACATTTTCACTTAGAGGCAACTCAGAATATTTATCTGATGTTCAGTCACAGACTCATTAAACAGTCCATTTTTGGGAAGGAGAACCAGAATAATTTTACTCTATGAAATATTTTTATAATAAATAAGTTAAATCAATACTCTGTGACAACGGAAACTTGTTTACAATCTTTCAGAGATGGATCTCTCACCGCCCTAGAATGACTCTGTTCAAACACTTCAAAGTACTTCAAAGCACTAAAGTATGGTGTCTGGTGTTTCAAAAATTAATAAATAGGCTGAGCACAAATAGGACTGCTTCAAATATAATGACTCTTGCTGAGAAAAAGGTTCTCTCTGCATTTTGTTGGGACAGAGATGGTGGCATGCCTCCTGCGTACTTCATTTTCTAAACACATCAACTGCAACCTTTACAACAAAGAAATAAGAAATAAAAATATTTAGAAATAAATAAATAATAAAGCTAAGTGACTTAAAACCCCTCCAACAACCATGCACCCTGTTATTGCATGCATCTGCTCTTTCCGACTTCCCAGTAATGGCTGCTGGGCTAATGGCACACAGAGGAACTAGGTGAATACTGCAAACAATTTTCTGTAACTATAGCTCAGATTTTTAAATTAATAGCTTCCAGCTATGGTAGTGCCCTCTACAGCTTTGTCCTCACTAGGAAAAAAAGTTGCATTCTTAACTCGAGTCAGCTAACTTGAACTTTATGGCTGACTTAGAACAACGCTTCCTCAGGTCTCGTACCCTAATGCCCCTACTCTACTTGCGCTACATTGATGATATCTTCATCATCTGGACCCATGGAAAAGAAGCCCTTGAGGAATTCTACCAGGATTTCAACAATTTCCATCCCACCATCAACCTCAGCCTGGACCAGTCCACCCAAGAGATCCACTTCCTGGACACTACGGTGCTAATAAGCGATGGTCACATAACCACCACCCTATACCGGAAACCTACTGACCACTATTCCTACCTACATGCCTCCAACTCTCACCACACGATCCATTGTCTACAGCCAAGCTCTACAATACAACCGCATTTGCTCCAACCCCTCAGACAGAGAAACACCTACAAGATCTCTATCAAGCATTCTTACAATTACAATATCCACCTGCTGAAGTGAAGAAACAGATTGACAGAGCCAGAAGAGTACCCAGAAGTCATCTACTACAGGACAGGCCCAACAAAGAAAATAACAGAACGCCACTAGCCATCACCTTCAGCCCCCAACTAAAACCTCTCCAACACATCATCAAGGATCTACAACCTATCCTGAAGGACGACCCATCACTCTCACAGATCTTGGGAGACAGGCCAGTCCTTGCTTACAGACAGCCCCCCCAACCTGAAGCAAATACTCACCAGCAACCACACAACAGAACCACTAACCCAGGAACCTATCCTTGCAACAAAGCCCGTTGCCAACTCTGTCCACATATCTATTCAGGGACACCATCATAGGGCCTAATCACATCAGCCACACTATCAGAGGCTCGTTCACCTGCACATCTACCAATGTGATATATGCCATCATGTGCCAGCAATGCCCCTCTGCCATGTACATTGGCCAAACTGGACAGTCTCTACATAAAAGAATAAATGGACACAAATCAGACGTCAAGAATTATAACATTCAAAAACCAGTCGGAGAACACTTCAATCTTTTTGGTCACTCGATTACAAACCTAAAAGTGGTAATACTACAACAAAAAAACTTCAAAAACAGACTCCAACGAGAGACTCCTGAATTGGAATTAATTTGCAAACTGGACACAATTAACTTAGGCTTGAATAAAAACTGGGATTGGATGTGTCATTACACAAAGTAAAACTATTCCCCCCCCCCCCGTTCCTCACACGTTCTTGTCAACTGCTGGAAATGGCCCACCTTGATTATCACTACAAAAGGCTCCCTCCCCCCAGCCCAGTCTCCTGCTGGTAATAGCTCACCTTACCTGATCACTCTTGTTGCAGTGTGTATGGTAACACCCACTCTGTGTATATAAAATCTCCCCACTGTATTTTCCACGGCATGCATCTGATGAAGTGAGCTGTAGCTCATGCAAGCTGATGCTCAAATAAATTTGTTAGTCTCTAAAGTGCCACAAGTCCTCCTTTTCTTTTAACTTGAAGAAACATCCTAATGAAGGCAAGGCAGTTAGAGCCAAGAGCTAGCAGTAAACTCTGGAAGAACCAGAATTCCTGTTTCCCTTGTGGGTGGGGATCAGGCATTTCCTGATCAGCCCCTGGCCCTCATCATCCCTGTGGCTCTCCCCCTATCCTTCTTGTTCCCTAGGGACTCCCTTTCTGTAATGGAAGTAGCCTGAGGATCACTGGTAACTGGTCCTTCTTTGAGACGGTATCACAAGGTGGAAGGCTGCTGGAAAGGGGAGATTTCACTTTCTCTCTATTTCTTAGCTTAGTCCCTTTTCCCTGAATGCCTTAAAGGCAGTTTTCATAAGCCCCACAGACAGAGGCAGAGTTTGGACTTGGAGTACTTGTGGCACCTTAGAGACTAACAAATTTATTAGAGCATAAGCTTTCGTGAGCTACAGCTCACTTCATCGGATGCATTTGGTGGAAAAAATGTTTTTTCCACCAAATGCATCCGATGAAGTGAGCTGTAGCTCACGAAAGCTTATGCTCTAATAAATTTGTTAGTCTCTAAGGTGCCACAAGTACTCCTTTTCTTTTTGCGAATACAGACTAACACGGCTGCTACTCTGAAACCAGAGTTTGGACTGAAATCCCGCTGGAGGATCTAAGAGAGCAGCTGGATCTCATTCAGCTCTTCCTTGCGAGGGCAGTATCAGGTGCCAGTGCATCAGGTGGTATTGTGGAAGCAGCTGCACACCAGTGCCTGGGCAGAAATGCTATTAGGCCTATGAGGCCTGTTGCATTCTTTTCTGTGTTCATGCCTTTCTCTCAGCTCCAAAGGTAATAGGGTGACCAGACAGCAAGTGTGAAAAATTGGGACGGAGGGTGGAGGGTAATAGGATCCTATATAAGAAAAAGACCCCAAAATCAGGACTGTCCCTATAAAATTGGGACATCTGGTCACCCTAAAAGATAATGATGCTCCACCTGCTTGAGACAGAGGTAACGGGGTCTGGGAGCCAAGAACTCCCTGTGTCTGAAGGGGATGATATCATCAAAAAGTCTAACTGTACAGTCTCTGCCTGCGGGCAGAGAGGAACTTCAGCCACATATCTGGACTGCTACAGAAGACCAGAGAGAGGATTATTATATGATATCATGATCAAAGAGAGGAATATATACAATTTCATTATTATCATGATCTCACGCACAGTCTACATAGAACCCAGAGGCACAAATTCTAATCTCAAACACAAATTCTAATCCTAATCCAGAGGCCAAATAGTGGGAGTGGACTCTATACACGTTCAGAGGCAAAGTGGAAAGGAATCCTTTCTCCTCAGGTCACAGAGTGGCTCTGGAAACGTTCTGCAGAGGCTACGCCTGTCTTGTGGCTAGCGTAGCATCTGATTCTCTGGTGCTGAGGTGCCCTCCTTTTCTTGCATCCCCTCTCCAAATCTTGCTTCCTCCCCCTTGTGCAGGAAACCTGCACCAATTTAGCTGCCAGGGACTGTCTGTGCAGACAGGAATAGAATTTGAAGGTTCAGGGTTTACTGCACATTTGCAGTAGCTGTAGAAGAGCCCCAGTAACACAGAGCCCCTCCCCTCAGCAGACATACCAGTTGGAATATCTTTAAAACAACATTGAGCTGGCTATTCTTGCTGTTAAAAATATTTTCACACACAAAGGAAATACACAACAAAAATCCTTCTATGGAGATAATTTCCAGTTCCACCCCACTTGTGCAAAATGTCTACAAAATGCACCAAAAATGAGTGATTCTCTCACACATTTAGTGCCATATGCTCATGCTTTTTGGGTTTCTTCCCCCTCCTTGGTGCAAATTAATAATCCCACTACAATTTCTCTCTCCAGAAATTGTTCATCTATACTTGCATTGGAATCTATATTTTCTGAAATAATATAGGGCTCTCGTCCATAAACACATCTGCATTTGTGTCAAGCCACAGCAGCTCAGAGCTTCCTGTCATTCAGCAGTCACTGCGGTCACATTTGGTGGTCCCTTAGCAATACTTTGAAGGACTGGTACCACTAAAAGGGAGCATGGGGGAGGGGATGTTCAGAGGGAAAGGCATGACAGAGGGCGACTGTATTAGTTACTCCAGCTCTTGACAGAAAGCCCAGTGCTTTTTCTGTGGTTGAGGCATGTGTGACAGTGGTTTTTTTTTTTTTTTTTTTTTTTTTTTTTAAGAGGCTAGAAAAAATCCCTGCCAGAGGTTCATGTTTTACATAAAGCTGCAGTTGAGACTTCACAAAGAAAATCTATGCACTTTTTATTTCTGGTTCAGAAGATTTACATGCTCTTTCTAATGATCTGGGCCTTCAGCACTGGGTAATGCTTCCCCAGCTTAGTGCTCATGTAAAATTGAAGCACTTTTGAGGCAGTTTAGAGCCTGCAGATGAATCTCAATGTGAAGGCAAAAGGCATGGCTATTTAGCACTTTGCAAGAAGAGGCTGAGGAAATCATGAAAAAACAAACAAACAAAAAACTATTGAACTGCAGCCATCTGGGAAGCCAACAGAGAGCTTCTGAATTTTGAAAAGCATGTTTACATTGCGTTTGTGTAACCAAGGAAGGGAAGATTAAAAATAAATGTGATTTTTTTTTCCAAAAAAGGTAAGTATATATGCTAAGGTTCTTTCAGTTTGGGGTGACCGTGTACACATACACACACACACACACACATACACACACACACACCCCACCTAATTTCAGTGAGTTTTGAGAAGCTGTACTGATGTGAAAGTGCCTTATTTCCATGATCTTGATGCGGTGTCACAGTTCAGTGTGTCTGTTATAGATGGCGTGGGAATAAGGACAATCAACAACGTGGCAAAGGAGTCACAGGGGAGCCTTTCTGAGTAGTTGTCCTTTTTCTTAGTCCATGATGTGGCAGAACAGGGGGTCGGGGGGAGAAGTGTAAAATCACCACTTTTTTCTTTTGGCAGTTAGGGATTGCATTAAACAGTCGACTTAGAAATCTTGAGAACTTGAAAAGAAAGAAACAACAAACAATAAACAAAGGACACGCAGCTGCTTTCAAAGGTTCTTTTGTCCAGTGCACTGTCAAGTTAAGTGACTTTCACCAGTTAGATATGCAGTGGCTGTGGGAATTTACTGCCTGTTCCCACATCCAAAGTGTTCTCAGGTCTTGGCCAGGCTAACAGAGAGAACGCCACCTCCTGACCAACAAGAGATATTTTTTAGTTTGTAGGAGATAAAAGAATGATCACAGCCGGGGTGTGTGTGTGTGTGTGTGTGTGTGTGTGTAAGAGAGAGAGAGAGGGACAGAGAGAGAGAAGGCAGCATTGTGGTGACAGTGGGACTGCATGGGATGTAAGTCAGTGCAGAATTTGGTCCAGAGACTCAAACCACTGAAAGGTGAAATAGACCTTTTGGGTCATATATATGAAAATTTTCAGAAGTATCCAGAAATTTTGCTTGCCTCCATTTTTCTGGGTGCCCAGCTTGAGACCCATGGTTTCAACTCTTCATTGCCACCTTAGTCAAAGCACATCATAAAGCACTAAAGGATCAAAAACTAAATCCAAATGAAAACACAATCCCTTTCAATAAATCACTGCTCCTCAGCCCTGACAAATCTAACACCCCCAATCAGTGGTGCAAACAACCCCACTTAAAACCCCCAAATGTTCAAGATGCTGCACCAGTACGACCAACACACAAGAAATTGGGAAGAACAAGTCAAAAACAGCAACAAGAGTTTTGAATGGAAAGAATCAAGGAGGGATGGGGATTCGTAGATAATTTGAGACTACGGTGAGTGTGGAAGTGTCACAGGGTACCTATTGGGAGTTGGATGGGATCAATAGGAAGGTAGGCTGTAGGAAAATTGACAGCTGGAGGGGAGAAAAGGCACGGAGATAATCAGTGTGGGCATCCTCAAACAGCTCAAATTAATGAGATAAAATCCAGGCAGCTCATTTCTTAACCAAAAATAACTTTACTTGTTCTCTCATTACTGCACATCAGGGACCCAATCCACAACACAGCCAGAGAGATGAGCAGCATACACCCCCCTCTGTTGGGCAAATAAGGGACCAGAGACAGAGAACACCAGACACAGAAGATAGCTGAGTGGAAGTTAACCCTGCTATAACAAACAAATAAAATAATAAAATAATAATAATAATACATATATAGTGGTTTTTATCCATAGGTTCCCAAAGCACTTTCCACAAGTGAGCAAGCATTATTATTCCTATTTTACAGATGAGGAAACTGAGGCACAGAGTGGTTGAGTGATTTGCGCAAGGACACACAATGAGTCAATAGCAAAGTCTGCTTTAGAATCCAAGACTTCTGACTCCCCAGTCTGGTGTCCTAACCCATGGATCCCATTGCCCCTCACAGAAGCAGCATTAACTCTTCCTCATTGGCTGCTAGCCCCCCATGAAGAGGTTGTAGGATACAGATATGGAATGGACAGGCAATGGCAGAAAGTTGTCTGCAGGAGAGGAAAGGACCTGTGGCAATGAAGACAGTTCTAGGATCCTCATGCTTGCCTTCTGCTTTCTTTTGGATTCTGGGGATCAGTGAGGGTTGAGGACCTCAGCCCCTTCCCACACTAAATGAACGAAAATTCCTTTTCTTGCAGCATAGGATGTGGAGGAACCTTATAAGAAGTGACCTTATATGGTTTCCAGGAAAGCCTCTCTCTTCTTGTGAGTTTCTGCCACAGGAGGGAATATCCAGCCCTGTGTTCTTAATCCATATAACCTTATAAAACTTAATTTATCTGAAGTAATTATAAAGTGCTTTATTATTATATTTTCCCCTGCTGTGTGAAGCATTTGGGATATATGTTGTGTGAAGTTTGCTTTCGTATCTGCAAACGCATCCACCATCTTAAATTTGTGTCTCAGAACATAGCAATTCCCTATTCTCAATTCTGAAGCATTAAAAACTACTTTTTATCTGTACAGTTGTGTTATTTTCACTGTATTCAAGCTAAAAGTAGAAAGCTTTTTCCACTTTGAAAAATGGCCACATGGGTCTTGCTGTTGGCTGTTACCTTGGTCTTGATCCGCAGAGGGCCAAGTTCCCTGCAGCTGGTTTTGAAGCTGTAAAAGCTGTGGGGTAGATAAAGCTTTTATTGTACTAATGATGCTTATTCTCACACAATCTTCATCCTCATGAGAGGTTCCTATATGGCTACTGGGAGTGATGTGGAAGAAGAGGGAGGCTTGACTGACATTTAAAGTGACAGCACTCTCAAATGTTTGTGTGTGTGTGGGGGGGGGAACATTTGTGTGATTTTATTATTAATTATTATTATGTATTAAAGAAAAACAAAGTTAATGTCTGTAGCTCTAGCCCCAGAGTCAGCGCCAATGCAAGGAGCTGCATATTAACCTCAAAAGAGTCGCATGAGGCTCTGGAGCCACAGGTTGGCCATCCCTGCCTCAGACTCACCATGCCTCCTCTCTGCCAATGAGTTCCACTCTGCAAGTTAGAGGGATCCCCCCACCTAGCACTCAAAGGTCCTTATTCTGCCTTGCTCCTTCTTTTGAGCTCTGAAGAAGGGATAAACAGAATCCATATGCCATCTTTTCCCTGTGCACCTGAGCAAGAGAATGCATCGGCAAAACACTAACATTAGCTAAATGACCTAAAGTACCTATTTAGTTAGCAGCTGCAGCACTAGGAAATAATGGTTTCAAATGTTCTTTTCTCCTTGGTTGAAGGAGAGGGAGACTAAGGGTATATCAGGGGCATTGCACATGCACAAAAGAGTGTCTATATAGCATTTCTGGATATTTGGCAGAAGTCACTCAAAAATATAAATAAACTGAAAAGGACAAAAACCCAGAAGTTAGTTCTCTGTGGGCCCGATTCTTTTCTGTTGTGCATTCAGTGCAGTCATTTATAGCAGTGCAGAGTCCATTTTGATTTGGTAGCATTTAACCTCGCTTTGCACAGATGTAAAGCACTATACAAGATGTAAAGTCCCGGAGACTCAATGTGTGTGTATCTGCACTGCTATCTGTACTGTACAAATGGGAAATAAAAAGCAAACACACCAACAATTCCTTATCCACAATCATTTTCAGTTGCATAATAGTTCAAAAAAAAGTGCACAAATTACAGTAATGATTATTGATGCTCTTGCCCTTCCTGTGCTGTATCAATGACATTTTCTTGCCCCCCAAAGCATTAGTTCTGCAGTATCTGTTTCCTTTCTTTGATAGTAGCTCATAACATTACATTACATATATGTATTCCTACTTTCATCTTCTCTCTTTAAAACAAAATATCACCAATGTTCACTATAATATATTTGAATATATAATATATTCGATTTAATATATTTTGTTATGTGTTAATATCAAAATACTTCAGTAAAAACGTAAAAAAAGGACCGCATTCTGGCTTGCCTGAATGCATGAAATGATGAGGCCAGATACGCTGTGCACTGATGAATAACAAAGCACCCATTTGGACATCTTTAAGAAAAATGCTTAACTTTTAATAGAGGAAGAAAATTCCAATGGGACTGAAGATCAAAAACAGAGGTCAAAGATCTTCCAGATAAGACACTTCTGTTTTCTTGGAATTGACTCTAAGTGTATTTGCACAGTTCTATTACCAGGCTAATTTAATTTAATAAATAAGTCTAAATCAGTGGTTCCCAAACTGGGGTCATGAAATGTTACAGGGGGTTCTTGGGAAAAAATTCCCTAATGGCAGACAGAGCTGTCCCTAGCTGACAGAGCTATCCCTGGGCCAGCAGCCCAGAGCCCTTGGACTTCCAAGAGCTAAGCAGATCAAAGCAAGCATATCTATCACACTGAGGAGATTTAAACTTCAAGACTCCTTACAAGAAATGGAAAGGGAGGTGGATATTTTTTGCTGTTTTTAAAATTAAATAGGCAGCTAGTATTGTTTTTAAAATTATTACAAAGAACAAGTTTAAGTATTGTTGTAACGTGCGTTGTTTGCCCGGACTGCTCAAGATCTGAATGCTTGTGTAAGAAGAACTCTTTGAATTGGCTTCTTAAATATCTTCATGCTGTTTCACATCTGATACTCCTTGATGAAACATAGGAGCCTTGTCTTATAACAGGCTTATTTAAAGTGATACAGGCTACGAAAGTAAGATCTTGGAAGAGTGTTGCAGTTTTCATAATGTAATAAAAATACTGTAATGACAAATAATTAATAATAAATAGTATGTAATAAGTATGTCATAAAAACAAATTTTATATTTCCAAGATCACGGCTTTTATAATTGATACTCAGGTAAAGGACAAAATCCCTGGAAATATTCATTTTTAGGAGGAGGTTCGCCAGACTTGACATTTTAGTGAAAGGGCTTCACAGGTTGTTAAAGTTTGGGAACTACTGGTCTAGAACATCCCTTCACCTTTTACTGTTCTCAGTGTCTCCGACCAGTTGCAATAGTTCCTATGGAGATTGGCTGCGTCCATATGCATACTCTCTGAGACTACTGATGCTTTACTTACTACTCTATAATACTCCATGGTGCAATGCACTTACATAATGTCCCAACTTCATAATAATAACTTCCTCAACTTACACAGAAAAGAGATACAAATGTTTCTTTTTCTCTTAAAACAATTAACCCTCCTACACCATTTACTATTTCTTTCCAGCAACTCTCTTTGTTAGGAGCAGGATTGCACCCTGATTCTGCATCCTGTGTCACTGCTGTGTACCACCTGGCATATGGTGTGCAGCCTTCGTGTTTATTAACGCTAAACAAATTTCCCATATCAGGGAGCTGCACAACTGATTTTGCACAAGTTTCATTTACAGTGTTTCCAAAGCTTCAGAGTCCATGGACAGCTGAAAACTTATTTCTCTCTCCCAACATTTTACCTTTTAATTGGAAGATAAGTTACTACACCAAATACCTTTAGCATCACACCTTTATTTCATTTTCTTCTCTCTTTTCAGTACTCTGAATACTTTTTTTAAAGTAAAGAGTGCATGATTACACTTTATTATTTTGCTTCCACATTTCATTACCTTTTTGTCTTGCTCTCCTTGTCATTACTTTGCTATAAGAGGACTTAAGAGAGAAAATCTGGTTCTCAGATGGCATTTTAGAAACAGCTCAGCAGGGCTTTTCTGCTCGTTGTTTGAGGGATAGCATGGCAGAACCACAGCAAAGAGAAATGTGCCTACGTCTCAGTCACTTGGGTCTTATGACTGACATGAAGGATGAAGCTCAAGCAGAATCCAGAATAAAAATTTTATAGAACTGAAATCCTTTTGAGCTCGGGTTCATGATTATAGGCTTCATTGTGGCATTGACTGACTGTTAGTTGTGTTGGAGAACTGAATTGCCCCAGGGAGACAAAATTCCTCTCTGAGGCTCACTGGCACATGGAATAGGGGGAATCTGCTGCTACATGCTCCTGGCATTCTCCCCAACCGCGTATCTACTTAAAGACACAATGTGGCTTTATGGAAGGTGTCTATCTAACCTGTTTGGAGTAATGACCTTAATTAAATTATGTTACGGGGGAAAAAAGATGGGGGGGGACAGTTCTTAGGGTTTGGCCGGACAAATATAGCCCATCATTTGAGCAGACCAAGAAGTTAACAATATCTCCTAGGTTAGAATTTACTACACGAGTGGAGGATACTAACAGAGGCTACATAGTCCCAAATGTGGTGTAATCAATGCAATGACTCAGTGACACTTGAATGGGCGAAGATCTTTGCTAGTCTGATGGATGCATGCTACTAAGCTGCTGATCTAGTATGTTTAATGATTGCATGTTCTTCTTTAGGCATGTCTATCATTCCTCAGAAATACTTTGAGGCCCATTGTCTCACACAACTTTTTCTCAAAGTCAACCAGCTCCAGACAAGTCTCTTCAATGGCTTTGTAAGAGATGATATTATCTAAACCTATTACTTCTGGCAGGGCCTGCCCACAACATTTTGGCACCTGAGGTGGGGAGCTCAAATGATGCCCCCATGCCTCCTCGCTTGGGTCAAAACTTTGAAAGGTCTCAATTCTGCCTTCTTCCTGTTCTACTCCTCTCATGGTACTGCTCTGCTAACAACTTAAAATGCCTTGTTCAAAATTTTAAGTAACAACTTTCAAATGCCTGAACAGCCAATGCAACTTTTCTTGTCTGCATAGTAAACACTGGCATTTTTATCTGTTTGAATAATCAAAGTGGTGCTTTCCGTGCCTTCTTGGTTGCAAAGATTTGAACTGCTTCCTGAAGGTCCACAGTCTGGGCCAGCTCATGCTCTCCTGAGATGGTTGCAAGGCTGACCAGCCTCTCCTGGGTCACTGTGGAACATAGATGTGTTTTTATTAACTTCAGCTTGGAGAAACTGCGTTCTCCACTGGCAGCTGTTACAGGAAGTGTTAGAAGTATGCACAGAGCAACAAAAGCATTTGGAAAGAGGGTGGGCATCTTATTTGTGCACATATATTCCAGAACAGCCTTTGGAGTTGATCCTGCTGAAATGCATTTTGAAAGGGCTTTCAGTTCATCACCTAATTCACTCGCATCAATATCGCACCTATAATCATGTGTCAACACTGTCTGTAGTGCCCTGCATTGCTGGTGTAGGTCTTCTTCAGGTATAGTGAGGAGTTTTGGAATATCATACAACATCACAAATATACCACTGTGTTCCTTGAGCTGCATGAAACAGTCTTCAACTGACTGTATTGCACAATCTAACACCTAGTTAATTAATTCAACTTTGAATTGTTGTTTGGGGTCTCTTATGGGATTATCCTGTGCCTCATAATCAAAATGTCTTCTTCAGTGACTCTTGTATTCTTGAATGGGTGGAAAAATAGCTACAGTATGAGTTCCTCTGCCAACTTCTGTGCACTCTTCAGAATGTTTTGAAATCCCTCATCTGACCGGTAAGACTGTAGGTATGACTTTGCTTTGTCCAGTTGTTCCATTGTTCCAGATATATCGAGGTCAGCACCTTGGAGTCTCTTGCTTACAACATTTATTTCAAACAGTATGTCATGCCACAACACTAAGCCACATAGAAATTTGAAGTTGTGTGCGTTTCTGGTGATTCCATTTCCCTCTGCCACTGTTCTCCCAAGAACAGTTCTTGTCATAGCATTATCCTCCATAATGGCAACTATGGCATCATCTATCTTTCCAATTTGGAGTTTGATAAGCTTTATCTCCTCCACTTGACTTTCCCATTGTGTGGCACTCAGTGTCAGAGAGGATGTTCCCAGATGTTGCTTCAAAATTTGCCATCCATGAGTTGATGCAGAGAAAAATACGTAGATGCTTTGAATTACATTAAAAAAATTCAGCAGCGTCATTAGAAGCTGATGCTGCATCACTGACCACCAAGTTCAATAAATGAGAATTGCATGGGACAAAAAAAGCTCGAGGGTTTAACTCCCTGATCCGTGTCTGTACTCCTCTGTTCTTTCCTCTCCTGTTGGCACCATTATCGTAGCCCTGACCTCTCAGATCAGCTATCACAATTCCCGTACCTTCCAGCTTTTTAAGAAGCACGTTTGTCATACCAACTCCTGTAGTATCATCAATGTCAATACATTCTAGAAAATGCTCTCTGACAGTCACCATTGCAGGGACATTTTCACTAGGTTTTGTTGTTGTTACAAAACCATCCATTAAAGTCATTTGTTCCGTATGGCCGATGTCAGGTGTGCAGTCCAGAACAACAAGAATAATATCTTGCTGACTTCAGATCTTCCACAATTTTCTGACTTTTGTTGCCAGTAACTATATGATCTCATTTTGAATTGTTTTTCCAAGGTAGTGGCATGTGTACATTTTTTGGGTGGTGACTCTTCTTAGATGCTCCTGGAGTACAGCATCAAACTCAGCCATCAGCTCCACAATTTTAAGGAAGTTTCCATTGTTTGGCACAAACCGCTGATCTGAAGTACCATGCAGTGCTAGGTTTTGGGTAGCAAGCATTCTCACAATGGCAATGAGCCTTTTCAGAACATTTTGCCAGTAAAGAGACTCTGATGCAATCTTCTCTTGATGCTGATCATCTATGGTGGCCTTTAACCTTCGTCTCATTTCAAGCTCTTTCCACCTATAGAATGCTTTGTTGATTTGCTGCCTTCTCATGGCATGCCAGATTTCTAGCCAGATTTTTCCAGTCCTTTGTTCCTGTAGAACCCAATGTGGCTGGAACATTAGACTGGAAGAGTTTGCAACAAAAACAGTATGCAGCATTCTGGGTTTTTGAACACATAAGCCATGGCCTCTCCACTTTGTCATCATTGGGGATTTCACGCCAGCCAGGGCCGGCTCTAGGCACCAGCAAAACAAGCAGGTGCTTGGGGCGGCACATTTCTAGGGGCGGCATTCAGGAGTCAGCCATGCCGCCCCTAGAAATGTGCCCCCGCCGCCCCAGCTTGCCTCCGCTCTGCCACCACCTGCTCCCCTGAGCGTGCTGCCACCGCTCCGCTTCTTACCCCCCCCCCCCGAAGCTTGCCACGTGCAAAACAGCTGTTTCGGGTGGGAGGGAGGGAGGGAGAAGCCGAGCCGTGGTGGAGCGGAGGTGAGCTGGGGCAGGGAGCGGTTCCTCCACCCCGCACCCTTGCTCGCCTCCACTCTGCCTGCTCCCCTGAACATGCTGCCTCTCTCTCTCACCTGAGAGGGATGGGGGAAAAGCGGAGCGGCGGCGTATTCGGGGAGCAGGTGGAGTGGAGGTGAGCTAGGGCGGAGGATTGCAGGGAGGGAAGCTGCAGGAAGCAATGGGGTGGGAAATGCGGCACGCCTGGGGGAGGAGGTGGGGCTGGGGATTTGGGGAAGGGGCAGAGTTGGGGCAGAGCCCAGGGCAGGGGGGCACCAAAAAAAAGCGGGGGCAGCCAAAATTTTTTTTGCTTGGGGCGGCAAAAATCCTAAAGCCGGCCCTGACGCCAGTAAAAGTATGGAAACTTATATTTTCATTGTCTTTGGGGAACGTGAAGTTTTTCACTTGCTGTGGCCCATGCAGTACAAGGAAGTCCCTCGGGCTATTGCTCAAGTGGGTCCACAGTCCTGGATCATCTAGACTTAAGGAACTAAACTCAGCAGCAGCTGTTTCTTGCGCCTTCACCACACTCTTCTCTGATCTACACTTTTCTTCAGGAATGTGCATGGTTACATCCATTTGAGATGGAGATATGGATGCTGCAGTAGCTGCCAGGTCACCTGCACTCTGGATAACGGGAAGATCAGGCATCTCCTCACCACTCACATCCTCCCTGGGGCTGGAAGGCTCACCGTGAACATTTGTGTCTAGGTATCTCAGGAGAGCTCCTTCCTGCTTAGATAGAAAAGCTTCCTTTGCTTTCTTTCTTTTTCTGAATGCTGCCCCAGAGGGGTGTTTTCTTCTTCCCTCATGACTGCTGTTCTGTGCCAGCTATAGTGGCTCTCAACACTCAATTGAAGGGGACAAATAAGCAGGCTGGTAGCAGGGCCTGAGTGAGGGAAGATATCAGGGTCTTAAGGGCCTAACTGGCTCCTACTACTTCAGCTGACTGCCTGTTCTCCTCAAGCGGGTTCAGGGAAGCAACAGGAAACAGGAAGCTCCCTGAGAAGCTGGTGTTAATCAGTCCAGTCTGCTGGAGGTGCTAGAGAGGTACATAAGAAGCTCCTCCTCCTCTCTCTCCCTGCAGCTCCTGCTACTTTCTATTATTTCCCTCTCACCCTTTCTCCTGCCTGCCTGTTATGTCTCTTGTGCCCTCCTTCCTCCAGCACAGCACTCCACCATCTCTGTGCATCTAGAGCAGAGAGAATACGTATGCACCAGCAGCAGACACAATTTTCTACACTCTGGGTCCTAGTGGTGCCCCCTCCCTTAATCTGGCACCTGAGGCGGCCACCTCAGTTAGCCTCATGGTAAGGCTAGCCCTGACACTTCTGGCTACTTCAAGTATTTTGTTTTCTCTTGCCTGCAAAATCAATACAAATTCTCTTCCAGGGGTTCTTAGTCCCATTTCCAATGATGGTAGGATGTGACAGCAGACATACATCACACTTTATGTCCACATCTAAACTTGGCTGCAAAATCCAGATTCTGAGGACAGCTTTCATTTCAACAATTCCAACGTGGCTATTATGCAATTGTACTAACAATCTGATTTGCAAGGATTTTGATAGTCCCTTGCAAAATTCCACAGGATAGAATCTCTCATTACTGTGAGCTCATTTTTTGGAAGTGGTTTAGGTTGTTCATCATTTAGAACATTCACACATACTTCAGATATATCTTCTTTTAAGATAGGGATATTTACATTCTCTGCTGCAATTTCTTTTGCAGCATTGGGAAAGTTTTCCAAAATCAGATTTTGAAAATGGGATTAGGTTGCAATGGATTTTTCACCTGTATTAGCAACCAAAATAAATACATCATAATTTCTGTGTTTTTACTGATGATCTAGAACTGATGGGAGAGAGACACCATGTTAACATCAGAGCCCATCTTTCACTGTAATCTAGAAACTACTCATATTTGGTTCAAATATTTTTATAGAAGCTATTTTCTCTAATCAATGTAAACTTCTTCCCATTCTGAAACTCTAGAGATGTTAGGTTTCAGAATAGCAGCCATGTTAGTCTGCATCCGCAAAAAGAGAAGGAGGACTTGTGGCACCCTAGAGACTAACAAATTTATTTGAGCATAAGCTTTTGTGAGCTACAGCTCACTTCATCGGATGAAGCTCACTTCATCGGATGCATCCAATGAAGTGAGCTGTAGCTCACGAAAGCTTATGCTCAAATAAATTTGTTGGTTTCTAAGGTGCCACAAGTACTCCTTTTCCTTTTTCTAGAGATGTTGTAATTCCAGATATTCTCAGACCCTCTTTTTCTATCTCGTCATAGTTGTTTTTTTCCTTTAGTGAAGGCTCTGGGAATGAAAATGTTGGGTCCTTTTCCCATCTGGCACTTTACTTGGTAGGATTCTGCCAACTGCATAGCTGATACATGACATTAACATTAGACACATGCTAACTTTCATGGGTTTTCCAGCTAAGGAGCTGGGATACTTCAGAAGTTTGGGGGATTTTCAGATTCATTTTCTCTGATTCTTCTCTGCATAGTCATATTAAGCTCAGTATTTCTAACCTGTGATCCAAGTATACTCACAACTTTGCAGATAGTAGTGACTTCTCAGGCTGTTCAAATGCCCTGTTACATTTCTCAGTTCTAACCCAATTGGGTGGTAGGTGCTGTCCAGAAAGGGGCCATAAGTAGGAAGGATAAAAGATTTCCTCATTTCTATTTGGGGTGCAGGAGAAAAAGGTGGCACTATTAGATGTAATTTCTACCTCCATGTGCCATGGCAGCCCTGAATCTGAACTCATGAACATAAAGATATATTTGGACACAGAGAGCTGGCTTAGTTTGTTGACTGAGCACAAATGAATATTGCTATGGTTACTGTACTCATCCCACCCCATGGCCTGAATGAAGACTAGGAAATGATTTGTTTTTATCATTTGAGGCAGATGGTCTACAGTTATTTTCCTTAAGCCCATTGCTACATTAAGAAAGCTAACCTAGATTTGGCATATTTATGAGACGTGTTCTTCCTCCTCCTGCGATCAGAAGCAATTAAGAGCAGAAATTTAAAAACAAACATTTAGAATTGTTTTTTTCCTCTTGCCTACACAGACATAGCACTATTGATTTCAATGGAGTTGCACTTCATTTACCTCAGTGTAACTGAGAAAACAACTGGGTCTATAATTCTAAAAAGTGACCCTGGACTGCATTTTACAATACTAGCAATGACAGGCATTATTCAGTTTCTGAATATAAATGCTAATAAAGCTAAGGAAGAAATGAAATGAAAACTGAATCCACTGAAAGCCAGGGAAAGTTCATTCCAGTGGATTCCCAGTCTTACATGAATGATGAAACTAGGAGATGTACTAAGTAACAGAAGTAGTTCCCTCTTCCAGTCTTCTTCCTGTACAGTCACATTGCAATCTGTTGGAAGATCCTATTACAACTAACAGTCAAACATAGCCAAAGGCTTTTTTTTCCCTGATTCTCCTTTCTGCAACCCTTCGCCCAACCCAAATTATCTTTCTCTTTCTCAAGCTGAGAGAACTACAGTGTGGTTACAAGCATATGCTTTTGAACTCTGCGCAAATAAATGAGCTGAAACAAATAAAACCCAGGCCACATGAGACTTTCAAGACATCTGGTGGAGTTATTTTTCTGAATAATTAGACCAAGTGGTGGTGCAATTCCCAAATGAAAGCTACTTTCTTTCTTGATATTCAGTTATTTTTCATAGCCATCAAGACAGCAATAAGCCCCATTTCTCTCCCTAGCATGTGACTCGAACCTTATTGGATTACCAGTCTTTCCAAACTGGGACAATCACATCTTTGACATGGGCTTGTTTATAGCTCAAGTTTTTAAGCCTCTTTGTTTCCTTTATATTTTGAGAGCCCTATTAATCTTCCATGGAAGTCGATGGGAGTTTTGGCATTGATTAGATTAGGATTGGACATTTAGCCTCTTTCTTTCATTTCTTCCTAATTTACTACAGGTCTCTCTAGTACCAAGTTAATGTAGCAGGCAGCAGAATATAATGGAACAGCAGCCACTTGCATGTTCTGGAGTCAGTATGTTGTTCCTGGCTGGGGGAATATTGAATCTTCCCATTATTTCTTTGCCTGAGGCTAACCGTAATTTCTCCTTTTTCCATATTCTCCCCTTTGAAACCTTCAACATAGGAGTGCTCCAAAAGCTCCTCAGAACTTGTCTAACACTGTGCTCCCCTAGTGTGACTACATTGTAAGTAATTTGGAATGGACCGAATTAGAGAAGTGAGCAAGGAAGCCAGTTCTGTGAAGTGGTGAACAGCAGTTTAGTTGGAGAAATCACTATGAGTCTTTTAAAATTAGCACACAGTTGGGCCTCATTCTCATTTACATTAAGTCCATTTTACACTGCTCTGCCAGTGTAAATGAGAACCAAACCCAATAATAGCACCCCCAATGACATGCTGAAAAAACACAAATGCCTCACCAGAAGTTTCATCTACTCGCTCATCCACGACATGGTCCTTCTGGTGAACCCATTCACTGTTGCACTTGAAATAGATCTGGGTGGCAGGGCTGGCTTTGCAGTACAAGTTCACAGGTTTGTTTTTTACGATGTAAGCTTCTTCAGGCTCAATGAGGAAATGAGGCAGAGGCTCTGGAGGATCAGATGGAAAGGTTTCTGGGAGTTCATGAAAAAAATCATCATCTGTAACAAAGAAACAGAGAGGGGAAATGCAGAAAGGTTAGAAAATTACAACAACTGAAATTCTGTCTGTGAAAGATTACAAGCGTTTCTAAAAAGCTCAAGGGAAGAGAGTGCCTTTTCAAGTGAAAAAATTATACGGGAAGTGTCCTTGCAGTGGAGTTTAAATGCAGAGTTGTTTGCAGCCTAAAAGGTGTTTCTACTTAACATCCTGCTCTTTCTGTTTCTACTAGTTCATTTGCTAACTCCATTTGTGAATGGCTCCTTTTTGTCTTCAGTGGTAACAGTAATGACAGAACGTAGTTTTAGCACTTGGTTCTGTCACTTATTAAATTCCTGTACAAAATTCTGTTAACCTAAACTGACACTTGAGAGTACAAGGCAAGGGCATAATTATTACACACAAACATGCACAATCATACCCATATAGTTCTGCACCCCTAATAGGCATGCACAAATATCACTTTGTGTGCATGTTAATTAAATATATGTGCACACACATGGCCAGTAATGACTTAGGACGTTACCTCTAGGTCTTCAGTATGAAACTGACTCTAGGAGTAAGAGGCTGGGTCAATTTCCACTCTACGCCTCTTCATTCATTCTTTGACTTCTCTGTTGAGAATGCTAACAAGGGTGCCAAATTCTGATACTTCTTTTTGTAGTGTGTACACCTGCTCAATGCCCACTAGAGAAGTGGGACTGGTACCACTTAACTCACTTCACACAGAGCACAGAACTGCTACTAAATGGTACGATACGGACCTATTATGTGGATTAACAGAGGGCTTTGGTCTTCTTCAGTGCTGTCAATCGAGCACTTTTCATCAGGAGTACATTCACAAAACAATTCATTTTTTAAAAAGAACAGTCCAATAAACTCGTGGAAACATTGAAAGTGAGCTAATTCACACAGCTTCCTGCCTCTTCCTCCATAAAACCCCTTTTTACAGGCAAAGCATCCTCTCTCCACCCCTTTCACAGGAGAAATCACCAAGATCAGAGAATGACAATTCACTGGAGAAATACTCCTCTTCCCATCGACTTGCAAAACTCTTGTCAACATGCAAGAACATTCAAGATGCTCACAGTGGCAAAGAGATGAGGGAACAGTAACTATTGACAGATCCATCAGCAAGAAGCTGACAGTCCTGAAGGCCTCATTCAATCTCCTCTTTTCTGCCTCTGAAGCAGTTATTGTTATACACGGTGATGGACATTGGTGATGATCAATAAAGCATCACAGAATACCAAACTAAAAATACTACAGAAGGTTAGCTATCCTCTTCTTGTCAGTCTCCATGAAGATTAAATGTCAGACAGTTACCCTTCTTTACTCTAGGTATACCTATATTTTTTGCGTCCAGAATTACAAAGGATATGAAAGCCTTTCCTTCCAGCTACTGCTTTCACAGAAAGACAAATAAGGAAGAATAACAACAGATGAAAGAGGCTGGAGAAGTAGATAATACAGTACCTATCTACATAGCTGTGTAGAGTTACACCGTCCATCTTCAGTAGGCCTGAGCAAATCTTACAGAGTTTGAGGTTTTATGAAACTTTTGAACTATTTATAAATCTCAAACCTGTAATAAGAGTTCACACACCTCTTCTCATTTCATTTGAAACCATTTTTTTTCCCTTTGAAGAAGTGTGTGGGTGGAGAGGGGTTTACCCACGAAAGCTTATGCCCAAATAAATCCATACGTCTCTAAGCTGCCATCGGACTCCTCGTAGTTTTTTTCTCTGTCAGGGTGTTTCAGTTCAAAAACAATAATGGGCTTGATTCACCACTGCATTGAAGTAAATGTAGTCGGACCAGCACAAAGCAGGAGTTAAGGAGTAGTGAATAAGACCCAGTATTTTTCTATCAGAAGGAAAACCTCTACTATAAAGTAATAGGGACAAAAGGGCTCCAATCCCTTATCAAAAGCTCGTCTGCTCTAAGCAGGTGCCCCGCACATAGTATGAAAAACAGATTTAATTTTCATTAGATTTTTCTTCTGTCATTATTTTTCTGTGTGGTTTTGTTTTTACTCCAACCACCTTATGTTCCACTTTTCACCCTATTTCTGCACCTGCTCTCCCAACATTAGATTTTTCTCTCTGCTACCTTTTTCTCCACAGTGTTTTGAGAGTGTAATATGAAGTTAAATGCATGACTCAAAATTTGGAATTCATGATGACAGCAGGTTTGAGCTAAGGCAAGAGGGATTTGTCCCTCCCTATTATACATATACTCATAATGCACACAAACATACAGCTAAACATACACAGACACATTAGAGATGAATCATTTCACTTGAATTGCCACAGGATATATCTTTTCCTTCTGGTCATTTATTTGCAAATTGGTGAGCAGACAGATGGAAATTAACAAAGCACACATATGTTTTATAATTAAACAAGTATTGCTCCACTAATTTCTGGTGACTGGAAAAACAAATGTATTTATTTTCACCAATAGATCTCAGCACATTACCAAAGACAACACTTCTGCTATCCGAACAATTAACTAGTTCTTATCAAAGATGTAACTGCAAGCTCCAAAAAAGGCAAAGGAGAGAAAACTGGGGGAGGGAGAGAGATTTCCTTCCTTATTTCCTAAAGTCTGAGAGATCAATCTGAAGAACGCATGTAGGCTTTGGGCTGCTCTGCTGTGGGTGCCCATTTCTAGCATTTAAATACTGTTTTTATTTTCAAGCGGATTTTCCAATACTGCTTATTACAAACTCAGTCTCTCTTCTTGGTTGCTGAAATATGGGCAGGGCATATCATATACACCCCTCCAGAAGCCAAGGGCAGTTCTAGCTCATAAAATGCCTGTTGTGAGCCAGTTTTCTTATTTAACCTTAATATACTGTATAATTCCTCATTGCTATTATATTTTAAGAAAAGTTACATTACAATCAAGCCCAAATTTATTCTTTCTTGCTGTGCTATCTTCAGACTCCGGCATCTGAACCACATTCAGATAGATAAAAAGAAAAGGAGTACTTGTGGCACCTTAGAGATTAACAAATTTATTAGCGCATAAGCTTTCGTGATCTACAGCTCACTTCATGAAGTGAGCTGTAGCTCACGAAAGCTTATGCGCTAATAAATTTGTTAGTCTCTAAGGTGCCACAAGTACTCCTTTTCTTTTTGCGAATACAGACTAACACGGCTGCTACTCTGAAACCTGTCATTCAGATAAATGTTTGTGAGATAGGCGGTCACCATTCTCAGACACAGATAAAGCACACATAGAAGCTCTGCTGTCCAGTGATACTGGTTTTCTTTTAATATTTGCACACTTAAGAGAATCAAAACGGATACATTTTCCACAGAGAGGCATTTGCATTCATTTGCAAGCTTCCATGCTTATTATGATTGAGCGAGGTAAAATTATATGGAACAAAAACTTAAAAGAGGAACGTCTACAATGCAAACATGATTGGATTTTGCTGTATTCAACAAAGGAAAACAATCATATGACAACCTAGCCTCATCTCCATCAGCATTCAGGGTCTCTAACCCAAGCGTCTGCTGCACACCGCCAAGAGGTAATAAGGCAGCTTTATCCGGCTGTGAGAATCAGAGCTGGAACTCAGTTTGCACTTCTAAGTTCCCAGAAGTGATTAGATCTCCTGATGCAGGAAAGCAAACCTTTGTTCCATTCTCCCCCAGACAAAGAAACTGAGGCCTTACAAGTTCCATCTATTTATCCTGTAGAAACTGCTGTGTTGGGGAACCAAGTTACATAGGGTGATCAGACAGCAAGATAATCAGAGCCGATATAAGAAAAAGACCCAAAAATCAGGACTGTCCCTATAAAATTGGGACATCTGGTCACCCTAAAGTTACAACAGGGCAGTTCTTGACATAGGTAAAACAGTGTCTCGTCTTGCAGTATAGGTGGGAACAAATGGCTTTTAACCATGCTGCAGATTCATGCCACAGCCTCACTAAGATCCAAATGTTAGGTTGCATTGTTTAGGGACAGCCCTTTGTTAGGGGTAGATGGAGGCCTCACAGAAGAATCCTGATTCAGACACCTTATAAACTTATACAGTATGTGATTCCTTACATTCCCAGACAGCTGTGCTGTAGCCATCATCCAGCCATCACATTACCTGCTTTGGGAGGCTCGCGGTGCCCACATGGTATAAAAACTCTACTCCCCAGAATACCAGGGTCACAAGGTTGGCCTCTCATTCCCTTGAACATCTGTTCAGGATTCGCTACAATATCTCCTGTAGCATGATTCTGGAACATAGTTACAACTATAGCTGGGCAGAGATTGGAAAATTGGTTTTATGGAGGATTTTGAAATTAGTTTATGTTGTGTTTTGAAAACACAACTGGAAAATGGCAAAAATCTCTGCAAAAGAAAATTAAGGAAAAAAATGTTTAAGCTTGATCTAAACATTTAGTTTACATTTTGAAATTATTTTATAATAGATAGCATAATACAAAATAAAAAAATTCAAAACAAAATCCTCTGGAAAGGAATAATTGACGTGTCCCATCTTGACACTATCATGACTTTTTTCCTTTTTATCACCTTCCAAAATGAAGTTTGGGAGAAATGGAAACATTTTTTCAAAGCATTTATATTTCAATGGAAAACTGTCCTGTCAAAGCTTATCTGACTAACTCGTTAGAATACAGTTCAGTCCTAAATCAGTAAGATCAAACTGTGTTTCAGCCACGTTGTGGGGGTACTGTGTTATAACAGGTTTCACAATAATAGCTATTTCTACAATTTAGATGGGACTTAAAATACCATATTTATATGCGTGTGTGTCTGTGTGTGTTTATGTCTGTATGTCTGTGGCTGTACAAGTAAAAGGGGCTGAACCTTGCCCAACATTCTGATCTGTGCCTTCCAAAGTACATCCCTTGGACATTTTAATAATGCATCCCATGGAAATTCAACACAGGGGCACGCTTTGCGTTATCTCTAGACTTATCTCAACTTTTTTATCATTCCAGGAAAAATACTCATTCAAGAATGGCCTTAAAAGAATTATACATTTAAAATGGGAACCATATGCTTGATTTTCAATTACTTTGTCAATGCCCCGTGTAACATGCCCCCTGGATCAAACACAAATTCTCAGACATGAGTGCTCTCCTACGTAACAGGACTCCATTTGTGCCCAATTATTGCAAACTGAGTTTACTTCTGTAAAATGTCACATTCATCTTTATTTTCATGGAATAAAATGTACAACCCAGCTGTTGCTATTGACTGCTCCACACTGCCAAGACAAAAGACCTGATTAATGAAAATGCTAACCTAGTTTCACTCATGCAATTCATTTATACTAAGAAAATAAATTTACCCAAACCACCTTCATATATAAATTTTATGCTCTATTTATACTTTAACGGCTTCTCTGAATTTAGAGATGCAATTTTATCTCCCTCCTTTAACATCCTACAACAGTGTTTTGAAACAAAAAACAAAAAACAGTGGGCCACATCCAAACTTAGTGAAAATGGGTGAAATGTGATGGAAGTCAATAGAGCTGCAGCAATTTACACCAGATAAGGCTCATACACAGGATGGACCTGTGGGAGGATTATATTTTAATCTTTATTTTAGGCAAAAATATCCTTTTAGGGCATTCGTTTTTGAAACTGTACATAATGCGGCACTTTTTGCATTAACATATGAGAAAGGAAGAGTTTATGGTAGGGTTCGCTTTTTATGGACTAGTATTCCAGCTCTAACTCAGGGTCAGAAAATATTGTGCTTAGCACACCAATCTATTCATCCCTTGATCCCTAGTTTTATTATTATAATATCAAGCTTTAATTCTCATCAGCCCAACACATAACTCACGGTATTTCTGAATTGCAGACAAAGTATTATTGCTTGTATTGTAATACGTAGGACGATTATCTCTTTGTCTGAGACTTGAAGCAAATTCTTCTCAAATGAAATTTACTTCAGAGCGATTCAAGAGCAATTTAAAATGAATAGTTGCAAAGCTAATTTCATTTGCATTTGGATGCCCATCACTCAGTGAGATCATTTGTGATACATTACAATAAAGGCAGCTGGAGTTAACTGTTTGTATGGGATTTCTGCTAAGTTTTTAATGTTATGATTAAAGAACTTTCTGGAGCAACAACTCCTATTTACTGTGAAATTAACAGCAGGTGCTAGCTCTGTAATATCTTTATCAGGATTGTGGCAATTGTTTGTTTTACAGGAGAAACATTTTCCATAAAGAAAAATACTCACTGGTAATTCCTTTGGGTGTAGTTCTCTTTCCCCATCAAGGACACACAACATTATGGCTTTAACCAATGGGAAGCAAGGAGGCAAAGAATTTGTCAATGGAGCCCTGTATGTGAAATAATTTACATGCACTTTACAGCCCCTTTATATTGACAGAGCAGTAAAGATGGGTCTTAGGCCAGATTTATACTAAAGAGCTATATTGGTTAACAGTGTCACTAGGGGTGTGAAAAATCCACATCCCTGAGTGACATAATTATACTGACCAACCCACCTTGTAGGCAGCGCTATGTTTACAGGAGAGCTACTGCCTTTGAGGGAGACGGATTAACTAAGCTAATGGGAGAAGCTATAGTGAAGATAAGCCAAAGTAAAAACTATTTTCCCGTGCTAATTTCCCCCTACTGTTACTCACCCCTTCTTGTGAACTGTTTGAAATGGGCCATCCTGATTATCACCATTAAATTTTTTTTTGTCCTGCTGATAATAGCCCACCTTAATCGATTACTCTTGTTAGAGTTGGTACGGCATTTTTTCATATTCTCTGTATATAGATAGATATCTTCCTCCTGTATTTTCCACTGCATGCATCTGATGAAGTGGGCTTTAGCCCACAAAATCTTATGCTCAAATAAATTTGTTAGCTTCTCAGGTGCCACAAGTACTCCTCGTTCTTTAAACAAAGGAATGTAATTTCTCCAAAGTACTTAATTCCAAAGTCCTTTGAAAGACAATGAGAATTAATTTACATACCAGATAAACAGAGCTATCAAGCTAACAAGTGGCAGGGAAGAGACAGCATGGCTACAACCCAGCAGGGAAGAGAAACTTCATCTGAGATAGAAGCAGGGAGGGTAAACCTCAAATAAACAGTTGAATCAATTGGGGGTGGGGGGGGTGGGGGGGAGAATCCTGACATTTGAGAGTTCTAAAAGTGAGGCTTAATTTCTCTAAGAAATCCTGTCAGCCATCCCAGTCATGGCCAGAGCTCTCTCCAGCTATCAGTCCCAGGTGGCTGCTTCCCTGCCAGCCTGAAAAGTGAGAGAGAGGATCCCACTGCAGTCCTCTCCCAGACTTGGGGAAGGTGAAGAACCCTAAGGACCAGAGGTGAGGCTGGGGACTGCAGGGGGGCTGATGGTTTGGGGGGGCTGTATTGATGGTGAGTTCTGAACAGATACGGTGAGTGCTAGAAAGGTGAATTGAGAGTGGTGGGGGTCGATGAGGTATGGGGGGATGAACTGATGGGATGGTGATGATGAGGGCTAGGGGGCTGAACTGCGTGGGGGTTGGGTGGGGAGAGAACTGACTGAGGACTGGGAGACAGGATTAATTGCTGGGCAGGAGATGGGCAGATGTGGAGGTGAGAGCTCCTGCAGCAGGGCCCAAAAATCACATGAGGAATCACAGTACATGTGGAAGAGTGGGCAACACTAATTGTCACATGCGCACACCCTGGGGATGGGCGGGGGAGTTCAAGAACCAAGAGACTGCCCTAAAAAACACAATACAATCTTTTTTAAAAATGTCATGATTTTGGGGCCAATGTGATGATTTTTGGGTATTCAACTCGTGATTTTTGATCTCTTGAACCTGGCAATATTGCTTCAGGATGAATTCTGGTCAGCGATAAAAGATATACATTCTCAGGAAAGAACTGAATTCTCCCATGTTTCTGACTAAAGAATTACCTTAGCATATAGCAGTTCAAGGGGACTTCCCACAGAACTAAATGGGGGACACTTGGAGAATGAGGGACAAATACATTGAAGAGTCACTAGATGATCCTGGGGGCTCTTCAGCAAAAACAAACAAACAATTCCTACCATAAGAATGGAAACTAACATCTCTGCCATGCTACAACCCCCTCATCTCTGAATGGTACCGATGCCTTTTTAAAGCCCTTCAAGGAGGAAATCGAAGATAGTGTACAGTGAACAAGTGTGTTATTGTTCTTAGTGGCCCAGCAAACACCAGTATTGCCAATTTATCAGTAGAAGGCAGCATTCTGCAGCTTCAAGGTCTGCACTTCAGAGGAGAAGGCCTCTTCTAGAAATCTCCAAACTGCTCTGGATGAGAGAAGGACTTTGGACTCTGGATCAACGGAGAGCGAGGAGAAGCAGTTTCCAGGGATGGTCCCGTGACAAGTTCGTTAACTCTGAAGACTAAAGGCATCTACGACACTTAAGGGCTAGAATGATTACCTCTGCTTTGCCCTGCTTAGCCTAATTCAGAACTCTGGGAAGAAGAGAAAGGCAAGAGAAGCACTATACTCGCTCCTCTCAGCAGTTACACTCCCATTTATCATTGCTGACTTTAGGATTGAGAGCCTGAATCTAAGATCAGCAAAGTTCAGTTGTTGTAGAAGTCCGTTGCTGCTGCTCCCAATGTGCAGTAGATCTGCTTGTACAATGGGAGATTGAGGCTTCATTTCCTGGATATTGCATTTTTACCCTACTTTGCATTCCCTTTTCAGAGATGTAAAAGACTATGTGAGGCAGGGATGTTGGAACGGGGGGGCTATGGGGCCATGGCCTATCCACTTTTCGCAATGGGTCCAGCTCCCTGCCCCATCTCTTCCCGTGTCCCCACCCACGGACCCTCCCCCCAGGGCTCATGGAGGGTCTGCGGCTCCCAACAGTTGCCCGGGTGGCTCTTACCATGGCCTGGTTGCGGCTCTTTGGCCAGGCCCCGCACCCAGGCCAGGCTGGGTTAGGGTAAGAGCCATGTGGGCACTTGTGGGGAGCTGTGGACCTGCCACCTGCCCTGGGTGGGGGATCCAGGGGGTGGGGACAAGGGTCAGGGGCTGCTCCTAGGTGCCCCCCCCGGGGCAGGTGGAGGGCCTGGGCTCCACAGTCCAGCTTCGACTTCCGGCTTGTCTGAGGGGCAGGGCCTCAGTGGAAGAGGAGGGCATGGGTGGGGCCATGGAAGGGCGGGGCCTTATGCCATCCCCACTTTTACAAAGAATCCATCACCCCTGATGTGAGGTGCAAGACAGAGGAGTATCAGACTTCCTGTTTCATTTCAGTTACAAAGGCTGCATCTGTCAGTTAAACTGCATGGAACATGATAGGTTTTAAAACAGAAAATAGAAGAATTCAGAGTGAATGAAACTCAATATTAACAAGTCAAGCTCATGCTGCCAATCAGACACTTCTTTGCAACCAACTTCTTTGCAGCAAACAACAGTGTAATTTGCTTGAGCTGGATCTCCTTTCTTTTTCTCTCTGCTTTTCCTCTGGAGTGTACTATGTTACAGCCTTATTATCACCAATTAATGTCTAGAAAAAAATCAAAGGGCCTGATTTTCCTCTCACTTATAGAACTGTAAAACTGGTGTAATGCCACTGATTTCACTGAAGAGCTAACTTCAGTAGAATTACTCCTGATTTACACCAGTGTACAAGAGAGGAGAATCAGGCCCAACTAGAGGAAGAAAAAAAACCTTTTCCATTATTTTATACATTCTGATTTTATCGGACAACTTGTAAGGTTAATTAACACTGTTCATGAAGCATATGTCATCCCCTAATCACATTTAATTAATAATTATAACTAACAGCCTGCTCCTGAACCTACTAAAGCCTATGGGAGCTTTGCCATTGACTAGATTGGGAGGAGAAGCAGACCCTAAATCTGTCCCTTCAAGGTGTACCTCGCATTCTTCGAAGGAAGGGACATTGCTCAAGGTGTCATACTGGTAATTCCAGACAGACTCATTGTCGTACGTACAGATACAAATATGTAAATTAAGGCTCTGTTCACAGAGCCCACCTCTGGCTCAGGACAAACTGCATCTGGTCTGAGGCTCTTACCCAAACAAGAAAGAGATGGCATGGATAGCCATAAATGTACTTGTTAGCACTGCATTCAGCCTAGGTAAACATTAGTGCTTAATGAGATTACATACAAGACAAGGGAAGCCTGAATTATAGGAGGGAATAAAATTGTTCATTTGGGCAAGTACATTCATGATCATTTTTATCTCTATAAGACCTAATGGAGATGTCTGCAAGTTTCTTTTTTTGTGTTGTTGCCTTAATGCTATCGATAAATAAAAGATTAAGCCGGATCTTCAATGGATATAGATTGATTTACAACAGAGGAGGATCTGGCCCAAGATGGTTGAAAAGTTGAATATCAAAGAGATATTGGGGCATTTTTTTTTTCTTTAAAAGATGATTGTGATGACCGTTCATGACACAAAAATATGATACTGACTTTTCCAATATATGATAACTTGCAGGCCTAGATTCTCCACCGTGTTGTATTCTGCATAGTCATTTACAGCTGTGCAAAATGAGTAACAAGTAAATATAAAATGCTACGAAGGTCAGAATTCTATGCTTACTTATATCATTGGAACAGTCATAATCCCCTCCGTTTGGCACAAGGATAAAGAATTAGCCAAGCTGCAAAGCACAAAGGTTTTGGTTTGTTTAAACTCTTAAGCCAGGATTGTAGCCTAGTGTGTGAATTCTGGGAAGTTGTGTTCATCAACATTTTACTTGAAAAATTAGACGGAGTTTGCCTCTTTAGAGCTATGGTACAGAACTGAGTTGGTTACTAAGTTAGGTTATCAAAAGTACAGTATCTGGAAAAAACAACCACTCAACAATGCTTGAGCAAACTAGAAACAATACTGATGAAACTTACTTCTAATTATTACAGTGCTGTATATTATAGTCTTTTGTACTGTCACCTTCTCTTTGTATTTGCTTAAAACTAAAAATATTTACATTTTAAAAGAAAAAGAAAATGGGTCACAAATTGTGTCTGAAACGTTATCTCTCTTGGTCTCTCATGCAACAAAAACCACAGAGAGTGACATTGAAGTATTTCGTTTACCCAGCACATGCACCTCCTTTCAAAAGGGTGAGCTCCAAGCACTTTATCTAATTAGAAAACTGACTCTACTCAAGTTAGATGTGGACATTATAAGCAGTTTAGCCGCATCTCATGAATATTTTTATGGTCTCCCTTTAAATAATGAATATTTGATTGGGAGCAAAGAATTCATGCAATACAATGTATGAACAGTAAGAGGGTTTGTGGATCACAACACAAGATTCCTTCTTTGTGGGTAGCTTGTAAAACTAAATGTATTTTTCCCCATTTGGACTGTAGTACCGAAGGGGCTATATTCCAAAGTTGATGGCATAGGATTCAATCGGAACCACCTGCAATGCAAAATTTAATTTGAAACATTTCTGCCCCAGCTGCCATTAGTAGTCATAATGGTTGACATAGGGTCAAAAAATTATTAAACCTCCAAGGGGCATCATTTCCTTTTCAGTGTTACGCTTCACTTTTCTTTGACACATTAGTCCTGAAGCAGCTTCAGGCTCTTGACCCTTCTTCTAACCCTGATAACTAATTAAAGATGGACAAGGCTTAGGCTACAATAGTTTTTGTTAAACCTATTCATTCTAAAGTCCCCTTCAGGCATTCTGTCACTTAGGACAATGCCTGTCATATTTACATGAAGATGAAAGACAAGACTTAACGTAACCTTTGTGGTTAGAAGGTAGGATGCATTTTATAACTTACAAAATACATTCCCAGCATGCACTAAAAACAGATTTCCTGGGAATATTCCACAGCACACAACTTAGGCAAAATTTGAGGATGATTAACTGTGTGCATATTTTTAGAGTTAGAAATTCAGATTCCAGTTTTTTATCTGGATGCCATGTCAACAAACCAAATGTGTTACAGTGAATAAAATTAGCATATTCAATGGTTGATCTTGCCCTTCCAAATATAACTTTCCATGATTCATGCACTTACTGGAAGGGATGCTAGATCTAAAACCATATATCCTCATCTGTGCGCATGTGGATATGGGGACTAGCTATAAAATTATTCCATATGGCAGAACGTAGTTTGATATCTTGGTCTATCGAGATGGCACAGGTTGAGAACTGCTGTTTGCTGAAAGGAATTCCATCTTGTCCTCCAAGCCAGAGGATCTGTAAATTTATGTTGCACTTTGCACCTGTTTTCTTAGTTCATGAGTTTTGGTTTTGAACACAAAGCCTTCAGCAATTAGGAATCGCCAGCTAGTACAGAACTCTGCAGCACATCTTCTCAGTAACACAGACTACTGTAATAATGACACACCTGTCCTCATCTATCTACACTGGCTTCCCCTTTGAATTCTGAATCAAGCTCAAGGTCTTGGTCCTTATCTTCAAGATGCTCCATGATGTGGGCCCAACATAACTAACCACTTAAAGCTCTGGGGATGAAGACGTTGATTGACAACTCCACTCCTCTGACACAATGGAACTCTTTGCAATAAGGGTAAAACTTATCAGTGCAGGAGAAAGAACTTTCCTGGGAGTGGGAACAGACTCCCGCAGGATCTAAGGATCATCACAAATATCACCACTTTCCTTTCCAAGTGTAAGATGAAATTCTTTTACCTTGCCTTATTTAACAGAAATACATAGTAACATGGGGAAAAGTTGAGAGAACAAACCACATGACAGATGTTAGTCATGTTGCTTAATGCACTGCGAGAAGGAGCTCAGATACTATGGTGGCGAGCACAGTACAAAAACATGAATAGAATGAGAAGATAGCTGGAGTTTAGAAGCCAGCATATTAGAGTTATAAGTTAAATCTTCTAGCTCTGCCAAGAGTGATTATTTTTACCACCACCTTCCCAAACCTAAATAAATTCTGCGTATTGCCCTCCAGTTTGCTTCTACCCAGAGAGTTGCTGCTGCTTTCAATACCACTCTTTTTCTGAGTTTGAGGTGGTGGTAAAAACTTTACATAATTAAGACCGCTGAAGTCCAGAGGGACATTGTAGATCTCCATCAAAACATGAGCAACCTGCAATGGAAAACTGATCTCTTTAGTGGGATCATACTCTGGATGCTAACCTGTGCCTGAAATACTGGCTCAATGGGATGGTCTTGTGGTAATAGCACTAAACTGGGACTCAGGAAATAGATATCACTTAATCTCTGTGCTCATGAACCCATATGATAAATGGAGATAATAATACTTCCCTACCTCACATGGGTAGCCTGAGAAAATCTAGTACTATAGTGAGGGGGAGCATATATAAATACCTTGATAGGTAACACTCCAACTCATTCAGGATGACCAGATAGCAAGTATGAAAAATCGGAACCAGGGACATGGGGGTGGTAATAGGTGCCAATATAAGACAAAGCCCCAAATATCGGGACTGTTCCTATAAAATCAGGACATCTGATCACCCCAAACTTATTGTATATGTAAAGGGGAAAAAAAACTAAATCCCCCAGCTCCTTCTTCAATGTGCAGAATTACTCTAGATGACAAATTTGTAATCAACTGCACAAAACCTGAAGCAAACATGAAGGAGAAAGCACACAGAAGTCAGGGCATCCAGAAAATGCCAAGAGTGAAATCCTGGTCCTATTGAAGTCAATGGGAGTTTTGCCATTGACTTCAATAGGGCCCAAATTTCACCCCAAGTATCTAAATTCACCTCAGGCAGCTATTAATACCACAGGTCAAAAGGTGGATACACAACTATACCTTTCCTATGAACAAGTGTTACTTAAAAGCCCCAATTCACTACTTTCTTCCTTGGATCTTAATGACCACTGTTATTTGCTCAGCACTAGTTATCTGATTGTACCTATGGCCAATTTTTCAAGAACCATAAATTCTTTTTTATGTGACTGATTTATCTCAGCAGAAGTTCAAATTACATTAGAAATCCATTAGCTAAATTCTACAGGGTGGGGAAAGACGAGAGGGATGGCTTCTGTCTGCCAGCCTTAGTAAAGGGAAAAAAAATAAGATAAATATCTCATTATTAAATTAGACAGCCAGGTACTTAGGCAACTTTATGGAAGAACATGAACTGCAGTCTGGAATCAGAAATGTGGTGTAGACATTTTTTTTAAACTATCAATTCATTTTGCAAGTACAGAAGAGTCATTAGGCAGATGAAAAACATAGGACTGTTGGAACTACTGTGGCTTTCAGTGCTCTCAAATGGAAAGAAGTGGGCATGCACCTGAAATCTTCATGCAAAAAATCAAACCTATTCTTCCCTATGAAGAAAAATGAAAAAGTGTAATGCTCGTGTATTTTTAGAATACATACAGTAAGTTAAATGGCTAGTCCCCTCCATGCAGAGGAGGTTGTTTATTTGAGGATATGCATAGACAATGTAGCCGTTGGAGCATGTGTTTAAGTCCAGGAAAGCGTATCCTTTCCTCTCCCTGAGCAAGTCCCCTCCTCCCACCAAGCCTCCCACCAACAAACTCGGCAAGTGAAAAAATGTGAGGAGAATGCAGCTAGTGGATTGATATTAACACCATATCCTTTTCTGGAACTGGAAACAGCAATGGATTGATTTCAGGGCTCACAGTGGGATAGTACAATAGGGCTCATATGACTTTCAGAAACGATCTAAATTCATAGACCTATTTCAAAAGTTCATGAAAGGCCTGATGTATAGCAGTATTTGGTTACAGATTGCAATTTTCCCCCTACAGTGACTAATTTCATCCACTCTCCCTTTCTACGTCTTGCTGATTTGTTACTCTCCAGCTCCAATTTACTCACCAAGGAGGGCAACCTCAGCCAGCAGGCCCCTGACTTTTGCCTTACCTCCACCCTCTATGGGTTCAGTTAAAGTTTTTGTGAAGAGTTAACTTTTTAATCCCCTGCAGTCTTACACAAAAGCTGCCTCAAATGGAAGTTGTTGGCCATGTTACGAAACAGCCCTGTGAAGAGAAGGATTCAAAGACTCATGATGTAGTATTTATGAAAGCTGCTGGCTAAAAAATATACATTCTCCTGCCTTGGCCAGCAAATCCTCAGCTTCCCCCATTTCTGCCCTTTCTGCCCAACTTAATCCCATGGCCAGCCACACCCAAAACAAGCTACTCTAAGGCCACATCTACACTACCACTGATGGCAAAATTTCTGTCGCTCAGGGATGTGAAAAACACAGACCCCTGAGTGACAAATGTTAAACCAGCATAAGTAGTAGTATGCAGAGTGCTATGTCAACAGGAGAGCTTCTCCTGCCGACATAGTTACTGCCGCTCATTGGGGGTGGTTTAATTACGTCAACAGGAGAGATCTCTCCCATTCGCACAGAGCAGCTACATGAGAGCTCTTACAGCAGCATAGCTGCATTGGTACAGCGGTGCCACTGTAAGCTCTCTAGTATAGACATGGCCTAAAACCAAATATGGGAAATCAAGAGAAAAGGAGTCAATTTTGAGAATTCAGAAGTATCCATAGTAAGCAGAAGCTCCCAAGAGCACTTCCAACACTGACCTTTCAAAGGAGCTGAGAACAGTACCAGCTGTCCCTTTTGAGGAAGAACAAATGGTTTTGTGGTTCAGAGACTGGACTAAGACTCGGGAAATGGGAGATTAGTTCCTGCCTCGGCCACACACTTACTGTGTTTCAGTTCTGAATCAGCAGAATGGGCTTTATAGTTCTTCCTTTGTCTGTCCTGTCCAGTACTCATTAAAGATCTATGGAGCAAGACTTTTTCTTATTATGTTTATTGATGATGATATTGGCAATGAGACCCCGATCTGAGCTAGGCACTACTGTAATGTAAGTAATAATAATGAGCATGTTAACTGTTCTACTGCTGCCTAATGTATCTAGTACATGTAGAAAAAATAAACTGTCACTGCTGTCAAATACACAAGGTTTGTTATCACTGCGACTTCAGAGTACTAGGGATAAATTAATAATAATGGATACTACTTTTTATATAGTAGCTTTCATCCAGGAATCTCAAAAAATATTTTAAGAAGGTGAGAATTGGAAACCTGATCAAGGTCACACAGCAAATGTTCTTAACACAGCAAAGTTAAAAACAGAATTCAAGGGTATGTTCCACATGGGTGAATGGATACCACTAGGACTTCATGTTGGCACAGAGGTCTGCCCACATGGCACAAACTGCAGGGACAGGGCCAAAATACCTTGATTTGCAGTTTTGTGCTCTAGCCACGAGGATATGTTACTTGTTATGAGCTGTGCACTCTGGTTTGGACAAAATCAGAACCAACCCAAAGATTTTTTTAGGTTTCAATAATAATCATAACAGTATAAAATTATTACATTTTAATTTCAAGAGCTGTAGCTGAAAGCAAACATGACAATATAGTGTGAGAAAGGCTGATGGAGGTATTTATAGCTAGACAACTCCTAGTAGCATGAATCAAAAGTGAGATGAGATTTCTACCTCATTTTGCAGATCCCAAAGGTTCAGATAAGATTTGCATAAATATTCAGGGCCATTCTTTCTTTTTAAAGACAGCCTTAACCTAACCTATAAATGTACATGTGCAAATTTTGCATGCGTATGCATTTGTGCCTGCAGTTGCCTTCCTTGCGTGAACAAATTAACGGTTCAACTATTGTGAACCTGCCATTGCAGACCATGTTTTGAAAATGTGAGACTCTGACATATGGCCTTACTCAAGTCTTGATCTGATCCAAACTTCTAAACCTTCTTGAGATTCAACCATCTCCATTAAAAGCACCACTGCATTCCATTGGCGCCCTCAGCAATATATAGCAATGAATGGGTTACCTTTGTTTTTTTAAGTGTAGACTTACTTAAATAATGACAGGTTTCAGAGTAGCAGCCGTGTTAGTCTGTATCCGCAAAAAGAAAATGAGGACTTGTGGCACCTTAGAGACTAAAAAATTTATTTGAGTGTAAGCTTTTGTGAGCTACAGCTCACTTCATCGGATGGCTTATGCTCAAATAAATTTGTTAGTCTCTAAGGTGCCACAAGTCCTCCTTTTCTTTTTACTTAAATAAGTGGATGAAGACACAAATGAATAAATAATAAATATAAAGAAAAATTAAATGTAAAAGACGAATGAGAGAGATTTAATTAATTCAAAGTCCTCACTGAACTTGTTCTGTAGTGCTCAGTCCTAGTTCATTTGTTCTTTGCTTCCTAGTACATCAGACGAAAGCTGCTGCGTTACATGATTTTCTCTGAGTTCTGTCCTACAGCTAGGAGTATAGATTACAGGCATAAGTGGGGACTCTGTGGGTGCTCCGGGGCCGGGGAAAAATTGCCAAGCTCCCCGCCCCCACCCCGCCCCATCTCACCTCTGCCTCCACCTCCTCCCCTGAGTGTGCCACGTCCCTGCTTCTCCTCCCAGTACTTGCCACCACAAAACAGCTGTTTTCCAGCGTAACAAGCTGTGGGAGGGAGCGGGGAGGAGTGGGAATGCAGCACACTCAGTGGAGGAGGCAGGGAAGAGGCAGGGATTTGGGGAAGGAGTCCAATAGGGGCAGGGAGGGGGCAGAGTTGGGGTGGGGACTTTGGGGAAGGGATTGGAATGGGGTGGGGGCAGGGTTGCGAGAGGGTTGAGCACCCATTGGTGCTAGGAAAGTTGGCGCCTATGATCACAGGTATTTTTACTATTATCTCACAGGCACTGCAGGCCCACACTGCGGAGTGAAATTCTGGCCGACACACAGAGACTGGAGGATTGCCTCCAATGTCTGCTCAGTAAGGAACAGTCTATTTAAAAAATAAAAAAAACGGAATTTACAAGCCTGGGAAGGTTCACTCACTTCCTTCCTCTCTTGTTTTTTCCACATCTTTCTTCTGTTCTCCTCTAACCACCTCTTCTCTTCTGCTCTTAATCCTAGTCCCTTTTTTTGGTCTCTTTGTGCATCCTTGTCTCTTCTTCCTTTTCTAGCCTTCATCCTTCTCTTCTCCCTTCTTTGCTCCATTCTTTCTATCCCCCATCTCTCTCCTCCCCTTATTACTTTCTGTCTTACTCTGTCTCTTCTATTTCAGGCCCAGTAGCACCATAACCACTCTTCCTTTTCAGAAATCTTCCTGGGTCGTTGAGATGGGGAAAAAATGTTTAGTTGTCGCTCTGGAAGCCAATAAAAAGAGCCAGGGAATGGTCAAGTACTACCCCAGAAGCCAACAACAATCTTAATTTGCTCTATCAACTCTCATTTACTCTATCTATCGAATTATTGACTAGACTACCAGTGTCATTCTAGTCTCACCCACACCTGTTACACACATGTAAAACATCACGGAGTTAAATGGGAAATAATCCTGATTCATACAGGCATAAGTGAGTTCATACCTAGTCCTGAGTGTCAAATCAACAATCATAATCTGAGCTGGTTTTCTAGCAATTTTGGGGCAAATTTTCTGCCAGACATTTGGCAACACTAATTTGAACAACACAAACCTAACATGAGCTTAGTTGGTCTCATTCAGCAGATTTCTAATTCGTGCTCAGCCGCACACAGCAGTGTTAAACCATACATCTGTAAATAGACGGTGAAAAGTTCACATTTCATGATTGCCCAGGTCTTAGGGCAGAGGGGCTGGAACACATATAACATTAATTATTAGACACTGAAAGAGAAGGCTTACTCTTAAAAGGTCACTTACAATGGTTTGATTTTACACTCTGAGCCACATTTCATCTTAAGTGGCAAAAGCACAGCATATAAATAAATTAATATCTAAATTAAAACAGCCCCTGTGCATTTGGATAGTATTTAACATTCCCGGTATGCAAGAAATCTCATCTCCTTGCTTGCTGTTAACACTTGAGGCAAAGGGAGTGTTTTGGTTCAGTTCCCACTGTACTTTAAGATGATGCCAAGATGTATTACAGTATAGCTGCAAACAGGTACTGCAAGGACATGGCAGTCAGCACTTTGCCTCAGGAGGCTGAGCTGTTGCCAGGTCTGTCCTTTCCAAAGCTACCGTCTTTCCCCAAACCCATCCCTGTTACTTGGCGAGATGTCATATATTGGCATCACCCTATTGATACCAACCCTCCCCTCCCCCCACACAATGTACTATATTTTTTTAAAAACTTGAATAAAATCTCTCTGCCACTACACTGACAATCGCTTTGAAATGCCAAAGCTAGGCTGGAAATCACCATTCACTTCTGAATGGAGATTATCCCTTTCACCAGATATACCACTGTATTTTAAACTTGGAGCAAAGTGGACAAGTGGTGTCTTGATGTTGGCTGCGAAGATAATTAATTATTGGAAACCAGTCAACTGACTGACAGAGGTCAATTGAGATTACACTGGGATGATATCAACCTGTAGGATGCTCCCCAGAATACTACATCCCCAGCTCAAAAACAGGGTCTTTGGTTATGAACACCCTTTCTGTAGCTTCCGTTTGGTGATGTGACCTGAGGAACTCATTGGTAAATCAATGCCACAGATCCATGATACAGCTCCTCCTCCTGCATCAGCAGCAACTAACTGCGTCTCAAACCACTTATTGTTTGATGCCCCTTAAACTGCAGCGCCCAGATCCCTGGGATACATAGCATCCCCTGCCAGCAAGCAAAGTGCCAATAAGACACTGTCAGTCAGAAAATGTCAACTCCACATGTATTTGTTTAATATATATGAAAAGAAAACTGGGAGTGGGTGGAGGGGAAATATGTAGGAGCAGCAGCAAATAAGTTGCTGTACATGACAGTTCATTTCTGGATAGCTAAGGAGATTAATGCCTTCACCTGCAGCTCATGCATTACTGGCCCTAGCTATTCAGAGATGAAATGTCATGTACAGCAACTTGTTTTTCATTGCCTTCAGTGAAGGCTCATGTGGTAACTGCTCTGTGGAACCCCAAGCTATAGAACAGAATGTGTAATTAAGGAAATCATGAATATGAAGCTATACTTTGTGTTTAAATAATGCAAAGTCCCAAACAACTGATGACAAGTGTGAAAACTGATCCAACCATAAATTATTTCAGCACCAATCACAGTAGTCAGCTGTGGAGATATTCACCTTCCATATTAATCCTTGTTAAAAGAACAATATGAAGAAATATTTTAAATAGTTTTTATTTCCTTTTCTTTTTCCACTTTCCATTAGTTGTAATAGTTATTATTTAGAAGCTTGAAAACAATTGTTCCCCCCAACAACCATCTTTTTCCTTTTATGTCTTTTTAATGTAAATGAGTGCTAGCAAAAACACCAGATTGACAGCTCCAGAATCCTTGATTTATCCACAGGACAAGTACAACCAGGGCAGCAGCACAACCGCCACCAAATATGCATCAGTCCTCTCCTATATACCTACCTCTCTGGCCCTCATTACCATACTTTCTAAGCATCTCACAATCAGTAATGGATTTTCTCTGCCCCATACCCCTGAGAGGTAGGATAATAATTATCCCCATTTTTTACAGATGGAGAACCGAGGCACAGGGTAGACAGAGGGTATGTCTACACTGCAATTAGAAACCCACAGCTGGCCTTTGCCAGCTGACTTGGGCTCAGGCTGCGAAGATGTTTAATTGTGATGTAAACATTCTGGCTCAGAGGGTCTTAGAGCCCAGGCTCCAGCCCTGCAGACCAAGCTCTGTGAGCCATTTTTAATTGCAGTGTAGGCATATCCTGAGTACCTTGTCCAAAGCCAAAAAGGAAGTTTGTGGCTGAGGCAGGAATCAAGGCCAGGTTTCCCAAGTTCCAGGCCAGTGCTTTCTCTGTACACCAACCTTAGTATTCACCTAGATGGAGCATCTCTTGGGGGTAAGTATCATTTTGGCTGAGATTTTCAATGCAGCCTAGGTGGTTTAGACATGAATCTTCCATCAAAATCAACTTGTCTAGACTGCTCTGAAAAATCTCAGCCTACGTCTCTGAACCAATTTAATCTGTGGCGCCTCTGCTGAAACTGCAAATTATTGCCAATTTAGAGGCTGGGTTTTAGAGATTCTGAGGTAGACAAGTGTCCACTAAAAACGATACGGAGACCACAAATTCACTTCATAGAGGCATTAGATATCCTTCAGATCGTAACAGTTTTCAGTTGTTCCACCTTGGGCTAGATACAAACCATTACCCTGGAGGTGAAATGCTCTGGAGCCTAGAACTGCTCCCTTCCATCCTAAATATGTTAGTTTTCATCTGGATTTTGAATTGATCTGGAATTGGGTGGGTGTGTGTAAACAAGAGTTTATAGAGCTATATGGTTATATACATATTGAGCCCACCCCTTGCTTCTGTAAATCGTCATAGCTCTCATTCTCTATAACCACACTGTAGCCATTTATATGTAATATTTGTGTTTGTACATCAGCATCTGTGATAGTACCACTGCTCTGGGAATACCCTGTTGCAGCAGCCAGTACAATTAATTGTTTGTTGTGGGTCTTAATAAAAACAAAAACCAAAACCCCACCAAAACCAAAACGCAGGAGGGAGAATTTGCAGTTAATTTTTTCAAAATGCAATTTTTTCATTACTTTCCTTCCACTGAAACAAAAGAGCTATGATAGGATTATTAATTTTCACAGAAATACTCGCTCTCTGGCTTTATATATGTTGAGCCTGATCCTGCTTCCACTGACCTCACACAGAGCCTCCTGTCGACTTCAGTGAAAGAAAGATTCATGCGAGTATCTGGTACAGTTTGCCTCACAATATTTACTTTCTGCTTTACTGCCTCATGTGCTAACTTTATGCCTCTCTCTTTATTTCAGGGGCTTTTTTCCCATTTTCTTTTCCCAATGTAGTTGCTGTGACCACTCAGTTTTCAGTTCCTTCATTATACTGCATCACAATCATTTTGATGTACTGCCTCTTTTTGCAAACCCTTACTCACATGAGTAACTCTGCAGCTTTGCTGTTCGGGGGCTGGGGCCTCTACACAGGTGTCCCTGTCTACACAGATCTTGAGGAATTGTGGGTTGAGGGTCCAGAATCCTCTCCTTCTGCTAACATTCTTTTGTAATGTAGGAATAAGCAGGAATCTCAGTGAGCCGAAACTTGCAGCATTTTCACTCCCCTACCAAAGGATAATTCGTGTAGGACGTAAACTTGGTCCTTAACTTTTATAACCTCTAAGGCAATGCCCTTTGTTTTTCATTTGCCTACAAGGTGCATGCAATGCACTCCCATGGTGCTATATAAATGATAAGAATATCCCAAAATGCCATCGGACGGGTAACAACTTTCAGTCACTTTTGATCTGAGCTGGATATACCCATTTTGAGCCTTGATCCTTATTTAGGCAAAACACAATTCAATATTGTAATTATTATTAATTATTACTCCCCCCCACAGCTTTCTAAATTGGATTCTCCAGAGATAGAGGTCCAATTTAAAAAAAAAAAGCTAGGGAAGTTCAGCATATGATAACCTGTTTCTTTCTGTCATTTTTCTCCTATGCTTCTCTTAGCAAATTTGCTTTCAAAGCAATTATCTCTCTATATACATGTGATCCGTTTGTGGCAGCGCTTTGCTCGTCTCCTGACATAAGCACTATTAGGGCTGTCACTGATGATCAGCTGCTGGCTAGACAAAGCTAATTCTGCAGTGTCCTGGTACTGCCAGTCAATATCAACAGAATCATAACAGCACACACTGTGAATTGCCTATTATTTATCCTTGCAGTGACTGTGCTGAGGACAGTTCTTACTTCATTTTGACAAAAGTGAAGGAGAGGAAAGCCCTCATGTGGTCACTGTCTCACATGGTAATGACAGCTCCTATTGCTTCAGGCATGCTCAAAACTGGAGACTTCTGAGGGTTTGCTCTAAACTCAGAGCCATCAAAGCTACAACCACTGTGGAGCACCCAGAGTATTTCTGAGGAGACTCAAGACTAGTCCAATGAATGGATGTCACTGCTGGGTTTTATGCCGTAGAGTAAGCATAGTAGGCATTTAATACAACCCAGCTGCATGGATGAAGCTCCACATAATACAAGAGAAAAATCAGCTAAGATGCCCATTAATGTGAAATAATTTTCTTGTGGGGGTAGAAGTGGGTGGGCTGGGGTTTATGGCAGCATTTTTCAATTGCGCATCATTATGGAACATCTAATTATCATAGCTGTAAAGCAAACTGCGTATTTGAATATCTGAATATTTCAAATTTGCCAGGAAATTTGAAAGAGCTCTATATTATAGTTACCAAGAGTTCTCTCACAGCTGTGTCCCTCACTGCAATGATACCATAATAATGAGTAAATTCTATATATAATGATGTGCTAGTCAGATTGATTATGCCCTTAAATATGATGCGAACTCCTTATATGCCTTTCCAGCATGCTGAAGTTGCCTTTGAAAAACTAAACCCAGAAGGACTAAGTAAATAGGATTTCCACTGGGCATGAAAATGAAAAGCTAAAGTTCTTGCAGAGGATACGAGTCCCAATCAACTCAATGTAGCACAAGTAAGATAGTGAGGTCCTGAGTGAAATGTAACATTGATGTATGTTATTTATGCAGAAGGATAGTCTTCTCGGTAAGGCCCCAAACAGGAAATCAGTAGATGTGGGTTTAATCCCCAGCTCCACCACAGACTCCTTGTATGAACTTCAGGCAAGCTACTTACTCGCTCTGTACCTCAGTTCTCCATCTTTAAAATGGGGATAATAATTCTCTCTCTCCTACCCTTTATGCATCTTATATGCTTAGACTGTATATTCTTTGATGCAAAGACTCTCTTACTACATGTATGTATAGTGCCTAGAATAGTGGTTGAGTTGAGCTTCACACAAAAAGTAGGGATTCTACCACTTTGCAAAATTACAGCACTTATTCTTTGAACAAAGAATTAATTTTCTGAGGCTATGGAAGTAAACCTGTTAGTTTATGAGTTAAAACTAATTTTAAAATGGGTCCTTTAAGTAATTTGGCATTTGATGCCAGACTGTGTCTTTCTTCCAAATGATCTTTATAAACAGAATAATGCAGACGCTTCATACTTCTCTTATAGTTAAAAATCTCACTGAAATATTGATGACAGTCTTTTAGGATTAATGGTAATTTTTCCTGTTACTATTCATAACTGAAAGGTTATTCTTCAGTAGGGGCTGACAAGTCCACTACCGAGAATTCCAGGTAGAACTGCCTTCCTTCAAAATGGCTGCCATCTTCTATTGTTTTCAATGGGACTGAGGTCATAACTTGCCCAGAGTAGATGGCCATTTTGAGAAGGACATCCGTCTCCCATTGTTCACAGTGGGACTGAGGCCATGGGGTGCTCTTAGCAATGATGATTTCACTCTCACTGGAAACAATGGGAGGAAGTGATCACTATGAAACGGGGAACCTTAAAGGGAAGCTTTTGCCTCAGTCCCTTTGAGAACAATGGAAGATAGCAGCCATGCTGAAAGGGAGCAATTCTTCATGAGTTTCTCGAGATTTTTATGCACCAGCCTCTGTAGACAGATAAACTTTCAGTCATAAAAATCAATGGCACAAAAAGACCATTAACCTTAAATATTTCTTTTCAACATTGCACCAGTACTACATAGTGGGAACTAAAGTTGTTGAGGGAATACAGGAGGGAAAGGAAATCTGGTGTGAGTGTGTGTAAGGGGAATGTAAGGAGCTGCAGGAAAGAGAGAGAGAGAGAGAGAGAGAGAGAGAGAGAGAAAGTGTGTGTGTGTGTGTGTGTGTGTGTGTGTGTGTGTGTGTGTGTGTGTGTGTGTGTGTAAGGGGAATATACGAGGCTGCAGGAAAGAGGGAAAACTTTGTAATGGCACAGTAACAGTAGGGGGGGAAAAGAAAAAAATAATGTGGGACCACAAACACTAAAATGCCTTAAATCATACTCATAATGTTTTGTGTGGTGTCACTATAGGGAAAAATTAAGTTTGCTTCGGGGACCCTAATAGTGAATTTCCATATCTTAACACGAAAAGGAGTACTTGTGGCACCTTAGAGACTAACAAATTTATTAGAGCATAAGCTTTCGTGAGCTACAGCTCACTTCATCGGATGCATTTGGTGGAAAAAACAGAGGAGAGATTTATATACACACACACAGAGAACATGAAACAATGGGTTTATCATACACACTGTAAGGAGAGTGATCACTTAAGATAAGCCATCACCCATAGCAGGGGGGGGAAAGGAGGAAAACCTTCCATGGTGACAAGCAGGTAGGCTAATTCCAGCAGTTAACAAGAATATCAGAGGAACAGTGGGGGGTGGGGTGGGGGGGAGAAATACCATGGGGAAATAGTTTTACTTTGTGCAATGACTCATCCATTCCCAGTCTCCATTCAAGCCCAAGTTAATTGTATCCAGTTTGCAAATCAATTCCATTCAGCAGTCTCTCGTTGGAGTCTGTTTTGAAGCTTTTTTGTTGAAGTATAGCCACTCTTAGGTCTGTGATCGAGTGACCAGAGATTGAAGTGTTCTCCAACTGGCCCTTGAATGCTATAATTCTTGACGTCTGATTTGTGTCCATTCATTCTTCTACGTAGAGACTGTCCAGCTTGGCCAATGTACATGGCAGAGGGGCATTGCTGGCACATGATGGCATATATCACATTGGTAGATGCGCAGGTGAACGAGCCTCTGATAGTGTGGCTGATAGTCGTCCTGAAGGACGAGCCATCGCTCTCTCAGATCTTGGGAGATAGACCAGTCCTTGCTTGCAGACAGCCCCCCAATCTGAAGCAAATACTCACCAGCAACCACACACCACACAACAGAACCACTGACCCAGGAGCCTATCCTTGCGGCAGAGCCCGTTGCCAACTCTGTCCACATATCTATTCAGGGGATACCATCATAGGGCCTAATCACATCAGCCACACTATCAGAGGCTCGTTCACCTGCGCATCTACCAATGTGATATATGCCATCATGTGCCAGCAATGCCCCTCTGCCATGTACATTGGCCAAGCTGGACAGTCTCTACGTAGAAGAATGAATGGACACAAATCAGACGTCAAGAATTATAGCATTCAAGGGCCAGTTGGAGAACACTTCAATCTCTCTGGTCACTCGATCACAGACCTAAGAGTGGCTATACTTCAACAAAAAAGCTTCAAAAACAGACTCCAACGAGAGACTGCTGAATTGGAATTGATTTGCAAACTGGATACAATTAACTTGGGCTTGAATGGAGACTGGGAATGGATGAGTCATTGCACAAAGTAAAACTATTTCCCCATGGTATTTCTCCCCCCCACCCCACCCCCCACTGTTCCTCTGATATTCTTGTTAACTGTTGGATAACTTGTTAACTGCTGGAATTAGCCTACCTGCTTGTCACCATGGAAGGTTTTCCTCCTTTCCCCCCCCTGCTGTGGGTGATGGCTTATCTTAAGTGATCACTCTCCTTACAGTGTGTATGATAAACCCATTGTTTCATGTTCTCTGTGTGTGTGTGTATATAAATCTCTCCTCTGTTTTTTCCACCAAATGCATCCGATGAAGTGAGCTGTAGCTCACGAAAGCTTATGCTCTAATAAATTTGTTAGTCTCTAAGGTGCCACAAGTACTCCTTTTCTTTTTGCGAATACAGACTAACACGGCTGCTACTCTGAAACCTGTCATATCTTAACACGTGTGGCTTTCTTTTAGGTGGTACCTTAACTTTGAATGCTGGCATTTATAACACTTTATTTGGGATAATTGCACCATCACTGAAGTGTACCCTAAATTATTGATATGTACTCTTAGCCTCAAACCCAATCATAGCTTGGAGACATTGGCCAAGTCATGAAGGGCCAAATATAAATCAGCAATTTACAGCAGCTGAGTATCAGCCAAGAGTCTGTCTGAAAATGCCTCAGAATAATTTGTCCTACAATAGCTTAGAGCAGAAGAATTTGATCCAACACACTGAAATGTACTTGCAATCAGGAATATTTGCCACTGTCCAATACCGTACAGAATACATACTCATGTTTATGACTATCTTTCCCTCTATTAGCTTGCCTTGACAGAAATTCTCCTTTAGCTCAAGTGGTAAGGGCCTGTATTTCTGATGTGAAAGATCCTGAGTTCTATCCCTGCTGCTTATGATTGTTAAATCCATGTTAACGTGTCCCCATGCAGTATCACAGATGACAATGAAGTTCTGTGGGCATGGAATCGTACACCATCCTGAAAATGCCCAATTTCATTTTTCTCAGTACTTCTCTGACAAATATAACCCAGACTCAACTGTATCTGAACTAGATTTCAATAGTGCCACACGAGGCAGAGATATTTGTAATTATCTGTCTGGTTATTCATAAAATCATGGTTGACTAAGAGCAAAATTCTCTCTGATCGGCAGGGCAGATCTCTATGGCAGAGACCTTCTGGGCATGGAACTTCCATTAATATCAGCAGAGAATTAATGCAGAATATGTAACAGAGATGTGCACTGTGGATAAGAGACCTGTGGAATGCATCAGACTGAAGAATTTTTCCTTAACAGTTTACTCTACTGGATGGATCTGTAGACTATCCATGAATAAAAATCAACACTTCAATAGTCCATCCATGCCTCAGATAGAATTTCTGTATCTATTGAATAACTGTTCTGAAAGTACATGATATATAATGTTACTTTACCTTCCCCATCAAAGAAAGTGTGGGTCTTAATAACTGACACAATAATTTAACTGCTTGTAGTAGTAGTAGTAGTATATAAATAAAACTGTTTTTCCATCCCTCATCCTAAATGTATTTTGCTCTGTGGGCTTATTTTCACATTGTTCACAGAGTTAGGATTTCTTGAGATGTTATTAGACAACAAGCTAATCTTTAAACCATCCAAGCAAGAAGTAACACATGTATTTGGTATTAGCCTCATGAACTCATACATCTTTCAGTTCAGCATCTAATCAATAGTGTATGTAGTGAATTGGCCTCTAGCTCAAAAATTAACTCATACAGGGGTTGTCCTTGTTTATTCCCCCCCCACCCCTATGCAAGTTTCTAAATGAGTGGACAAGCAGATTAGGAGTTATGCATGGTTTTTTTCCCTACATTTAGGCAAAGACACACTGTTTTGGCGAAAGGTCATTTTCATGTGGTCTACCTCTTTCCAATGTTAGGGTGCAGCACCTAACACAATAGGGCTCTGGCCCAGGACTAGGGCTCTAGGCCCTACAGTGATACAAACAATAATAACATCTCTACTTACCTGTCTAGATACTTATATACCATATTTATCTCTATACTGTCACATAGTCTTCATCATGGCAGTCTGTATGCTTTTGAAACCTGTAATAAACCTGAAAGAACATATTCTTGTCCATGTTGGGAAGGGTGATGGTGTATGTGTATGTGAGGAATCTTCAGAAGAGATTAATGGGTTTTCACCAACCTTTTCTGGGGGATCTGATGAAATCTCTTTCTGAACATCTCACAGAAGGTTTCTGGTTCCTGCTTCCAAGATTCTCTAGCTGTTTTGAGTTCACATGAATCTCAAATTAATCTCAGACTTTTGGGGAGGAAGGAACCAAAATATACAAAGAAATGTTCTCTGAATCACTCCCAGTGAGTTTTAAAAAACTCTCTCACAAAAATCTCACCTAAACACAGGGTCAAAAAACCTACATGTTTGTGCTAATGTTAGGTTTTTCACAGTATTGTTACAAATATAAATAAGTTCAACTGCCCTACGTTGAACTGCTATTCTGCTGGAAGTAAAGATCCATGGATTTCCCCCCATGATTGTTTAGTACCCAAGTGACAAATTATAATAAAGAATTAAAGAAGTTGATTTTTAAAATCCAGTTCTCATTGGACAAGTATGCCCAACAAAAAGTCACCTTTACCATAGGTGGCACTCACTGGCATTTGCGATGAGATGCCAAGGATCTGAAGTAGCTCCTCCCAGTCAAGACTGAGGCACGGTGGTAGCTAAGCAATGTGGGGAAGCTCACACTATGTTTATCTGTGCTGGATTTATTCTTTCACAGGTTCATAGAGTTTCAGGGCAGAAGGGACCATTAGATGATCTCGTCTGACCTCTTCTGTACCACAAGCCGTTAAATTCCCCCTAGTTACCGCTATGCGGAACCCAATATGGTTTAGACAACAGTATTTCAGTCCCTAGGAGACAAACCTGCTGTGTGGCACAGACAGAAAAGAGGCGAGATCCAGGATATGTTCTGTGGATAAAGTGAGGAATTTTATTCCAGGGGCGGATAATATTCCAGTTTCTCCCAGCACTAAAAACTAAAGAGGAAAAACAAACAAAATCTCAAAGTTATAGCCTTAATAAATATTTTTCATCTTGAAAAAAGAGAGGCTTGTAAAAAAAAAAGCGAGCCCTTAGAAACATGCTTTAGCTCACCCTTTTGGCTGTGTGCACATATTTGTTTTCAGATCCAAGGAATCCAGACTAGAACCCAGATGAATGAAGCGTTCCTGGCACCATCTCATCTGAGGCTTATTTAAAAATGCTCCTTCATTCCCTAATTTGCCAGTAGTACAGTTCCTGGCCTACTCCAAATCAATACTACAATATAGATTGTGCAAATTTAGAAATGGTTATCTAAGGATTCTTCAGGAGAGGTTTGTTCTAAGAGTTTCCAAAGGAGTGTATTATAGAGTGGGTTCTTTTTTAAACCTTCTGTTTATATTTCATACACAAAACAATGAAATCTGTCAAATTCTGATCTCTCACACTTGTGGAGTGTATGTGACACTGCACTGTAAGTAAAAATTTAATCTGAGGCCAAAATAAATATGAATAAGCAAGAGTTAACAGGTGTGCATTGACTTTTAGCTCTGTGTGCATGTGCAGCAGGTGGAGATGCATGTTTTTATTACAGTGTTGTAGATATAGCTGACCTTTCTCTTCTTAGCATATTGTTTCACATACCTTAAATGGGATTTGTAAGACTTTACAAATAATTTGAAATGGTTGACCATATTTTCATTACAGCTTCTATAAGTACCAGTATTCCCTGCTGAAACCTCTTATTGTACTATCTTAGGATCTGATACAAAAGCCATTTAAAGTCTATGGAAAAACTCTTTTTGACTTGAATAGTAATTGGATTTGAACCTTGTAGCATAAAATGTCTCTCTAAGGGATCACAGTTGCCTCCGTTTTTGCTCTAGATAACTAAATAACCCTACCTCAGTATTGCAGCATTCTAGGAATAACCTAGATTAAATACAGGAGGGGCAGATTCTCAACAGATGTAAATAGCATAGCTCAACTGATATCAATGGAGTGACACTGATTTACACCAGTTGAGGATCTGGTTCCCTAGAGAAGTTAATACTGATGTAACCTTATCAATCCTGAGGCAGAATTGGCAAGTTTTTAAGGGTGAGCACTGTACTTGTGAAATAGCTCATTACTGTGAAGGAAGGGGACTTCAACTCCCATCCTAGCGCAGGAAAACATCTGTTCAGTTTCACATCTTTAGAATCAAAATGTGTAATATTATACTGTTGAAAGCACACATGCATGCATAGACACACTAATATTTGTACCTTTGCTGCCAAGTTGTTTGTACTCCTTTTTTGAGCACTATACCCCCAGCGAACACTGGGATAATTAAACTGTTTCCTATCAATTAACTAGTCAGTGCATTACCTGCTAGAGCTATTTCCTAAAGCAGGTAGCAATCCAACCATATAATCGTTTAAAACTCTAGCCATTGATGCCTGTTGTTTAATGCTAATTTATTTGAGCTTACTAAGAGAAATTGCTATTGACTGCTTTCATTAGGAAACTATTGACCCTTCTCCACTGGAGCATCCTGGAGAAGAAATTCACTAAATGTGCCTATATTTCATCTTTTGAACATCAAGGTGCAATAGTCATGCTGAAGGATACGGTTTATTTAATCCAAAATTAAAATTTTATAGGCTACATATTACCTAAAGTAAATTGCTTAATACATTTAGAAGAACAGCTGCTTTCTAAGTGTTTGGCTTCCATGTTTTTGAGGCCTAAATTAAGCTAAACATCAAATACTGCCACTAACATGAGAGACCCCTAGGATATCACAGATGCTATATCCAATTGTAAAAGATAAAATCCAGGTTGAAAGAAACAGTGGTTTTCAATATGTTCCTTTAACACAGATCAAGACTCTCTCACCCAACCGAATTTATTCTTCCTTTGGTACCAGTTTATTCAAAACGTAATACATATAATCATGCACCGTAACTCTTATTTACTTCCACGATAACTGTCACATAAGTAGGTAGTAATTATCCATTCATGCAGCTTGCTAGCTAATTACACGGAATATGACCAACATTTGGAGATTGATTACCATGAAACCTGCAGTTTTACATTAGGCCCAAATTCTGGCTATTGTAGGACAACCCCCACCCAGCCAAAACCAGGTTAGCATATTTGTTACAAAACAGCTTGAAACTTTGCCCAGACTGAGACCAGCCCCTCTGAACAGACATTCTGCACATGCAGTGCAACCAAGCATAAGAATAAAAGGCCAGAATCACCGATACACTCTGACAACACAAAGCAGTGGCCAACTCAGCTTAACTGGCTGATGATCTGACCCAATATGTGATGGGGCTAGCTATCATTACAGAAGCTTGTGATAAATAGGTTTACTACACACCTTTTGACAGTCTTTGCCTGCATTCTGCCTACTGATCTATCTTATTGGACTTGTTAGAAGACACTGAGCCCCCGGACAGCTTCAAGCAGCTGCCATTTTATTTTAAATTAACCTGCCAGGGAAAGATACAAAACATTTATCGTCCCTCCAAATAATGTAGCTAAATATCTATATATGTATCCAGGCAGTACAGCTTAGTGCATAGGGTACAGGACTAAGGCTGGAGTTCAATTCCCTGGCTCTACCCAGGCCTTGTAGGTGACTTTGGTTAAGTCACTACCTGTCTCTGGGCCTCAGTTTCCACATCTGTAAAATGGGGATATTGATACTTTGTAAAGTGCTTGAATTCTAAAGAAGAAAAATGCTAATTATTATTATAAGAGATGTAGTCATGATATCCATATGTGAAATATGGAGCTGTGCTACCATAATGTAGACCCATGTAATCATTTATCATGTACCTGTAATGGCCTGGCTTGCACTTTATCCACTAATCCACCTGCCCTGAGACTTAATCTCACATTCCACATGTCTGAGCAGCTTCAAACAATTGCTGTTGCTTTAAAAATAAGTCTGCAATTCTGAAATTTTCCTGTCAAAATTACACTAGTCTGAAGTACTGAAAAGTCAACATTTAGTTCTGCACCAATGTAAGAATATGTATACAAATACATGTAGATAAAAGCTATTTTATATCCCAGATATGTGGAGGTGACTTTTATGTGATAACTTGAGAAGCAGGTGAATATATATACATCCACACATCCACACACGTATACACTTACTTCTCCAGCGTGTATGGGTTCCTTACACACACACACACACACACACAGCACATACTTGTGCAATTTACCTTATGCTTACGACTGCATAAACCTGCCCAATAATTCATCATGCTGAGATTTAGTCTAACTTACATACTCCCTATACATGTTTGCATATTGTTATATAATTATTACTATCATATTAGTGTAATGTTCAAAGATCTCAATCAGGAGTAGGTGCCAACATGCTGAGCACTGTGGAAACACACATGAAAAGATAGCTCCCTTCACTGAAGAGTTTAGAATCTAGAAAAAGGCAACGGCAAAAGAAGGGAGAAGGAATGTGATACAAAACACAGGCAAAATGATCAGGCTGAGGGTTAGGTCAATCTTGTAAATTGTCTCTTATTTTTTATTCACACTTTTCAATTTATCTTTAATTCAAACCTTATTGTTTCAATAAAAACAAACCCCTTGCCTTATTTTGGTTTTACAATTTTGTCTTTGACCTTTGCTTTAATTTTATATTTACCCATCTTACTCTATTTTTTCTTCTCTGTCCCCTTTTAAAAAAGTTTGAAGTAAAATGCATCTCAGTGACCCCTCCACCATCTCAGATTCTTACCAGTCCAGTCAGCTACTTCCTTAATCATGTCTCACTTCCAAACATTCATTTGAATGAAAGCATTTAGCTCTGATCCTGAATCACTTAAGTCAATCAGGGATGTAGAATCAGACCCTTCCTGAGATTTTTTTCTGACCATGTCACATGCCATCACTCATGTCCCCTTGTGAAAGTGCTTTCCCCATTGCCTCCCCAGGGAACTGGGGCCTTGCTATTGTGTGTGTGCGTGTGCGCCCGTGTCCCAGTTCCCCTTTCCTCCCCTCCACTGACTGATGTTACCTTTCTAGCTTATATTTTTTTCTTAAACTCAGAGGAACAAAAATATCCTCTGCAAGTTCAAATTCCCAAACCTCTGGGGCTGCAGACTGAAAAATGCTGAGACAGACAGCGGTGTTGCATAAGAGAGTCGGCACTCTTTCAAGTAGAAGAGAATGAGACCCATATATATGGATACACCCATATATATGGTTACATTTATTAGCTATCTCCCCTCAGCTGTAGCCTTCATTTGAAAAATGGAGATAATAGTATGGTAGCTGCCATACAACCTGACAAGAATGTAGTGAGGCTTAATTAATGTGTGTGACCTACTTTGAGACCCTTGTATGGAAAGCACTATAGAAGCCCTAGGTACCAGGATCGATAATTTGGAAGGACGATTAGCTGTGCAATATTTTCAATGCAGATTTTAAAATTAAATGTTCTAGATTGCAACCAGAAGAGGTCCAGCTGTTGTGAAACTTCCGATAAGGGATTTGTGTAACCCTCTGAGCCAGAAAATCACAAGCTCCTTGCAACTGACTTAATAAACCTTTGAAAATGTACACCATAAAGTGCATCATGAATATGAATTCACCTCAGAGTTGTCAAAAAAATTCATTTGCTTACACTGCATTTTCAGTATTCTTTTGCAAAAATGCAATCACCTTGGACACAATGACATTGCGAGGGCAAACTGGAAATAGCAGCACAAGATGGTCTTTCAGTACTCCTCCACACAAACTCCGACTCGCCTGCTTTTCTGCCTCCGAGTTTTCAGAAGAATTTGAGGGTCTAGTGTTATTCTGAGTATACAAGTTTGTGGGCTCTCATGTTATCCAATGCTATTACCAGCAGTATAATAATCAAAGCTAAATCACCATCTTATATTGTTCACAGCATGTACTTAGCTGTCTGATTATATTACACAATCTAAGAACAATAGAGGAGGAGGAAAAAATAAGCAACAGGAAAAACAAATAAGATTTTTAATTCTGTTTTTTCAGCCTCAGACTGATAATGAATTGCAACCAACTGTTCCATGCCGCTGCTGATAAAAAGAGCTGTCTAACTTTTTAACATTTGCTTCACTAATTGAACAATCAATTATTAGAATAGATGATTTTCACAGTCTTCAACAGCACTTAAATCCCAGCCACCGCTCCTGCTACAGCTGGCTGCAGCAGCATCAACTATTTTATTTTTTTAGCGAAATGTCCAGAATAAAATTTCCAGAAGAATGTAGCCACTAGTTTCATTTGAGAGAGAAGCTGAGGTACAGTTTTTAGACCCTCAAGCCTCTGTGGGTATGTCTATGCTGCACACTAAGTCTGTGCTTTGACTCAGGTTTGAGCCCAACCCCACTTTCTGTCCACATACAAATCAGTCTGATTCGGGTAAGCAAGCACTCAGAACCCGGGGACTAGGGCTCTGATGGAGGTGGTGGGGATTAGAGCTCAGTCCCACTGTGACTTGGGTCCAAGCCTTGTCATTTTGCAGTGTGGACGCAGTTCAAGCCTCAGAACTATGTCAGAAGGTCTGCACAGTGCAGCATGGACGCGTTAACATGACAGAGCTGGGTCTAGCAATTGTAAGCCCAGGTTTACAATGGAGTGTGGATGCTCAAGCATGGATTTAGAAACACTGAGTCCACAAGCCTGTGTCCAGCAGACCCAGATTTACCCAGAAGCATAGACATAGCCTGGATTTCCACTATTGCAGTTGCATCTGCCCTCATCCTCTTGTAAATACTGTTTAGGGGAAGACAGCATGAGTTCTCAAGTGAGCATAAGAGCAGGAGACAGAAGCTCCTAAGTTCTACTTCTGGCTCTGCCTCTGACATCCTGATCAGCCTTCGGCAAATCATGTAACCCCTATGTGCCTCAGTTTCCCCATCTGTAAAATGGGAATGATAATATTCACCTATCTCACAAGTATGTTGTAAAGATGATTAAGTTAAGGTGTAAAGCTCTGTGTAGGTGCTAATTGTTGTTATTACCTGCATGTGGATCCAAGTCAGAAATCCATTTCAAAAAACTCTTAAACTTTGGAATTGAAATTCACATCCAGTTCCATACTATTTAGCTGGCCACAAATGCATCAAACTAATACCCCGAATGAGAAACTCCCCATTCTGAACTCTGATGGCTTCAATACCAAGATCTACAATCTGAATGTACAGCTTTCATATATCCCTATAAATAAATCAGCAGCAGAACTCACTGCCGTCCTACAAATATGCATACCACATGGGCCTTAATGATTTGTTGGCGAGAATTATCTCTCCCAGCAGCAGAGAAAGCTCTCTCCCCACACATCACGATTTTATGCAGAGGGGAACCTTTACCACATGGTGCCAGATGTGTTTGATACACAGGCTGTGTGTTTAAACTGGTGAACTGTGGGAAGGTCATTCAGGGGATTATTCTTGCCACAGTGAAAAGGTTTATATCAAAGCTCAGCCCATGGGCTGTATATATGTAAACAGGCATCTGCCCATACCGATAATGATTTTCAAAGTAAGATTTTCTACTGAGCTAACAGTACACTCTGAGACATAAAAATCACCGTATTAGTAATCTTCTTGCAATTGCTATCGTACCTGGGAACCGGACAGGAGTGTTATATAAATGATCTGAGACACTTACTTATCTCTTCCTCCACTACTCTTGTCTAGTTGGATTATAAAACTAAGCCATCTGGAAGAATTCTGAGATCCTCTGTACATACAGATTATATTAGCCTTACTTGTTGGACATCTCCTGAACAGGGCACTCCTCAACAAGGTCAAGTCACCTCATCTAAAGTAACTTGTTAAGGCTTCGTTCCTGTTAAGTAAACAGAAATATCCCAAGAGACATTAGAATTAGCCTTGATTTATGGCAAGGGATTTGGATTCACAAGGAAATTAAAGTGAAATTTCTAATCACTCTCAGTTTCCTAGTTTAAATATTAGTTGGGTTTCCTTGGGATTCAAAGTCTGCCTTGTATGCTGACCCTGTGGGGAAATAAGGATTATGTTTTTCATGGCTCAGCCTTTTTGTGGGGTGTGGGAATTAAGGATGTGCAACCTCCGAGGGTTCAGTTCACAAAGGGGCTTGGGGACTGACACAAGTTATTTCCCCAGAGACTGAAGTGTATTGACCCTTGTAGGTTCATTTAGAAATTCAAGTTTAAGAAACCCAAAAGGGATTCTTTCACATCTGGCCCCTTCACAGTTTCCTCATCACCATCATGCAGACCTGCAACTGCCCATTCCTCAACAAGCCATTAAATCCTCTCTTCTTTAGACATCTTCAAAGGTGACCTCGTTGTGGGGAGGGCTGGCTGTTGGAGGAGAGCAAGGAAAGAAAGTGATGGGAACTAACTTGGTCCACATTCATCAAACTTTCCCAAGCACGGTTGAAGTCAACAAATACATAAAATACAAAACCTAGGTTCATTGTGAATGGGGTTGCAGTTTGATGTGAATCTTAGGCACAGTGCTTGTTTGACAGTGAAAAATGTGTCACTATCTCTCACTACAAAAAGTATCACTCTTTGGATGCAGCAAATATATGATAAGTGCAAGATGAGATTTAGTTTGTAGCGCAGACATGAGAATTCACGGCCCAATCCAGATGTTTATCCATAAAAGCATAAAGTATTAGTAAAATGAGACAGCACTTCATCTCAATATTAGGCTCAATGTTAAGGGACCGAAACATGAAAGAATAATTAGTTATTGCTTTTAATGTCCAAAGGCCAAAAACAAGTGACCTTTTTGAAAAGGCCCAAAGCATAGTATTCTATTTAGCTACTTTTGCAAATAAGAGTGGCTTCTTGCCAATGTAATCCCAGAAAGTAACAGCTGGTTGCAAATGGGGGACTGGCAATGTTTGCAAACATACCAGGTTTATGTTCCTTCCTCTAAGGAGGTATACAGAAATTCTGGCTTTATTAACACCATCATTTAAAATTGTATGATGTGCATGTTCTACCAGAAATTAATAAAGAGAAATAATGATATTAATATAAACATCTAATAAAAATAAAATTTCTAAATGCTTCTTTAAAAAGCCTGCATTCAAAAGACTTAGTGCCAAGACCTGTCATTTAAGGTACTTTAGGATAGCACAAAGGTGGAGGTGGGTTGGGTTATTTTTGGGGAGGGAAATGATTGACGGATATAACGTGCTATCCTTCAGTAAACTTACCATTGATTTGTTATATAAATAAATGAAGTAAATTTGTTAGTCTCTAAGGTGCCACAAGTACTCCTTTTCTCCTGATAGTGTGTATGATAAAACCCATTGTTTCATATATATATGAATACGTATATAAATCTCCCCACTGTATTTTCCACCAAATGCATCCGATGAAGTGAGCTGTAGCTCACGAAAGCTTATGCTCAAATAAATTTATTAGTCTCTAAGGTGCCACAAGTACTCCTTTTCTTTTTGCGAACACAGACTAACACGGCTGCTACTCTGAAACCTACCATTGATTTGTAACTGATTTTATGATAAAAACAGCACAAGGTTTTCTTTCCCTTGCACAATACTAACCCGGACTCCTGTGGAGGGATCCAGAGTGCTCCACTAGCTTTTACAGCTATTGGGAACATGATTAGTAACATGGATGCTCTTTTTAATTTAAGAAGGGTATTAATAAATACTTTGAGCATGGCTAAGTGTTTCTGGATGTTAACTGAGGAGGGAGATGGAGACAGAGACAAATAGAGTGACACGAGGGGGGAAAAAGATAAGGAAAGAAATGGATTAGTCGCTAAGAAACTAAAAACTCCTCTAGAGACTTGAGCCTTCAAGTTCATTTAAACCTTAACGAACTTTACATTTCAAATCATATCTAGCAGGACAAGTGATAGGATTACACAGCCAAATCTATAAGCATTGATTTTGTCTCAGTCACAGATGCAGACTGTGCACTATTGGAAAATCCACTCAGAAGATAAGGTTATGACATAGAGTAAATAGCATACAGCAACAGTTTAGATAAACGAGTCCATATCTTTAAAAAAAACAAAGCCAACAAATTTCGCATCATCTGAAAAACACAAATGCTCGTGAAAGCATGTGAAGATTATTCAGATAGATGACCTTTCTTTTACAGGTTGCTAGAAAACCTGTACTAACCATTGTTGCCAGAAAACTTGGATATTCTGATTAGGTGTGCTTGCTTTCTAAAATCACTGCATGGACATGCAAGCTTGCAGAGAGATTTATGCAGTATGTCCCAGCAGCCCCAAATCAAAGTCAAACAATAATACTAAGATGCATCATTATTTTCAGTAAAAGATTGTTACTTCAGTCAGTCTCAAGTCAGCTTCCTGATTCCTTATGAAAACCAAGATTTTTTTTTCCCAACGATAAGAGGTGAAGCTGTCTCAATAGCAGATAAGCACTCCAGAGATACTATCACTCTACCATACTATACACTTAGCTACAATGAGAAGTTTCCAAAGCACAGAGTCTGGAGCTGGAGTGGTAAGGAGAGGGAGCAAACAGATGCCTTACTTTCATATTACAGTAATTCACAATCATAACATTGGGCTTCTTCAGTGTATATGAAAATTGTAATTAACTATGTTATTGATGCTATCCTCTTTTGTTGTTGATGCTTTTTTCTATCATAGAGATATATGATGGAGGGATCCCAGTGTGGCCTGCATGCTAAATCTGGCCCAGGTTTCTGCAGTGCCACTTGCAGTCACCCTCATCTGTAATATGGAGGTGTGATGTACAAAGAGTACAAGTCTCCCTAGCATGTTTTAAGTGGGTCCCCCCTAATTCTATGGTTTTATAGTGCAGAAGAGCCCTAAAGCCAGGTTTTCCATACAGGTTACAACAGTCTGATTTCCCCGCACCATGTTAAATAACTGTGCTTTTCAAAGTCAGTATCACTGTGCAGACAGCCCCAGCAAGCTGCATGGGATTTAAGAAAACAAGGAGCGGTATTTATCATTGATCATTTATCATCTCTAGTACCTATTCTGAAATTTGCAACTTTTGAACTCCATTGTAATAGCACTAAGTCATATTAAACTAATTAAACTTGTTATAGAAAACACCTGAAATGATCGTGAACCAAAACTCTGGAAATGAATTTCATAGTCTTGATTCTCCATTGGCTGTCATGTTGTCTCACAATTTACCAATTTACCAATACCAACTCACCAATGTAAAGTGCTACCAAATCAGAATGCACATGTGTAAATGTTTACACAAGATGCAATAACTCCACAATGGGCAAAAACAACCCCACTCCCAGATCCAGTCATTCCCAAACTGGGATTTAAAAATCTAGATCCAAATCTGAATTTCCTTAAATGTTGGCATCTTCAGGATTGGTGTTTGGATTCTGCACGTTACAGAGAAAGTTTTGAGCTATGATCTCAGATCTGTACCCAGATCTGGACACAAGTGTCAGATCTAAAGATTTTGGTTTGAGCCCTCATCTCTAGAAAATACTCCTCTCCAAAGACCAAGTGATGAGTGATGTCATTGTCAAGCAAATAAATCAGGTCCTGGCATACAGGACCTCTCAGGAGATTTGGTATTGTCATCCAAATGTCAATAGAATTGCTAAGTGGTTGTACAGGTTACAAAAGTGCTCTTTAAGAAGTTGATAAGAGATTTCCAAATTTTAGCTCGGAAAGATTTGACAATTTTTTTAAAAAAAATTCAATTATTTTGTGACATATCAACATTAATCTGTCAGTAGTTCATATCTGATCTGGAATGGAATAAAATTAAGAGGGAGCTATAAGAAAATGACATGCCTTGATTTTTCATGAGCAGACAGTGAGCTGGATTCAGGCTGACTACCCAAGCTAGAGAATGTACTATGCAAAAGCCTGTTCACTTCCCATAAGATGTTTTTGCTGTTATGGTTGTGTTCCCAACGACATACAGGAAACACCTAATGATGATGGACAAGAACTGAGTTTAAGTGCAAGGTGACATAGCTATAGTAATGAACAGGAAAAAGAGGGAAATTCTGTTTGAAGGATTGTGCTTTGGATGGGTATCTCACTACTAAGTCTGTATCCTCATCACGCCTGAATCAGGTTTCAGAGATGTCAATAACTTCTGTCCATCTACTGAAGAATTTCAAAAACAGTGTATGTATGTATGTACGTACATAATAGACTAAATTGCATCTTATTTGCACTGATATTTATTCAAATTAGTGCCATTAGCGTTCATCAATAGAAATATTCTGGATATATGTCACAGTAAGTAAGAGAATAATTTTAACCCAATTAATCTAAAATATTTGTACCTGGAGAAGAAATTATAAGATTAGGTAACAGAATAAGTAGCTGCTTTCAGAACTTTACCACTACATATTGTAAGGAAAGAGTCAAAAGCCTTCAAAAGGGGTAACTGAACATTGGAAATATAAATAGCTCTGAATGCTCTCGATTTCTTTTCTACCACCTCTCAAACTGAATATTATCTTTATTTTGTAAGTAAATGATTTAAAAAAAAATTCCTGGTCTGTCCAATACGGTGCTGTAGTGGTGGAAAGAACAATACATGTAGATAGAGGGAAAGGTTGTGGGATTCATGCAAAGTGATGTAAAGTGACACATAGATTTCAACTACAGGCCTTCATTTTACACATAGTTTAAACAGTATTAAAAATCATAATGTTTTCCCCTCTATAAAATAAAATGATACAAATTTGTATTGGCTTGCAGGATCCCACCTGTAAGAGAAATGCCTAACATTCATCAGATACACGAACTGTACTGCAGGATGAAGCTGAGTAGGGATCATGCTTTTTGTGTAAAAGAAATATCTATATTAAACCATGGATAATCCCAATCACTTGTTAAACCACAGTTGTATTTTGGATTTAAAAACCCTCCACAAATTCTGATTAACCAGTCAATAGTACATGCATAATATTGTTTACCCTGCTTACAGATCACCATTTAAGCCATTTGGATACTCAGACATCTGGATAAGCCAAACACTGATTAACCAGGTCAACCTATGTATGTATAGTTTTTGTCCCATCACTCTCTCCATCTATTAAATACAGGCAAGATCTTCTCCCAGACACACAGACCATAAACAGTTTTCCTTGCATCTGTCATTATGCCATCTTGAATTAATGAATCTAATGGGACCATATAACAGAAAGCATTTTATCATCTTCACTAACTCCTTGGACTTAAAAAAAGTCTACACTATCTGATGCATAAAGAATAACCAGCCAAGCACAGGGCTTTCTTGGATAAGCATGCCAAATGCATGGCCCTCTGACAGAGAAGTATTTGACAGAGACCCTTTTGGCAATGGGATAAATAGTCACTCTGTTATTTGATCGGAAAATGATTCTCCTATTTAGCCACTGCTTCATCAATGCTTGGCTGAATGTAAAACTGAAAGTGAGCTGCTTCCCTCGGGTGCACAGCTCTTGATGGGTGAGCTGTCAAATGCTCCATTGTCCAAATTACACTGCTATTGTAGATTTCCTGCTAAGAAACAATTTACTGCAGCATTGTGCCATCAGTCTTGTGGGCAATGTTACAGTTAGTTTTCAGGTATCAAAAGCTGATTAACTTACTGGAGACATACGAGCACTTTCTCGACGCTACTGTCACATATTTGCCAAAATTTCCATTTACTGTGTTGTCAGCAGGATAGGATAATGGGAGCATATGATATGAACCATTCTTAGCATGCAGTAAGCAACACATCTAAAATACGACACAACTTCACAGCTGGAGTGACGACAGTATGACAATTAGAAAAAGCAAACTGAAAACCTACAACTTTCTTGGATGCGTTTCTTCCCTAGGCAAAGGATACACCATCAATGCTGCGATTCTAATAATAGCAGTACTTCAACATACTAAGATATTTATTTATTAGGGGTAAGATTCAAAACAGCCTACATACTAGCCAAGATTTAGAAGAAATGGCTGTCTAAAGTTATGGACTTAGGAGCTTATTTAGGTGTCTAAATAAGCGCTCCGATTTTTATAAATGTGTATGTGTGAATGTCTCTCTTGGCCAAGACACTGAGGATTGAGCCAGGTACCTCTGGAGGTAAAATCTTGAGTTTCTACAGTTTGAGCTGAACAGCCAGCTTCTCTAGCTGACAGCTTGCATCCTCTATGGATAGAGCATAGAGACACACATTGACCAGTGGGTTCCACTGAACATCTAGAATCTCCCACTGACCTCACTGAGGCCCTACCCAAGTCCAGAGGTCCATCTGTGAAGAACCAGTTGCAGAATCAGACCTTGCTGAATAACTCTGGGTAAATGATTAGAAGTGGGATTTTCAAAAGTGCTTAGTCTTGGCCTTACCCACTCCTAGTGAAGACAATGGGAAGCCTTAACCTTAAACTCTCTGGACCTCAGTTTGCCCATCTTCAAACGAGGTATAACAACGTACTTACTTCACTGGAGTGTTCTGAGACTTAATGAATGTTTATAAAGCACGAACAGCCGTAGAAAATGTTATCACTTCTTAGCTGAGCACTATTTCCCCTTTTCTATTACAGTAGAATCTTAGGCCAAAAGTTTCAAGGTTACTCCTGATGCATGCATCCAGAATTAGAAATTAAAGGCAAGGATGGACTTGTTTGAACTTTGCATTTGTAGCCCTCTGACAGTCTTAGGACACCGTGGCAGCAACACAGAGCTCCCAGGAGGCAGCAACACAATCCAAGTGACTACAACTATGTATTTGAATCCTGAAGATAAAAAGATGATTTTCTTAAATGTACAAGATGAAAAAGTGTGCTGTGTTACATCCGTTTGCAATTGTTCCTACTGTCATTGATTGTTTTGTTCATTTCTTATTTTCATATTGTTTATATAAAATGTTCCATATGTGCTTTCTCTTGCTCTCTATCTCACCAACATGAATTATGATCTTTATCATCAAGCAGAAGAGCTACATGACGTCAAGAATTATAACATTCAAAAACCAGTTGGAGAACACTTCAATCTCTCTGGTCACTCGATCACAGACCTAAGAGTGGCTATACTTCAACAAAAAAGCTTCAAAAACAGACTCCAACGAGAGACTGCTGAATTGGAATTAATTTGCAAACTGGATACAATTAACTTAGGCTTGAATAGAGACTGGGAATGGATGAGTCATTACACAAAGTAAAACTATTTCCCCATGGTATTTCTCCCTCCCACCCCACCCCCCACTGTTCCTCTGATATTCTTGTTAACTGTTGGAATTAGCCTACCTTGCTTGTCACCATGAAAGGTTTTCCTCCTTTCCCCCCCCTGCTGCTGGTGATGGCTTATCTTAAGTGATCACTCTCCTTACAGTGTGTATGATAAACCCATTGTTTCATGTTCTCTGTGTGTGTATATAAATCTCTCCTCTGTTTTTTCCACCAAATGCATCCGATGAAGTGAGCTGTAGCTCACGAAAACTTATGCTCTAATAAATTTGTTAGTCTCTAAGGTGCCACAAGTACTCCTTTTCTTTTTATGAAGATAGAAAAAACCCTCCTGAATCCTACGTATTCGTTCCTGTCCTCTTCTGACAATACCTTAGTCCATTCTCAAGATCAGAAAGAGTGCTACAATGCTCCTTTCCCTTCTATGTAATTGTTGAAAGCAGTGCTTAATTTGTAATATAAGAGGTGCTGGGGCTCAAGCAATCGTTTTTACATTCATAACTGATGCAGCAAGCCCAGAGATGCTGGGGCTATGAACTGCCAAGCCCAGAGGTGCCAGGGCACAGCCCTAGCAAGCCCTGACACAAATTAAGCATTGGTTGAAAGCTCAATCCAAAAGATTTAAAAGTAATACCTAGAACATGACAAACATATGCTTCATCCATAGCTGAGCTGGCTATGAACCCTAGCCTGCACATGAAGTAAACATGCTTGCAGGCACAGTTTTTGACTATCAGAAATTCAGGGACTGAAACTGGAGGTCCAATGCTTGTGGCAGTGGCACCTGAATGCAGGATTTTACATGCATTCACATGATACTTTTGTTTTTTAACAGATGGATTATCTCAAAGGTTCTTGTAGATCATAGGACCTTTTAAGGTAAGTGGTTGGCTGCTATCAAAAATACATGAGCTACTGCAGGCAATGCTTGCAAGACAGTTAAGTAGATAAATAGAACCCGGAAGAATTCAGCTTCAGTACAGCAAGGTTACACATTTGTCCTAGTGCAAATAAAAAAATCATTCAGCGAGTAAGCAGAATTACTTTTACAATGGAAACCACCCACTGTTGGTGACTTATTTTTAAATAAACACCAGAAACCTTATGCCTGCCATTATTTAATTGAATGTACTGAGAAATATCATTCCAAGCAGACCAGAGGATAATATAGATTTTAAAAGGTGAAAAAACCAGTAAGAGAGAAAAAATTAAAACAACAGATTGAGCTGCTGATTTTTAAGCATACAATTTGATCATGTAATACTGGCTTTTTTGCAATAATTTTCTGGACATCAAGACGACTCCTTGATTAAAAGCCCAACCCGTAGTGTTTTAGTGGATTAGTTTATAAACCAAGGGTTGACACAGACTACTGCTATATACAGCTCTGTTCAATGTGACTGAACCACACCCAGTGTCAGTGCAGACTGCTTAGAACACCAACTCTGCAATTGTGTTTACATTTACCCTTGTACACTCACAGGGAAAAAAGCAAACATGAATGGGGTTGCCAGTCTCCTTCACCCATTTTAACAATCTCTCAGACTATTTAGCAAAGTACTAGTACAGCTTGCTCCTCCATTACTCTGAATTCCTTTACCTGCTGTAAAAATGACCTCACTGCTTCCGACAGAGTGACAGAGAGGATCTGGGTCTGGAGCGAAGACTGAGAACAAGTTCCAAGGAGTGCTGGTCAGTTTGGAAAGGACAGAGGGAAAGGCTGAAATTTTCTGTGAAATAAATTTATGACTTGAAGGCCAAAATGATTCTAAGGAAGAAGAATCCGCAGCAGAGAACAAGGATAGTGAGGATATCAAGTTCGGTACTTTTACATGCTAACTATGGGTTCAGCTGTGTCATGAAGACACTAGCCTATATTGGTCTGATGAGGAACTGCATGGCCTCAGCATGAGTTCTGAGAACCAGTGTGTCCCAGAGATTCCCAGGATAGCTGGAGAGCATTTCCACAGCTATGCCCTTTGAAGGTTGCAGTGTACATTCCAGTCCACAGTGGGCCAGTTCTACCAGCCAACCTTTGAAACAGTGACAGGGCCAATGCCCTGACTGATCCGTGCCATTATTGAAGTGGCTAACAGCACTAACCGGAAGAAGTAATTAGACTGTGTCCAGCCCATCACCTGCGTACCGGGTCAGAGAAGAAGGGTTTTGCATCCTTCCTTACATATTCTTTGGGCATAAGGACTGAATGCAATATGGCCCTATATTAATTTCATTGGGGGTTAAATCTTATTCCCACATTCCACAGCACTGTTGAGTCTACCCTCGATGGAAGTCTCAACATAGGGGCCATACAAATAATTGGCACTGAAACAGCACTATCTCTTTACTCCTAGAAGATGGTTCTTCTGGATTAATGTTAACGTAGGGTTGCCAACGATGTATTTAAAAATAAGTGACTGTTTTATTAGCACCCCCACCCCATCCATCCTCTCAATTATGAAAAAATAAGGGACTGTTGGCAACCTTAAGACACATTAATAAGACATGTGGGGAGATTTGAACTGCTGCTACTTATGTTTTAGATCCTCTTTTAGATAAAAAGAGGTCTTCACTTTCCACTGCTTGTCCATCTGGCACCTTCTATGAGTACTTAAAATGCACTTCCAAAAATATTTTAACATATTAATTTCTTCTAGTTATTAAATTATGTCTCAAAATGTAACATATGGGCAGCAATCTGCAGATGGGAGGGCAAAGAGAGATCAGGATTTTATTATATATACACTTTTATTGGAGTTCAAAACAGGGATAAGATGAAATCTTGCAGCTGGGACGGGAGGACCCAGGAAGAATAGTATATTTTAAACCTGTCACTTTAGAATGCATCAAAGCAAGAGTAGAAATATTTTAAGGTAACAGCTGCAAAGAAATTTTATGTTGTCCTCCTCAAACTCATGAGCTTGGAGGTCTTCCTCTCCCCGTTTTTTTCTTTTTTTAAAAGAAAGAAATATGAGACAGAGATGCTGCTCGCCCCCAGTGGATTTTTCTAAGCTCAGATAGCTTCAGTCTATACTGGGGGCAGCACAACAATTTGAGTTTCTCTCAGCAGTTCATGACCAGCCCCAGCAAAAGTTGCCAAAAATCACCATGAGCGGAATCTTGAGGCCTCATAAACAGTTAGTTGATCCATTTCCAGTGGAATGCTATTACACCTAAACACTTCAACTTTGCCATGCTTGAGCAGTCACTTTGAAAGAGCAGGTTGTTAAAGATGAAGGAAGCTACAATGCATGGCTGAACTGATAGCATGAGCCAAGAAAGCATAAGGAGCATATTAGAAGACTGAAACTTGGCAAAGTATTCTGGGGGAAAATCAGAACTTTAGCTGTGGCTGAAACAATTCTCAAGCTTTGTCTTCCTATCACTTTTGGTATGAGTTTTGCTTTCGTCCCATATGTTCTGTACAGCCTTTAGGTTCAGATAGGATGAATTAAAAAAAGACCAAGTAATTTGTTCATAAAGGTGTGTGACATACCAAGACAACCTGTTCCATTTTCACCTGTTCATTGAAAGAAACTTCATTTAGAGCAGACTAAAGCCTTATTAGGAAATAATTTGATAAAATGAAACAGATGTTCCTGGGGCTGAAGGAGAAGCAGGGTTGCTTTCTTTCTTTCTATAGAGCAAGCAAAATGTGACTGCTAAGACTACAGAATTTCAGAGGTATCTGGGAACAATAAATACATGGTTACCTTGACATTATTAGGCCAGGTTCAGCCTAGCTGGTTCAGGGAATTGTAAATCACACCCCAGCATGCTAGCCTATCCTCTGCGTTGCATGGGATTTCATCCATGGTAGAGTGGAGGTCAGTTGTTATTTCCATTATTATTCTCCCTCCAGATGTGTCACTGCTTTACACTCCCTTGGGAGGTTGGGGGGGAAGAGTGCTGAGGGGACTCTCAGGATCAGCATATGCCTTATTTGCTCCTCCACTGCCCACTTGTAAGCTGCACTGACCAACTGCATGTCCGCAGCACAGGAGAAGTAACGGCTATCTGACTTTGCTGCAGCCTTTCTTCTTGTGGACTTTCTGCCATTGAGTTCCCTGTTCCAGTCTTTGCTGGCTTCTATCATCCTAGACTCACAAATGGCCACCTATCACTATTAGACGTCACATAGAACTTGTGCATCTACAAAAGGGTTCTAATTACCAAAGCTGATCCAGTGGGGGAGGGAGGAGAAAAGGGGGAAAATGCAGATAAGCTATCCCCCCTCAGAACTTGAAGTCACATCAAAATTTAAAAATGCGAAAAATTTCATCCAGCTCGACTAATGACATACCTTTAAAACAACAACAAATTCTAGAGCTTTTAGTTTAGAAGGTAAGAATAACTGCTTAGCTCATCCCCCACCTATGCTGAAGAGGGATGGCTGGAGTCATGAACAAAACATTGATTCATTATCACAACAATCCTGAGGGAATTGGAGGGTGAGGGTGTGTATGTGCTGAATTTATTGCAATTCTCCCAAATCAATAGTGAATTCAGCAACCATTGTTTTTTTACAAAATGGCAAAAATCTCAAAGCAGTTTCTAGACAAATCCCAGGATCTCTTAGTGGTATGGGGGCTGTTAGCAATTCACCTGATTCAACCTTCTCTTTTTGCCTGTACTTACCAACAGCAAACACCCTCACCACTGTCAAAGTGGAGAGAAACGTAATGAAAGTAAAGGAGAGACACACTGGGATGTACTCTACAATAAAAGGCCTACACCACACCTGAGCCAATCATCTCAGCCATAGCTTAATCTTTCCTGGCGGATCCATCTTTAGGGAGATACTCTCACACATGATGTAACAATTCATATCAGTGACTGTAGCTCTATCCATCAGAGTCCAAACATCCCTGCTTTTTTGAAATACCTGTAATTTTTTTTGGGAAAATGCTTGGTCCAACCATTCTAAATAGCTTACAGTCCTTCCAGGAAGCAGTCTCCGCTTGGGAAGGTTTAGACTGTGGTTAGTACATATGTGTGGATTTAAGCTGGGTTGTGGGGAGGGGAGGGAAAAGAGAAAAGAAGAGAGTGACAAATGGCAACAGAAGGGAAAAATTCAATAATTAAAATTTACTAAAGCCCATTTACTTGGGAAAATAATCTGTGCGCTTATTGAACAGCGAGTGTATTGCTTTGTTAGAATTCTCCCTCTCCCCCCCCCCAGACTCCTGCTGTTTGTGAAGTGGAGAAGGTATCACTTACTGGCACTCACTCTCAGCCTGTTTCCAGCTGAGTCCTAGATTTTGGAAGCATTGGTAGTGGCTCCATAGTTGTCTCAAGCTTTTTTCTCACAGAAAAATTCAAATTCCTCTATTGCACAGTTCAATGAGAAAATTTAGTCTTCAAATTCCCCACAGTTCAGTTGTTCAAAGGACAACTGAATTTTCAGTGTCATTATTTGGATTTTAGAGCTGCTACTGTTTCAAGAGAAAACAATTAAACTGCTAGTTTGAAAATTTGGCCCTGACAATCTCCTTTTTTCTTTTTTGGCTTCTGATAAGTGGTGATAAAATCACCACACACTCAAAAGTCTGCATGCTTGCACATGCATTCAAACACTACTGCCTATCACCACCACATCTTGCTATAGGCCAGCTTGGCAATTGTAAAATTAAACAAAGTTATAATAATCTTTGTTATTGTACAAGCCAATGGATCTCTCTGAATCCACTCCGTACTTCCATTCCCAACTCTGCTCAACCTGCCTCCGAGCTTTGCTCCACCAAAACCTCTCTGACTGATGTGACCCTGGGGAGGAAGGGTGGTAGGCTAATCAGAAGGGTGCCCTGCTCCCCAGCTGGTATACCTGTGGTGCTCTGACTCCCAGCCTCTGTCCCTATTCCACCCAAGCTCAGCCTCTCTCTCTGGCTGTTCAGCTGGCTGGCAAATCAGCCCTCAGACAAGTCATGTAAACATCCCTCCACTCATGCAAGCCTCCTAGCCCCCACACTTCCATTAATTGAGCAGAGGGAACTCCAGTCTAATGGAGCCAGTAATGTTCATCAAAACAGAGTTCTCCTCAGGCCAACCACAGAGAGATCACCACCCTCAATAGTTGAAGTCCAAGCTCTGCTTCAGACGAAGGTTTGCCAGCCAATCTCCTCTTACTGCCCCCTCAGTCCTAGGCCAAGTCAGTGGATAATGGATAGCTGTATGTTGCTAGTATAAGTAGGTTTGTTGTAGAAATCAGGAGTACATGAGTGTGTTTGGCTGTTATGGCGCATGAACTGAGGTTGATGTGGATATCAGCGTGGCCCTTAACTGGTATTTTTAATGATTGCTTTGATGGGAAATTTCACTTGAGCAACTTAACTATACACTAATGAAGATATTTGTCTGGGATAAATATACTTTGTATGTTCTACAAACCGCCATGATGTAACAAATACTCTGCTTATTCTGATCATGCATCACAGCCAACGAATACTAAATAAATACCCATTACTTTGGAATGTTACATGACCTCTTGTATGATCTTGAAAATGCCCTGGCACTTGTTTGTCTAAACAACAGGAAGAATAACAGAAAATTATGCAGTTCGATGACCAACAAAACCTGTATTTAGAAACATCAATTTTCCTCACCAACACATTAATGCCAAGCTTCTTTCTGACAACCCTGGTGCATTGTCTTTGGGTAATTGTTTTGGGCGGCATACCTCTGACCTGATTTCTATTGTCAGTTATTTGATCTGACATCCCCTTTCCCAAAGTGGGTACGTACGTACATCAGGGGCATGGTGAAAAGTTGGTAATTGGCACGTGCATATTTCTAACTGTATGTGGTGCATGGGTACTTTTTCTATAGCACTTGTTTATTTATTGCAATTTAAAGACTCAAATAGGAGTCTTTCCAATGTTTTATTATGGACAGCTGTTCTGTAAATTACAAAGGATTTTATAGACTATAAGAAGTGATTCCCATGCAATCTGCTTTCTTAAGATAACTTACTAAAAGTCTTTTCTCTAGGCCTCAAGGCTTGCAGACAGAGTTTTGAATTTAAACAAGATTAAAGTTATGATAATGGTGTCCCATTATGAAATCTGTTCCAGGCTAGTTATATTGAGAAGCTGGAATAAAGCAGTATGTCGTCATTTGTTTGTTATAAGGACTTCTTTTTCATCTTTAAAAACTTGCATTAAATACACAATATAGCCATTAATTCACATATTTAACAGCTTTGTTGGAACACACTAGTATGATGGAATAAATAACACTATGTGATTTTGATCTTTTCTAGAGTATGTTTGGTTTCTTTTCTTTTGTAAGAAAAATGTTATCTGCATTTTATCAATTTCCCCTCCAGATTCTAATCATTGGCTTTTGCTAACCGAGGTCAATGCAGAATGAATTAAAAAACATGAATTTTTAAAAAAAATAATACTCTGGGGCATTTTTATTTGTCTTCTGGGTGTTGGGTTTTGTTTTGTTTTTTTTGGTTTGGAATCTTTAGAGTTTACATTTTCCAGCTTTTCTCTGCAACCATGAGGGCTAGAAATGTTTCTTTTTTTTTAATGAAAGCTGAGATTTTCTTAAGGATGGGATCATAAACTGGTCATCTGTGAGGGGTCAGAAAGGAATTTCCTCCTTGATGGAGCTTTTTATCAATGAGGTACTATGTTTTGGGAAGTTTTCACCTTCATCTGGGAGAACTAGTTACTGCAATGATGCCAAATACACTTTCTTTTTGGGTAATATCTGTTACTTCAGGGCCACTGCACATGCCATGAGGGGTTTTAACCTATGAATCCATATAATCACGGAGTCAATAGCCATGTCCCCAACTCTGCTTCATGCCACCTTGCCCACAAAGTCCCCACCATGGTGGAGTCAATACACTCATGTGAAGTACAGCTTCCTGATACACAAGGATCATGGACTCTCTGAATTCCAAGTTCCATGCACAATTATACCAGATTAGTCCTGCTGGGTTTTGGGGACACATATGTATTTGGAGTGTGGGGAAGGGTTGAGGGGCAGGATTTCAATCACAGGCAGGAAAGAAGACTAGTTGGATAGATGTTCTCAACCAGTACGGCAACGTGTTTTGTTACCGACCTCAGAACGCAAGACATAAATTAATAATATTTATCATAGTTACTGCAGCATATAATACTTAACGTACAGTTTATCTAGAGATGTGAAATGAGTTAGGCCAGCAAAGTTTGCTGCTGGAAGCCGCTGTTCCTCAAATAAACTTTTATACGAATTACTGGAAAAGATAGACATATACAGTTGTTTTTCCTATATGAGAAAGAGTAAAAAAAAAAAAATCAATTGTTAAAAAAAAACTATCTATTTTTATTTGCTATGAAAACAATCCTGCTGTTTTGATAGAAAGGAAGGTAAAGTTTGCTGTGAGGATACAGTTAAAAGCAACTTAGTGGTGCTGGCAACCTTGAAGAAAGAGAAAATAGAATATCAACCAAAAAAATAACCTCACTGTTCTGCATTCTCAACACCTAAAACAACAGGCTGTGAAAATGGTTTCATTAAAAAATAACAAGCACATCCTCACCAGGGGATAGATCGGGGCAAACTGAATAAAAAATTCTTCAATCATTGCTCAAGTAGGTCAGCTAGAATTAATTCAAAGGGCAAACATTCAAACTGAGCCTGCCATCTCCCACCCCCACACCTCACTGCAGCCACCCCTTTGCATATCCCTCTCCCCATCCTTTGACACGCCCAAGTGGAGAGAGCGGGATTGACTTACTAATTTTGAACAATGCACTCGTCAAAATGGACCACTTTCTTTCTCAAATGTAAATTCAGAATCAAGGGAGTTATTCTGGATTTACACCAGCGAAACCTGGATCAGAATCTGGAGATACGTCTCTCGAACAAGTACAAATTCAAACAGTACCAACTATAATGAAACTAAAACAAGTTAGAATCCCCATCTAATAAACCAGGACTTAAATGCACCCTACCACATTCACAAAGCAAAAAACCTTGGCACCAGGCCCTGAAGACTAAAAAATTGTGAACTCTGTCAGATCAACGTGGAAAGGAAATTCCAGTAGATAGATTTCGAACAAAAAAGCCCATCCAGCAATGCCCAGCAAGAGCACATCCAGCTGACTTCAGTTGCTGTAGCAGTGCATTAGGACGAAGGTGGTCTCTCAGACAGAGTAAATCAGTCTGCTTGGGAGGTCATTCGCATTGGTCAGTCCTTCTGTCAATATGAAGTAGCACTGAGATATTGTATAGTCCTAATTCCCTTAATGGCTTTCAGCTATAAGCTTTTTATACACTGCAAGGCTGGCAGATTACTAGATGTGCTTAGAAACGTATTTATCTTGCAGTAATGTGTTTTATAAATTATTATTTTGTTTTAAATCCCCTCTCTCTTTTTCCGAGTGAGCCATTCTCTCATTTATATGAAGGGAGAAAATGCAGGTCACCATCAAAGTAAAGGTTTCAGAGTAGCATCAAAGTAAAGTTATTGTATTTTTTTTCCTGCACAGACTAATAAAATGGCATTAAAAGTAAAAAACAATCTTTTAAAACAAGTTTTAAAATGAGCTTGTGAAATTCAAGCAGGAGAGGTTAACTCTGGAGGGTACACTGTCTCAACCGCTTTCTTCCAAGCCCTGTCTAATGTAACAGCTGTTGCAGTTTAAGTCTTTTCTCTCCCACTGTCCTAACAAAGCTAATTAACCCTATCCTTAGAAAAAGCACATCCTGCTGGTATAGTAAAGATGTGCCATTTTCTCCACACTGCCAATTACAGAATACGCAGAGTAGAGACCAGCATCTAAGTTCTGCCCCGATTCCCAATTTGTAGAATCACAATGCAAAAATTGAACTGAAAACACAACCAGTTATAGAGCAACTGGGCTTGAAACCCCTTGAAAACACAGAGGTTTTTTTTTCAACACCATAGGAAACAGATGTAAGCAGGCAGAAGAAATACGTGAAGTTGGACACTTATGATGTAGATGCATATCATGTCTATACTGGATTAAATTAAAGATGAATTCAGCCAGATTTACAAAAGATATAGGCTCTCTTTTTTAAGGAGGAAGCTCATCCTTACACATCACAATAGTTCAACTGGTATCATTGACAGTTTTGTCATTGATTTAAGTGGGATCTTGATCTGGTGGGACGTGAGAAAAACAGTGATTATAAACGCAGTGGGAGTAGGATCATGCTCCTGGAAGTCAATAGCACTATTCCAATGAGAGCACTGGGACACTAGTTTCTGTTATACTGCCTTGTGAATCCAATATTTCCAGGAACAGGAGTAATACTGGGTGTTCTCCAGCACTGCTGTTTCACTAGGGTGACCAGACATCCCGATATTAGGGGCTTTGTCTTAGGGCATGTCTACACTGGCAGAGTTACAGGGCTGGCAGTTACAGCGCTGCTCAGAGAGCGCTGAAGGGAAACTGCTGTTGTGTGTTCACACTGTCAGCTGTCTGCGCAATAGCATGTTTACACTTGCGGCACTTGCAGTGGTATTCGGAGCGGTGCACTTCCGTCCACATTTGGTGCCATCTTTCAACAGTTTGTGTACTGTGTGCCCTGCCTCTTCAGGCTGCAGGAATGGATCCCGAACTGCTGACCAATATGCTGCTTGCTCTGACCAACACGTCGCGAGTGGCAGCGGAGTTATTCCTTAAACTACAAAGGCAAGAGGAGTGTGACATTCATCTCGCCACGCGTAGTAGCTACGACACGAGATTGCTTGTGGCATTCACGGGGTGCTGACCACAGTGGAACGCCACTTTTGGGCTCAGGAAACAAGCACTGAGTGGTGGGATCACATTGTGATGCATGTCTGAGAGGAGGAGCTGTGGCTGCAGAACTTTCGGATGAGGAAAGCCACATTCATGGGACTGTGTGATGAGCTCACCCCAGCCCTGCGGCACAAGGACACGAGAATGAGAGCTGCCCTATTGTTGGAGAAGCACATTGTGATTGCACTGTGGAAGCCGGCTACTCCAGACTTCCACCAATTGGTCGCTCATCAGTGTGGAGTAGGAAAGTCTACCATTGGACTCGTGTTGACGGAAGTGTGCAGGGCCATTAATCGCATCCTGCTCTAAAAGACCATGACTCTGGGCAACGTGCGTGACATTGTAGATGGCTTTGCACAAATGGGCTTCCCTAATTGCGGAGGGGCGATGGCACACATATTCCAATTCTGACACCAGACCACCTAGCCACTGAGCGCATTAATCACAAGGGGTATTTCTCAATGGTTCTCCAGGTGCTTATAGATCACCATGGGCATTTCACAGTCATTAACGCAGGCTGGTCTGGAAAGGTGCATGATGCACACATGTTTCAGAACACTGGCCTGTTCAGGAACCTACAAACAGGGACTTTCTTCCCAGACCAGAAGATCACTGTAAGGAAAGTCAAAATGCCCATTGTGATCCTGGGAGACCCCACCTACCCCTTAATGCTGTGGCTTATGAAGTCATACACAGGGCAACTCGACAGCAGCAAGGAGTGGTTCAACAACAGGCTGAGCAAGTGCAGAATGACTGTTGAGTGTGTTTTAGGCCATTTAAAAGCCCGCTGGCAGTGCCTCTAAAGGAAGCTGGACCTGGCGGATGACAATATTCCTATGCCTATAGCTGCATGCTATATGCTCCATAATATTTATGAAGGGAAGCATGAAAGTTTCACTCAGGGCTGGATTGCAGAGGCTCAGCGCCTGGAGGCTGATTTCGAACAGCCAGAGACCAGGGCTATTAGAAGGGCACAGCGCAGGGCCATAAGGATCAGGGATGCCTTGAGGCAGCAATTTGAAGCTGAAAGCCACTAATATTTGTTGCTATGCTCGAGAGTGCAGGGCTTGTAACGCTAGGAGGTGATTGGTGCACATGATGCAATATAAGGGTTTAACATAATTGTACGTTGCTTTGCAGGGCTCTTTTTGCTTTCAGTTAATAGAATAAAGATTGCTTTCAAACCAACACAATTCTTTTATTAAAAGACAACAACTGGAGGAGAGAGTCAAACAAAAAAACCCTTCAGCAGTGAGGGGGATGGGGGAAGAGAAGGTCCCAGGAGAAGGAGGGGTCCCGGTACAGCTAAAGATTTGTGTATGTCCAGGGATCATATCCAACTTTCTCCTTCGGAGTACAATGCAGCAGGTACTGTACTTCAGCAGGGCCAAACTGCAGAGGGATGGTGTTGAGTGCAGTGGGAGTCTGCAGTGCTGGACTGTGAGGTGGGAGCAGTGGAATGCCATGGATATAGACTGGAGCTAGGAGGTTGATAAGAATGTGTTTGCAGTGTTATGTGGGGCACATGGGGAAGAGTTTTGTGACAGCGGCTGCAAGGGAGGGCAGGTGTGGAGCTGCTCGATTTGAAGGTTGTATCACCTGGAGTGTGTCTGCTTGGCGCTCCATAACCTTTAAGAGCCATTCTGTGGCTTCATTCTGGCATGCCACATTCTCCTTTTGGTCCCTCTTCTCGCTGTCCTGCCACTCCTTCAATTCTTGTTCCTTGGCAGCGGAGTGCATCATAACATCACGCAGAAATTCCTCCTTAATTCTTCTTGGCTGCTTTCTAATTCTGCGCAGCCGTTCAGCCACCGATAACAAAGAGGGAGGCTGGGCTCCCAAGGTCATCTCTGTGAAGTTTAAATGCAACATTTTACAGAAGCAGTATTGTTTGCAACACAAACACTGATTCGGTGATTTAAAACACAGCCAGTACTCACAAACCTGTAACTAACTGGAGCCACAGGACCCCCAAAATGGTGAGTAGCCTCAGGGGCAGGGTAAATCACTGTTCCCAGACCCTGCTGTACACTGGACACATGGCTCTTGGGGAGAGCCAGCACTGGGTGGGGCGGGGGGTAGGGCTGATAATCATTCCTGTCCTCACAATTTCCACAGGATGTGATCATTATGGAAGATATCTCGCTGCTGAGGGTGAGCAGGGAATCAAGGGAGGGTCTTCTCCAAGCCTGCAGCTTCCACCCTGGCCCCTATGCAGCTAGCCTGTGTGAAGCAATGGTCCCCCCTCCCCCATGATGGCAGAGTGGTGCAGGAAAGTTACCATTAATGGGGCAAGAAACAAAGCAGCTCTGCCGAAGAACCTGCGGCAGCAGATTGCCCAGTATCTCCATGAGAGTTTCCTGGAGATCTCTGAGGGAGATTCCTATGAAGTCAGGGAGTCAATCAACAGCCTGTTCCACTGCTCAGACTAAGCACGCGGTGGGAGACAAGCCCACCAACAACTCGCTTCAGCGATTCCCAAAATCAGATCCACTTACTAGGGGCCTCATCTCCTGTTTGTACATCACCAAGATCCGACTGCTGTGACTGGCTAGCCTCCTCCAGGGTAGAAAAGAGCTCCTGACTATATGCATCTCTGATCTCTGAGTCATCCTCTGTCTTTGGGTCCCCTCCCCCTCCACATCCTCATCCAAGATTTCCTCCTCCTGGCTCGGTCCACTCTCGACTGGCATGCGAGACAATGAAGTATCCACAGTGATCTTCAAAGTAGAGGTGGGGTCGCCACAGAGTATTGCGTCCAGCTCTTTGTAGAATGAGCAGCTCATGGGCGCAGCACCGGAGCAGTGGTTTGCCTCCCGCACCTTGTGGTAGGCGTTCTACAGCTCCTTCACTTTGACTCTGCACTGCAGTGTGTCCTGGTCATGGTCCTTTTCTGTCATGCATTGTGAAATCTGTCCGTAGGTATCATAATTCCGATGGCTGGAGTGCAGCTGGGACTGGACAGCCTCTTCTCTCCAAATGCTGATGAGGTCCAGCAGCTCGGCATTGCTCCAAGCGTGGAGCAGGCCTGGCCACCTGGAAAGATATGCTAAGAACACTGCACATGTCACCGAGCAAACCGGAAGGAGACTTTCAAAATTCCAAAGGCAATTATGGGGTGCGGCTGATGGTTGGTCACCTTAGGGCAGGGCAGTAGAGTTCAAACCGATGACCAGAGAGGCGAGAACAGGCATTGTAGGACACCTCCTGGAGGCCAACTGCAGTGCTGGAATCGATCAGGGTGTCTACACTGGCACCGGGGGCTATAGCCCCGGCGCAGAAAGCTGTACGCCTCTTGTCAGGGTGGTTCTTTTACAGTGCTACAAATGCACAGTTTCTGCGCACTAAGTGGCTTGGCAGTGTGTACACCTCAGGAGTTACAGTGCAGAAAGCTGTTTTACTGCATAGAAACTTGCCAGTTTAGACAGGGTCTTATGATACCCCTTCTCTCCTCCCCCCCAAAAAAAGTGTCCTGATTTTTCACACTTGCTATCTGGTCTCACTATGTTACACACAGTTTTGCAGTCTACGACTTCAAGCCTTCCAAAGTGGTAACGACTTGAGAGAGCTTACGTGATTTACTCAGGTCAAAGTGACCTAGAGAATTTTGTCCATAGCTTGACTTACAAACACATCCTTTTTGAACAACTACTTTTGCTGAGAGCTCTCTCTCTCATTCTATGGAGAGGTGAGGTGTGCTTTTGATTAATATATGCTAAGGGTGTCTTCCAGGCCAAAAAAGAGCATATGACTTCCACTGCCAGTGGAAGCAGAGGCTTCTTCAGCAACAGCACTTAAATATCTCATACCATTTCACATTGCCTTCACAGGCATGCTGGTACCGATAGAGCCCCCAGCTAAATTCAGCACTTAGGTGAAATGGAGTTAAACTTTGTCAATGTACTCAGGAAATAATGACTGACATAATGGTGTACTTCAAATAGCTAAGCCTAGTCTTGAGGGAATAAAGGACATTTAAATAAGCACTTATGTGCAAGACAAGAAGTACAGATCACTTTATTGTACTATTACAAAGATCATCATCAAAAACATTATCCTAAATTCTCATTTATATTTAAGAGCGGTTTTGCTATTAATTATCTGTGTTCTTCTCATACTTCATAATTCAATGTGTCCAATGCCAGTTTCAGTTTCATATAATTGGCATCTTTATTATACCCTTGAGCTACAATTTTCCAACAAGAATTGTCTAAATGCAGGTTTTTTTCACTTCCTGTGTAAATTGAGACAAAGGATTCTGTGTCTATAATCAAACCCTCTACTTGGCTCTCAAAGATAATTTAGCTAATCAGAAGAAGCTATTTTCCCTCCCAACACACAGGGAGAAATATTCTCCTCTTGATGACCTGAAAGTATTTGCTTTCTCTCTCTCCTTCCTCCTGATAACCTAAAACAGGAAACAATCAAGTCTAGAATTTAACATAATTCCTGAAATTTTGCTATCTGGCCTCTAACCCAACATTATCTAGTCTGAAACATTCTTCATAATTCCTCCTACCTACTTGACAATCCTTCCTGCAACTTCTCTCTCTGAAGTCTCTTTGACATGCCATCTAATTGATTTCCTTCTTAAAGTTTGTATTTAGAAGAGAAACTAGCATTTCACTTATGAATTAAAACAAAAGAGGGGAGCCATACCCATTTGTTCTCTGTTTCTGTTGCAAATTATATGTAGCTGGAAGAATTTACAGCATTGATTTTAAACCACACAAACAAAACATCTGGTCTTTGTCTTAATGAGATAAAGTTTGGTCAATGCTTTCTCAGTGGAATGATTTTTTACTATATAATTGGTAGCAACAATTTCAGCAATGTCCTCTTTCTGCCAACAGTGCATTCTAAGTGGGAATGAGGAGCTGCAGAAGGCACAGCCCTTCTGATGGAAAGTTGGTTTTTATCTAATTAGAGGAAGTCACAGTAGAAAAAGATCCAGTTTATAACATGGAAGATGTTTTTTAAAAGCATTTTGTTGACATCTCAAATTCCCTGAACCATATAGAAGAAAATATTGTGTCTCCATGAAATTCCAAAACATAAAACATTCACTTTAGATATGTGCTTTGTAAACCTAGGCAGGGAAGCTGCTGTTCATATTCCTGTAGCAACAACAACAAAAAGCATAAAAAGCAACAAAACAAAGCAAATACTTCCTACCTACTGCAATAATTTGTCAATCCAACCCTCCCAAGGAGGCAGTTTTCCTATTCAATCAAGCTCTGATGATTTGGAAGAGGTCCCTATGAGCCCCTTGTTAAAAGGCTAGTCTTTTGATCCCCTGGGGGAAAATCTCAGCTTTCACGTAAAAAAATAGTCTCTAGTCCTTTCCTTTGTGAAGCTAGCCGTGAAAATATAAATGATGCAGACTGACTGTTAGGAGTGAAAAGAATACGCAGCTGGGCTCTATTTCTGCTTGGAGTGGGGAATGCAAATATACCTTCCTTTCCTCCAGCCCCTCACACACTTTTTAAGTAAAATGGGTCAATTACTGGTAAGTTTGGAAAGGATGCCAAAGTGTTGTCTCACTAACCCTCCCAAAAATCCTTAGGCTAGACTAGGGATGTGATAACAATAGATAGAAATCAATTTCACGGAGTGCCCCCTTATTTTTGTATTATGAAGCTTCTTTCCCTCTTCAATCCATACCTCTCATCTGTGGTTAACCTTCTCTGGATCGATGGTGGAAAAAAGAAAGGATCAAGAGAAGGTTATATATATATATAGGGAAGGTTAGTAAGGTTACATATATAAGGAGGGTTCGTAAGACAACAGTTCAGCATCCTCTACAAACTTAACTGACCCATTTTACTTAAAGTGTGTGTGTGTGTGTGTGAGAGAGAGATTTTGGGATGAAAAGAGCAAACCTGAATAAATATTCAAGGTGAGGACATACTATAGATTTCTACAATGGCATTATAATGCTATTTTCTTCTTAATTCAGTCTAACTTCAGCTTTCTGACAACCACCACTTCATGCTGAGCAGACATCTTCAATCAGCTATCTATATCGATGCTTGGATCTTGGGCTCATTTATACTTCTTACAAGCCTGAAGTGATCTAGGCAAAGGCAGGGTTAGGAGTCTGGCTGCCTGAACATGATAAATGAAGTGTTGTGTAAAGCAGTGGTTCTCAAACTTCGTTGCACTGCGACCCGCTACTGACAACAAAAATTACTACACGACCCCAGGAGGGGGACTGAAGATTGAGTCCCCCCCCGAGCCCTGCTGCCTGAGCCCCACCACTTGGCGTGGGGAGGCCAAAGCTGAAGCCCAAGGGCTTCTGCCCTGGGCGGGGGGCATGTAACCTTAGCCCTGGGCGATGGGGCTTGGGCTTCAGACTTGCTGGAGCCCAGGGCCAACCCCAGCCTTGGTGACCCCATTAAATGGGGTCCTAACCAACAATTTGAGAACCCCTGGTAAAAAGGCATTGGGGGACACAGCCTCGGGTACCCCTTATTACCTCTGTAGACTAGGGTAAGACAATACTCCCCTGGCGCAATCCTACTATGACTTCACCCTCACCCCATCCAGACATACCCCCCGCTGGGACCCCTACCACTGCCTGGAGTGCTTGCTGCCCCTCCCCTCCAGGTGCTATCCAGACCTCCAGCCACATTATGATTGGCTCATGCATGAGCATGCTCTGGAAAAAAGGGTTCTATGCACCACTGATCTCATCTGTTATATTAAAAGGGACACTCCCATGTGCATCTGCAATGGAGCAGCCATAATCTGTTCCTTTATCTATCCCTACAGTTAATTTGGAATCTATCTGTATGTAGTAACAGTGTTAAATCATTCCTTCCAATGTACATTACTTTGCACCCATCTGTACTGAATTATATTGCCCAATTACCTAGTTTTGTTAGGCATTTCAATGCACCTCACAACTCCCACTATTAACTAAGCAGACTAATATAGTGTCAGGAGCCACCTCCCTACTCTCCCCCTTTTCTAAATCATTACTAAAGACATTATGTGTATTTAACAACACCTGTTCTAGTACTGATCCCTGCAGCAACATATTCCAACACTTAGGCATTTATTCCTCTCTCTCAATCAGCTGTGGATCTATGACAGGAATTGATTTTACCTTTCACCTTCTAGTTACAACTTTCCTTAACAGACACTGGTGAAAAACTTTGTATAAAGTATTTTGAAGGAATAAATAAATTATATTCCCTGTTCTCCTATCTACATTTTTAAATTAATTCTAGTAGATTATAAAAGCCACACTAGCTTAAATTTAGTCATCTAAACACTTTTAAATCTACCTTTTTTCAACAATTTTCCAGGAATTGAAGCAAAACTCATTGGTCTATATACAATTCCTTAGACCACACCTGTCTTTACAAAATGGCTACCGTGCTGATATGCAGCATACAAAGATGTTACAGAATTTTTGTTTGTAGTTCTGCTACTTTGTTCTTCAATTCTTTCTGAACTCTCAGATGAATGCCATCTGGTCCTAATGATTTATTGAGATTAAATATCCCAAGTTGATCTATTCCATCTTTTTTGATGCCTCTGTGAAAGACACTCTCTCACTGTCACTATCTGTAAAGCGTGAACTCATGCTGAATATGTCCTCATCGTTCTCTGTGGTGACGACCAATGAAAAGAAATCATGCACCGATTACTCTAATCTCCTTATCCCCTTTGATTATCCCTTAATATGTTGGCGGACCTGCTGATTTCTGAGAGCTTCCTACTCCTGAAATACTTACATATTTTCCTGATGTTTCTCTCTATACTTTTGGCTGTTTGGGTCTTCATGTTTCCTCATAGGTCCTCAGAACAGCAAGGATTTGGGTCTTGGATCAGACCCTCATTCCAGTAATAATACTTAGCTCTAACATAGCACTTCTCATGTTCTAATTTAATAACTAATCAATCTATCACAATTCTCCTTGAAGTAATTAATCATTTTTATATTTACTTAGGGTCAGAACATGCCAAGGCTTTTGAACATGTCTAACTTGCCTCATTGCAGTCATTCCTGTTCAATGATGTAGTCACGTGAATTCATATGCATACAGGTGGGCAGGGTTGGGTGCTTAGTATAAAGAGCGATACGTGGTGGAAATCTATGAGATCTCTGACCACTTTGACCCATGTTTCCACACAGTCACTGCAATAGTTCTCCTTTAGAACACAAATTCATGCAACATAGCTCAATTAACATACATATCTTCTCTACAACGTCGCTCATTTATGAATGCAAATACGAAAAAATACTAATGAATGGTAAACACTCCACCTGATTGGTTATCCCTAGAAAGTTATTAAAGAAGAGAGCCTACCTCTTTGTGACATGTACGATGTTTACCAAATGCAAAAATCAATCGTGTCACTGCATTTGGAAGTCTAGACATTAGACTGGAGTGCTTAGTAAGAAAAAGTATTATATGGTCAGAGAGATATCCATCTGCTTATTTAACCCCACAGAATGGTAGATTTATATCATTGACACTTACTGACATGATATGGGTGAAGAGATCTCTATCTGAAGGTACATGGTAAGCCTAGGGTAAGTAGAACAAACAGAAAAGAAGACAGAATCCTTACACATGACAAAATGCTGAGCTTCTCAAATATTTCCTAAACATTCAAAAAAAGCCATAGGTTGCTGTATATTGTTTCCCCCATAACATACTTGCTGAGGTAAGCTTGGGAAAATGGAATAGAGAAAGACCAGTCAGCCTAACTTCAATGCCTGGAAAGGTACTAGAGCCAATTATTAAACAATCAGTTTGGAAGCGCCTGGAGGATAATAGGGTTATAAGCAGTGGTGAGCTGGAGCCGGTTCACACTGGTTCGCTAGAACCGGTTGTTAAATTTAGAAGCCCTTTTAGAGCCGGTTGTTCCTCGAGGCCAAGAGTGGTGCCTTAGGCACCGACTCCGTGAGTGCTCCAGCCTTGGAGCACCCAAGGGGAAAATTTGGTGGGTGCAGAGCACCCACTGGCAGCCCCCCACCCCACCCCTGGCCCCAGCTCACCTCTGCCTCCTCCCCTGAAAGCGCCGCCCCGCCCTGGTTCTCTGCCCCCCAAGGCTTCCCGAGAATCTGCTGTTCGCGCAAGAAGCTGGCGCAGGCTGAGAAGCAGGCCGTGGCTTCCCGCTCAGGCCCAGGGAGGCGGAGGTGAGCTGGGGCGGGTAAGGGCCGCCACACTGCAGCAAGTAACCTGGGGGGGTGGTCGTAGGGGAACCGCTCCCTGCCCCAGCTCACCTCTGCCACCCTCAGCCTGAACAGCTGATTCGCAGGAAGCCGAGGCGGGGCGGGGCGTGGAGAAACAGAGCGGAGTGGTGCATTCAGGGGCAGAGGCAGAGCGGAGGTGAGGTGATCTGGGGCTGGGCGCGGGGTGGAGAGCTGCTGGTGGGTGCTCTGCACCCAGTAAATTTTCCCCGTGGGTGCTCCAGCCCTGGAGCACCCAGGGAGTCAGCACCTAAGGCACCACTTTTGATGTGATCAGTGGGGGAGTGGCTGCTCCTCGCCTAGCTATGCTCCCCTGCTCCTAGGAGCCAGAGGGACCTGCCTGAAGCTTCCTGGGAGCTGCCCCAGGTAAGCACCTCCGGGACTCTCCACCTCGCCCCCGGCAGGTGCCTCTGGCTCTTAAGGGTGGGCACCCACTATGGTGGCCCACGAGACCCTCCTGCCCAGTTCTGGGGGCAGTCAGAGGACAGGGGAGGAGAGTGGATGGCACAGGGGTCTTGGGGGGGCATCAAGGAATGTGGGGGGGTTTGGATAGGACAGGAGTCCCAGGGGGCGGAGGAGGGCAATAACCCCCTCGTGGGGTGAGGAGGGAAGATTTAAGATTGTTAAGATTTTGGCAGCTCATCACTGGTTATAAGAAATAGTTAACATGGATTTGTCAAGAACAGATAATGCCAAACCAACTTAATTTCCTTCTTTGATACCATTACTGACCTAGTGTAGAGAGAGGAAGCAATAGACGCAATATACCTTGATTTTAGTAAGGCTTTTGACATAGTTTCACATGACATTCTCATAAGCAAAATCAGCAAATGTGGTCTGGTTAAAATTAATATAAGGTGGGTGCACAACTGGTTAAAACCATACTTAAAGAGTAGTTATCAATGGCTGGCTGTTACACTGGGAGGTCATATATAGTGGGATCCCCCAGAGGTCAGTCATAGGCCTGGTACTATTCAATATTTTCATCAATGACTTGGATAATGGAGTAGAGAGTGTGCTTATAAAATTTGTAGATGACACCAAGCTAGTAGGGGTTGCAAGCACTGTGGAGGACAAGTTTAAAATTCAAAATGACCTTGAAAAATTGGAGAATTGGTTTGGATTCAACAAGATGAAAGTCAATAAAGACAAGTGCAAAATACTTCACTTAGGAAGGAAAAAATCAAATGCATATCTACAAAATGGGGAATAACAGTCTAGATGGTAGTACTGTTGAAAAGGATCTGGGGCTTATAGTGGATCACAACTGAATATTAGTTGTCAATGTGATGCAGTTGCAAAAAAGGCTAATATGATTCTGGGGTGTATTAACAGAAGCATTCTACGTAAGACACAGGAGACAACTGTCCCACTCTACTCAGCACTGGTGAGGTCCCAACTAGAGTACTGTGTACTGAGCACCACAATTTAGGAAAGATGCAGACAAATTGGAAAAAGTCCATAGGAAAGCAACAAAAATAATAAAAGGTTTAGATAACCTGACCTATGAGGAAAGGTTAAAAAAACTGGGCATGTTTAGTCTTGAGAAAAGAAGACTGAGGGGGAACCTGATGATAGTCTTCCAATATGTTAAGGTCTGTTAGAAAGAGGATGGTGATCAATTGTTCTCAATGTCCACTGAAGGTAGGGCGTGACGGGTTTGGTCACAGAAACCCCCTTGGGAATGTCACCTGACATGCTGAAATTACCTCTGAGCCCGTTTTCCCTGCTAGCTTTGGACTTCCAGAACCCTGCCTTGTTGAGACAGACATGCTAACCTGCTGCAACACAGACCCAGGGTCTGGGCCATGCCCCCAAATCTGCAAGCTTTAAGTGAAAACAGCTCTGCAGGTTACTTGACTCCAGCACCCAGACACCCAGCTCCCAATGGGATCCAAACCCCAAATAAATCCGTTTTACTCTGTATAAAGCTTATACAGGGTAAACTCATAAATTGTCTGCCCTCTATAACACTGATAGAGAGCTATGCACAACTGTTTGCTCCCCCCATCACTTATTATGGGTTCATTAATAAATGAAAGTGATTTGATTAAGTACAAAAAGTAGGATTTAAGTGGTTTCAAGTAATAACAGACAGAACAAAGTAAATCACCAAGCAAAAGCATGCAAGTCTAAGCCTAATACATTAGGAAACTGATTACAGGTAATATCTCACCCTCAGAGATGTTCCAATAAGCTTCTTTCACAGACTAGACTTCTTCCTAGTCTGGGCCCAATCCTTTCCCCGGTACAGTCCTTGTTAGTTCCAGCAGCATGTTAGGTAGTAAGCAGGAGCTCTCTTATGACTGGCCACATCTTTGTTCTGCTCCACCCCCTTTTTATAGCTTTTGCACAAGGCGGGAGTCCTTTGCCTGTGCTTGGCCCCCACCCTTCCTTCTGAATGGAAAAGTACAAGGATTAAGATGGATTCTAGAATCAGGTGACATGATCACATGTCCTGTGAGACCCCAGCCTCCATTCTTCCTGGGCTGGCCCACAGGAAGGTTTGCAAGTAAACAGAGCCATTTACAGTTCATTGATTCTGAAGCACCCTTAATGGCTTCCACTTAATATGTTTATATCAGTAATACAAGTTTATATCTTATTCTCCTAACTTCAGACATAGAAATAATACATGCAAACAAATAAGATGAACACACACAGCAGATTATAAACTTTGTAATGATACCTTACAAGAGTCCTTTTGCATAAAGCATATTCCAGTTACATCATATTCACATTCATAAGCATAAGCATATGGAGTGCAACGTCACAGTAGGACAAGAAGTAATGGGCTTAATCGGCAGCAAGGGAGCTATTGGGAAAAACTTTCTAACTATAAGGGTAGTTAAGCTCTGGAATAGGCTTCCAAGGGAGGTTGTGAAATCCCCATCATTGGAAGCTTTTTAAAACAAGCTGGACAAACATCTGCCAGGGATGGTCTTCTAGGTTTACTTGGTCCTGCCACAGCACAGAGGGTTGGACTTGATGATTTTTCAAGGTCCTTTCCAGCCCTACATTTCTATGATGGTTCACTCCCTATTCAGCTATTTTAGATAAATAAAAGAAAGGCAACTATGATATCTGCCACTTTGGCCAATACATCAGGGAAGGAACCAGGGGCTTGCAGAGCTAAAAGCAAGAGTCTCTAATAGCTTGAGGAAAAGACCCAGACTCTGCAGCCCTGGTCTGCCACAGGCTCACATGCTCTGTGGACTGAGCTCAGAGGGGATAGATAACACACATTGACCAGTGTGTTATACACGTACTAGTGCAGTATTGCAGGATTAGAATTAAAAATTATCTCAAAAGGCGTTGTAAGGGGATTTGGTCACTGGATGGCTGATGGGGTTAGTAATTAGATAGAAAGATTTTCACCTTGAAATCAGTAGTTTACGGTCTGTCTATTGATATTTTTATGGCCCCTAGCACTGAAGTCTCTGCAAGTGAAATAAATCTCTAGGGTAACTACATTTAGTTTAACGCAGTTGCACCAAGGATGAACGTGCCCCTCGATGACTAAGCTCAATAGCATCCCAGACAGTTTGCAGAGTAGCAGCTGTGTTAAGTCTGTATTCGCAAAAAGAAAAGGAGGACTTGTGGCACCTTAGAGACTAACAAATTTATTTGAGCCTAAGCTTTCGTGAGCTACAGCTCACTTCATCGGATGCTATCTGATGGCTGCTTTTGTAGTCTTTGAACTGAGCTTGATCATCTTTGTCCAGTTCTTCTTGGACAAATGCCCATCCGGTACACACCCCACTATGCTTGGCACCCTTTCTGGCAGTCTTGCTGCAGAAGCCCAGGGCTAAAGGGAGACTTATCCATCTTCTCTCTAAAAAGTGGCACCTTGAGAAAAATGTTCGGACACAGTGGGTGGGGCAATGGGTGTAAGGAAGTTCGTGCTGCTGCCACCTGTGCTATTCTCTGGAAATCTAGAGCACATCTGTCTCCCAGGGCTGTCAATTCACAAGCAATACATTTGCTAAGTGGAAAAAAAAAAGACATTTCAGCACAAATGGAGAGGTTCGTAAAGTGTTGTTCATGTTAAAACAACCCTGTTGCACAAACTGCTGCTGTGGAGAATGAAGAGCGAATGAAAACGGATACTTCGCTGGTGGAAGGAGGAGGGGGACATGGCAACCTTTGGCTAGAAAAAAGTCAAGCCTGAGGCACAAAAGTGGGGCACTTATTGAACGTGTCTGACAGCACCAGATACACTCTAAACATTAAGTAGATGACAGCCGTCTGCTCAGAGGCATAGGACAGCACTCAACAGAGTTTCTTTTTGTCCTTCTTCCATTCCCCCAATTAACTAATACACAGAATCAAAGGACCTCTCTAAGTCAGACTTCATCTGCCTCAGGGCTGAGGAATGCAAGATCAGCCACTCATGATCGCCACCTGGCTCCCTGTGGGCCCACTAATGGTCTGAGGGCACAGGAATAATGTGATTTGTCAGGAAGGGGACAAATGCTGCAATAACAATGTCCACCTAAACTGAGGCAACAGCTCAGTTTAATTGTCCCTGCAAAACACCCTTGCTGGAGTTAAGCTTGGGAAAGTAAAGTAGAGAAAGGCATTATTTGCCTGTCCTTTATTGAAAATTTCAGGAAAACCAAATGTTCCTGTCCCCAGGGGCCCAAGTAAGAAGGCCGAGTGACAGGAAAGACAAATGCCCTCCTACTGCCAGTGACAGACCTAACTTAGAAATATAGGGAATATTATCATAACTTTCTGCTTTAAATGTCTTTATTAGAGAAACAAGATTTATGTTTCTGGTTCTTGGCAGGGGGAGCAAGACAAACCTTGAACTGTACAAGTGTGCATGTGTGTGCGCATCTGTGTCTATCACATCCAGCTTATTGAATCAGGTGCCAAGAGGGCAAGGCTATTAAAGATAAAGTAATCTACCTTCAGGTAGCAAGAACTTCTCAACAGTTTGCAGTTTACATGAGTTTAGTTCTCTTCAGAACCTCTAAAGCAATGCAAAACATGATTCAATTTCTCATGATGCAAGATGCATCCTCAAGGAGTCACCATAGTTGCCTTTTTTATTTTTATATTGTGTGCATGCAGCAGGTATGTAGAGTACAAGTTATTCTGAAGGGTAGTTCTGTGTGTGTGCACAAGAGAGAGAATCTAAGGATCTGTCTACACACCAACGTACGTCCAGTGTTCAAACTCAGTCTCAAGCCTAACCCCCCTTTAGTCTACGCACAAATTGTTCTAACCTAGGGCTTGGACCAAGGGTCCCAGGACCCCTTGGGCGTGGAGGGTCCAAGCCTGAGTAAGCCAGGTCCCAGGGTTCAAGGTTTACAGTGTAGACATAGCCCCACTGGACTTGTGCTCTAGGAGTCTGTCAAAAGTACCCTACAATCCCATGGGCTGGCTTTCTTTCCACCAAACTTGACTGTCCAGCATGCAAAGTCAAGTTTTCCCACACTGCACCACGAACAAAGGGCAAGAGCAGCCACATTTTGGGAGGGCACTGGGAAGTCTGGGATACAAGTGGTTGGACTCAGGCCCACATAATGCAGTGTAAACACTGGAGCCATTGACTGGAACCCAGGGTTCAATAATTCTTAACCTGGGGCTACAAATGAGTTTTGATGCACAATCCCAAGGTTAACAAACCTAGGGTCTGCTGGCTTGAGTTCTACTAACCCTGGACTTACATTGCTATGTAGACATACCCTTAGAGGACCTAAACATCATACATATTAACAAAGGTGTATGAAAGGTGACTGACAGATATAAGCCTGATTCTCCTTTCACACAAAAAGAAAAAAAAGAAAAGTATTAACCAAAAATTTGGTTGGCCTCAGCAGTACCGACCAAACTGTTAGAATAAAACATTTTAAAACTGCACTTTAATGAGAGTTAAATTTCAGTGAGGAAGGAGCCAAGTATTACTTACATGTATGAAAACCTGTGTGTGACGTGTACCCATGTTTAAATCCATTGATTTTTGCTTGTTTGTTTTTTTTAAAAATATTTTTTAAATGCTGGCAGATGCACATTCAGAAATGGAGCATTGTTCAAGATAGCCCTTCTTTCTACCAGCAGCATGGTATGTGAGTGTTTGTTAAAAAGAAGAGGAAAACCAACAGAATATAGGGCAGAGTCTCTGATCTATATTCCAACATGCTTCCCCACCCACCTTAACAATAGCTGATTGGAGACATTGCTTTAAAAAAACCCAACAACAAAACAACAGTGGACTGGATTGTAACTTCATAATCTGAGTAAGGGGCAGTGCTTAGTTGAGAAAGAACTATAACTCAGAAAGTCACAATTCCCCTTTTGCTCTCTCCTTATCCTGCATGGGGAGTAAATCATTTCACCCTTCTATGAGGAGCAGGTTACTCCTTCCTCTGCAGCTGGCCAATGAGTAAGGAGAGCAGAGGTAGGGTTCCTCCCATTTTTTGCCCTCCCAATCACTTGCTTGCAATGGCTGGGGTGCAGTGAGACAGTTGCTCCTGCTCTTGACCATGGCTGGAATCATAATTTGAGCAGGGGACAAAGGGGGTGGGGCTTACTCCTCCTTACTTATCTGCATAGCCAAATAAGACTATGACAATCTTATTCTGGGTGCTCGAGTCCTGCAATTCCTGTAGAGTGGGGCACATGTGACCCACCAAGTTCACCATTTTTAAACAAGTTGGCACTGCATATTAATATGGAAAACATTCAGATATCCTTATGATATTCAGGTCTTAGAAACTTGAAATCTCTGAAAGTTTAAATAAAGAAACACATTCTTTCTTCTGTTATCAGCTTTTGTCTAATCATGTCCCACCCTCACCCTCCTCTTTTATAACGTACTTCTAGGGCCCAATGGCCAGGGATACACTATGGACTGTCCCCCAAGGAGTCAGTTCATTGCATCTTGGCACCAGATAGAGAAACTCATTGGGTTCAATTCACACAGTATTGTATGAACGTTTTTAATGGCTTCAGTTTGCGTGGGTTGAATGGCACATAATTTTACCCTGGTATTTGTGTTCAAATGACTGAAACAAAGTGAAGCTGCTTGGCCTGATTTAGGATTAAAAGCTAATATAGGCGCAATTACCCAAATTTGGATCCAAATTCTGATTTCCCCAAAGTTTGGGCACGTTTGGATCGAGGGTTTTAGTTAGACCCAATACAGAAAAAGGGGCCAGCTATGACATTTGTATCAGGATCTGGGTTCAGAGTCCAGCCAAAAGTTTAGGGATGTTCAGATCTAGTGTTCTGGTTTAGATGCATCTCTAGTTGATGCTCTATAAGACTTTAACACCTGAAATCATATATTGACACCCATTTGCTCAAAACCCTGCACTTATCCACTTGACATTCAGCCCAGCCTTGCTTGAAACTCAATCCAAGTTTGCTGAAAGGTGTCCAACCTGAGCAAACTCTTTGCCAAACTGGGACCGAGTTCTGGGTTGGTAAAGAAATCCTAAAATTAGGCAGTTTCAGATTTAGTTATGAAATCTATCCATCCTCCCACCCTCATCAACACTTTCAGAGCTCCAATCACAGTCCAACTGTTAAACGCACTAAATTAGATTCACATGGTATTGTCCATAGCAGACTCCCTAGTGGATTCTGTGTATCTCCTTCCCTCATTCTTGGAAGCTCGTCTCACTTGGTATTCTTTATGAGCATGGTAAGTACATAATGTCCACAGAACTCTACTCAAGACTTGAGTAGATACTCCAGCAAGTGGACCGAAAACCAAGAAACAGTTCTAAAGATGAGATGCTTGACTCTCCCTAGTGGCAAAGAGAAGACAGGCTGCATATCCCTGTACCCTAAGGGCAATTTGCCATCTTTGCCCCAAGCTTTTTTACTAGAGAAGGTTCCAGACAAGCTCTGCTAATGCAGGCTGCTCAGATGATGAGCTGAACTGCACATCCCTTGGGGGGCCCTGGCCATATGCTTTCCCTGATCAACACTACATACCTCTTTGGGCTTGCCGATCAGCTCTAGGTCCTCTGTTAGAGTGCTCTGGACCCGTCCTCTCTGGGAAGACTATGCTAGCAAGTGCACTGCTTTCCACCAGTGGAATCAGAGTGAATCTAGCCTGTAGAGTTTTGATTATGTTGAATATGTCAAATATACACAGAATGTGAACCTTATTTGCTATTGTTAGTGTTGCCTTTATTACCCACATGTGAATTGTAAGGTCACTGCAATGTCATGCTGATAAATTTCACCTTGTCAATGTAGTAATAGTTAGGGCACATTCTCTTTTTAACACAGTTATCGTCATATTGTATGTGCTTCTCTATTTATATGTCAGTCTGTATCTGACAAACTTGCTGTCTCTTTATGATTTCTTCCAGAACTTTTCAGGTTATTATTTACCTGAACTTTTTGACGGCTAAGATTTGGTGTTGTTCATAGATCAGTCCACAGATAGAGAGAGATTAAATATGATTTCTTTTCTAAGGAGTGAAATCTCTATGAATAACAATGTAGTAAAAGACATTTTAGTAACCAAAAGAATTAGACAAATTGTATAGTCGCATGAAGATAAAATTAATTGGGTCTCCTTATGTGGTATCTTTATAAAAGCTATTAAAATAGTTTTATATGTTTAGGATAAGTTGGGGAAATTTCACTTTCATGTTGCTTGCCTTTAAAAAACATAAGTGGCCTTTTATTTCCATTTTTATGCACCCTTTGAGTGAGTCCTGCTGTATTCATGGTTCGGCACAATGACTTTCATATTTTGTGGAAAACGAGCAATCAGTACCTCTGAAGATACTAATTATTTGGTTACCTCAAAGCTTTTAATTTGCCACATCAGTGAGGAGGCTGGAAACCTAACCGAGAAAAAAAAAAGAGCAAACATGAACTGCTGCTTTTGGGGGTTTGAGCACCGCAGCTTTAAGAAATGAAAACTGAAAAAAGAAGCAAACAAAGAAATGCAAAAAGCCGTTGAAAGAGACCTGCAATCACAGCAGATTTGCACACTTCTTGGGATAGTTTTATTACAGATCTAAAACCGGCATGGACATTGGAAGGGAAAACATTTATAGCTTTAAAAAAAAATGGATATCCCCTTCCCTTTGTATCCTCACCAAGGAAGATCTGTGTATTCTATTGTCATGTACTCAAAATAGTATCCAAAATTCCCTGCTTAAGATAACCTTCTTTTTTCAAATCATGGGTATCCATGCTTCTTTTTGGTCCGCACGTCTTCAGGTCTTACAAGACTCAGTCCCCCCCTCCCGCTCCCACAAAGTCAAAATTGTTTCTAAATTTCAAATCTTCAATATCTTTTAAAATATTCGAAAACTAAAGTTTACACTTTCTTAATTCCTTGTGAAATTCACCCCTGTGCACAGGGTCTGTACAGGAGCACTGAACTCCCATGCTTCCGTGGGAAATGGTTTAAGTGGAATTTACATGCTCCACAGGCTGAGTGATGACCCATGGTGAAATGTCACTCTCACAGAGCTACCGTCACTAGAGTTGAAAGAGATCATTCCAAATAATGGAGTTCAGATCCAGGTTCAGGGTTTTCCAGATTTTGGGCTCCTCTTTTACCCATTACACAGATAGACTTAAGTGGTAAAAATTCAAATCCAAATCTTGTTTTGGATTCAAATTTCCCAAAATTTCAGGACAGATTCAGATATGGGGTTCCAGTTCAGGACCATCTCAGGTAAAAATGTTTCCCTCGCTTGACTCATTCTCACATTTCCAACATGCACACAAGCGATGGGCAAACTGGTTCAAATCAGCACAGGTTATTGACATCTGAAAGTGGGTAGGCATGAGTGACGAGACAAAAAATGGGCTCTGAAACAATTAACAGCAGTAGTAAAGATCATGTGCTATCTGAATCAAAAGAAGGAAGACAGAGCCTTCACTGTCTATAGTGAGGAACTTCCAGGGGTTTGGATAAAATAACCCCCCAACACAAACAAGCACCTTGACTCCAAACCTTCATCCCAAATTTTATCCTTCACACCCACCTACAGCCAACCACATTTTTTATTATTATTAATTATTATTATTTGAATCACTGTACAACCTAGGAGCCCTAGTTGTGGACCAGGACCCCACTATGCTAAGCATGGTACAAATACAGAACAAAAGGAAGTCCCTGCCTATTTTCACACACTTCTGAGTCCCAGAGAGAATAGTGCCAAGCTACCATAAGAAAAAGCTGCTCTTAGAGGATTTCTGGTCTACCTATAAAGAGGAAGAATGGAGAATCTCATGTAAGAGAGAGTGTTCTATGATTTCCAACACAATTTTAGACCTTAGAGGTTTGGATATTTCAGAGGAGGTTTGGATAAGCATACACATTTCTTGGGAGCGTCTCTGAACTGAACCTGAATGAATTATTTGTAGTTCATAAAGAGGTCCTTAGGTGTCATTGTGACCAGCATGGTATAAAAATCTAGATGGGTAGACAGATAAATAATCCACATCATGCTGCTTCAGCTTCAATTGCCCATCTGATGAAACTCCACAACTCTCTGAACAAATAGGTTTCCCTTCACATCCTCAAAATATAATAGACATATAAGCAATGGATGGGAGGGATAAGCTCAGTGGTTTGAGCATTGGCCTGCTAAACCCAGGGTTATGAGTTCAATACCTGAGGGGGCCATTTAGGGATCTGGGGCAAAAATTGGGGATTGGCCCTGCTTTGAGCAGGGGGTTGGACTAGATGACCTCCTGAGGTCCCTTCCAATCCTGATATTCTATTATTCTATGAAACATTAGAAAGTGGATTAAAAACCTGACGTTGCTATTTAACATCATTTTAGGCTGGAGTGTGTGCATGGAATAGAGATCCCCATTACAATTTGTACAGTTTTACCTTTTGCCTAATTAACATAGCCCTAGTATTCATGGTATTCAAACAACACAGAAATATCAATTACTTGCAAATGGTAACTGTAAAATTTTTAATGGAAATCATTTTGTATGTTTATGTCTACTTCTGCAAGTACAGTAGTATTATCTCCAGAGTGTTTGATTGTGGTCCCATATCAGCAAAGTAATTGGGAGGGGGAGAAAGGGAAGAACTATAATGAAAAGGAAACACATAAGAAAGCAAACCACCAAAGGTCTGAAATGAACCTTCGGACAGCAGTATGACGCATGGGGACAGAGTGTATTTATAACCTACTGAGGCCTGTCTTTTACTACAATAACATGAACATCATTTACTAAACAAACATCAGCTACCCATATATCTCTGACACCTGACAATTTAGGCAGCTCAAAAAAGCTTAATCAAACACAGCCCTCTATTAAGGAGTAAAAGTAAAGCTTTCACTGTTAATAAAAAAGGGGAAAATAATATGTTCTATTCTTCTCAAGGCTATGGGAAATAATTTTTAGACATGCCTTCCCTTTGCCCCCTTTCCTGTTCACAGTATATCAATCCATCAGAACTGGTGTGCAGCTGGGAGAGGAAGACTTCTCCTGTTTCACCTATGAAACAGCAGTAGAAACAAGTGCAGTCATTTCTAGAATAAACACATGCACACATCTTACTCAGCATTCCAACCCTCTCTCCCTGCATCTCAAAGAGCTTTGCTTCTAAGTCAAAGCCTGAGAAAAAATATTCAGTTAATTTGAAAAGACACTGCTGCCTGCTTGGATTTTCCATTTCCACCGGAGATATTCATTTTGTATATCAGGCTCATTCTGGGGCATGCATTAAAGTGGGGGTACACTCTCAGAGTATTTCAAAGGTCCATGTTCCAGCAAGCAGAAGCGATGGTATTATTGCATCTGGGGCAACTGAGACTTGCCAATCGCCCTTCCCATCAGACAATCTGGCTGCAGCTAAACTAGCTCTTATCAAAGGCAACATGAACAGAGAGCCAACTTGTCACCAGATATTTCACAACAAAGTAACTAAACATTACCAGCCAAAAAGTCTAAAAATTAACCGCTCTTTGTCTCCAGTAGAACTACTTCCCACAGCAAGGGCTGAGGGATCGGGCTCTGAGTTTATGAATCAAACAAACAAACAATCTAGAGTCCAAACCTGCAAACTTTCTGCATGCTATAAGCTTTCGTGAGCTACAGCTACATGCATCCGATGAAGTAAGCTGTAGCTCACGAAAGCTTATGCTTAAATAAATTTGTTAGTCTCTAAGGTGCCACAAGTACTCCTTTTCTTTTTGCGAATACAGACTAACACGGCTGCTACTCAGAATTCTGCATGCTAGTAGTTGTAGTGGCTTCAATGCCACTGCTTGTGTGAAAAAGAGATTCAGGGATTGAGCTCGCATTCTTCACCACAAACCCTCCATCACAATGTGCAAGCCAGTAAAGGGTTTTTATTAGTGCTATTTTTAAAGACACTTCAGATACATTGTTTAATTGATAGCAACATTCTGTAACTCCTGCTCACAGTTGCTTAAAGGTCAATTGGAGCGCACTTGAAAGAAGAGAGTGTTTTAAAAATCATGTTTACCTGATTTCTCCCTGCCCCCATCTTCTCTTTCTGCCTAATCCTGTAATGAACTCCTAATCCTTTCTTTGTGACTACTTAATATGTTGTCCTCAGAATTAATGGGATGCCACAGATGTAGCATTATCACTGCGGGTTAGATTGTAACCCTACAATCTGGCTGAGTGAGAGGCAGCATACTCCTTCAGAAGTAGGCAGGAAGCAGCTTGTGACTCAGTCACAATCTGGTTCTTGCTTCCTCCTTGCAGTAAAGTGGAAATAACCTGTGCCAGACCTTTTGGTGGTGCAGATTATTTCCCGCACTCTCCCACTCTGCCTGCTTTGGTGCATGGGCCAATGCATTGTAGTGAGTGGGGGACAAACCAATGCTCTACCCATTCCCCATCCTTTCAACCTGCATGGGTGGCAATTATTCAGACACCCTTTACCTGTTCAGGCACACAGCAGGGCTCATGATGGAGTCCTGAATGATTAAGCACTGCGGATGCAGTAAGTTCCTGTTTAAACACAAATATCTCATCCAAAAACTTTGCAAGAAAATTCATGAAAAATAAATGATAAATAGGTTTGAAAGTTTCCCTAATATGGGGTCCTTAATTAAGGGTTGTCATGGTCCAAGGTGTAGCAATAGTGTGATACGCCAGTAAATTAAGGCTGAAACATGTAAAATCATGGACTGAGATTCTATGAAGAGAAGGTGTCCTGCTCCCATAAGGGATGGCTGTCTCAGAACTGAATTTACGTTCTGAGACTGTTTCAGGCAGGGGGAAAAAATCTACATGCTATGAAAAAAACAACAAAACCTTGAGTTGAGATTTACATGGTATAACTGAGGTAACAATACGGTTCTTCCATAACAAGATTTCATGCTAGATCCATTTTATTCTGTAGTCTAGATTGTAAACTGTTCAAGTCAGTGGGTTTGTACAGCATCTAGCATAATGGGGCCCCAGTCTTGATTGAAGCTTCTGAGGACTACCAGAATATAAATATTCAATAAATAATAAGATCCTGAGCCCTATCCTGGATTCATTCTCTAAACTCTATGCTTCACTTATCTGAATATTGTCCCCCTCAGCCTATCACACATTTTTTCTTGCATACAGTTTATCTTATAAGATAAACGTTCCAATTGAGAAGGTGTTAGCTGATAAAGCTGAAGATTGGTGAAAGGATATGGACTCCCATGCAAAGGCTCTGCCAAGTTTGTTTATTTTTAGCCTGTTTTCTCCATAGCTATTCTTTCTTTCAGCACTCTGTTGGGATGTTTAAAGTCAAACTCAAGCCAAGAGTTCAAGCTATTTTATAAACTCTTCAACGAAAAGCTTGACATCTCTCTGTGTCATCTAGTGACTGAGCAGAATTCTTTAGTTTTGTGTGCTGGGAGGTCCAACAGATTTGCCTTAATGTGGCTATCGGCCATCTATAAACTTCTTAAAAAGTTGTCTCTCTTATTTTCCTTTGGTTGCAAACCTCAAATTATCAAACTACCCTAGAAAGGACAGTCTTTTTATATCATCAGCCATTTTATCTTCTGCACAGGTACATGCCAGTATTTCTCCATAGGCCCCACTACTAACTCTTACTTTTTAAATAAAGTTTAGACTGGTTATTATTATTCTATGATCTATGTCTCTGCCAGCCACTGCCCTTTCCATCTGTTACGTATCTAGTTGCCCAATCCCATCAGAACCCTTGTTTCACACACTCTTTAGCCAAATACATGAGTGTATACATAAATGATAAAAAGGATTTCAGGAAGGCAGAGAATGGCAATTTCCCTGGATCGCTTGCCAGTGCACGTCTAAGCTTTTGCACAGATATTAAAACAGAGATTCGGGTAAGTGAGTTCTAAAGAGAGAGAGGAGAGTGGGTACTAGGGAGCAGGTTTGCCAATGAGTAACAGTGAAAATTATTATTGTTTTATTTTAATCAAGACTAAGTTCTAAAAAACCAAAGATTGGTGTGGAAATAACTGACTGGTGGGAGAAACAAATGAGTTGGGCTCTGGAGACAGATGCTAGAGATTTTGGTAGAGATTTTATGTTAATTTATTTAGAAAACTGAAAAATCTGTTTATCCAGGGGACGTGAGCTGGGCAAATGGGATGGAAAATAATCAGAGCTGGGGATTTTCACACACATCGGTTTTATTGCATTGATTGAGCCAGGCTTTTGTTAAAAAGCAAAGGTGAATAAAGAAATAGAACACAGATTCAATCAATCAATCAGAGAAAATCTAAGAGACAAAAGGAACAATGACTATCCAAGACAGAGTAAAAATAAACCTAAAACTTTAAAAAATATTTTTCGTTTTTTCTACTCAAGAACACTCAAATCACTCACCTATAGGAGGCAGGACAGACCTCTTGATAGGGAGGGATGACGAAAATTGGAATTAGGCCTAAGAAATTAGTAGACTGTCAGTAATTGGTATGAAGTAATCAACATCAACCACTAAGAGAATGTGCCATTGGGAATACTCTTCCATAGGCGAGAAGATGAATGGGATAAGTGAATGGCTTTGCCATCTCTAACGGCTATCGTTCTAGGACAGAATAATCCATGAGCAATTTAATGTCTGTGATTTAACAATGAAATATCAGGATCGATATCTAACTAACTGTCCTCTTACCTTTCCTTCAAATCACCCCAAAGTTTAATAATGCTCTGAACACATTAAAAGGCTTCTCCTCACTCCCATGTGATGTGTCTTTGGCCGAATCTGGTCCATGTATTGGTTTCTATAGTTATCTCATATCTGATGTTATATAATGCATATTTATTAAAAAATATTGCCAAAAAAGCAACACTAGACACTTGATTCCTCCATTCTGTCTCTGAGTGCTACTGGCTCTTGTGTGACCTTGAGCAAGTTATGTAACAACTCTGCCTTTTGAACAACTAGTAAAACAGATTTTACCTACCTCACAGATAGATTATGAGGCTTAGTTAATTAGGGCAAAATTACAGCTGCCCTGTTCAAGGTTGAAGGAAAAATGCGCAGGACCCAGCATAATAGATTTACTATTTCCTAGAACACTAGGCTGTGAGGTTGGCCTACCATGGCTATTGGCAATCCATGATTTTATGGGACCATGTCAAGCCACACTGTGGGTGTGGCCAGGGTCTCCACACTAACTAGCATCTGATAGCAGATGCCTGGGGAATGCATGGTCCTCCTTTCAAAGGCACTTGTAAGGAACCCTGTACAACCCACTATCCTCTGAGGCAATCTGTATCTTCCTCTGCCCTCGGTGGCTGCAGACAATGTCTGGAGGACTTTAACTCAGAACATTACAACAGCTCAAGACCTCCCAACTACCAACCTATCACTTCAGAGTAAAGTAGCTACTTGACCCTATATTCGTGTACTGACTTATGATCCTTCAATGTCAGTTGCTACATAAATAAAAAGTACTTGTTATCATGTTTTATCATGCTAGATGATAATCCAGAATATGGATCTGACAAATTAACAGCTATGTCCATATGTGTAATTGCCTATACCTATACCCGTTAGGAGGGATGTGGAGAAAATATTTTGACAGCTCTCACAATTATTGAGGCCTTTCCCTTCCTTGGGTTCCCCCCCCCCCCCGCACTTCCTTACCTGACAACTTTGATAAGAGGTGCTGCTGCTCTGTACCATACTCTGCTCCTGGAAGAGAGGATGGTATTCATAAAGGCACTGTGCATCTCCCGACACTTCCCTCATTGCACTGGTCATATAGCTCCAGCAGCAGCCAACATAACATAACATGTTGGACTCACTGACTAGTCCCAAGATAGCAGCCAGCATGCAACAAAAATAAGTTCAAGACCTTGCTTATGATAATAACCCTCTCCACCAGCCTCCCAGCTGAGTGACAAGCAACCTGTAATCAAAACACTCCTTGTTAAAATAGGAGCACATGAAATATTAATTTCCTAGATTGTCTACATTTGCATAGTAATACAAAAAGTTCATCCTCTTGGCCTACTCTGGCCCCAATTAATGATTCTATCATCGTACCTGAGATTTAGGGAAGGAGAGGAGGGGAGAGGCTATGGAGAATTTCCCGTGAGCTGTAGCTCACGAAAGCTTATGTTCAAATAAATTTGTTAGTCTCTAAAGTGCCACAGGTACTCCTTTTCTTCCTCCAGAAACAGCAAGGCTAATGGAGCTTATCTCTACCATCATTAATTTAATCAAAGACCTTGAGGCAGACGGCTGATGTTAAGAAAACATTTTCTAAGATGAGAACCATACTAATCTCAATTAGACCTGAGATTTTCTTACTCTTTTCCCCGCTTTTCTTTTATTCTTCTTCTTAACCTTTTCCCTTCTCCCCTCACCCCATCAGTCAAAGGTCTAGCAACTTAGGACAACATTTTCTCTGAAGACCACTGCTTTGGAAATTGTGGATTTTGTGACAATGGAGACATATCTGACCTTCTTAATGGATTTACTCTTTATGACAGCTCAATTAGTCCAGAGTCAGACACAGTGTGCCTAATGAAGTCCTATTATCTCTCTCAAAGAGACCTCAGGAGAGGACTCAGACTGGCTTTGCATTGCGCATGTTAGTACATTAGTCTCCTCGTTTAATTTTATAGTGAGGGCCACTGATGGTTTATTGGGTTCACTGCTTTTCTCACCAGTTTGAGAAAGAAAAGAAAAGGCTACCAACAAATGAATAAAAGAATACCTAGAAGCAGGCTCTAGCAAATCAAGCCCAACATGGGACTGTGAAACGCATTATAAAAAATTCAGATGTTTAAGCTGCCACTGCTGGAAAGGAATAAAGAGTCTTTATAGCAGAACACACGCCTGAGTCCTGCATGCTTACTGCATGCTCCTGACAAGCTAAATGTGTGATAGTAATATGAAGCATTTGAGTAATTAAAAAAAAACAACAAAACAACAACAACAACATGGGGAATTAGTAATTTCTAAAACTTTTTTTTTAAACAAGGACAGACTATCATTGCTGATAATCGCAACAAAGCAGATTGAAAGAGAGGGACAATTCCCTCTGTTCTCTTTGTGAATCCTCAAAATGTTGAGTAATGAGATGCTTCTTTGTAGCAGGAAGTAGAAACGTATCTTCCTTTTTCAGTAACGTAACTATTTAGATTTTTTTATGCTGAGACGAAACAAAACAGAAAAGTCACAGACAAATATAGAAGCGTTACTGATTTTTCTAGAGATGGACCGGCGCTAAAAGAAACAAGTGATCTCATCAAATACCTTTAAGTTTTCAAGAAAGGCACCCTCAGGTGCCCGGCTGTTCTCAGAAGTTAAGACGTTTGCATACATGACAGTGAGGTACTTGTTATAAGAAGAGTATTCATAATGGGATTTCAGGGGATTAAGGACCAAGCTCTAATAACCCTAAGAAAGAATTCACCATAATCTGTACAAAACAAAAGCACTACAGAGTAGCACAATGAGGGTCTTATTTATTTTTCTTAGAACACAAATAGAACTAGAAGAAATAAATATCCATGGACTGCAGAGTTCAACCTTGGTACTACCAATCTGCAGCAAAAAATCTCTCCCTCTTACATACACACACTTCCAGTGAAATTCAAAAGCACAAACACAGGAACATCAACATTATTAAGAAGGGAGAAAAGTAGTCCATAGGTTATCAGGACAACACTGGGGACCACGAAGCTGGAGTCACCCCAGCAGAAAGTCTGAAGGGCAAGTGCCCCCTCGGAGGCAACAAAACTGGACAGAACTAGTGGTTGCTTCCCCTTTCCCCTATTCACTGGGCCCATCACCAGCCAGTCAACAATGGGGAAGAGACACAACATTAAAATATGGGGAAATTTTGAAATACTGAGTATACGTCTTCTGTTGTTTCTCATGGATCTACTTCCCCATGCCCCTGCTAGCTCATCATGGATCAAACCTTGCACTGCCAACCCCAGTGTTCCAACAACATGAGTCATTGTCCTAAAAAAAAATAAATCAGACTTGTTTAAAAATCAGGAGATTTAAAAATGATAAAAATGGGGTTCATTTTATTTGCTGTCTGCTTTTGAAATGTTTAAGGATCACATTTTTTGTATTTTTGTGGGGCACCACAAGGGCTAACAACAGACTTTTTCTTTTTAAAATGAATGCTGAGGTTCTCAGATAACAACCCAATTCCAGCAGTGTGAGTTCTAGCAAAACCACCAAATATCTCAAGGCTCTCGATAAAATCGTGAGAGTTGACAACACTCTCAATAAAATCGTGAGAGTTGACAACACTCCTTTTACATACTGAGCTGTACTCCGTTGTGCTCCCCTCCACACACACACACAGCTCCTGATGGTAAAAAGGAGTTGCCCACACCCCCTGCTCCTTGTGGCAAGAGACCAATCTGGTAGCTCAAGGGAGCAGCTAGTGAGCTGCAAGCAGCTGGTTTATGGCCAGAGGAAGCTCACAAAAGCTTTAGTGCCAGTGGCAGCAGCTCCTCATCTGCAAGTTGGTTGGGATGCTTTTCAAAATACAACAGCCTAGCCACAGCTGTGGGGTTCATGTGGTTCAAAGGCCAATCCTCAGATGGCTGTGGTTGAGACTATGAATTACCTGTGACATCACAAAACTGACATTTCCTCCACAACAAAAAGAACTAGGAATGTACAGATTTTTAAGGAAAGGTGAAATTTTAGGGAGAAACTCAACCTGCCAATAACGGGGGACATCCCCCATGTGCGCTCCTTTCCAGCACCCATGTTAGTATTAGAAATAAAAATAAATTCTCTTTCAAGAGGGAAAATAATAGCTGGGTCTCTTCTGTCTTTCCTATGCATTCATGACTCTCATTAGTGTTAGTGAGAAGTGTCTTCACACAGATAGGGGGAGAACAGAATCCTTGCATGTTTGGAAACATGCTGTGAATTAAAGAGAAGAAAATAAGATATTAAAAACCCAAGAAAAAGAGCAATGAAAGATCCAGCTTGGCTTATGAGTTAGAGCTGGTTGAAAAATTGAAAAAATACATCCTAAAAATGTTTGAATTCATTTCCATTTCAAAGGGCTCAAAACAGAACAATTTAAATTGTTTTTAAAAGATAATGTTGTACTTTTATTTAAAAACACTGAAGATTTTTTAAAATGAAAACTTTCCACTCAAGTTTTCAGTTTTTAAAAAAATGCCATGTTCACTGAAAAAATGTTTCAGACAAAGTTTGAACTACCTGTATCACTTCTGTTAGTGTGCGTGTGTGTGTGTATGTGTGTGTAGTTGTTCTTCAACTTCATGGCCTTGTGAGTTTACTTGGAGGGCCAACTTCTGATCTGAATTAAAAGGGTTTGTACAAGTGTTACTGAGGGCAGAATCTGCCCCAGTGTGTCATTACAACCTTTAGGTTGGTTTGTGAAACACCCTCTATGCTGCTTCAACATTTGAGGGGGCCTGATCCTGCAATCCCTATATATTCAGCCAAAGTTCCCATTGGCTATAATGGAACTTTGTCTGGATACAAATCTGCAGGATGAAGCCATGGGTCTTTTGTATTCAATACATATTGTCCTGCACTTGAATCTTCGTTAAATCCACTTTATTTATTACTTAAAGTAACATATTCCTTAAAGGGAAACAAACACAGCAGTTACAGGCACACAGACGTTTTCTGATTGTTCCATCAAGTTGTTTATTCTTTATATTTACATACATTTTGATATAAAGATTTCAAAAGAATCCATAAAGGCAAACAAACACTAAAGGTCTACACGAGCAGAGACCCACAGCTTCCTAGTCTCACAAAAGAACTTCAGGCACCAGTGGAACTGAGCAGACCACTTTTCTGCAAATCTTTTGTGATCTCCTTAAGCCCATCTACTCAGACTAAAGGTCAAGTGCGTAAACTCAGCAATTCTATTTTCTGACAAAGCTGCTACAGTTTGCCGCAGTCTCCTGTAAAGCCTGACCACTAGAAGTCTATTATCCACCATTTGGTGTCAGCATCACGCTGATCCTTAGCCCTAAACAAGCACCATAACAGTTCCTTTCTTTCATGGGCTGCACTTTCAGCCTCTTGTAATGGCTTCTTGTAAGAGATCTAAAAGCTTTCTCCCCTTGCTCTGTTTATTTAAGCAGGGATGGTCAGGGGGCCCCAAGCAAGCCTTTCAAACTGGAGGCAGAAACACACTGAAAGCAAATTTGCCAGCTAAGTTCTCTTCTCATAATTCATTAGGTGCTATATTCCTGATAGCATTTCATTAACATTTCTCAACATTTTTTCCTTTGAAAAGTCTCAAATACGCCATTTTCTCCTTGAAGCAGCCTGGTTTTATCTTTTCATTCAGATAACAAATGTTACCAATTCCTTAACAATGAAGTGCGGTTTATTGTTTAATCATTTTGTGTGGACTGTCTGGATTATATCAAATACCTGAACAATGAAAAGCCATTTCCTGTCCATTATCTGCTTTGAGTGGCAGCGATTCCCTTGTTTGCGAGTTAATCCAGATCGAGAAGTCAAACAAAAACGAAATGAAATCCAGTTGCTCATTGAGGTGACAGCTCTTTAGTGCTGATCAATATCAAACCCACCTACTTTCAAAGTTAAAAAAAATAAAGATTCCTTCCCTCCCACTCCACTTCTGATGGGTTCTGTGCTTAATGTTTACATGGTTGTTTGTACACAGATATGAATCAGAGCAAGGCCAAGCACTCAGCTTTCACCAGTAGAGTCAATATATTCTTCATATAAAAACTCAAGTTAGCTGCATTTATAGATTTCTGGTGTATGTTTGGCCTGACACTAGTGCAGACACAGCCAAGTCAACAGGAAGACTGAAACGGTGATTAAAAGTTGGGAATTCTTGAACGAGACATGCAATACCCATATTGTCAGTTATTTGACCTGAAGGTTAACATACACCCTGGGTTGTTCATTCTGTCTGTTCTCTTTGAAGAGGTGTGTTACGGATGGTAAAAGCAAACTCCTGTTTTAATATGCACCTGAAATGGAAAAAGGCTTCATCAGGGAATGCAAGCTGCACTAGGGCTGTGTGTCAGTCTAGGGCAGGGATGGGCAAACTACAGCCCGTGTACTGGATCCGGACCCTCAGGGATTTGGATCCAGTCCGCGTGATTGCCCCCTGTGGTGCTGCAGGCCCCACGCAGCTCTCAGAAGCGGCCAGCATCACGTCCCTGGGGCCCCAGGGCAGGGCGGGGGGCAGAGGGCTTCGTGCGTTGCCCTTGCCTCCAGGCACTGCCCCCCACAGTTCCCATTGGGTACGTATATATATATCTTCTTACTATATGTTCCATTCTATGCATCCGACGAAGTGGGCTGTAGCCCACGAAAACTTATGCTCAAATAAATCTGTTAGTCTCTAAGATGCCACAAGTACTCCTGACTTTGAATACTTTGTCCAGCCTCTCAGGCAGCTTCTGGAAGGAGAATTGAGACTGGCAAGAACAGTATGGAAGAGTTGCTTACAAGCAAAGGCGAAAAGGAATTCACAAGCAGATTCACAAGCATTGAGGGGGTTCAAAGGCACAGCCAGGAAGTGGTGCTGGAGAAGGAGGAATGGAATACACAACATTGTGGAATTATTGGGCTATCACATATCAGCTCTCAAGCCTCAGTGCCAGGCCCTCAGAAGGCCAAGCATACAGAGCTTGAGAAACCAGCATTGCACAAGTGAAAGAAATGTCTAAGTGAATGAAAGTAAATGAAATTGTGCAGCTATGGAGACTTTTTAAAAATTTGATGCCACTGAAGACAGTTTAGAAATTGGAATGACCCTTTAGGTTACTGCTGCAATCTGTACTTGCACTTCCTGTACGATTGTTCTGTTGATTCCTTATTTTTAATTAGTGGCAGTGCACCCTAGAAAGGTTCTCAGCAATTTCTGATATACATCCAGCCATTTAATATTATTGCAGGAGCCTGCCTTCATCAGCCTTGAAGTACCATTGATCTGAGCATACTTGTAAAAGTAAACAGTAATCTAACTTCCTTCTGAGTTTAAATTTAATTTAAAGGGGGACAGGGATAGAGACTATTTTTTCCATCTCCCTTTTAAAAACCTAATGTATATTTTATTTTAAAACTCTGTGCCCTCTCTCACTCTCTAATTGGGACACTAAAAGTGTCCATTTTTTCTCCAAGGTTACAGACATATTATTATATCCTATATATATTGTTATAGGACACACATTGAATTTGGCCTTTTCCCAACACCAGAAGAGAATGCATTTTGAAATTACAAAGGGCTTCTTTCTCCTTGGGACTATCCTATCTATATTTTTCTTCTGTGTTGAACACTTGGAAAAGCAGACCCCACAGTGGTTGGTCAAAGCTGCATGTTTCAACTGGAACATGACCAGATCCTGTGGCAGGAGCCAGTTAACCACTCCTGATTTACAGATTAACATAGGAACCTGTCTCCTGATTGGAGAGGGTCGGCAAGAACAAACAGAAAAGGGAAAATATTTCCAATGTATGGGGATTGTAAGCAACCAAATGCCTCGATCCTAGCATGATTATGCGACACTCATCTAAATGCATTACTCTGTTGTTCCTGGCAGGAAGCAATTTATCAAAGGAACAAACAAACAATCTCAGCCTCTTCTGTAACAATGAACATGCATTACTCAAATGTCAGCAGAGGCACTTTAAAAGCTAAGCTATGAAATGGACCAGCACTCGCATGACCATTTAACAGGCTCCCAGTAAAGCCACCTTCATTTCTATAATTTAATCCCACACTAGCCATGATGCTTTAAGGAAAATAACATGGATAGAATAAAATAATCTCCTGCAGCATGGCAGCTTAATCAGCAGTAATGGGCTCAGTGGAAAAGGGCTAATTGTGCAATCATCCGGTCTGAGTCACAATGCAGATTCAAATGGGAAAATTAATCCCCATTGTAACTCCTGTGTCTTCTGTAGCATTACACTGGGGATGAGACTGCTCTTCAACTCTGTTTCTGGGGTAAGGTAGTTTACCAATGACACTGCTCAGAGGATATGCTGCATTTTCACAGTCAACTAACAGACAAACAGAGGAAACAGTGGACCCCAGAGTGAATGGGAGGGGTGGGAAATCCTCAGAATCCCACAGGGCCAATCTTTGATAGGGGTCAGATGCAGACAGGGAGAACCTACAATGCGATGCTAACACCACAAGTACTTGCAGATACCAACCATGCCCCTGATATCCAGTAATAAGAAAATCAGCGACAACATTGTTACTTTTTATCAGCTCTGGTTGTCGGCTCCTAGGATTAAACACTCTGGGATGGGCAGCATGGCTCTCCCAGATGAGGGCTCCTGCCTTTAGAACTCTCTTCTCCTGGTGGTCCGTCAGAGCCCAAATCAGGTACCACAGTATAAGGCATTTATCTTTTGCTTAGCTTCAGTCTGATGATCTGTTTTTATTTCCTGACAACATGGCAGTGTTTCTTTAATGCTGTCCATTGTGGGTGGGCTTACGTAATTTATTGTTTTGTTTAACTTTGCAAGTAAGCACCGAGGCACTAGGCAGGAGGTGCTCTATAAATCTTTAAAAGAAATCAAATAAATCATAAAGGCGTAACTGGCAATATGAAAGCGGTGAAGAAGAATTAGGATTGCTTTGTCAACAGTACTACTCAGAAGTTATAGCATCTTCTTCATTCCAGAATCCAAACCTTATTTCCCTAGCCCCTCCACCTCTGGCCTTTCACTTTTCCACCATGTCATGGGAAGTGTTTCCTTACATGGCGGGCGAGTTAGTTGTACTAAGATGTCAAAGTGACTCCCACTTGGTGGTTTCAAACTCCAGTGCTGTGGAGTGCAATAAAGTTGAAAGCAGCAGCTGCATATCTGTCCCCCCACTGTGACTCTGAAGTTTCAGCTCAAAGAAGCTGTTTATTTATCTCCCCCGCCCCTGTTTATGCTCAATCCTGCACAATCTATTTCTACAGCATAAAAGCCAGAGTAACTGTCAGTGCTGGTTTTGCAGCTGGGGCTTTGTGCTGGGCCCTGTAGGAACTCCTGTTCCCATCGACTCTGGGCAACATTCTGCCAGGCTGTCTTAACACATCACAGCAGATTTGCCCACTTGCCAAGAAATGTACAGGGACAGGCCTCGGCAGGCAAAGCAGTGAAATTCGCATTCCCACCTGCCAGCATCGCATTCCACAGTACTGCCGGATGGCCAGCAGGCTATTGCATTAAAACAAAGATGCAGCCATTTACTCAGCAGCAGAGAAATCCTAAAGTTTCTGTGGACAGGGGGTATAAAACTGGGAGTTGTGGCAGAGAAAAAACCTTTTAATTATTAAAACTGGCATCTCGGAGACTGCAGCTGGTGGTGGCCATCTTGATGAAAAGTAATAATACCTCACATAGTGTTTTTCTATGTAGTAGTTTTTTTCCCCTCCTCAAACCATTTTACAACCATTAACTAGCTAATCTTAAAGTTCCTGTGAGAAAGGTGAGTATTTTTATTTTATTTAAGAGACAGGAAAATTGAGGGAGACAGTTTAATTGACTTGCTCAAGGCCACAGAGGGCTTCACTCTCCAAGCTAGAACTACAACCCAATAAGTCCCAGTCCTCAGGTTTATGCTAAGACCACTTCACCAAACCTATGTCTGCAAGCAACTGAGAGAAAGTCACAGGGCGAAACCCTAGTCCTATGGAAGTCAATGGCACAACTCCCATTGACCTAAATGGGGTCAGGATTTCACACACAGTATTTAGAACACAGACAGCTTGAAAGCTCATGGTAACACTCTGTAAATCACCTGCTCTAATAATGACATAACAGCAGGTTCCTACTCTATTTTAAAAAAAAAAAACAACTAGATATAAGCCTTGGGCATGAGCAAAGGTTGAAAGTGGTCCACGTTTTTGGTTTGGCCCATTGTAGAGTTACATAGATCCCAACTGCAAGTCTGGATTTGGATCCAAACTTTATCAGAATCTCAGTGTCTTCAGATCTGGGGTTTAGCTTCAGGCCCATCTTTTCAGAAAAGCAACCTATTGATCAATTGATAGATACATGTGAAACCAATATTAAAGAAGAATGGATTTATATTTGTATATATATATTCAGCTACTTTTTACACAAGATTGTCATTGTGCCAGCCATAAACTCAGTTATACCAATTTTAATTTTTTAAAACTTATTTCCAATACATCTTTTAGTTCATCTCTGAAGCAAAAGTCACATAGGAAAATTTCCAAATATCATTTGCTTAGATTTTCCTCTTTCTTTAGATTAGTTTAAAAATTCAATACCAAGACAGCAGGTCTGTAGTACTGTCACTAACAAAATAAAAAGGGGAAAAAGAGAACCTGACATAAAAATCCAGACCAATCAAACATTATGGTAAGAAAAGCACATTCTAGAGTTCATGTAACCTCATCTGAACATTTTGTATAATTCCTTCACTTATCACCAATTTCTATTATTGAAAATAAATTATGCAGCTATAATTGTTATGTTTCCATAAATGTACCATGCTGATAACTATAGTAGGTTTATTGTATGTTAATAAACAAGTCTATTAAAAATTCAAACGGCGTTTCAGCGCCGAACACTTGTACTGAAGCCTTTTTATCACTGTACTGAAGCTCATCTCTGTATGTAATTTAGCATTCTCAGTGGCTCACAAGGCACATTGTCTCAGAGAACTAGATTTTTGTTTATTAAAGATTTATTAAACCGCACACTGCAGAAAAATGGAGAATTCTATGCATTTTTTCCATGGTGTCTCCGTATTGTGCTCTACACCTGCAACATGATTGTTCTGGTAATTTGTATGTAACTCTGTGTACAAATAAAAAGGAGACCACACATTGGGAACTGGCCATGCCGATCATGTCATACATGGAGGGCATCGTCTGGCAAAATCTGACTCATGTGAGTATTCCCACTGATTTCAATGGGATTTTGATACCGCTATAAATTTCAAGATTTCAGAAGCGGTTGTCTGTAGGACTTCAAAAGAGGATGGTATATCTTTCTTTGAAACTGTATACTCTTTCATTATGCATTTTGACTACATTAAACCAATTAGCTGCTGTCAAATGTATTCCCATTGATTTCAGTAGGAAGGCTAGCATAAATAAAAATTACTCATTTGAGCAAGGTTTTGAAGGAACAGGACCAGCGTCTAAGAAATGGGTCTTTCCTTTCCCTTAGGTACAGTAATAGGATGTAGTAAGCCAGACCCACTGCTGGTCCTCTATTTTTTTCACTTGCCTGTTCACTTGGATTATTGTGTTAGCCCTGCTATAGGGAAGGTGAAAACGGTGATTTGTTCAAACAGCTGCTATTCCTGTTCCATGAAAAGGTCTTCAGGCCACCGGTGTAAATCCAGACATCAATGAAATTACTGCTGTAAATAAGAGCAAAATCTGGCCCTACGAGTATTGCATAGCAAGCTGTGCTCTCTCCCTTCTCCCTCATAGAGTGTCCACCCATCATGGTCTTGCCCAGTACACAGACTTTTTGATACCACACTAGATTTCAAGATTTCATAACTGGTTGTTTATAGGATTTCAACAGTAGATGATATATTTTTCTTTGAAATTGTGAACTCTTTCATTACTGCTGTTAAATGTACCAGATCCAGCATGATCTTTCCTTGTTTAATGAATATTATCAATTGAAAATTGGCAAAGGACAAAAGCAGAGGGTGATCAAAGAAACAGGGAGGGTGGTTTTTAGCGAAACAGGATCAGTATTTGCAAAACTGAAAACTCAGAAATGAAAAAGTCTCCCTCTTTAAAATGATTGTATAGGCTACAGAAGTGGAAAGAGAGAAAAAGATAAACAACAAAGAAATGTGTTGTGTTAGCAATATGCTTTGGGTCATATTCTGCTCATTCCACATGCAGAATTCACATTGTTTGTCAATGGGAGTCTTGTGCAAAGATCAAGGGTAACAGATGTCCCTAACTCTTCATGGGCAGGTGGATGGCATCATAAAAGAAAACATGAAACATAATTAAAAGTGCATTGAAAACAAAATTAACACTTACATCTCATTGATATTTAGATATAAAGGAGTGGCTGAATTTTCAAAAGTACTCATGAAAGCATGAGATCATTACTTTCAATTACATCCATCTGCAGTTTTAAGATAGTTGGAATTAAGAGTCTATCAATCTTTCCACTATAAATCCCTTTCTTCCAGGAGTATGTAACTTAGTCATACTGCATAGCATCATGCCGGAACTTGGCACAAAAGTTATATCAGTCCAAATGCAAATTTGGTTTTAATAAAATTATTTAAATTATGTTTTAAAATTAGACATTTACTGCCAAGCTAGTGCAGAAGAAAACCTCTATTTGATAGTTTCTAATGCTCAGCTTCTGCACTGTGTTAGCTTAAAACATACAATGGACTAAGGCATGAGCCACTCACCTCTTGAGACTGGGGTTAAAATCTTAACTTAACTCCTGATTCTGGGAAGACTTACTCAACTTTATCCACACGTACAGAGCAGTAAAGCCTCTGACATTCTACTTCTGCACAGCATTAACTTAAATAACAGTATATGCCAAAATTTTCTAACTTGGGTGCCTGAAGTCAGGCACTTATATCTGTACCTAGTCTTAAATAACCATGTCTGGATTCTTGGAGGTATGAAGAGCAACTGGAGCTCCCATTGAATTCACTGGGACTTGTGGGTCCTCAGTACCTCTACAAAAAGTCAGTTTTGTTTGGTGCCTTTATATGGATGTAAGTTCCTGACTTTGGACACCAAGTTTGAAAATATTGGCCTAATTTGCTTTTGTTACCTTGTGCAGAAGTCAACTTGTTAGAAAATATCAAATACGGACTGATTGATTTATTGGCCACAACTGCAGCAGCTGTCTTGTTCAAACCACCTTCTGGGTGCTTATCCCGAACCAGCCCTTAGGAGGTTCTTATGTCACCAGTTTAAAAAACAAAACAAATATTTCAGACAGTTAGTCCCTCAGTTGCACCTATGCAATATCATTGACTTCAGAAAGGTCATACAGGTGTATCTGAGGGTACGGTTTGGCTTTAAGGCCCCAAACAGGCAAAATTTAGATACATACTTCACTTCATACAATGGGGGTGAAATCCTGGCTAGCCCCATTCAAACCTACAGAAGTTTTGCCATTGACTTCAGTGTGGACAGGATTTTCCCCTCTGAATAATTTCATGTATTTCAATGTGACTACTCACAGTGTGTAAAGTTAAACATGTTTATAAGTCTTGGCAGGATCTGGATTTTAGTCCATAATGTGTACGACACCCTTTTTGTTCTTGGTAGAGAGATATTTGTATTTCCAAACTAGTTATGCAGAAGCCTACGTTGCAGCTGCTTTTTATAACTGTGTGGAGATAGGTATATTTAGAACAATGATACGTGTTATACAAAGTACTATTATTTAGTAATTAAGCTCTCATAGATGTTCGTGGGAGTATACTATTTCTATAGAATGCATGCAGATAGTTGTAGGGTCTGAAAGCATGGTGTCAAGATATGTATTTCTGGTCATTTAAACATAGATTTTTTTTCCCCCACTGCTGTCACAGTAACCATTTGGAAACATGTATCTGTTCCTTTCCTGAATGTATTTGCCCCCTGACATTTATACATACACTTCTTTGTTACTGGGTTCATTGAGGATACATTGGCTCTAAAACTTTATTGTATTCATTTCTTTACAGTATTGGTGGGGTTTTTTTTAAACATGGGAAAGAACGTAGTGGACATTTACAAGTATAAGAAGAAAAAAAAAGTCTGTTTTGAGCTTATTAACCATGACAGTGTCACCCTAAGCAGATGCTGCACATCATTCTGTAACTATTATGAAACTCTGTGAAGTGTTTTGAAATGCAATTTGTATGAAAGACACCGTACACCATCAGAGCCAAATCCTAAGAGCACTGTCCCTAAAGTTTTGATGTGTGATAGTATCTGAATGCTTTTGAATATGCAATCTCTGCTAAGTGCATATACGCGTGTGTATGTGTTTGTGTGTCTGTCTCTGCATGCTACATAATAGAAATAGGCCAAGATACAAAGTTTGGCATTAAAACAGCCTAAAGTTATGCCCCATAATCCTTATTTAGACTCCCTAAATCAGACCTGTTACTTAGCAGTGTAAGACTCATTCAAAACCAATGCATAGATGTAGATTTAAGAGCATAATTTTAGGCTTGATGCAGTACTGAATTTTAACTTTCCAAAGTTCAGGTTTGTTGTGATCTGATGTTTTGGTTTTAGCCATATCTACTATCTTTGCTACAGTACTAACATATTACGCAAACTCCCTATTCCCTTTAATGGGAAGTCAAACTATTAAAATTTTAAAATATATTAAATTTTAAAATTGCATTAAGATGACAACATCTGTGGTCAGATGTAAATAGACAAAGCAGGGAAATGCAGAGTTAAGTCCTGCATTCTGTTCTCAATATACCCTGTTGTGACAGGATACTGCAGTTCATATGGTCCTCTCTCATGCTGTATTACATCAGTGAGTGGGCTGTATCCCTTATCAGCCACCATATTTAGGTACAACAGCATGCATTAAGAATGGACCAGCAGCCAAACAGATTGTCCTGCTTTTTTAGGTTATTCAGACCATAAAATAATCCTAGAACGACTGGCACAATACTGCATACATCTGAAGGGTTTAAGTTTGATACCTTATCTTGCTTATTTTTAGCATGAAATAGTCTAACTCCAAGTTTGCTCACACTAGTGGGGTTTTCTCTACTTCAGCTAAAATCCAAGAAATAAATCTATCTGAATGCAAACCTTCTAAATCAACAGCATGCAGATGAGTGGGGAAAGTGTATTTTCCAACACAAGAAGTTAAATGGGCCCAATCATGAAATCTTGACTCTTGGGAGTAATTCCAGGGTCTCAAACTCCGAGGTCTTTAATGAGTTTTTACTATAGCTGAAAGAATAATTTTCAATAAATAGTTTATTTGGCAGGTTTTTCACATTGAGATCATGATTTCCTTCGATTTGGTCTTTATTCTGTGACTGCTACCAATATATTGTAACAGATTTACTGTGCTCACTGGGTCTGTATGTGGCATATCCACAGACACCCATTAGAGCATGTGGCTTCTTCTAGAGGGGAAATTGAGTATGGGTTTATTGCCTGCTTAGAGGGAAAGCAAAACTGGTTTTTGGAGTCAGCACCAGCAGGAGGGGACCCTCTTACAAATAATAAATTAATGTTCTGTTGTTTATTGAGCTTGTGGCAATGTCAGCATTCACGGGACTCTGCGTGCTTGTGCTAACCCACCAAGTAGTAGAGCATGAGGTCGTAGAAGAATTTTTTTCCCTTTAAGAATTATTGTTTCTTATTTGTATTATTGTAGTGCCTATGAGCCCTTGTGATGGACCAGGACCCCACTCTGCTAGCCAATGTATGGAATGATCATACATATTTAAAATTTGAGCTGTGCTGCAAATGGTTGCAGGGAGTCCGATTCTCATGTCTCACTGGTTTTACACCAGTGTTGACCCATTTGCTTCAGTGGACTCACTTTGATTTACACCAGTGTAAGTGAAATCAGAATGAAGCCCATCATCATCATGTCTCTGTTCCGACAGGATGACCATGCAAGTGCTTCTTGAATGATTACTTGCTCCTGCAGCCTTGAAACTGACCCTCTCTGAACACAGTTCCATTTAAAAAATATATTGCTCAAATGTTCACCACCACCACCACAAAAGGCTGAATTTGGCTGAAGAAGATTCAGTTGTAAACTTTTGAAAGAACAATCGTAACGCTTTGTTCAGAGTTATGAATGTATCAGAGTTACAAACAACCTCCATTCCTGAGGTGTTCGTAACTCTGGGGTTCTACTGTAAAGTATTTTTCAGCTTTTATTCAGTCCTGATTTGGACATTTTCCCAGTCATGACTAACATGGAGGGGACCCTCTGCACATGGATCCCTCCCCCATACCCCAAAGGCTCAGTTGCCTTAATGACAGACAAGCCTGCCCCTTCTCAAGATTTAGACAGGGCAATCTGCAGTTCAGAGATCCATGTTGGGGAAGTGTAGTCAGTAAGCAGGACAGGGCCAGCCAGGGGACATAAGTATTACTCCTCCACCATCCCTGCAAAGGTGAAGGCAGACAATAAAGGCAGCCCAGAGCTCCACCTTGAATGGTGGCATTCTCAAAAGGTAAGCTGCTTCTATGAAATCTTAGTTAAACCTGAACCACAAATTGGAATAGGAGCCCTTTCCAATTTCAGCAAAGTTCAGATAAAAGGTTCTGAACAGTTTGCCAATCAGTTCTATCATCCTCAAGACCCAGAGAGTCTTCAGACGTCTGAAATCACTAATAAAGCAAAAAACTATGTTCTGGATAGCATCACAGAACAAGTTGTACATTTTTTTAAAATCAAGGATTGTAGCACACAGAATACATTTCTTTTGCACAATGGGTAGATTAGATAATAAGAACCCTTCCTCCACAGCAAATTAGCTTTCCTGTCCCACTTCATTTAGCAGTGGAGTTGAATAAGGTGGATATAATCACTGGAATGCTGCTCTGTCACACTAATGTAGCCATAATGATAAGATCTAACATAATGCCATATGATACTGCAATGGAAGCAAAATGCACATCCAGAGGAGCAGAGCTAAATTGTTTTCCAGGCTCAAAATAAATAAAAATAGAGTGGCAGGATCCTTATCAGGGCCCAGGACTTTAGTGTGATTAATTCTGCCAATTAGTTGTAGTTTATTTGACCATTAGAGATAATGGCAGGGTAAGAGCCAGCTCACTTGTGCCCCTGACTCTATTAATAATCCGTGCAGACTTTATTCATTCACAGAAACAAAATCAAACAAAAATATATTTGCTATATGGAAACAGAATTTACTGCTGTTGCCCTTTTTCTTTCCAGAGAACAGCTCTGCAGCAATTCTGTCAGCATTGCAGGAAAATCAGATTTATCTGGCGAGCCAGTCCCACTCTGTTCCCTTCAGTTTTAGAAAGGGACAGCTCAGAAATGTAATGTAATAGAAATGCACCATGGAAGATACTAAAGGAACATGAATGCTTCATGTCCATAACATAATATCCCTCTGCACCCTTACATTAAATCACAGCATTTATCTTTGTAGAAACCAAATGCAACCTAAGTATTTATACAGCAATAGATATTTATCAGTTCTGGTAACACCATTTTGCAGTATTTATATTTGTATTATAATTAACAACAAACAACAACTTGTATTACAGCAGCCCCTAGATGCCTCAGTTGAGATGGGGACTGCATTGTGTTTGGCACTACATTTATTCTTAATGAGAGACCGTCCCTGTCCCAAAGACTTTTCTAGCTATATTGAACTGGCGGTGCGGGGCTGACACTCTTCTCTTCCACACCTCCTTGCCTAGATGTGTAGCTTTGGTCGTCTCTACTTAGGGGCATAGAGGAAAACAGTATGTTATGAATTGTACATAGTATATTTTTATTTTCCTCTGCCTATATGGCAGATCTCTAGGACTTTCTTTACTTGGCATTCTATGTGAAATCTCATTATGAAAATGGGGCAAGTACCCTCTTGTCACCAGTTCCACATTAACCCTTCTGCTGCCCTGCAGTGAGACTAACTGTTCTAGCTTTCTCTGCCAAAAGGAGGAAATAGAAGATCTACTTCCTCCCATTTGGCAAACTTGGGGTACTGGCAGTGAATATGCCAAACAGACAAAATTGCAGGTGTTTACAAAAGTCAGGTGGTCAGTGAGCCATAAGAAAATATGCAGCTGAGGCAAGTGAAAAAGGGTGTTGATAAATTGGAGAGGGTTCAGGGAAGAGCCACGAGGGTGATTAAAAGATTGGAAAACAAAATAGTGATAGAATCCGGGAGCTCAATCTGTTTAGCTTAATAAAGAGACGGTTAAGTGGTGACTTGATTACAGTCTACAAGTACCTACATGGGGAACCAACATGGGCAGCGGGTGAACCCCCACTTTGGGGAGGCTAGCCCACTCGCCATGCCCCTTCCACGCCCCCTTGCATGCTGGAGTCCCAACCGTTCCTCCCCCCATAACAGGAGGATCCCTGAGAGCCCCCTCCCGCAACTGGAAGAGCCCTGTGGCCTGCCCACCCCAGCCACGGTAGACTTCCCCCCCCCAAGCACCAGTCCGGTCCCAGCCATGCCGGACTGAGCCGATGGCCCTGCTGGGCCGAGCTGCCGGCCCCCCGAGTCAGGATGCCAGGCTGAGCACTGGGCCGAGCCGCTGGCCCCCCCCGTGCCCGGCCAGCCTCAGCGCACAGCCAAGCAAGCTACCTCACTTCCCCACCAGACCCTCCTGCCCACTGCTGGCTCACGGCATTCCCTCCTCACCCTGCAGCCCCCGAGGAGGAGGAGGGATGCGGTGAGCAGTGGCAGGCAGGCACCAGCAGACAGTGGGGGCCTCAGGGAAGGGGGCTGTGCTGGCCGCCACTTCCTGCTGCTCCCATTGGCCTGGAACAGCGAAACGCAGCTAGTGGGAGCTGCGATTGGCCGAATCTGCAGACGCTGCAGGTAAACAAACCATCCCGGCCCATGAATGGATTTCCCTGACGGCCCATGTGCCAAAGGTTTTTGATCCCTGGTATATATTACGTATAATTACTTCTTGTAAGGAAAACATCCTTTTTAAGAAAAGTGAAAGCTTCTTTGTCTTGGATCCAAGAGGGTTAAATCAAGTTTAAGTAAGGTTGTCTCAAGTCCACCCAAAGCCTGAAAGTTACTTTCACCCCGTCAGTATGGAAACCCAGCAAATATAATAGAACCAGACCTGAACCGTATATGCACTTCTTACTCATTCAAATCTCTTCCATGCAGAGCAACAGGACTTCACTCAAGGTTGTTCAACTCTTTAACTGCTTATTAAATATTAATTTTGGCCCCAAAATTTACTGAGATGCAATTAAAAAATTTTGCTGATTATTTTATATGGAAAACAGTTTTGTAAAATAAGGATTCATCCAACCACATCAGTTAGGATATTTAATGATGATTATATTTTTTGTTGCTCATCACTTTGAATGGATCCAGCAACAGAGCCACCAACAAGACAAAATGACATTTTACAATGCATGAGTAAATATTTTGAAGGAGATTGTAGGTGCCAACAGATTAAGAAAAATTCTGGTTTACTAGTTTCTCTTCTGAAGAGAATATATGCACCAGTTAGATGTAATCATAATGAAGCTTGCCTTTTAACCACCCAATGCTTCACTTACTCATGCATCCTATTAAGTTGTGGATATTTAATTCTATACCTGAAGCTGATCAGAACAGGAATTTCAATGATGGAAAGATGGAAAAGAATATTTAAACTAACAGACACTTGCTAACTAACCTTAAACATACATTATCAATCAAGTTCTATCAGATTTCATCAAAACCCCTAAGCTAAGAGAACTCGTGAGTGCTTAACCATGCAAACAAAGTAAAAAAATGACTTAGTTAAGGTTGTACGTGGAATCTAAATCTGCCCCTGGGCACGTGCATTAAGATAGGCCAACACTACTACACCCACTTTGTATATCTCAGGATATGGAGAGAGCTAGTTACGAAGTTCAAGTCATATTCCAGTTCCCTCTGTTCAGTCTGTTGGACTTAGGATGCTGGTTCAGGTCCATTACAGAGTTAGGCTCAAACTGTATGGATCCAGTTCAAGGGCCAAACTTTCTCAAAATTCCAGGATGGGGAGATTTTTCCAGTTCCAGGGTCCCTATATGGATCCCTATACCAGTTCCTATGTCTATACACTTGGAACAGTTTTTTTTCTTAGTTGGAGCTTTACAGTATGCAAAGGTATTTGTGGTAGGAGAGCTGACAGCTCTGAAAGAAAAGCATTGAGTATGTCAGTCATGAGGGAAAGAGCAAATCCAATTAAAATAATGACAGAGCTGTCACCTCTCTTATCTTGTTCCCAGTCTGCTGCAATTTTAACTCACTTATTTCTTTTTGCAGTGTTGTTGTAGCCATGTTGGTCCTGGGATATGAGAGAGACAAGTTGGTAGGTAATATCTTTTATAGGATCAACTTTTAAAGTTGGTTAAATAAAGTTGGTCCAGTAAAAGATATTACCTCACCCACCTTCTCTCTCACACTTCTTATTCCAGCAGTGGAAAGAGCCTGAAGACAACTGCCACGCCAAATTTCACTGAAGTTTTCAAAAATCATTTGGTTTTCCACTGCTTCTTTTTTCCTTGCCACATGAAAGCCCCTGAAGATTCTTTCTGAAATGAATTGTGCAGGATTTCCATTTTCCTTTTGAAGTCATTTTAAAAAAATCCTTTCTTCATTTCTTCCATTGCAGAGAACCCATGGTGATGCCCATGAGGAATCCAGTGGTGGGAAGCAGACTGTTTTTAAGTATGACCAAAACAGAAATTCTTCATGCTAAATATTGCAGTGGAAGGACCCTGGAAACCTATTCAGTCAACAGATGACCCCTCTTACTAGATGGCGAGCCAAGGCTTGCAAAGTTACTCTTGGAAATCCAAGCAGCAGTTCTGCCTATAGAACTAGACAAGAACTTATCTAACGTCTCTAAAATCTAAGATGTAACACTACAGACAGATCCTCTCCTGCACTAGGGAAGATCTTTGGCACTCTGCTGGTGCAAAACCTGGCCTAAAGACAGCTAAGCTGGCTACTGAAGGATCACCCTCCTAGTACAGGAAAATCCTTGGGTAACATAAAGCCACCATAGTGGTGCCTACACCACTGCCTCTGTGGCCCTCACTGGAGGTGGGAAAAGAAAGTGTGACCATAGCCTCCCTATGCCATTGAAACATTCAGTTGTCAGAATGGTACTTTTAGATCACAGCCAGCCAGTTAGAGCAGCCATCGGACTAATCTACTTTCTGCAGTGGGATCTGGGGACTGGCCTGGCACAGAATGGGCCCAAGAACTGAGGAGTACAAAAGTGGCCTAAGGAAGTGCTCGACACAGCTGAGGATCTGACTGCTTAAACTGATATGGATGACAGAAATTTGATTGAAAATTATGAACTGTGGTTTTTTCACTTACAAAACAAACAAAACATGACACAAACTGATGCACTGATTGCAACAATTTACAAGCAGAAACACTCTGTGTTATATCTTGAAATCCCAGAGTTTCTTAGCAAATTGGAGGGATTAAATCTGTCTGGAACATGTCCTGGACTGTTCTAAGTATTGCCTAAGCAAGTAGCCTTATCTGTGTTTGTGTTTAATTCTTTAAATCTCCTTTCAATCTCTTCTATGGTTTCATCACTCTCCAATATTATTTAGTGGACTAAGTGTTGCTCTCAGAATTTGGCGCATAATCTCTATATTACTCATTTTATCTCATTTGTTAAATAAATACATTCTATTAATAAGGAACAGAAAAAATACCTTATTCTAATTTCTTATGTAATATAAACTCTGCAGGAAACCCATAAATATGACAAATTCAGCAATGAGAAATATACAGCAGAATACATAGTGTCTAACATCAAACCAAACTGGCCCTCTAATAACATTACTATCTGGGTTTTGGTCTCTTGATTACAAGAAAAATTTAAGCCTAGCATTTGTTAGTAGCCACGTGGTAGCAATCATGTAACCTGCGTCCACAAGGTGAAATTCAACCCTGTACCAAGGGTCAACACAAGGGTTATGCCTCCCTTCAATCCCACTTAAGCCCTACTTTGAGGCATTAAATGGGACATAAGGGAGGCATATGGCTTATGCTGGCTCTCTGTGTGGAGTGAATTTCACCCACAGCGGGCACTCTGACCACAGCTATCTTGCCCGATGCATAAGCCTGCAGTCCGAGCTCAGATACAGTTATCGTGACAGTGAACTTCACAGATTATAAACGTAGAGGAGCCAGAGAATGCTGCAGCAACATCTATCAATGTAAGAAATGTTGCATGTAAATGGGGAGGTGACGGAAATGTTGTATAATGGCACCAGACCAAAACTCTTTTCTTCTAGAAAGCTTCACGGGCTCTTTAAAACCCACAACATGGCCACTGAACTTCAGTTTTTAAGGCCTGGTCTGAAAAATCCACACTGTAAACTGTATGAAACTTGGCCTGATACATCAGTTTTACATTGGAGCTGGTGTAACTAAGCGAAGAATCAGGCACAGTATTTCTAGCTTGAGAATGAAGGTATGAACCAAGCTTGCCTAAATTTGAGCGGATGGCTCTAAGGAAAATAAATATTTCAAACCAGATGTTTAGACCATTAAGCCATCTGCTCTCGAAGAGTGTGAAAACTTAGTTGCTATAGCAAGTACCTTCTTCCTCTCTTGTTTTCTTCTTAAATCAATAATTCTCTTTACACAAAATCTTTATACTGAATTTCTTCCCATTCCAACTCCTTCTCTGTTTCTTAATCCTGAGTATCTCCCACTATTTAAAAATCACCAAAATACACATTTGGTAAAAGCAAAATATACTGTTTTATTATCAGCTATAAACATAAGAGATGGACCCGGATCCAAAACCCAGTCCCAAATGTTCCCAACATTTGAGGGGTTCAAAATCTCAATCTGGATTCAAATGTTGAGGCTGTGGCTCATATGTCAAACTTCTAAAAGGAAGGGGGGAAATCACTTATGTTCTGCTCTAGGAAACTTATATCCTGCTAAACTCTTTTATGGTGACATGGAATATGAATTTGAGAGCCTAGTTTTCCATGCTCACGCCTATTCCCCCCTCCTTTCTTTGCTCCCTCTACTGTTTCCCTTATTCCTTTGCCCCAAAGCTCCTTGAAATGTCCTGCACATTTATTTTATTTTATTTTATTTTATTTCCATCTTTCATCATCTATCTAAGGGATTCCTCTTAGAAAACCTGACTGCTCACTTGCAATGGATTTAGAGTGGGACATATAAATCAGGCATGCACGTACTCACTAAATGTAATACAGTCTGAACTGTGGTTTATTTGTACACTGAGAAAGATCCTTCTGGGATTAAAGCAGTTGTTATTTGCTCATTTTTCTTCGTTGATATTTTTCTCCAGTTAATTAAAACTTTAACAGGGTGGTGTTCAGTTCTGCATCTAAAACAGAGCAAGCTCAAAAACAATTGTGAATGGTGTGGAAGGTGTTGATTTTATATTTTATTTGTCCCCATACGGCATGCAGGGCTGTTCACTTCAATAACAACACATTTTAATTAAAAAAAAAACCCTCTAACTTTTGTAACAGTCAGTTGGGAGCCACTGAAGAAAAGATGTGTATTATGCTGGCAATTTGCCCTGTTTCTCAAACCAGCAGTCCTATCACTTAGATCCAGTTGGAGACAACTACAACAAATGGTGATCCTAGTGAACTGAGACTAGCTATACAGAGAATAGAAACAGAGTGCTAAGGGGTGGAGATGATTCTGTGGTTTTAGATCAACATTTTACAGAGATGCCTGCATCAGGGTTCAGTTTCAGATCTTCACCCCTGTACAGACGAAGTTCTTAAAGCTCATATCTTCATGTGTGTTCGTAAAGCACAATGCACACAAGTTGTGCAATAAGTAATCCATCTATGTACTTGTATCATCTCATTACTGTATTACAGGGATCGGCAACCTTTGGCACGCAGCCCGATGGGGAAATCCGCTGGTGGGCCGGGATGTTTACCTGCTTGTTTACCTGTTTGTTTACCTGCTGCGTCCGCAGGTTCGGCCGCAGCTCCCACTGGCCGCGATTCACTGTTCCAGGCCAATGGGGGCTGCGGGACGTGGCGTGGGCTGTTCTGGCCGCCGCTTCCTGCTGCTCCCATTGGCTTGGAGCAGCGAACCACAGCCCACGGGAGCTGCAATCAGCCAAACCTGCGGATGCAGCAGGTAAACAAACCATCACGGCCCGCCAGCGGATTTCCCCGATGGGCCCCGTGCCAAAGGTTGCTGATCCCTGCTGTAGTATGTGAGCACCGCACACATTTTAAAGCCCTCTGAGGCTATATTTTTATTCCTCATTCCCAGATGGGGAATGGAGGTACTAAGAGACTACCAATCTACCCATGCTCTGTAGTAAAGCCACTAATAGAACCCAGGTCTCCTGCATCCTAGTCCAAGTGTATTAACGACGACAAGACTGGCATCCCTTTAAAGCCACAACAACTTTAAAGGGGTGGTTTGCGTTCAGGGTTTTGGTTTGAGCCTCTCTCTGATGCAGACCTTCCTGGCAGAGAGCAGGAAATGCAATCTCAAAGCTAGGGCTTGGTGAACAGACAGGCAGGAAACTCACCATGCAAAGTTGCATGTGACTATATCGGACACAGTGTAACACTGGTCTGTTCTATAAGAAAGCCAGCTGCAAGTCTTAAAGTAGGTCAGTGCATTGCCGTGTGTAAGTCACAATTCTGGCCAGAGAGAACCTTCCCTTGAAGGGAAGCAATTCTGTACAAAACAGGACTTTACTATGAAAAGTTAATGACACTTTTACCAAGGAAGGTACAGATCACTGGAAACTTGACAATCACCTTGGTAGTCTTGGAAATACTCTTAGTTGCTGAGTGGCCTGATTCCCTATGTTAGAATATATCTAGATTGCTAATAAAAGGTATGTTCTTTATGGCAACTCTGCATTTAACTCTGCTTAGCAGCTCGAGTCACAGGCTCTCCCATATGCTTTAACTGGAGCTGCTCACCCAAGGTGTCTTGTCTTCATTGCTATTTCACCCCAGGTTAGCAAACTCAAATCAAGAATACATCTTTTTATTTTTGGCAGCATAGACCTATCCTTAGTGTTTGCACACAGAGACTAAACAGAAATGGAAAAGTCTCTCAACTCATTCAAACCATCTCTCCTTCCATGGGAGTCAGTGCACATGCACTCATCAGCTGCTTTCAATCCTAAGGATCCAACTTATATGAAAACATGAGAAATGAATAAATCCAATCTGCAAGAAGTGACATAATTGGACATTGCTTGTAATCAGGACCAAGAAGATGCAGTAAGTCTGTGGGCAAGGGTTGGTGGAGGGCCAGGGAGCTAATTTGCTATTTTCATAGGAAGTCGCTTAAAAGAAAAAACTATTTTATTTGTAAATTGTTGTATCCATTTCCCATTACATATAAATGGATGCATGGTAATCTTGTTTAATAGTTTGGTGAGGATATTTTTGCCTTCATAGAAGAGCACAATGTGCAAGCATTATACAGCAGTGATGAAATAGAACAGGTTACAAAGCTACAAGCAGCAAAAAAAGGTTTTAAAGAAAGCAATTTTAAGATGCTGCTTCAGGGCAAACACTTTAGCTTGTCCCTCAGTTGAACACACTGGTAAAAAGAAAGTAACACTGTATGTACATTTTGAAAAGCTTTACTGCAGTAATTATAGTGATGCCACCATCCTATAAATGCTGAATAAATGTGTTTAGTCCTCATAATATTTCATGCAATTATTATTTGTTTAAAATCACTGATGAAGCATATTTCAAATAATAAGAATATCTTGCCCTCCAAAATAGGAGACTTGATTTGCCCAGTAGTTGAATTTGTGTTTCTGAGGGAAGAGGGGAAAAAAAGACACACACTTCATTTTCCCTGAAGAGCAGTGTGAGATTTCCAATTCTCAGCTTTAACACATAAAATATTAAGAGCCAATTTTCAGCTGCACCTCTGTCACTTCCATCATCATTCTACACATCCAGAAGTGATAATGGACTCAGTAAATTGCAGCCTCTTTCCATTCCAGACCACTAGAGGTTTCACCTCCGGACAGTTCTGCACAAGAGGTGGCCTGATGTATGTTAATGCCATCTAGCAGCAAAGGCAGCCATACAAATTGACATGTTGTGTTTTAAAAAAGGAGCAAAACAAAATCAGTAGGGATTGAAATTGGTTCCCCAAACGTATGCTTGTATTATCATCCTAACATGAAAACATCAAGCAGCCAAACTTATTTTCATTCTATCGTATCCAGTCTAAACTGCCTACCACTTCAGTTCTGCCATGGTGGTAAACATTACTGAGAAGCAATGACTTTTTAATTAGAATGTGACAGCAAAATGGACCACTGTGTATGCATTGACACAGTCTGAGCTGGCATTCCACAATTAAGCAGAGTTCAAGGGCAGATCTCAAGGCTCGTGGCACAAATGCTAATTAGAGAGAAATATTCACACTTTTGACTGCACCCTTCAAGAAATTTCTAGCTTTGCTTGAGAGATAAGTGAGGAAATTGGTGGAACGGCATTATCATGACACGTGCTTTCCTTCTCCAAGTGAGAGTGAAGTACCAGAATGAAAATGACCACAGTTCAATTCAGTTCAAGGCAACATTCTGCTCTCAGTTATCCCAGCATAAATCCACAGTAACTCTACTGAAGTCAGTAGTCTTGCTTCCAATTTACACTGGTGTTAATGATGGAATAATTTAGCCTCCATGAATTTTAATCATAAAAAGGAATATTTTTCTATTCCCATAGCTCACGTGTAGCTGATCAAAAGCCCATTTAGCCAATGGACAGACTCCCATTGATTTTAATGGGCTTTGGATGAAGTCCAGTATGCATCAATGTACTTGTGGATTTAAAAACATTCCTAAAGCAACAAACTTACATTGAAAACAGAAAGCCAAATCATCAGGTCCTGTTCAATGCATATGGAACCAATGACTTCAGCGTGAGTTTTGCCTGAGTAAGGACCAAATGAAAATCAGAACTCTCTGTGCACAGAGACAGCATTTCAACTGCCCAGTTTCTATGGGCTTTGTGTCCCTGAACTGGTTACTTATGGCACTTTTCCAAAATTATATCTTGCCATTCACTGGATGGGAGGCAGGGTACCTTGCTGCTAAATGCTGTGGTTTTAGTAGTACATATTCAGTTCTGCTTCTGTTAGCTTTTCCTTGATGATGGTTAGTATTTAAGAGGAACGAGCATTATTTGTAAGATAGCATGCAATAAACCTATAGTATGAAGACAGATAGATATCCATATGTCACAGCACACACTGGTCTGAAACACACAAACACACCTGAAATCTGAAAAAAAAAAAACAAAAAAAAAAAAACAAACCCAAAAGAAAACTTGGGATTTATATCCAGATCTAACTTTTGTGGCTTTGGACCTCCTCTAGAATGAGGGCATGTCTACACTACAGTGGCACTACTATAGCACTGCAGCTGTGTCACTGTAAATCACATATTATAGATGCTCCCTACCTCGATAGAAAAGGTTTTCTCAGTGAAGTAAGTTAATCCAGCTCTCTAAGAGGTGGTAGCTAGGTTGATGGAAGAATCCTTAGGGTTAGGTCAACCTAACTATGGTGTTCAGCATGCAAAATTTTTTAACAACCCTCAGTGACATAAGTAGGTCAATCTAATTTTTAAATGTAGAGCAGGCTTGAGACCCCATCTGAACAGACCCAGACTTTGAAAAAGACTGTATCTGGTTCCAGATCCTAACCTCAAAACTCAGACACATTGCTAACCATGTATACAGAATTCCCAAAGGATATACAGTAAAGATCACTACACAATCTATTGATAATAGCAAAGCATTATATTTGTCTCCCAACAACCCACCTCAGTCACTGCATCTTGTTACTGTACATATCCTCTTGCCAATGCTTAAATCTTTAAACATTCCGCTTCTATGAATTGCATATGCATTTTACCTATGCTTTATATACACACAAACACACACACATACAATATGATATTATTTTAGAAAGTCAAATAGCAACACTCAATCCTAAGTGTAAGGTAGGTGCAATTAGCTCTCGGAAGAATTACCATTTTGAAAGTTCACTAGGTTGAATTACTCCAGCTGCATTTCAACAAGTACAAATTTTGCATGTGCCAGTCTCCTCACAAAAATTTCATTTCTATGAATTTTTAATGATGCAAACTAATTTTTTCAAGGTCACTTGGAGACCAAGCAGTTATTCAGACATTAAATTTGTTCACAGTTTCTTGGCAGCTTTGCAAGAATGCTAGCAAGAGTTGTCCATGTGCAGTGGTGGTCGGGGGGAGGGAAGAAGACTGGGATAAAGTAATAGAGAGAAAGTCAGAGAAATTAGAAAGAATAAATCCAAACCCATTGTATGGCTAACTTTGTAGAAAATAGCTCGATTTTGGCTTTTATTAATTCCCTAATGGTAATCAGTACTGAAAGTCATGCCTTGGACATAGATCTAGTTATTTAAGTGCTAATTTTAGCATTTTACATTAAAAAAAACAGGCTAATTAAATACATTTGTAAAAAAAAAAAAACCCTCTGTCTATGTACGCAGCAGATTTTCCAATGATCTAAATGTGGTCATGCCAAAACGATTGCTTCACCTCATTAACTAGTTCTGCAAGAGAGCCTGTATGACATTCATGGAAATTAACAATCCTAATGGTTGCAAAAAGGCTGTGTGTGTGACCATTTTGAAATATTAATCCTCACATCATCATTAAAATAGACCAGTTACAAGTACCTAGCGCCTGATATTAGTGTAGTGAGAATACTTCACATTGCTTTTCACAGTATGCAGCTGAACATATTTCTAAATCAGATAACACAATTAATCCCAATATTTGCTTTTCTAGACTGATGGCCGAGACAGTTTTTTCAAAGAAATCAATTAAAAGGAAAATCCCTCTGTAGATTCTTTTGCCCACAGAAACATCTATCACTCTCTGCCAGCATCTTGCACATGAATCCCCTGCAAAAACAAAGCTATGAACAAAATTTGTGAACAGGCACATTTAGGGCACAAAGGTCCTGATTTGCAAAAGACTCTTGGACATAGAGTAATTTTACTGCCATAAGTAACATTACTCATGTGCACAAACCCTCCTTTACAAACAAACAGATAGTGCCTTTTTGAGAGCAACTGGGTATTTGTTTGGTCAATCTGTGCTGTTATGTACTCAAGAACTGTATTTCCACTTGCAAGTGTAGTAATTGTATTCATGCACAGAAAGGGGGATACTGAAAAATGTAGCCTTAAAGAACAGGACAACAAAACCTACTGGGTCAAATACATGCCTGGCAAATGGAGTTACACCAAAGACAAATTTGGCCCATTGTGCTTTTGCATTCTCAAGGGATTAAGATTTGTTCTTTTTCAGACAACCCTCTGAAAAGTAGGATCATTCAAAAACAAACATTGCTTCAGTGGGATATTTTAATGTAAAAGTGAATCTGAGCATTAATTACCCATCAGAGAGAGAGAGAGAGAGAGAGAGAGAGAGATTGTATTAGCCAAAAACTGTACAAACATCTCTTCCTGGAGTTTCTCTGCACTTTTCAAAGGTGGCTTTATATTTCCTGAAATACCCATATTGTCTGTTAAATCTTATCAGACAGGCAGCTTTTGGTATCAAAGAAATGCGGTTGCAATATCCACCATTCTCATCACCCCTGTCACTCTTCATTTGGGTAAGGGAGGCAGATGAGATTCCAGTCTTGTGGCAATGAGTGAAGGAACAAGAAAGCCAGAATAAAACCGCCTAGAGGAATCTTTGGCCTGCACACACATTTCCGATTCACCTGCATTTAATGCTGTTAATATTTTAGCAGCTGTGGTGCCAGGGTTAAATTGAAATTTTGTTCTCCCTGTTACACTCTGAAATGTCAGTCACAGACCTTCTGCTGAATTTTTTTTTAAAACAACAGCGAATTAAGAATTAAAAAAAAAAGTCTGAAAAGGCTTACAAAAAAGGTCACCGTCCAAGCTTTTGTGGACTGCAATTTAAATCTTGCTAAGCACACTAAACACAGGACCTGATCTTGCCATCCTCCAGTGTACAAGATTCCAATTTGTTTCAACACAAGTCCCGTGAATGGCACAGTTGTAGAATCAGATCTCGTTTAGATCAAGTCTCCTCTTAATAGATGAAATTCACCCTATTGCAGAGGGGCAAATACAAGACCCTATGTGCTGCTGAAGACCCTCAGTAGGATCCATAAATAGAACAGCTGCATAAGGGGAATCACCAAAGCCCCTGCACACTGCCGACATGAGATTTGTGCTAGATCAGATTAAGGACAGGCCAGAGAAAGGCCAGAGGGGCCACAATTGCCTGGCCAGAGGTTGTGAGAGTAGAAATGAGGGGAATTCCATCATCCAACTCCCACTTAGTTTCCCATTTAAAAAATAAATAAAAAAACCCAACATTTAGGGCCAGATGCTGACCCTTGTGCATCACTCCGCTGACGTTTAGGGCTGGTAAAGCCTGGGAAGGGCCTCAGTGGATGGGGCACTACTCCAGCTATTCTGAGCTGTGGAGCAGCCAATCCACAGCCTTCGGGAAGTTGCTGTGGGTAAAAGCAGCCCCTGGGGCATCCTAGAATCCAGGAAGCACAAAAAAGGCTTAACGTCTCCCCTCTTAAGCAGCACCTCCTTGTGTGAATACACTGAGGGTAGCAGCAGAGAATCCAGCCCAAAGATTGGGAATTTCACTCCAGCTGTGTGTGTGAATGGAGGGCAGAACAGAATTCTCTGTGACTTACATAAAGGCCAGCAAACATAGTGTTCTGAATTCTGAGCCAAATGCATCCCAGTTGTGTCTTCACTGAAGTCAACAAAGTTTCACTTGTAATTAATTTGGACTATTATCCCTATGTTACTTTGCATTAATTCTGTGGGTACTTCACCAAAACTAGTGTCAGTATGCAGAGGTTCCTCAGACCAAGAGCCTAATCCTGGAAACACTTATGTGATTAAATTATTCACACGTATGAGTCTTCCACAGTGCTCAGTGTTTGCACAAATGGGCCAAATGTGGACTCGGTCCTAAACTCTTAATGCAGGCCAATACCCATATAGGACAGTATCAGATTGCAATTGTCAGACCCTGGGTATTTATGCTAGTTTTCTTTCCAACAACTTCAATGAGTGCTGGATCAGGGTCAAAGTTCCTGAATCCTGACCTACAAAGACCGCCTCCAGGGTTGAGAAGGAAGTTCCATGTCCATTCATCCCTTACCCTTTAAGCTAATAATTTAAGCAAGGCTGTCAATTAGTGTTTTCCAATGTGTGAGTTATTCTATATATAAAGAATAAAACTCATACACCTATAGAATCATAGAATCATAGAATCATAGAATATCAGGGTTGGAAGGGACCCCAGAAGGTCATCTAGTCCAACCCCCTGCTCAAAGCAGGACCAAGTCCCAGTTAAATCATCCCAGCTAGGGCTTTGTCAAGCCTGACCTTAAAAACCTCTAAGGAAGGAGATTCTACCACCTCCCTAGGTAACGCATTCCAGTGTTTCACCACCCTCTTAGTGAAAAAGTTTTTCCTAATATCCAATCTAAACCTCCCCCATTGCAACTTGAGACCATTACTCCTCGTTCTGTCATCTGCTACCATTGAGAACAGTCTAGAGCCATCCTCTTTGAAACCCCCTTTCAGGTAGTTGAAAGCAGCTATCAAATCCCCCCTCATTCTTCTCTTCTGCAGACTAAACAATCCCAGCTCCCTCAGCCTCTCCTCATAAGTCATGTGCTCTAGACCCCTAATCATTTTCGTTGCCCTTCGTTGTACTCTTTCCAATTTATCCACATCCTTCCTGTAGTGTGGGGCCCAAAACTGGACACAGTACTCCAGATGAGGCCTCACCAGTGTCGAATAGAGGGGAACGATCACGTCCCTCGATCTGCTCGCTATGCCCCTACTTATACAACCCAAAATGCCATTGGCCTTCTTGGCAACAAGGGCACACTGCTGACTCATATCCAGCTTCTCGTCCACTGTCACCCCTAGGTCCTTTTCCGCAGAACTGCTGCCGAGCCATTCGGTCCCTAGTCTGTAGCGGTGCATTGGATTCTTCCATCCTAAGTGCAGGACCCTGCATTTATCCTTATTGAACCTCATTAGATTTCTTTTGGCCCAATCTTTTGGCCCAATATATAGCATATACTCATAATTACATACAATTATTTCTAACAGATATGGTAATTTTGTGTGCATAAATTTAATCTTTTTAATTTATTTTTAGAGAACAGTAATGATTATAAAGAATAAAATCCCTCAGATTTCAGTAAAATGCATGTCCCCTGTTAGGGAAGTTCTAAATTAATCTGACTGAACTCAATAGCGAATTATGAGTTCCCCTGTTAGGCTACCCAGTGTTTGCGATTTCACTTGAGATACCTTTTGGTCTATGGTAATGTCATTTATTTATATATAAAGTAAAAGTGCTTTTTTTAGGTTCTAGTCTCTGTTGACTCATTTTGAAAAATACGATTAATATAAATCTAGCAGTATCATTTCAGTCACATACTGAGGTAGAGATCACAAGCCTTACAATTTCTCTTACTGATTGTATTTATGCCTCTGCTTCCCCTTAACAAACCAAGGCTCAGCCATCAACTAAGTCCCCAAAAGCCTGAGCAACTATGTTCCTTGTAGATCTGCAAAAGACAACGGCAACTCTAAAGCCATTGCGGTGTATAGAGTTAACAGGACCTTGAGCAATCTGTAGCATGCACATCATTGCCATGATACAATGTCAGAGATCTATGATTTTTTTTCTGAAAAAAACAAACACAAAAAACCCTATGAACAAACAACTAATATTTCTCTGAAAAAAGAAGTTATTACTGTTATTTGTTTTAAACATTTTCTAAATGAGGTAGTTAACATTAAAGTTGTGAAAGTCATTGCCAAACCTGGGGTTGGGAACCATTTTTCAGATTCAGGATTACCAACCCACTTCCCTTCCTCCTGCCCCCACAAAAATCAATTCACAAATTCTGTAGTTCATGTTTCCAGCTTGTGTGTATTATGGAAGCAGTCAAATGATTTTGCAAAAGAGACCCACAGGAAATTTTGCATTTAGTGTGGAGAAAATTTTAATGGCCAATACTCATGCACAATATTCCCCCTGAAAATGAGGGCAATTTCTCTTACTTTATAATGGAAATGCAGACAAATTTAACAGAATGCTCTTGGAATTAATTTCAGGCACATAAAAGTTTGAACATGTTGGCCTTTGTATAGTGTGTAGTATTCACACCTTCAACAGGACTAGGCCTCGTAGTAAGCACTTAGAAAACAGTTTTTCCAAGACTGGTCCCATCAACGTTCTGCGTAAGAGATGCAAGAGAAATGGGATGCCTACATTGGAAAGAATTTTGAGTAGCAAGCAAGCTACTAGAATTTCTTCAACAAACTGCAGCGAACTATGCTTACTCAGTGACCTTGACATTCATGGGGGCTGATGCACCATTGCTTTGCCCCTTGTGTAATCATTTACACCTGTGCTAAGTTAGTGTGAAATGCTACCATTCAACACCCACTGAGCACAAGTGCAGATGATTACACAAGGGGCAAAGCAGTGGTAAATGAGACCTCTAGTTCTTCCAAATCAGAGTGACTCATGGGCACAAGCTAGCTCCGAATTCAATTTAGGTTATAACCTCCTCAGAATGGGGATCTTGTCCTTATTCTCCATATAGTACCAAGTACTCCAAAAGAATTATATATACACAAATTTAAATAGTAAAATAATTAAAAGTGAATCAATACTATTAATCATATTCCCAAAACACTCCTGTGAGGTGGACAACTTGAACTCAGGTATCTTATTTTATATAAAGTAGAACAACATGGAGGTTGAATGGAAAAGTTGGCCTTTTATTGCAAATTATGGACAAAGTGCGTCCTCTTTAACACTGTTCTATGCAGTGGTGTTGTAGCCACATTGGTCCCAGAATATTAGAGACAAGGTGCGTTAGGCAACATCTTTTATTGGACCAACTTCTATTAGTGAGAGAGAGAGAAGCTTGAGACACAAACTTGAAAGCTTGCCTCACCAATGGAAGTTGATTCAATAAAAATTACCTCACCCACCTCGCTTCTCTTTTTCAGACATTCCAGGTTTGATTTCCAGTCTGCAAGGTGGAAGATTACCTTTTGAAGTGGAAGAGAGGCAAGTTTGGAGAATAAAATGATCTGGTGAGCAAGTTAAGAGGTTTTCCCTCCCTTTTCCAGGCTACGATCATCTTGATCAGACACTCACTCTAAACCGGTTCAAAAGTGTCTGAGAGATTGCACTGCAAACCATGTGGTAAATCAAAAGTGCAAATTGCTCCTGTCCATTGACTCTGAGAAACTCCATGGGATGGCACAGCAGGTATGATCAGCGAGCTATTTAGCCAATCAAGTGGAAACACTGTAAATTCAACAAAAACATCCTCAGAAAGGAATGACTTCTGATTCTCTTGTATCCATTTTTGCGACTGCGTCACTTTCAGTGGGCTAAATATCGATTTTCACTTTCCCAACTGATGCTCCACAATTTCTAGTGGGTTTTATGATGTGGATTAGATGGTTGAAAAATTATCAGGATGGCAGAAACAAGAGCATTACCTCATGTTAAAAGAATGAATTAAAAAACATTTAAAATAAAACAAAAGTCTATACCCATGTAACAAATACTTACATTTTATAAAAAGATAAAAAACAAAATATTTTTAAAATATAATTTATTTTTCACTGCTTAATATTTTTACTTATATTTGAATTTCTCTCAATTTGGACCACAAAAGTAGACTACTAGTAGTCAGTTTCAGTTTTGTCTGGAGTCATTTTCTAATCAATTTCAGTTTCACAGTCTCCTGCCTGGATTGCAAATACTGTTCATTTGTTTTTATTAAAAACCAAAAATCTATTTCTATTGGAATTAAAAATCACAATTAATTGTGATATTTCTAGTGATCTCAGGGTTAGGAAAGCATGATCAGTGTACCTATAATATTGCCAGGAAAAAAACATGTTCCACCTATTTAAAATAGTAATGCCTAATAATGCCTAATTTAGAAAATACAAGTAGTTAAAGCAGTAATGCTCAATAAATTACCAGTGATAGTGCACATCTAACATTGTGGATAGATAGGTTAGATTCAATTCCCAGCCATCACAAGCTAATACCTCTGTATTGCAACTAAGGAGCTGCAATCATTTCATGTGTTCATGTACATAGCTGTCTCTGAAACATTTATAGCCAGACTATATAAAATAACTTTGTACCAAAATTTAAAACGTAAGTGATTTACCATATATTTTTCATAACACTATGGTTTTGATCCTGGAATTCACTATGTGCAGGTGTGCCACTCGGCATATGCAGAGCCCCACAGAAGTCTTTAGGGCTCCACCCGGGCACAGGGGTTTGTCCATTTGCAGGGATCTAGTCATAAATTCACTATGTTAACCACCACCTTATTGCTACTGTTTTTGCATAAATTATTTACAACATTTTATTTTAGCTTATTGCTCACCATTACAGAACTCACAGAGGAACACCTCCAGGGAGCATGACATTCATGAGTCCCTCCACCCCATTTAAGTCCTGCTTTAGCAGCTGCACAAATGAACTTCTATATCACATGTGCTTTCCTTCAAGAAGGGGTGTCACATCAGCTGCCTGCTGTTATTTGCTGTATTTGGAGCCTAGGCTACAAATACAAACTACTAAAACCACATAGGTATCAAATTGTGTCTACAGAGAAGCTAAGGGGAATATCCAATCACATTAATCTCACTTGATTTAAAAGAGAACATTTTTCCATCTTGTATACTGGCCCAAGAAGTATAAATACAGGTGAAGCAAATTCAATTTTTTTAATCAAGCAATGATGCATGGAATTTTTATTTAGACACTTAAACAGTTCCATTTGAAGCCAGGTGGTATGTAGAATGTAATATGTTTAATAGGAAGAGTCTCTGCTTGCCTGAATTGCAATCTTTTGTGTTAATAGTTCAATCAATCACCAAACAAGAGACGTTCTTGTCTGATATCTCAGCCCGTTCTTTATTTATTTACCTAAATATTAAATCTTTTCTGCTGCAGTTGCTGTTCCTTATACGAGACTTAGGCATTAAGGGTACTGTTGCCTAGGGTTCAATGCCTCAGTCCTCACTCAGACACAACCATCTCTCAGCCTGGTTCTAGATGTTGATTCTCTATCTGCCACGATAACAGTTAAGTAAGAGAGGGAGTCGTCTCCCCAAGACCTGCATGTGGAGAGAGTAATCTATACCCTGATTTTTCCCATCCCATGCATATGACACTGCTTCTATAGCACCTTTCTCCTGTGTTTGAGAAACCCATCCTCTCCTCTCAGAAGGGTCCAGCAGCAACTGCCATGTTATCATAGCTTCAGTGGAGCCAGGACGCTGGGAAGACAGGCGGAGCAGGGTCCCTAGATCTGGTGCAGAAGCCCCGCTCCTTGGATCAATGTGGACTTTAGAGGACCCACAAGTTCTGCTGCCAAGAAACGTCCCCTCCCCCGCCCGGTTTGCTGCTTAATTGCTAGCACTGGAGAATGAAAACACTGACTACCCAACAGGCATACTACAGCCTCACAAAGCCCTTCCAATGGGTCAGTCAGTATGCAGGCACACACAGGCACACCCACCCACCCCTTTCAGGAGTTCCTGCCTGTGTTTTTGCAGGGTTTATAATCAATCAAGAGAATTCTTTCCAAATTGAAACCCAACACCAACATCAACATTTTAATGATGTACTTGTTTTTCTTGCCATTTAATTAGACATCCTGCTGCTATTTCTAAAACATATTTAGAACAGAAAAATAGCCCAAGTCCGCCTGATTTCTGAGCTCCCGAGGCTATGCCAGAGGCTCATTTGAAACAGGCACATTTATTTTAGTTTTTTGCTTTTTTCTTGTAAAATTAAAATTGATTTCCTGAAGGATCAGGTTTGCTAGGAGGAAGGGAGCATTCAGTATAATCAGCAATCAGCATGGTAATGAGCCTGTTTTTTTAGCATTAATTACATTACCACACCTATATTTTGTTAAGTCATTCTTACCAAATCCTACTTGAAGAAACCAATAATGCACATCAGCAGGCATTGTGAAAGAACGCCTTTAAATACTGCTTTTTAGAGGCAGCATATACCTCTGGAAATTATGTTGGAGATAGTGGATAAAATCCTGGAGCCACTGATGTCAATGGGAACACCCAGCCTCTCCAGTATGAAGGATGAAACACAAGTAAGTTGTATGCATGTGTAAGCAGTGGAGATAGATATAAGGCTCGGATTCGACTGAGAACCACTCAGGGCAGGCCTCTGAACTCCCACAGAACCCCACTTAATTCAAGGAGGCTCCAGGCTGATGTAGGGGTCTACCTGCATAGTTCTTGATGCAGGATTAGGAATATTGTGCATAGTTTTGAGGTGGCCCAGTCTTGAATATAGAGTTACATGTGCTTGTATAAATTATATTTAAACTGCTTTGAGGGAACACATCTTGAATGGTTTTAAAATTCATGCATGTACCCAAAAAATAATGGTTTCCTCCTCACGGAAATTTAAATTTACTGGGACATTTCACACATTCATAGTCACTGGAAGTTGAGTGTAATCACAACTCTGCACATGTGCAATACTGTCATCATCATCCAACCACATTCATCCACTTTAGGACAAAGAGCTTCCTCTCCTTTTCTCTCCTGGGCGTGTATGCATGTGTGTTCGGGGGAGGAGGAGGGAGTGAAAAATCATCCCATCCACTTCCTTTTAAAGATATCTGCCAAGAGCTGAATCCCTTGCATATTTCAACAATGTATGTAGATGTTCCAAAAACATGCTCTGCTTCATCAGAGTGGCATTCCACTGAATGCATCCGATGAAGTGAGCTGTAGCTCACGAAAGCTTATGCTCAAATAAATTTGTTAGTCTCTAATGTGCCACAAGTCCTCCTTTTCTTTTTGCAAATACAGACTAACATGGCCGCTACTCTGAAACTCCAAGAGCTAGCAACAACCTATCAAACTTGAGGAAAGTAAGTGGACTTGAAAAGTTCTAGAGTTCAAATGTAATGCCAAGAGCGAGGTGCTAAATAATGAAAAAAGAAATCCTGTACAAGGCTCCTCACAAGGGGATGCGCCAGAAAGAACTTACGCCAGCGCTGATGGCTGAAACCACACGACTGGCAGAATAATTTCTACAGGGTGTCAGAAAAAGCATTACTACTAAGTGGCGCTGCTCCAAATGAAATCTGTATGGGTCAGCTGCAGGTTAAGCTAACACAACAATAAAAAATTAAAATCGAACAATCACAAAGCCCCCAGGGCACTCAGGAGAAAGTGTGATGGGGGGTTAATTTCTCATGTGGACAAGAGGATCAGTGCCAGCCCCTCCCCACAGCTGGCCTTTTAAATCATGAAGTAAATTGTATCCAAATGAAAGTGAAACACAGCCCCTCGGAGGGTTCTACCACACTGGCTGCCCTCATAATTGTCAGAGATCTTGGATTACACGAGTGAGAGAGGTCTTCTCTTTCTGAAGCACTGTTCACAGAAACACCCTAAAGTTCAATACCTATCTGAATAATGTGAACCTCTGACAAGCTCCCACCACTGTGCATTGCTTTCTCAATACCACTCGACCACATACATATGGGCCCCTCCTTGCATACCCTCCCCAACGAGCCAGAGTTCCATTTATCTGATTTAAGTGACATGGGGAGGGAAGGTCTGCTCTTCCATTTATGCAGGTTTCCTCTTCAAAGGGCCATTGTTCAGCCCACACCTCTGCCCCTTCCAGCACCATGGCATCCAGCAGCCAACCAAGTAAGCCTTCCTCACAGAAGCTCTCGTTATTCCTACTATTTTCATATTTAAAAGGACTTTGGAGGCTTTGGCACAATTTATATCCTAGAATATATCTCTGTGTTGAACATTTCTGAGCAAGTGATATCCCTGCAGAAGGACACCCAGCTAGGTAAGTGAATCACTGTGAGGAGAAGACCTGGTCAAAAAGAGGGGACTGGGGTGCGCAGCAGGCTACCCCTCTAAAGAGAGGACATAAGGAAGCAGGCTGCAGTGCCACAGATGGCCTGTCACTGTAGCAAAGAAATAGCAGCTGTGGGGAGAGTGGAATGGACATTAACTTGAACAGTTCTGAATTTTCCAGAAGTTCTAGTTCAAGTTTTGGTCAAAGAGTCAATTGTGTGCTTAATTCATCCAAACATCTCCACTCATATTGAGTGGTCCCTCTCAAGAAAATTTCCTATTTCATTTGAAGGCACCCAGACTAACTATAGGGAATGTTCTAGAATTAGATAGTCCAGGTGTACACTGGTCTTGCCATAAGTAGGTTGGCGTCTTTCTTTTCTGGAGATTATAAAGTGAATATAAATTTGTTCTGAAATGAACTATAAAAGGCATCTCCACCCCAGACAGCAGTTTGTTTGTTTTTCTTTATACATTTTAAGTTTGGGCTATTAATGAATTGCAGGAGTACAAGAGCACACAGTAGGAGAAAGGGATACATTTAGATTGATTTTGGGGCTCCTAACCCCAATCTCCCCCACCAGCGAAAAAAAACCAAAAACCTGGCAAGGATTTAGTGTAGTTTAGCCTATTTGGAAATGTCACAAATTATTATTTTGGAAGAATTGTTGACAGAGTTGTTTTACAATATATGTATATGTTTAGTGAAAATAAGCTATTAAAGTCAAGAGATCATCATCAGTTTGGCGTAGGCAAAAACATTTAGATTCTGAACAGATTTTACAGAGGCATTTAAAAAAATTGATTAAACCAGGAATAATTTATTCTTCAACCAACATTAAATATACTTTATGGGATTTTATTTTTTTAAATTTCATAATTAACATGTATCTGTGATTTTATAATTTTTTTTGCCATTTTCAGGGGTAATCCAACATTGGGAATGCAAACACAATAGTATTTTGTTAATGAAAGAGAAGCAGAAAGCATAACAGACTAGGGACAACATTGAAACTGAACAGTCTGGGGTCTGATGCTGCTCGGATTTAAATCAATGTCACAGACTTCAGTGGGAAGAGGAAAAGGTCACGCATTTTGTTCTCCTTTTGGAGTGAAATGCAAGACTACACTAACAGCATCAGCAGTGATTTTTAACATTCTTTCTGTTTTCATAGTCTAAGTTATAGTAATAAGAATAAGAAATACATTTTAATTCTGATTCATTTCTTGCCCTTTAAAAAATTAACCTCTTGAATTTTCAAGGCTTTTACCTACATTTCATATATATTAATGCTACACAAAGTTGGTTTTTCAGTGGCATAACGATTCAACAAGAGGATAAACACTACAATTCTGGGGTAACTTAATGATTTCCAGAACTAGATGATCATTTATTATATGTTGGAATCCCACCTCTGCTGCTTTCATCTTGGTGACATGAAGCAATAGAATGTGTCACTTTTTGCTCATCATTAGGTATGCTCGGACAAAGCTCAGACAGCATTTTGTTGGTTAACAAAAATAAAAATCCATTTGGCATAAAGATATTTTCCAGAGTGATAGTGAAAGCAGTTTTGGTTCTAGAAATATGGGCTAAATCCACTTTGCGCAGGTAAGTGTACACAGTCCTTTTGATTTCAATATTTAGATTTTAAAAAAAATTAAAATACACAAGATTTTAAAACTGCCTCCAGCATAACTCTTTTCCTAAGCAGCTGTGCTAATTAACTTTGTACATAGTGATGGACTCTCCATTTAAAAAACCAGGAGATTAAATATATGTATTAAATGTATGTGATGAATGAATGCCTCAGAGAAGCTGTTGCAATCTATCATGTCCATGTGGATGAACTTGGGATTCTTTTCTTTTTATTTTACCATCAAATAAAACACAAATTAATGCACACAAGAAGAGTGTTATTTAAACTGTAATGCTAAGCAGCACAAGCAAGGAAATTAAAGATTGCTCTGCAAGCATCTGTTTTTATGCAAGATAATTTAGGGGTTACTGCTGTTAGGTTTCAGTTCTCGTTATTGTAACAATTACACTCATTAGTGCAATTATTATTATGAGACATGACAATAGAAAACTGGTCTCCATCTGATTAAACAGAATAAATACAACAGTAATTAAGAATAGAAGGTATGATCTATTATTTTTTGAGTCTACAGAATATTGCCATCATTTATCAGATTATACTTTTTAAACAAATCAAATTTTTAAACATCAGCACTAATCTAAGGTATTTAAGAAAACATTTTCTAATAAGATCCTTAAAAAAAAAAGTAAATATACTTGTGGCTGAAAAGTATCCAAATCAAGTGCATAACATAGAAGTGTCTCCACACTGCTGACATGCAGTTTTCCAGATCCTCATCCAAGACACACTAGCCTGTCAACATAACTCTCAGATGTCATTTATTACCATGACACCTCTCATTTAAGATCAAGTTTTCTCCCCCTGCAATTTCCTTTTCTATAATTTGTTAATGTCACACAATTTTCACTCACACGCCAGATCTTTAAACTTTTCTTCTCTAACATTTGGGTGTGGACGCCTACTACAAATGATCATGCTGGCAAACCTCTTCCTAAAGGCAATGGGAGTTTTGATTGGGTAAACCCTAGAGGAGTATGCTCCTAATGTCCTAAAGTCAATGTCCATTCTCTGGGTCCTTGAAAGCATTTGAAATACTGTATGTTGAGTGAGATTATCGTGCTCTATCATACTTTTTTGTCCTTTGAGAAGTGTGGCACAAAAAAAGCTACGAGTTCTTTTCTTTTCTTTTTAAATACCCAAATTATTTTAAAAACCAGAATGGGCAGAATATTAATCACATCAGGCCTCAAACATGGTTGTAAACTCAAATGGAAGAAGTTGATCTCCAGAAAACACAAAATACAGTCATAGCTCAATTTTCCTCCTATTTTATTTGTTTTAATAGGCAACAGAACATTCCCTTTTCCTTACATGCCTGGACAAATCCTTGCAGACCCCTTCAATTGAAAGAAACATTCAAATGGAATGGTGTGGATGCTAATTTATACTGTGCAAATAGTCCTTGAAAGAAAAAAAAAAGGAATGTTATTTTAAAAAATAGCCTGGGACTGAAAGCATTAAGTAGCCTCCAACTGGCAATTTAATACTGATGCTTTATCTTATGAAGAGAAGGGGAAAAAAAGTACACATTTTTAGGAAGGGGGAAAATGTTTAGGACATCTTAATTAACCCATTCATGTTTAAAGTCATGGTGAAGGAATGTAAAAGTCTTCCATCTGCATTTCTCGCTAACCACCCCCCCTTTTTTTAAAAAAAAAATGGAACATTTTTATAGATGTTCTACACAGTATATTTCCAAAGTATTTAATGTGACTTTTGCTGCTGTGGAGCGAAATAGGAGGCTTCTCTTAGGAACTGTAAAAACTTCAGATTTCTAATGTCAAACAAAATAGCAAACAAATAGCAAAAAGTTGCCTGCAACTTTTTGTTGCTGTCGTTTCACAGCCTGAATACTATACAAATCTTAAGGGAACGTACATAGAGTATGGCCATAAAATGAATGGTTCATTTTATCCTGTGCAGCATCATTTCACAGGACACTATTAATCCAGAGTACCGCCTCTTCTGAACAGCATGATGCAAATATAAATTCACCTTTCAATCACTTCTATGGGTTAATGACATTGAGTAATAGCACATTAGCAAAGCCACTCCAGACACCAGTCAGGCATGCCAAACAGATAATCTGACAATCGTTTCAGATTCATTTTCCATGAACAGAAACACTGTTAGGGCTTTATTAACTAGCAAATCTGCATTCAGTGCACTGCAGAGCACAGAGACTTCATTAAAAGTAGAATCTCTCTCATTAAATATAATATATATGGATATTTGGCCTGTTCTGTTGCTGTAAAATTAAAGAAATATATATATATGCTCATGTTCAGTAATGTTGTAGTTTATTTGTACTAATTGCTTCATATACCTAGCGCAGGGCTGCAATAAAGACGTTGGTTTATAACTAAAGGCTGTTTTCATTCAGTGTAATGTTACAGCAGCTCAAATAACTCAGGTTAGTCCTTCAAGTTCCCACCTCACAATCTGCCCTCTGACCTCATTCCACTTCCTTGGGGTTCCCTTAAATATTTCCCTGGTGAAACTGGCGTGCTGCCTTCTGGTCTTCGTGTCACTTGTTACATCTTTCCTTTTACAGAGGGTATCTGAGCACGTGAAACGTCAGCGTTACAGGAGCTGATTGCTTACTGCGACCAGAAATCATTAGCACAGGACTAGCTGTTGAATCACAGCTTTTTATCACCCACACATTGATAATTGGTGGATGAATACAGAGAAGAATAAAGATTCCAAAAACACATTCTTTCAACGTTTTAAATCATAAATTTGCTTCAACTCTCTTCATTCCCTTTAAGTATTTGATTTCCCCAAAATACTCTAATAAATAGTTTTACCTGCAGGAATTTCACAAGACTATTGCAAAAGGTATATAGAAAGCAAATTTCAAATTTATAATTGAGAGTATCTTCACTGCAAACTCAATTCTGAGAGCTATTCTGATCCAATCAGGGGACAGAAACAATACCATGTGATCTGTGTGTCAAATCAAAATATTCACATTTTGAACAGCTGGAATTTGGAGGGATGCCTATTTTCATTTCCTTATATCACTGGCTCAATCCAGACTTCCTTTCCCCATGCTCAATGGATTTGGTTCTTTGGCTCGAAGTCCAGTAGTATTGTTTTGCACTCATTTAATAAATAAAATTAGAACAATTGATAGTTTGAGGGATTTGTCCCTTGCTCGTCCATTTTGTTGTAAAAGGCTATTCATTGCTGGGATGACTATCTTGATTCTTTGTCTGATCAACTTTTATGATTGTCTTTTATTCCCCCCCCCCCCCCCACCACCACTTTCCCCTGGAAGATACATTATGGCTGCCCATCATGATCAGCTAGGGATGATTTCCTTTTACTTTGCATGCATCCAGGGATAATGCCTTGTGCTAGAGTTCCCATTTTTCACAGATTTTCTTGAAACTTTCTGAGGTGTACTGGGGTCTACCGTCTGATCATAACCTATCTGCTATGTCACATCTACCAGAATATGCATGACAAAATTTATTAATACTAGTTCTATCTAGATGCCCTTGAGGTAATCCACTTGCAAGAAATTAGAGAGGTAGTCTCTTGTGATCAGGTTGTTCATCTCATTAAACATGAAGATATTAATTTCTTGGGGCTGTAGTTCCTTCTTTTTTGGTCAGCCACTGTACTCCCAGCATGTCTCATACTGTTCCCTATATGCTCTCACCTAAGTGTTTGCGTCAAGATAGCAGATGTGTCAAGATAGTAGATGTATCCTCTGGTACATCTCACGCATGCCTCTGGTTCCGGGGTGTGTGAAAGTACTTGGTTTATGATATCTGATTTTAAATCTTCAGAGATTGGTCACATTTTAATGGGAACCTACCTTGTACATGCAATTTCTTTCTCAGGGCTAGATTGCAAACTTACATTCAGCCCCGAGAAAGGGGTAGTGCATAGCTGCACCATCCCAGGAACAGACCAAACAATGTATTATGACTAGGAAAAACAATCACTTGGTTCCCTCCCATTCCAAGTGGAGGACTTACTTCCTCCTCTATCCACCCTTATTCTGGAAATGGGAAGTGGCTCTGGAAATGGGAAATGGTAAGTGGCTCCAACATTTTGTGTGGAGCCACTTACTCCCCCTCCCTCCAGACACCTGGACAGCTGCTCTGGTCAATGAGCGTGTGGATGTGCATGGTGCAGAGCAGAACCAGGATTCCTCCCAATCCTTCCTCCCCCACTTGCTCACAGCTAATCACATGAGTAGTCCTGCTCCCTCCACCATAGCTGAGCAGTGCTGAACTGGGGAGTAAAAGGGGGGCCTTACTCCACATTATACCTCTGCATGGACGACTAACAGCTGTGACAGTCTAAGGGTATGTGTACACTGCAATCCAAAAAGTGCGACTGCAGCTCAGTAGACATACCTGCAGTAGCATAGCTAAAAATCGCAGCATAGATGTGGTGGCATGGACTTCAGAGCAGGCTAGCAGAGTGAATAGATCCCCAGAGTGCTTGTACAGCCCACACAGAAACCTGCACTACCACATCTACACTGCTATTTTTAGATATGGTACCATGGGTGCGTCTGCCCAAGTTGGAATCACACCTTGGATTACAATATGGACATACTTGAGGTCTCAGCAGTAGAGTGTGGCCTACCCGCATATATGTCTGGTCAATCCTAGAATATGATCTACTACATTTCATAATACACCACATCTCATCCACTGTTTTTTGGAATCTTTTGGAGCCTTACATGGAGATAGGAAAGTATTGTAATACTATAATGACTTGATTTCCTGTTCCACTGAGCCCTTTGTGCTTTAGGTATGGCCTGTTCGTTGTATTGGCCGCCTGTTGTAATTTTCCTAGGCAGTAGTACATTCTCACATTGTTCTGATGGAATCTCAGTATCCTGTTTCTAGACTTATGGCAACTCCTTTATCATGTCCTAGGGTGATGGCATCTGGGGCACACAGAATCACAGTGAAGTGATAAGTCTTGTATAAAATTAGAAAAAGACCTTCATCTTCCACAGAAACTATTAGACGTCATTTGGTGGCCTGAGGGCTTTGTAGGTGTTTTTTAATTTATTATCATGTCAGTGGCTGTCTAGTGTACAGGATCACAGAACTGATCAGCTGTAGTTTGAACTCAGTTTAATGCTTTGCTTCTGGTACTTATTTAAGAGCAGTCATGGTTTCATATCATGGACCATCCTGAATTGCCTCTTCCCTGGCATATCCTTCCTGCTCAATAAGGACATCATCTGTTGTTATATTATTTTTCTACCCCCAGATTCAATGATTAAATGCTGAGTGATTAAATTCCATAATTTTATTTTATTATTTTGTATTTTTCATTTTGAGCCTATTTGTCATGGACAAACATTGCAACCCAATTCAGGTTAATAAGTAGATTATGCACCTGAAAAAAAAGTGATAAAACCACCCCCATTCTGAACCAAGGTTCAAAACATTTCAGTTACCCTTTCCCCATCATTATTATTTCAGTTTTATGTGCCCCTTTTTCTTCCCACGTCCAGCTGGAAACAGAAACACCGAAATACAATGTGAGAGCCTGTTCTCGGCGTGTTTCCTGCCGAACAAAAAAATAGGAAGTACCAGAAATCTCACAGGGAACCCCATTCTCTGAAGATTTCCAGCCCAGTTTTGCAAACCCAAAGCACTGAGCTATTTCAGGTAATATTTTTAGGTGCTTATCCAAGTTGCTGACCCTCTTTGGGGGTTTCCCTGTCGCTAATTTTAATCCATGTGTGGTTACACATGCTCAGTAATCCATTAGTTCTTCCAGTTTTCCTCAACTCTTTCCTCCAGAAAACAGAGAGAGCCTTTTGGGCTCCATCCAGATTGCCACAGTAACAATTCCCATTCTGAGCTGGTGGATAGTTTCATTCTTTTTGTCCTCCTGCTCTAGCACTTATTTCTTTTAGAAACCTCTCGGGCTACGGTTTCACTGGGAAGCGTTAAATATCCTAGCTTTAACAGCACTGTGGGGTAGTTAGCAAAAATACTGCCCCAGTTCTGGGGTGACAAATACATCTGCAGTTAATGTGCCTTTTTTTTTTTTTTTTTAAAAAAGAAGTTCTGGTTAAGGCGGTGAGCTGGGACTTGAGAGAGTCAAGCTCCCAGTTCTCTCACAAAATTCCTGTGTGACTTTGAGCAGGCCACTTAATCTCTTTGTGTCTCAGGTTCCCCATCTATAAAATACGGGTAATAATACTTCCTTCCTCTCAGTCTTTGTCTGTGCCATCTGATGAGATCGTAAGCTCTTCAGAGAAGTATATGCGCAGTGCCTCGCACAATTAGGCCCTGATCTTAGCCAAGTCCTGTAGATGCTACTGTGTAATACAAATAATAAGGGATACAAATAATAACAGATTGAAGTTAGAAAGTTTCAGGACTTGGTTCAATTCTGAGTAATGAGATATAACCCAGCATTTTTCTACAGCATATTCAGAAAATGGTTCCTTAAACCTATGTATTCAGCTAGAACATTTCACATATTTTACAAGCGTAACAACCGAAACACACCCTCGCTTTTCCTTGAACTATATTCGTTGCGATTTTGCTTACATTAGAGTATGTGGAAAGCTTCAGTGTCCTCTTGTATTATAAGCCAGCCTCTCAGCAAAAAACAAACAGAAAAGGACCAAATGTGGGAAGAAATTCAGAAATGCCACTCACGGCCTTCAAATATATGGCTCTCCAAGGCCCTCCTCGTGCTATGCAGCTTTCACTTCTCCGTCAGGCCCACAATGCCTGCTTGTTTTGGAGGAGACTTTGCTTAGAAAATGTCTCATGGTCAGGATGATTTCATACCTCATTAGTGATGTCCTGACACAAGTAATGGAAATAAGTCTTGAGAGCCAGCAATTCTGCACATATGTAGAGGCTGTGTATCTATCATGTTCCTAAAAAAGGTGGAGGAGACTGGAGGGGAGGTAACAAGGCAGGTTGTAAAATGAAGGTAACTCTATAAAAAATGGTTCTAAAAGATTAAGAGAGGGAATCAGGACAGGCACCATTTATATTTTCAGGGTTCACTCAAAGCCTGAGTAACGTTTTCTGGTTGGTATTCATTTGGCCCAAAATAAAAGCACCTGTATTTGTGCTGTATGAGTTGGTACAAGTGGGTAGGTGTGATTCATCCACCCAGGTTCTTATATTGGTACTCATTACTGTAGTATCAGAGAAATGAGGAGTAGGGATATGTGTGGGCCTGAGAAAGAGAGTGTGAGAAGAGAGGGTGGCATGTGACTTGGTGGCAACCTTGGGGAAAACATACAATCCTCTCACACTAAGTTTTCTTTCACTTACAATCTATGGACCTCATATGGATACATGGCATCAGTGCACACACAACAGTTGTATACTATAATTACACATTGCCTTCCACTCCCCAGACTGTCTCCTGAGAAGCAAAGTTTCAAAGACAAACTTTTCTTTGGTGCCAGAGTGATCTGAATCTCAACTGACCCCTGTAATATTTGAGTAAAAAGGCTGACTGTGGCTCACTGTTGAAATCCTTACTGTTTTCTTTGAGATATGTTGTGGCTCATATATGAAACAGCTTGCCAACAATTTTCCATGCTGTATAACATAAAAGCATCCAAGAAGGCAGTGAAATGAAAAAATACAAAGGAAATGCCGTTCTTTTAGATTTTCCTCTGCCCATTGGTTGAGTGCCACTTAACCTTAGCTAAGGTTGCTTAATGCACAGTAATTAAGCTTCATAGGTGTTAGTTACTGCAAAATTTGGATGCAGCTGCCATGTCACCACATCAGAGTCATAGTTATAGAATTTTAAGGCCAGAAGGGACCACTAAAGCAGTGGTTTTCAAACTTTTTTTCTGGGGACCCAATTGAAGAAAATTGTTGATGCCTGTGAGGTAACAGAGCTGGGGATGATGGATTTGGGGTGTGGGAGAGGCTCAGGGCAGGGCAGAGGGCTTGGGTGTGGGCTGCAGGGTGGGGCCAGGAATGAGGGGTTCAGGGTGTGGGAGGGGGCTCTGGGCTGGGGCAGGGGGTTGGGGTGCAGGAGGAGGTCAGGGCTCTGGGCTCAGGGTACAGGCTCTGGGGTGGGGCCAGGGATGAGGCATTTGGAGTGCAGGAAGGGGTTCCAGGTTTGGGTGAGCTCAAGGCTGGGGCAGGGGATTGGGGCACGGACTTACCTCCAGCAGCTCCCAGTCAGTGGCACAGCCGGGGTGCACTGCGTACTGCGCTGTGCCCCAGAAGCAGCCAGCAGCAGGTCTGGCTCCTAGGCAGAGGTGTGCAAGTGGCTCCACACGACTCTCGCCCACAGGCACCCCCCCCAGTTCCCATTGGCCAGTTGCCAGCCAATGGGAGTGAGGAACCAGTGCTCGGGGCAGGGGCAGCGCATGGACCCCTGGGGCCTCCGTTTAGAAGTCGGACCACTGCTGGCCACTTCCGGGGCACAGCGCGGTGTCGGAAAAGGTAGGCACTAGCTTGCCTTAGCTGGGCAGCAGTGCCGATGGGACTTTTAACATCCCGGTCAGCGGTGCTGCCCAGAGCAAGGCAACCCAGTGCCTTACATGCTGCAACCCAGTAGTGGGTCATGACCCACGGATTGAAGAACACTGCACTAAAGCATCTAGTCTTACTCCTGTACATCATAGGCCACCATCACAGGCCACCGCGCACACACTAAACCCAACCGAAATGAGACCCAAGTATTACAACCCACAGAAGACCAGCCTATTACAAGCCACAGGAAGAGAATTGGAAGGACCAAGGTACGCCAGTGATTGAGTCCCCTGGAATGGCAGATAACTGATTAAATGAGATATACTCAGATATTCCTAGCAAGGGACCTTCACCCACATGCTGCAGAGGAAGGCAAAAAAATACCCAAGATCATTGCCAAGCTGACTTGAGGGAAAATTCCTTCCCAATCCCATGTATCAGTTTGACCCTGAGCTTCCCTCTGAAGCACCTGGCATTGGGCAGTCAGAAGACAGGATATCAGGCTAAATGGACCTTTGGTCTGACCGATTATGGCAGTTCTTATGTGAAGAAGATCCAGCCAGCCAAGCACCTGAGAGACAGAATGCTTGATGCAACCTTAGAGCCCTGGCCCACCCTGCCCAGTATCTCATCTCCAGCCATGGCCATCCCTGATGCTTCAGAAGAAGGCAATAAAAAAAACTTCCCACAGTACACTGGGGTGACCCCTGCTGGTGGCCAGCTTTAGTCTGAGCTTTAGGAACACACATCATCAACTGGAAGTGAGCCCCAGGGCTCGACCCGTGCCCCCATCATCACAAGCAACCCTGTCATATGATTGCACTGAAATTTGTCCAGCTCTCTCTTAAGTTGTTTGCGCCCACAACTCCTATTGGGATGGTCAAAAGCTACAGAAATCCTAAAGCTCAAGAAAATACAAAAACACTGAGATAATCCTATTTTAGTGGTGTCAGATGGCTGTTACTGATCATAAAATATTCAATACATAGCTTGTTCGCTCTTGCTCATAGAAACTATATACCTTGCTCAGAATGGCACTATGATTCTTAGGCAATATCTTCCCATTGATTTGGCAGAATCGTTTTAGACCAAGGACGGTATGAATGGTTTATTTACAGGCAACATGGAAACTGTTTTTGGAGAAAGTTGGCTCATATGTAGTCCCCATGCCAGGTATTCTGGGGTGTTTTTTAAAAATTTCCTTCTTTTGAAGCATCAGGTATGGGCATGGCTGGAGATGGGACACTGGAGGATGTCACATACTGGAGCATATGTGGTGCGACTGTGACATACCAGGGTACAATCCAGACTAATCAGTAGCTGTGTCACCCTTGCCCTGTAACCTGGGGTGTCCTTTACAATGCCTTTCTGCTGTAGCCTCAAACCTGGACTGCTCACAAACAGCTTCTAGCATATAAATCACTCCCAGTTATGTCTGTGTGTGCTGAAGCCAGTTAGCCACACCATGGCTTTTACCAGCCTGGGTTATGCTGCAGGGTGACCTCAACACACCCCCAGTCCCAGATCCTCCCCCAGAAACAAATGTCCTGCATTGCCCGGTCTTCTCCTGGACAGTACAAACATATTAATTCCTTTATTCCTTAAAGGGAACACCACACAAACGGTGTTACTCAGACACTTCAATTTGAACACACTGGATTAGATAAAACAATAAAACAACTTTTAACTAACTACAAAGAGATAGGTTTAAAGTGAGTACAAGTAATGAGTCATAAAAGTCAGAAACGGTTACAGGAAAAATAAAGATGAAACACTTACTGGTGCCTAACTTAACAAACTATATTAGATTCAAAGAAAAGTTCTCTTACCACATGCTTTCAGCAGTCTTACTGACCAAAATTATTAGATCAGGACTCCTTTCCCAGAGTCCAATGGCTGCTTCCTTCATCTTTTCAGGTATGTAGAATACGATGGGCAGGGGAAGGGGGGGGAGAGAGATGGGTGTCTGCCCCTTTGTTTTATAATCCTATCCCCTCTCTGTGAGCAAAGCAACAGACAGTGTGTGGAAGGGAACTCCGTGCTGTTTCTTTGCTAAGACGTAGATTTTTGCCCCTGCCCCCTTTCCTGCCAAAGAATGGCCATTTAGCGGGTTTTGGTACATCAGGCTTGTTTACACCTGCCTGAGTTATCAGTTTACCCTTTGTCTCTGAGGAACTGGTTTGGCCACTTCCAAGACTTATCTGGAAAGCATACCTTTAGTCATGATTTCATCGTATGTTTATAACTTCACATATAATGCTGCTACGTGCATTTTGTCATGATATTACCGATCAGTAAATTATGAGTTTTTAAATGATACCTCACAAGGCATACCTTGTACAAACATTATTACAATCATGTGTTGGGTGTGAACACTGAGGTATATTATGTCAGTGTCACCTAATGGTTAGAGCGAGAGCAGAACCAGATTCATGGTCAGGAGACAAGCCAGTGGTCAGAGCCAGGAATCAGGCAGTTTGGCTGAAGGACTGGTACAGGAAGCAGATCTGGGGCACCTGAAGGCATAGAATACTTTGAGCAGCCACTGGGCAGCTGTTGCTATGAGGCTTAAATAATAATCTGCTGGCTCTTCTGTCCAATCATGGATCACAATCATTTAGTGAGAGCTCATTGGGCCTTGCCAAGCTCACTGGGTTGCCAGGTAACCATCCCCAGAGCCAGCTGAGTTCCTGTCAGTTCCCCCCTGCTTGAGAGTTCCTCCTATGGGCTCTTGGCCCTGGCTTGTCAGGGCAACTTTGGTGAAATTTCTCTAGGAGGTCAGGAGTATGAACATTTACTTCTGGTTCCCAAGATCACTCTTCTGGCTCAGTCTATCAGACACTGGAGATTCCCCATGACCTTTTGGGAATCTAGGACCTGAAGGAATTCATATTCTTCCTGCCTTTGGACTATTACTGGGGGTGGAGGTGGGTTGACCCATGCAGGGAAGGGTTGTCAATGAACAGCTTGAAGAAGGAAACATGAAAGATGGGGTTAATTTTTAGGGATTCTGGGAGCTGAAGTTGAAGGTCATTAGATTTATTTGTTCAATGATTTAGGTATTTTGGTTGATCTTGGTGGAAGGGCCATCCATTCTCAAGTTCTGGATCTACAGCCAAACTTTATCCCCTATGGCAAGATTAGGCAGTGTGGCACCTTTGGTCAGCATAATGCTTTTAAGACTCTTTAGAGTCAAGTAAGTGATTTCTGAGGTCCTGGTATATTTGTTGACTGAGGAGGACCAAGTCCATGGCTGCCAGGACAGCAGAGCCTTCTGATAAGTCCAAAAGAAACTGGAGGTAAAAACCAAAAAATAGCTACAAATGGAATCTGTTGAGTCGAGGCATAGGCCAAATTGCTGTGTGTGCACTGAGCCAAACACAGCAGTGGAAGCCAATTATCCTGATGGAAGTTCAGAAAACAGCAGAGGTACTAACTGACTCTTTCCATTTGGCCCTATGTCTGTTGAGATGAGGGGCTTGGTGCCAAGAATGTAGAGAAATTCCTGCCAGAACTGAGAAATGAATTGGGTACCTTGATCCAAAATGATGCATGTCAGCATGCTGCGATCCAGGAAGACCTCTGCAGTTTCACAGGCAGACAGAATAGTATGGCAGGGAATAAAATGGCCCATCATTGTCAAGAGGTCTAGCACAGTCAGAATAGTTGAGGCTCTTTGATAGCATAGTAACACCACAATGAAGTCCATAGAGACAGTGGACTAAGGTCGTGAAAGTATGGGGAGGGGCTGAAGGAGGCCCACTGGCCTGGCTCATGATTTCTTCATGTGGGCGCAGAGGTCCCATGGCTTAAAATATTTAACATCCGTTCTCAGGGTTGACCACCAGAAGAACCTAGCGATCAGGTTCCAGTTTTTAAATTTGCCAAAATGCCGCATATTGGGTGAGTCATGGCATAGCCTTAGTAAGTGAAGCCAAGAACTGCCCTTGGGAATGGAGAGGCGATTCCCAAAACAGAGGTTGTCTTTTTGCAGGCAGAACCTGGAATCTGGGGAGATACCAATCATTCTGAGAGACTAGCATAGTGGGGTCACAGAGAGAGATCACCTGGGAGCAGAGAACAGGCAGCGGTCATCAGATGACCATCGATGGTCCTGCAGACAAAGTGTGAGGGTTTATGGATGGCAGTGAGAGCTTCCCGCTCCACCCCATGGTACTCGGCCTTGCAGGACAAGGTGTCCACCTTCCCGGTCTTACTGTCTGGATGATGCGTAACTGTAAATTCATATCGAGAGAGAAAAAGGGCCCAGAAAAATCCAACATCGATCAAATTTTGTTGGTGCGGTCCCCCTCAAGGAGGCGAAGCCATTCCTAAAGGTGGCCCTGATGGCCAGGAGCACCCATACATCATAATTTTTCTCTGCAGGAGTCACTTTCTGAGAGAAGGTGGCTCAGCGGTGGAGCAGCTGATGAGGATCTCTGAATTTCAAGAGGACCATGCCCCCTGTGAAGTCAAAGGCATCGGTCTTGACTATAAAGTCTTTTTTGGGGGGCTGGATGGTCAAATTGTGGGGGCTGAAGTGAATGACTTTTTCAAGCGGTCAACACTCTTCTTTTCCATAGAAATACGCCCTCCCAGCCGCAGCAAATCACCTGGTGAGCAATGTGTGGTGCTCCAGCCCCTGAGGGATCCAGAGTTGCAAACCATATGTTCGTCAGCAGTGCCTGGAATTCCTGTCAAATACTAGGAACATGCCAAAGGTATTCCACAAACAGAAGGCAGAAATTCCATTTCACTGCATTTAGGGTTGCCCCATCACGCATCAGACAACCCCCCTGGAGGTCATTACCTTTGGTGGTCACCAAGAGATCTTGTTGTTGGGGGTTATCCATGCTCTGCATTTGCAAGTTGTCCTTGGTGTCCTCTGGCTCATCACTCATGACCCTCTGAATCCACTGTTGATCACCGTCTATACTCTTCTTTTACCCACAGTGCACAAGCATGACTTTCCAGTCCCAACTAATGACTGGTCAAGTTCTGGGGTCACTGCAGCTCCCGAGCAATACAGAGTGGCAAACTGTAGGCTCATCAGCAGTGCCCAGAATTCCTATCAAATACCAGGAATGTACCAAGGTATTTGACAAACAGAAGATGGACGTTCTACCACCTCACTACAATTATGATTACCCCATCGACCTCCAGAGAATGGAGGTTCCTTCCAGATATATTTATGCCCTATTCGAACCACAGCTGAAGATCCTCAGGGTGTATCTTGAAGAAAATCTGCCCACTGACTTCCCCAGAGGGGAGCACCTATTTTCTTTGTAGATGTGGAAACTGTCACACACTGTGGTGTAAGTGGTGTGAACTAGTGGTCAGAACAGGAGTCATGCATAGTGGGCAGAGCACAACTGGAAGGTGGAACCAGAGCCATGACCAGGAGACAAACCAACGCTTGGAGCCAGGAGGTTTGGAGGAAGGTGGAGACTAGGACTGGAGTGGGAACGGGCATGGGTTGGAACAAGGACCAGGTACAGGAAGCAGGTCTCGAGCACCTGTGGGCATTGAACACATTGAGCAGTTTCTGTGCTTACTACAAGGCTTAAATTATGATCTAATGGCATTTCTGTCCAATCAGGAAGCACAGTCACTTAGTGAGAACTTATTCGGCCCAACCAAACTCATTAGGTTACTGGGCAACCATGCCTAGAGCCAGCTGAGTTTCTGATACACGAGGTGTGCCAGGGCTCTGAGGTGGCACTGAGTATTGTCGGTCTCTCAGGTCCTTGGCTGGCTGGTTCTGCTCACATGCTCAGGTCTAACTGATCACAATATGTGGGGTCAGGAAGGAATTTCCCCCCAGGTCAGACTAGTAGTGACCTTGGAGGGTGGGTGTGGGTCACTTGGCAGGATTATCTGGGTGTACCTCACAATCATTTTCCTGACGTTGCAGGGGCCTCAGGCATCGGTGCACCTCTGTTCCTTTCTCTGCCAGTGGCACATATTAGTGTAGTCTCTTGTAGGCTGTAATGCTTTTGACCAATATCAATTGCTGGGTTTAATGTGCAGATGCTGGGTGGTGCTGTTATCTTGTGATATACAGAAGGCCAGACTAGATGACCTAGTAGTTCCTTCTGGCCTTAAGCTTTATCAATCTATACAGGTTCACAAAAGCACAAAGATCTGATCAGGAATATTTTGTCTCTGAATAAAAGGGGTGAAAATAACACTGACTGACACAGGCACACACACTAACTTGATGCAAGTGCCATCAATTGAAAGCTATTTCTTCCCCAGGAGTACCACCTGTTAACTACTACTTCTCCCCTCCATTCACCCTATGCCCCCTTGCTTCTTAACACTATTACATGAGACAAAAAACAATATATTGACCATCTTTCACTTTCATTGTGTCAGAAAGACAATGATGATCAGTCAACAAAACCATTAACCAGTTTCTTAGAAACAGGCTCCTTTTCCCCTTCATAGACACAAGACATCATCATAAAAATGCAATTGTGGCATGAAGACATTGTTGTGCTAAGTATCGGCTCAAAAGGCCATGTCAGAACTACATTCACTCAACCCTCCACTGCTTCTCTGCTATCACATGCAGCAGCTGTAAGTGCCCCCTTGCCGTGCCTCAGACAAGACTAGTGTGCTTTCAGATGACAATGGACTCTACCAGAACACCAACAGGGAGCTGTAGCAGTTCCCACATGCCAACTGTTGCCAGCCCACTGCAGACAACAGTCCTTTGCTGCCTTTCTTTCATGATCTCCCACCGAGAGTAAATGCCCAGGCCTCTGTTTTGGTACACTAGGACATCCACTAGCAGGCAACTCCAGTTCCATTCAGACATAATAAGCCATTAGTCTTATAGCCAGCAAATAACTCACCCCAGCCCTTTTCTCTCTCGTTTGGCAGTTGACCTCCCGTCGAGCAAACTGAAAGGGGCATTAATGCTTTTTGTCAGACCACTTAGTTTAGCAGCGATCAAAATCAAATCAATGCTCCCTCCACTGTCTTCACCTTCTACTTTCCAAGTTTTTTTGTACCTCACCTCATCACCACTGTGGACTACTTTTGACTGTGATTTATCATTGGGTTCATAAGGCAGCTGCTCTATGGGAGCTATAAGCAAAAATAATAATTCTAAGGAGTTCACTTCTGGTGTGTTATTGCCAAATGCAACAGCTTTGTTACCCTGAAAACATAACTCACAATATAGCATTTCCAGAAAGGAGAGAGACTCTTAAGGCCTCAAAAAAATCCAACCTCTTTGCCTTTCCTTTGCAGGATTAGAAAAAGAGAGGAAAAGTAATTCTGCATCCAAGCATAGGCTTTCCCTTGCTCTATTGAGATCACACAGGCCTCACCTGAAGTAATGACTTAGGAAGCTATATGCTCCAAGAAAAGCACCAAAGGTTTTGCTCACCCCTTTCATGGTGGATCACCTGCTTTCCTTTCCATTCCCAACCTTTCAGCTCCAGTCCATCCTCAGCCACTGCACTTGTACTGTGGCGGGGAGCCCGTGTTGTGTTTACCATGCTGATATGTAGCCAGTCACTAGGGGCATTTGTTACAGCCTGAACCCAGAGAGGGGTTGCAAGAACACCCTCCATTATGTTGTCCTTAGAACAAGGATTGCTGGGCTTGAGGGTAAGGCTGCTCCCAGTCATGGGTGCTGTGCACCTAGGGCAAATGTCTTTCTGTACCAGAAAGATGAAAAGTGGAATGGTGGGTGCCAGCCTGCAATGCAGGGAGAAGAAGATTGGTTGCCTGTCTGCACTAGGGAGAAAGCATTCTGACCTGCAACTAGGTAAGCCACCTTTGCTTTGGCACCAGGGTCACTGCCCAGCTCAGAAAAATGAGAAATTTGAATGATGGTAAGATAAGCTCTCATGAGTTACCTTGTCCCTCCCCGACACCACACACATACCTTTTTGTCTCATCCATCAGTTGGGTCTTATTAACCAAGACTTTGGGGGCAGGGATGATCTTTCTACTACTTGGCATCTGGCACAGTTAGCCCTGATCGTTGAAAGAAGTTTACTATTAAATGTAGTAAATAACACCGTGATAGGGAATCTTGGATTCCCTTATCTTTCATGCCATCTACCCTAAGGCTCCAAACAGGGTATGTGGGTGAGGATAGGAGGTAGAGATGCTGATGGGAAGACTCTCCAATTTAAGGAAATAAACAACAACAGTAGTTGTGATGGAATCAGAACATCTAATGTGATTTGGAGCAGGAGGAAAAATACCAGAGGCCATAGCAGCTCATAGCATATGAATGCCAGTACAGATGTTACCTTGTAAACAGGGTTTATTGGCCATCTCCACGGGAGATGAATGATGTCAAGCTGTCTGGAGTGGCTCAGGATCATGAGTACTAACCTCAGGGCAGACTGTAACAAATCACGACACAAACCCCAAATTGGTTGTGAGTTCTATACTTAGATTTCACCAACCAAGTATCAAGTGTGAACTCCTCAAGCACTACAACATCCTTTACATGGAGTCACAGACAGTCCCCTTTGGTACTCTGATCCATCCCGCCACTCAGGCAAACCTGCCCTTTGTGATAGATGGTCCCTTACATCAAAAATCACAACCATATTCAGGTTACTCCCAGCGCAAAACCCCAGGTCAATTGCACACTAGATCCTACACGAAAGATAATGCTTGTAGCCAATCCTACATTAAACTATCTAAAGATCCATTGACTAAGAAAAAGAAATGAGACTTATTTACAAGGTTAAAGCAAGTAAATATACACACACACACGAGTTGCAGTCTTAGGTTCCAAAAGGCAGTAGAAGCTTCTATAATAAGCAAGCTCTATATGTCCTTTAGGGCTTGTCCAGGCTAAGCAGCTAGGGATCCGTTACTTATGCTTGGAAATCTTGACCACTCCAAATCCAAGCAGCATACAGAAGCAGTTCCTTCTTGTCAGGATTTTTATTCCCTTCCACCAGAGTTCAAGCTGATGGGAGGAGTCCACTTCCATGTCTCCTCTTCATGGGGGGAGGAGGGACCAATCAACAAAGTCTTTGTTCTTTGATGTTTCACAATGCCTCATTTGGTTTCAATGGGCCTTCTTGGTGGGCAGGACCTAACGCCTTCTGTAAGGAGTCAGCATTTTACGTTAATTAACATTCCTTTCCTGTTTGATGATTTACACAGTTATTGAGGTTTGCATTGTAAACCTCTGTATAACCTTATAATATGGGGATACAGACATTATAAATGAGAATAATACTGCAGCAATTTATAAACACTAAATCATACTTGTATAAATCTAATACCTTACAAAGCCTGAGACAAATCTTGAGGTTATTTCTGAGTCTCAATATCAGTGGGAATTTGCCCTGCTAAGGACTGAGTAAAATCTGAGTAAAAGTAGATGTCCCATAATTCTCCCCATGTCCATGTGTGGCAAGGAGACTCTGCTTGTACAAGGAGAGAAATCAAGGCTAGCTTCTCCCTACCCATAGAAGGCCCTCAGTGGGGCAAGTGGGATTCCTGCATGTTCTTCCCATCCTAGCCCACAACCCATAAATCCCACATGGAAAAGCACCCCAAGTTAATATAATGTGAAACTGCGTTAACTTACATGCTTTCTCTCCCAGGTTACAGAAACCCCATTTTAAGAGTAACCATAGCCCCTGTGGTCAGATGTTTGGCTGTGTGTGTGTGTTTGCCCTGTGTGCTGTCTCAGCTCTGCGCAGACAGTTGGCACAGCAGACCTTGAGCGAACTGCCCTATGACCACAAGATCCGTTAAGGACGAAGGCCCCAGTTCAGGTTTATTGTTGATGAAGCATGGTAATAGCACGTGGCAGACTCTACTAGGACACTAAGACATGTCTGCCCATGACAATAGCTGCAGCTCGGTCAGTGGCAGAACTTTCCACTGCCACCTTGGCTGGCCAAAAATACTCCCTTTAAAATACATCTTCATACCCTAATATAAACAAGTTATGAACTGTCATCCTGACCTTATCTTTTAGGAGGGGTCACTGTGTTCCTGTTATCTTTGGGGAATGTTCATGTACCATTCTTGATATCAGTATGTTCTGCTCTAAGTTCCCTGTAAGCTGCGCGGCCACGCAGCATCCCATTTAACACCACGAAGCAGCCTATTTAGCGCTGCGCAGGTGCTCAAGGAACCTGCTCGGGGACCTGACTGGGCAAGGGCACCCTTCCCCTGGCCACCATCTCACCCGGCCCCCAACCTGCCATGGTCAGGGTGCAGGGAACTCCTCCGCCATCCCCAACTATGCTGCGGCACAGTCGGGGCCAGCCCCAAGCACGGCTGCCCGGGCCCAGCCGCGGCCTAAGTGTCCTGGGCCCAGCCACGTTTGGGGTGGGGCAGTCTGGCCCCATGTGCGGCTGAAGCAGTGCGCCCTGGGCTGGCCCCAGGAGCCCAGCCCCAGCAGCCCACCCCGGCCCCAGGCACGGCCCAGCCCTAGGGCACCTGAACCTACTGGGGCAGCGCGGCTGGAGCAGCCCGGACCCAGCCGCAGCAGGGATGGCTCTCCCCAGGCCTGGACCTGCTGGTGCCAGAGGAGGAACACCTATCCTTCAGCCTCAGCCTCAGCCCCAGCCCCAGAGCTGCCATGGTGGGGAGAGGTGCTTCTTCCTGCCCCCCAGCCCAGGTACTGTTGCTACAGAGAGAGAGAGCTGGGAGCAGTCCTCTCTCCCTGCCATAGCCCATGAGCACCCTCCTTCACCCCAAACCCCTCATTCCCAGCCCCACCCCAGATCCTGCACCTCTAGCCCTCTTCCCCAGCCCTGGGCCCCTCATCCCTGGCCCCACCCCAGAGCTCTCACCCCCAGCTGGAGCCCTCACACTCCAATCCTCTGCCCCAGCCCTGAGCCCCCTCCCGCACTGTGAACCCCTCGGCCCCACCCCCATCACATGAATTTTGTTACATGCACCGATATGAAGGTAATGTCTCACATGTCACCTTCATACTGGTGCACATAACAAAATTGATTCTGCCCCTGGGTGGGAAAAATTAGAGGGAATGCTGGTTCTGGCTCCACTAACCAAAGGAAGGTTGAGGGGAGATACGATTGCTCTCTATAAATATATCAGAGGGATAACTATTGGAGAGGGAGCGGAATTATTTAAGCTCAGTACCAATGTGGACAGAAGAACAAATGGATACAAACTGGCCATCGGGAAATTTAGACTTGTAATTAGACGAAGGTTTCTAACTATCAGAGAAGTGAAGTTCTGGAATAGGCTTCCAAGGGAAGCAGTGGGGGCAAAAGACCTATCTGGCTTCAAGATTAAACTCGATAAGTTTATGGAGGAGATGGTATGATGGGATAACATGATTTTGGCAATTAATTGATCTTTAACTATTCATGGTAAATAGGCCCAAAGACCTGTGATGGGATGTTAGATGGGGTGGGATCTGAGTTACTACAGAGAATTCTTTCCTTTGTATCTGGCTGGTGAATCTTGCCCATATGCTCAGGGTTCAGCTGATTGCCATATTTGGAGTCGGGAAGGAATTTTCCTCCAGGGCAGATTGGAAGAGACACTGGGGGTTTTTCACCTTCCTCTGTAGCATGGGACACAGGTCACTTGCTGGAGGATTCTCTGCACCTTGAAGTCTTTACACCATGATTTGAGGACTTCAATAGCTCAGACATAGGTGAGAGGTTTATCACAGGAGTGGGTGGGTGAGTGAGATTCTGTGGCCTGCATTGTGCAGGAGGTCAGACTAGATGATCATAATAGTCCCTTCTGACCTTAATATCTATGAATCTATATCGCGATGTGTTTGCGTGAGTACTGTGTGCTTAGCACTTCTTAGCAATGTGTATTTCTGCAGTATCAGCCCTGTTTTTGCCAGATTCTGTAAGCATGTTCCACCTAGTACCAGCCTCTAATGCAAGGGCTTATTCCTCAGGCTCTCTTCTTCTATGGGGCTGTAGGAAATGCTGTCCGAGAAGTAGTGATGCTGTAAACTCCTCAAGATCCCGATAGATTTTAAGGGATAAAAGAGTTAACGGACTGACTTTCTTATTTCTTCCATATTATGTGGGAGGAATTTCCTCCTCCCTATGCAAGTATTCCCCTAAAAAGGAGAATGGGGTCTGGAGTAAACATCTCAGAATTTGGAACAACGTCCATTAAACTTGTGAAGGGGTTAAACAACATGGTTTTTGCAAATTGAGCAATGATGGAACGCTTCCTAGCTTTATTAATAGCACGGGAACTCTAAGTAAGGCCAGGTCTACACTACAGATGTATGTTGATATAAATATGTCACTCAGGGGAATACCGACCTAACCCCCCAGCTTAGACAATGCTATGTCAATGGGAGGGCTTCTCCTGTCAACACAGCTACCACTGCTCACATAGGTGGATAACTATGCCTGTCAGCGTAGAAGCATCTTCATTTAAGTGCTACAGTGGTGCAGCTGCATCCGTGCAGCGCTGATGCAGGGTTTTTAAGTATTGATCCAAGTCACATGAAAAGGACTGCAGCAGGTTTGACTTGCCTATTCAAGGTTCAGTGTTGACAGACAACTATGCAAAGAATATAAGCTTTTGTGAGCTACAGCTCACTTCATTGGATGCATGAAGTGAGCTGTAGCTCACAAAAGCTTATGCTCAAATAAATTTCTTAGTCTCCAAGGTACCACAAGTACTCCTTTTCTTTTTGCAGATACAGACTAACAAGGCTGCTACTCTGAAACCTGTCATTATGCAAAGAATGCATCAACCAGTAGACAAGATCATTCCTACTCTAAGCAGTTTCTCTGTGCTGATGTAACATTTCAAATGCATTCCAGGAGTCTTAAAATAGATGCAGTTTGGAATATTTAGCATTTGTAATTCTTCCCCTCTTCCATCAGTACAGACATTTTACTGTATAAAATTTATATTCCAATTTAAATTCAGTACTATATCTTATTAGTGAAATGTCTGTAATAGAAATTCCTATAAAAAAAAGTAGAAATTCATTAACTTACTGCCACTAACCCACATTAAAAATGACTAGATGTCTTCTGGGAACAGACAATTTTCAAGAGAGGAGAATTTTAAAATTCTCTTTTAAAAATTGTATATTTCACACACATGAGAGAAAGAGAGACTATATAATCAGGCTTCTCCGCATAGAAAATAAATAAACTATTTAATGAGGACCGTTCTATAGTCCTGTATTACTTAAATCACGGTGTTCCTGTATTAAAGAGGCTCATGAAAACTAAGACTGGACCAGGCAATTACAAACATAAGTATCATATCAATACATTTCTTAACATCATCAGTTACTTAATATACCACACTACATTCTACGAGTGCTATGGTTCTTCTAAGGAGCACCAGTGTAGCGAATGGAATTGCAGCAGATTCCAGAACTCAGAGAAAGGGCACATGAGGGCAAATGAGCTATACATAGATAGCCCTGTTTGCCTTTGATATCTATCGATCTCGGACAACAAGGTCAGTTGATACCATGTACACATTGCTAAGCATTATATTGTCCTTCGAACAATGAGCACTTAAACCACAGGATTATCAAATAATTCAAAACAGAAGATTTTACTTTCTGGATAATGAAAACCTGTGAAGGCTTGTTAGACCCAGTCCTGCTTCCATTTATGTCAAGGAGTGTTTTGTCATGGAGTTCTATGGGAACAGTATTGGCCCGAACCCATTAAATTCCTTCTTAATCACTGCGCACAAGGAGAGCACAGGATGAAGCAGAAACGATCTTTAGGGCAGCATTATCCAGTTTGAATAGTTTATAATACCCACATTCAAGAAACATTGTCAGGATAAAAATAAAGGGCTGAATCCTCAACTAAGGAAGTCAGTGGAGCTAGGCAGATTTAAACCAGTTGAGAACCTGGCCCACTATCTGCATTTTCAATGTCTTAAAAATTTAAGGGGGAAGAAAAACAGGTAAAGCTAAAAGAACTTTAAAAATTTGATTTGCTTTACATCATGTATACTGTTTTTTAATTATTCCCCCATTTATTAAACACGTACACACATACTTGATGTTAAAACTCAAGCTCCAGCCCTGGTCTATTCAGAAAAGCACATATGCCCCGATTCAGGAAAATAACCCTATTTAGGAAAGCATTTAAGCATGTGCTTAAAGTACTTAAGTTATTGGCATAAGTGCTCACCTGAATAGAAGCTTTAAGCATGTGCTAAGTCCCACTGACATACTTAAGTACTTTGCTGAATAGTCATGAGTTGAGCACATGCTTAAGTGCTTTGATTAAATGGGGCATTTAACTATTTCCCTCAGCTTGGGCAGTGAAACTAGACAGAGTGTGAAACTAACCAGTCATGCCCCATTAAGAACCAATTCTGCCATACTGCTTAGAGTGAATGTACTTAACTTGTATTTTAAAGATCCCTATTTGTTGTGCCCCTTCCCTTGGCGCCTTACCCCTTAGATTGTGAGCTTGTGGGGCAGAATTAGTTCCTTCTTGAAGGTCTGGAAATCTCATATAGCACATTGTGGGTGCTATCATGAACAAATTAATAACAATGCATTAGAATGATATTATGTTTGCGTTTCCAGTGCTGCAGAGTATTTCAATCCCTCACTTCCTCAAAAACAAACCTGCCTGCATTCTTTGCAAATTATATCTCCCCTCTTGTATTATTTCACACAAAACCAAAATGTTGATCATGTATCTTTAAACCACTTAAAGTCCAGTTAACTGCAAGACATGTTTTTGATAAATCTGGTAAACTGGCAGGTGGTTACACTCGTTGCAGCCTGGGGTCCTTGTTAGGAAAAACCTAACTGTGTTTTATGATCTTTATTTTGTTACTCTGCTGTTAATGATCAATCCATATATGCATCTTCCAACAGTGTCAGTGGGAGCTTTCACACAAATCAAATGGAAATATATTCTCTTGAGTTATTAATATAAACTGTACAAGGGCTGGGCAAGCTCTCTTTCTATTTTAGCTGTGCACACAATTTCAGTTATTATATGGAAGTAATTTAAAATAGATAAACTCTCAGATGGAATTGACTGATATTTTCTTTGTCTGATTTATTTAATTGGTTTTTACTTTTTGCTGGTAACATGTATCAGTCGTGCAGCTGCCACACAGCAACAAACAATCTGGAAATAAAAATTACAAGTAGGAAACAATTATGGGGTGGAAGCAAATGAAAAGGGAAGGTATATTTTGAACTTCGCCTACTATATAAGGGACAAATTCCATAATTAGATATGATTTGCTCAGTGTCCTCAAATCCTAGGAGCACTCAGCACTTTGCAGTATTGGGCTCTTTTCCTTTCCCTACTGTTATGCCCACTGTCATAGATTTTAGGGTGGCTCCCCATTGCCACTGGAAGAGCAAGAATGATGGGAACAAAGCAGTATGCTGCATCACTGAATATTAACTGTAAGTCCCAGAACACCCACAGAATTAAGTAGAAAACAGGTTAAATTATCATATATGCTTCCTGGCTGTGATTCAGCTAAATCTTAAACTGTAGACTGCTTGATCATTTAAAAAAAAATTAAATCATGTAGGTTACCCAATTGCTTTGCTGTTTAAAAATAGAAAAATGTTTAATAGTTAAAATGTGATAAAAGCTGAAACACAAGATGCAATTTTAACTGACCAACAATTAGATGAGTTTGTAGGAATGAGCTCACTGTTATGTATACTAAATGGTGGACTTAAGAATACTTGTAATATTATTGACTGGGCAAAGACAGTTAAAATATAAGGGCTTTCTGTTGGCCAGAAATCAAACATAACTCCCCTTTAAAAAAAAATTCATGAACAAGCTAGACTTGATTTCTCTACTAGTCCAAAGATTGCACAGAAGATACATGTAGAGTTATTGATGTTGTTATGTAGTAGCTAGAAGGCAGGATAGAAAAAGTGAAAGAGTTTTAAGCAGAAAAGTGATAAACAGTTGGCAATAGGGATGACTTGTAGTTTTTCCTTAAATCCGGCACTTTCAACTAATCTCTACTGCTTCCAAAAATTGTCTCAAATTTTGAGAAACAAAAAAAAATCAAAAGACCCTGAAAACCTGAACAGAATTATATAGACATAGCTGAAATCTGACTAAAAATGTGTAGTTCTTCAAATGATACAAACCCTTCTCAAGTCCTGAAGATAATATTGTTCCCTTTCCAGCTTAAAGAATTGAAGCTAATAATTGTTAACAGGAACTAGGGTATATAAGAGTGTTATGAAGCTATCACTGCTTGTAGTTATATCAAGTAGAAAAGATTATCTGAACAGCTTAATCTGGTTTCAGATTTCACCTTGACCTTATATATAAATGAATACATTATAGTACACACTCCACAATGATATAGGGTAAATGACGTATGTAATTACCTCTGCAAACAAACCAAATCATTAGACGATACAGTTAATAAAAGATAGCTAGGTGTGGTGACCCAAGGGATAAAGACACAGCTCTAGAAGTCTGTTTCAAATATAACTTGAGTTCACAGAGTATGTGAAACACATCCAAAATTCTCATTTACACATTCATTCATCACTTCACACACAAAAATAATGTATACATTACCCAGGGAATGTTGATGTCTTTTATCCAGAAGGTGGCCAAATCTAAAACTCATTTACTGTAACACAGATACAGCTTTATTTTTCACTCCCAGTAAACATGCACTGTTCACATCATAAGAGTCATGCTTTTACAAGCAGGTTGCAAAAAACCAAACAAACAAACAAAAAAAACAGCGTAAGTGTCTATAGTCCATCAATCTACAATCCGTTATATGGATTGTCATAGTTTCAAATAGGCTATCTGGCTATCATGGTATGTTGTATTACCATGCTATGGTGTGGGGTACAGGATGGATGATTCAGAATTTCTGCTTGATGGGAGGTCATCAGGTAGAGGGATTACATGTTTTGTCTCTATTGGAGTGGATGTCAAACATAGTGTAACTCAATACCCATGCTAGCCGGTCAGTTCACAGAGGCAGCAGTAACAATAGCATCAGGCTGGAAAATCATGCAGAAGAGGTACACAGAGAAATTCCTGGGACAATCCTAATGTTCATGGATTTCTCACATCCTACAAGCCTAGTATGAACCACAGTCCTGAATCAATTCTGAAGCTTTCACCATCATGACACTTTGATGCAAATTTACCATGGCATAAGTTGACACATGGTAACACAACATAATTGCATTTTGTGGATGTGTCATGAAATTGCATTGTCCATACAATGACGTAAAGTCATAATAGGACACTGCATCATCACACACAGATAGAACACAAGGCGAAGCTACAAATGTCATGATGCAGTTATTTTGTGCTATATAAAAAGCAGTAAGGGAAAATGTCAAGGAAAATAGAGACATGGTAACTACAGTGACAAAACAGCCTCTAGTACAAATCCTCTGGATCCTGGCCAAATCAAACACACACACACACACACACACACACACACACACACACACACACAAGATTACATACTATTAGATCAGAGTGGTTAAAAGATCACTATTTAGAGCTCTTACAAACTTTGGTTTTTGCTCTTGATTGCTCTGGAACATTTTTTAAATGTTGCGGGGAAAGGTGTTTTTTTGTTAATATAGCACAGAGACTAAGTTACGCCGGACTATTGCACATGGTATGTTCAAGTACTTACTGTTCTTCCTCCTTTAAACGCATTTTGATGTATTAATGTTTTTCAGTATGAAAGCTGGACTTTTGCAAGCAAATGGTAGGAGATTTGAGAATGGCACCATTCTGAAAAGTCAGCCAACAGTGGAACAAAAACATCCATTTAAACAGCTAACATTGGAATGACTGTTAAATGATCTGATTTGTGTAACCTGAGAGCTACCATGAGAGGTGGCTGACTCGAGCTGCAATAATGGTGAATAGACAGGGCTCTTTACTAATGTCAATCTCTGCTTTGTAAAATTTCTAAAATAGCAATTTGACTACAGTGGTCACCCTTAAAAACTTGCCAAATGCCTTCGATAACTGAATAGCTACTTTAGTAGGTCCAGTATTCCAGGAATTTTCTATCGTAAGCACTGGGAAATGCAAGGGAACACTGCAGATGCTGAAGTGACTTTATCTAATGGCAAGCTGGCCATTTTGTAAAGGGTGAGCGCAGTAGTGTCCTAGTTATGTAGATTAAATTAGGAGAAAACATTACACATGTATCACCAGTATAATAACAAGGAAAATGACAGGGAAAATATTTTTCAATCTTGCCATGAGCTGAACAGAGAGAAAAAATATTGTCTGCTGAGGTGGATGGCTAATAACAATCTCCCAGTAAAAACAATTATGGATGAAATCCTGGCCTGACTGATGTTAATGGGAATTTTGCCATTGACTTCATTTGAGCCAGGATTTCATGCTGTCTTTTTGTGATTAAAAGATCCAAAGTCATGAGTGTCTATTTTCTACTTATATATAATAATTTTACATTTTAGGTTTCCCTTTCCCCCCTTCCCCGCCCATAAAGAACTATTATAGTACAGCATATGCGTAGCCTAAGGAACTAATGACTCTGAGTGATTAGCCTTTGACTCATTTCGTTTCCCCTCCCCATATTTGCTGCTTGAGTTGTTAACATTTACTGAAGCTGGCCTCCTCTTTGCCAGCAGTGCCAGCACCAAGACCTTTACTTAAAGTAATGCACATTGGAAAACATAATCCCAACTAAATGTACAAAATGATGGCATCTAAATTAGCTGTCACCACACAAGAAAGAGATCTTGGAGTCATTCTGGAAAGTTCTCTTAAAAACATTTGCTCAGTGTGCAGCGGCCATCAAAAAAAACTAACAAAATGTTAAGAAACATTAGGAAAGGGATAGATAATAAGACAGAAAATATCATAATGCCACTATACAAATCCATAGTATGCCCACAACCTGAATGCTATGTGCAGTTTGGGTCACTCCACCTCAAACAAGATATACTAGAATGGGAAAAGGTTCAGAACAGGGCAACAAAAATTATTAGGGGTATGGAACAGCTTCCATATAAGGAGAGATTAAAAAGATTGGGACTTTTCATCTTAGAAAAGAGGTGTCTAAGGGGGAAGATGATAGAGGTCTATAAAATCATGAATGGCATAGAGAAAGTGAATAAGGAAATATTATTTACCTCTTCACATAAACACAAGAACCAGAGCTCACCCCATTAAATTAATAGGCAGCAAGGTTAAAAAAAAAAGAAAAAGGGAAATACTTCTTGACACAATGCACAGTCAACCTGTGGAACTCATTGCTAGGGGATGTTGTGATGGTCAAAAGTATAACTGGATTTTAAAAAGAATTAGATAAGTTCATAGAGGATAAGTCCATCAATGACTATTAGCCAAGATGGTCAGGGATGCAATCCAATGTTCTGGGTGTCGCTAAACCTCTGCCTGCCAGAAGCTGGGACTGGATGACAGGGAATGGATCACTTGATAAATTGCCTTTTTCTGTTAATTCCCTCTGAAGCATCTAGCACCTGCCACTGTCAGAAGACAGAATACTGGGCTAGATGGACCATTGGTCTGACACAGTGTGACCATCCTTATGTAATGTTATTATGTTCTTTAATAATTAAAATTGATGGTGCTCTTTTTGGTTAAAATTAACGCAGGCAAAACTTAACAGAAACCGTGTATACAAGTAGTTTACCACTCTGCATTAGGAGACTTTAAATTATTAACACTCCTTTGTTTTATCATGATTAATTATTAAAATTCAAATGCTTGTCAACATATTCATCATAGAACTGATAGATAATCAGTGTCTCATGTGCTGTATTGTCTGTGTTCTAAACAGTGACCTTTTAGCCATACTTCAAGTCTTGAAAGGATTTCTACATTGGCACGTTTTACTCAGGATGATAAAAACAAGAAGCAAACAGCAATTTTAAAATCACCAATGTTTTGGACACAAGGCCAAATTCTGCCCTTATAGCTTTCACAATTCTAATGGCTTTAATGGGAAAATGAGGGCAGAATTTAGTTCGTACACAATTGTGGAAGGGAGGCAAGATGTTTCTCATATCTTTTTGATCTTTATTCACTAAGCTGCCTTTCCCTTAAGTTGAACCATTTAGAAGGATGGCTAGATAGATACATTCTGCCAAACCGCAGCAAGATTTACCTCTTATGTTGAGAAATTATAATTGAAAGTACCAGGAATCAGTTTAATGTTTCTATTTCTGTTGCTAAAGACACAGAAATTGATGCTGTTTTTAAAAGGCATTTTTCTAAGCAACAAATTGAAATAATTGCATATTTAAAGTTCTATTTTTCTGTGCAATGCTTTGCATGCTCCCACAAAGAAAAAGTCAGCAGAATACTGTAGCTTGGAGACCAAAATCTGACAGATTTCTATTGTTTTTGGCTACTCAGAGCTTTGCAAGTCATTAATCCATTAGCTCAAAGTTAAAGGGTAGCAATCAATGTTATTTAAACCTGCCGGTCAGCTCTAGTATTCATAAACAATCTCAAGGCTAATAACAGCTATATACATCCTCTGCTTTCATTTCACCTTCAGCTCCCTTTGAAAACATCAGATTTGGCATTTGCAAAGAAATAACTTACTGCGGGTGCTACATTTCAAGATGATAAAACAAATTATGTACTCAAAATTCACTAGGAAACTTTATGAAGAAAGCATGCTGCTGCAACCTGCATTTATTTTCAAATTTTCTGAAGTCATTATATGCACTGAGACAGTATGAAAGAAGCCCAGTAAGAAAGAATTACAGTAGGTTTGTTCAAAATAGTTGTATTCATTAAGGAGGAGGAGGAGGAGGAGGACAGTCTTGGGGCTAAATTACAAGACTGGACAGCAACAGACCAAGGTTCAGTTCCTGGCTTTGCCAGACACCTTGTGTAATCTTGGGCAAGTCACCAAAACTCTCCATGCCTCAGTTTCTCCCTCTGTAAGAGAAAAAAATGACCCACCTGCTATTTTTTATTTTCTTCAATCCTAACCATTGGGTCAAGACTGGCAGGTGATTAGGCTGCTCTTGTGTCTGTTGATGACAAATCCATTTGTTTCTATCTCACTGTATACCAGGGAGGGGCCTATTTGGCTTCCTTGTAGGAACACTTATTGGGATTATGGCTTAGAAAGAGGAAAAGTTAAATTCCTGCCATTGTGAAGGTAATAATTACTACTACCATGCACTTGATAATGCAGCCCAACAAGGCTGAGACTCCAAAGGGTAGAGTACTCTACTAGCACTGAAGGTCCTGGCTGCAAAATCTGATGATATGCCAACAAACAGGAACATGGAGGTGTGCACCCATGAGGCCTGATGATGTTAGGCGGTCATATGGTGACATTGCCATTAGGAAAGATGCTGGTGCCTCCATTCTGAAAAACTGTAGAATTCCTGGTTGGGGCAGGAGCTCCACTAATGTCTGCTCAGTTCTCTAGTGCAAAGATGGAAAACTCTGGGAACGCAGAGTAGAGACAGGGCTTACGAGCTTGTGACCAGCAAAATGGCACTATCTTCTGGAAGCAGGAAGAACACAAATCAGACATATTCTTGTAGGAGAAATAGGGATAACTACCCCAGAGGAGTATTGGGAAGCTAAATTAATTGATCAATTTCTGCCAAGATCCTCACACGAACTGTGTTTTAGAAATGCAAGGTATTAGGCAAAGATGGGACTCACTTGTGAAACAATTCTACAAGCTTACCAAGACCACAGCCTCATATGACTGAGATTCTGAGTAGCATTGCACTGAACCTGTGTAAGATATGGCTCTTGGTAACTGTTTCAGCGTGAGATGAGATAGGGGTTCATCGAGTGGCTGCAGTTAAAATACGTTCTTTTATCTTTTTATTGGTAGTTAAGATATTATGGGTGCTAGTGGAATGCCTTGTCATAAGTATGGGGGAATATCTGCTCAAGCCAGTAATATGGACCGACCACAGGAACGTGCAAGAAAACTTTCAGAGTAGCAGCCGTGTTAGTCTGTATTTGCAAAAAGAAAAGGAGTACTTGTGGCACCTTAGTCTCTAATTTTGTTAACAAATTTGTTAGTCTCTAAGGTGCCACAAGTACTCCTTTTCTTTTTTCAAGAAAACTTTGTAACTATGCTCACAATATATTGAAATGCTTACTAAAAACTGAGGCCAGTGTGTATGTGTGAGAGTGGCTCCTTGTGGCAGGCTCACAGAGAGGATACGGGATCTGTAGTGCTACCACCTAAAAGGGCTCTTTTTTAGTTGGAGGGTTAGGACACTGGGGACTGAAAGCTGAAGGACTTGGATTGCAGTCCCAGCTCCCCCGTGTTTCTTGTCTGCAGTACCTGGTTTCTTTACGAGAGTGTCCTGTGCTGTCCAATGTGCATATCAGTGTTCAGGTACCATGCTTAGTCCGATGTTCCCAGCTTGGCAGCTGCTCGCAGAGCTAGTAGGGCAGTGCCCTCAACCTCTGATGTGGATGGAGCATCTCATATCATTCTCTTTCCCCCTCTTTTTGAGCCAAGAGTACCTTAATTATTTCTTTTAAACAGGAAGAAGTAAAAAAGATAAGAAAAAGGAATTCCTGGGACTACAAAAGTTGGGGAGTGGAGGAAATCCTTTTCCTATTGGCTATGAGACCATTTTACATTGAAGTCCCTCTTCTGTTAGTGATGTATAAACACTCTCAAAGTGATCCTGGCAGAATCGCAAAGAGCCATTTTTTGCTATTCTCTTGCATGAATCAGGTCATCAAGTGTTAATAGAACATTACTTTGCATACGTTTCCTCAGTATTTAATACGTTGTCTTAAGTAACAACAGCTCTTTGTCAGTGAAGTTTTTTGTCATCACTCCTTCAGTGTGGCATGATTTGTGGAGAGTTGGTATCAGAATCTTTTATGGCACACCAAACTCTTGCTCAAACTGGCTGATGAAATGTTTCTTCAGGGTACTGAGGGGTTGGTTTGTCTAACGCATCTCTCAGCCACTCTGAGTCAAGCAACTCTCATGTAATGTGTAACTACAAATGGATCGGCAGGGCACAGTCACATACACCTGTGCATATTTAGCATACGGGTGGTTCAGATTATATTTGAGAACAAGTAGGCCAGCAGCCACAGTTGGTTTTTATTTATTTATTTATCTATTTATTTCAAGTCAGGGCAGAGGAGCCCATCTATGTTACAGCAAGAGAAAGAGCAGAAATAAATTTTTCATTGCTTCTTGTATGACTTTCAGAGCTTGAACTAATCTCACTTTCCTCTAACTTGGTAAATCACTATTTGATTCTCACCCTTCACAGGACAACCAAGTCATTAGTTTGGGCTGGAATTTGATAAGTAGAAGTGCTACCACCTACTACAAGCTCTTTACTTTTTATTAACTTTGCAACAGCTATTCTTGGTCTTTTATTAGATCATTTAGTGGTTGATGTGCAAGGGACAATAGGCCTTAGACACTGCTTCACAGCACCAATGGTTTAGTCAGACTAGCAACCATGGCAAACACCGCCAGAATGGAATTGTATCAATGTGAGTTCTAAACTGGCAGCAACTCACAGTTAATTAGAAAAGTACAGCAACTGGTCATGGTATATCTGCCGTAATCCCCATATATAGGATGGTGCTGTTGATTTTGGCGGGTGCAGGGGCTGGGGGAAAGGGGAATATCAGTGGCCACAATTCGGTATCAGTGTCTTTCACGTAGGTTAGCAGGTTATTTTTCCCTCTATAATTTCACTTTTTGGGCCCAAATCTCAGTTACATTAAGGCCCCCTCCTGAAGTTGAAGCTGGCAGTACCGGGAAGTTACAGAGAGATCATGGGAAAAGGGAGTGGACCAAGTAACTGGCCATTCTTGATGTATCATTGGCAAGTTATAAAACACCTACTCTCCAATTGTTAAGATATCTGATATCTTCATATCTAGCTATTTATCTAACAATCTTATTTGTCCATCTAAGCATTTTTACCATGCTCTTCAGTGGTATACGCTTTTCTTCACCGCTTTAGTTCATCTCTAGTTATCTATGCAGCACTGTGTTCTTCCTAGAGCAGTCCCTGATAATACAACTCAAGCAATGCCATTATGAACCTTTTCATTACTTGCTGTACATTGCCACATTGTAAAATATGGATTAAGCATAGAGGCCTTGTTACACTGTGCCCTACAATAGGCTAGTATTGTTACATGTTTATTAAGTAAGTGATTTAGAAGAGAGATCATGCATTGAATAACTGATCCAACAGAATAGACTAAAAGTGAGTGATGTATATAACATAATCATCATCTATCTGCTTTGTGTTTCCTGAATTAGGGTAATTTATATTCTCTGCCTCCATGCAAACAGAATGTCACTTACTGCACTGTCAAACTTTATTTTAAGAGTTAAATGGTGGGTTTATTATTCACACTGCTAACACAATCCCTAGCAGCTAAAACATTCCATGTGCCACAAATCAAAATGGTTACTATGGAACTGGTTACAGGAGATTTAAAGCAAATGAAGGCCCTGACAAAATTAGTTTTAGACAGAGAAAGCGTAATGGAGAAGCGTTGCACAAGATAGCCTACACTATAAGGTGTGTAGAAAAAAAATCTTTATTTTAAATGCACATTGAAAGACAGAAATTTAATTATTTCTCAAGTCTGTAAGGGCAGATGTCTGAGACTGAGCAGGGGCATGTGTGTGTACGTGATTGAGTGAGTGAACCAGATGCCCTATGTTTTTCCCCTCAGTCGCTTCTCCTCATGTTTGTGGTGCACAGGCCAACACCCCGAGGCAACTGTCACACAGGGCTCTTGTGACTCTCCAATTGCAGACCTCAGGTCAGGAAGTGTTTTGAAGGCCAGTAAACCACTCAACCCTTGCCTTCTCTTCATAAATAATTCCTCTAGACCACTGAGGAAGACTAGATGTGGCTTTCAGCTACTTTATTGCTATGTGAGAGCACTCACAGGTCCTCCATCTATGCAAGCAGCCTATTCCTCTGTGGGAAATCCTAGTGGTCTACTGGGAGTGGTGAGAGAAAGCAGTCAGCAGTGACTGCTCTCCTAGCTGGAAACCTCACTCCTGTGCATTTTTTATGCAATCAATCATGAAGGAAAGGTCAACAGACAGCTTTCAAATAACTGATCCATTTAACTACTGACATTGATCTGGGCCAGAGGAGTGGAGTTGGGAGAAGGGGAGGGGTTCAGTGGTCAATCAGTGGAAACCTAAACCCCTTTCAGCCTAGTAGGAAGACTAAATGTACGCCCATAAGTTTTTTAACCTCTTTCAGTGATTTGCTTAAGGCATTAAGTGGCCCCGACACTGATGACTGAGCTGGTTTTAAAAGAAAAATTCTTTTTCTTAAGTTCTTAGAACTTAAGCTTCTAGATCACAGGACAGACTGGATTTGTCTTTCACAAAGGAGCGTGGGACTGCACTGGTACGTGCAGTGCAGGGAAGGAACAGGGTTGTGTTCAATTTCAAAATCATAACTGACGTGAGCTGATCCCAGGAACCGGTAAAGCTCAGGGAAATTTCAGAGCTGATGCACTTTGCCCCTAGCCTGGGAGGTGACAGGGCTGGTGACATAAGCACTTCCTGTTGTGCAACCCACAGAACCCTACTGGTACCAGCCAATATGGAGACCACCTAAATTCCCTCCGGACTAACGAGAACACTCCAGGGGTTAGTGCGCTTGCCTGCCTGGGACACAGAAAAAAACCTGGGTTCAAGTTCTTGCTCTGCTGTTAGTTGCCCAGGATCACAGAGGAAGGCACTTAGGTACCTAACTAGAGTTTAGATGCCTAATTTGGTTTGTGGATTGCACCTAGAGAGACTAAGCCCCTGTGCATGGCCCCACTGCAATCCATGAAACTCCTGCTTGGCTGCCGCCAAACATTGGAGGCACCTAAACTTGTTAGGAGCCATAGGTGTTGGGTTTGTAAAATTTTTGACTGGGGCCAGGGGACAAGTTGGGCTCCAAGGGAGCCTGGGCAGTGAAGCCTCCCAGGCAGGGGGAAATACCTGGCATACAGACCATATCTCTTTCATACCTGGTGCACAGGTATAACAGTCTATGTCGTGCTGACAAGGGCAGCCAGGACAAATTTGAATGACATTGAACCCTGTGTGTCAAGCTCAAACAACACTGACATCTGGGGCAGCCAGGCAGATAACCTGAGCCCCACTTCTGGTTGTGCCCTGGGCCCAAACATGGGTGGGGCCCAGGCCCAAATAACCCAATGTCTATGCTTGGTACCTAACTTTCTGCTGTGAAAATCCTCCTGGTGCCTAAGATTTAGACATTGGGGCACATGCACTGTTGCCTGGGACCCTATCTCCTCCATAAGCTCCAGAGTGATTCACAAACCAGGGAAGCTAGGCAGACAAATGGCCTATGCCACAGGTGAGGCCTGACTCAGCAGGCTGCTGTTGAGCATGCCTACCACACTGGATCCCATTCCAAATCTGGCCAGAGGAGGTGGAGGAGATAGTGATGGTGGTGTGGTGGCCCTGTAACTTTTTAGCCCAGTGGTTAGAGCACTCACCTGTATTGTCGAAGACCCAGATTCAATTCCCCCTCTCTGCCTGAGAGGGAGAAAGAACTTAAACAGGGGGCTTCTACCTCTGAGGAGTACTGAACTATCAGATAGTCTCATGTGGGGCTCTGTCAGTCTCTCCTGTTGAAGCTGTTCCACTGTGAAGAAATAATGACAAAGTGATTGGAGCAGGGGGATTGGATCCAGGGGGACCGAGTCATTGTCATACTCTCTCTCTTTCCTTCTGGCCCAATGACTGTTAAACTGTGGATAAATTCTTATACTGATATTAGGCCAGAGAGAGAGAGAGAGAGACAATGATTATGTTGTCTACTGGTTAGGGCACACACCCAGGAGGTGGGAGATGCCAGCTCTAGTCCCCCTTCTCCAGTCACTCTCATTATTTATCTACAGTGGACCAACTTCAACTGGAAAGACTGAGGGATCCCATCAGAATATGGTTAGAGCACACCTCTGAGAAGTGGGATTCTCCCCCTCTGGCAGAGAGAAGGGAACTGAACCTATTGGGCTATAGGTTATAAGGTGGGCACCACCACCACCACCACCTCCTCTTCCTCCTCCTCCTCCAGCTGGTTTGTGTGGAGTGAGGCAGGCACCAAATTCTGGAAAAAGCAGCTTAGGCATCTAAGTCACCTGACTGCAGGTGGCTGGTTCCTATTCATGGATCACAAAGCAGAGCGAGGCACTTCTCTGCAGCTCAGTCTTAGACACCTAACTCAAAGAGGGGAGGGGCTTAGTATGCCCACCAGTGTTTGACATCTCCCATTGGCTAGCTTAGGCAGCTCCTCACCTAGCATGCTAGCTTTTGTGGTTAATATTTATAAGTGCCTATCTCTCCCCATTCATTGTATAAAGAGTCTAGACACTTAACTCATCTTAGTGGGTTGCTGTGTTATTTCTGTGATTTTCTAGGTGCCTAAAAAGCTAGATGTTGTAATGCTCATCATTGCAATGGACAGTCCCTTCACTGGATCTCAGCCTCTGTGCCTCAGTTCCTTATCAGTAAAATGGGGATAATAGCACTTTCCTATCCCAAAAGAGTGTTTCAAGGGTAAATCTGTTAAAGACTGTGAGGTGCTCAAATACCTCAGTAATGGGGCCATAGAAGTACCTAAGAGAAAAGGCCTGATGCAAAGCCCATTGAAGAATTCCCCTTGACTTAACTGGGCTTTGGATCTGGCACCATCTAAAGTGAATAGAGTTCCTTGGGAATAGAGAATGGTTCCTCATGTTGAAGGAGTTGCGTGATCCTCAGTGTCACACGTGAGCTCTTTCTTAAATCAAGTGTAACAGGGAAAGAATTTCTGCTTGAGACATTACCACAAACAGAAGACAAGAAATCCTGTGAGTGTTTCTGTATGTCAGGGGAAATATTACATTTAAGAGAATTAGATAGCAAGCATAGGATTAAACCACAAAACTTATCTACTATGGAGAATCCAGTCTGAAAGATAATCTTTTCTATAAAAGGCAGAAGATTAAAATAAATAACTGAAAGAAGCCCAGGAAATTCTAAGCCTTCAGTAACTAGCCAGATGGAGAATGCAACATAGACGTGTATTCTACACATTACATTCCACATGTCTGATACACAAGCTACTATTGGGGAACATTATGGCTTTTCATGGCCCTCTCCCTGCATTATCCCCCAAAAATATGTATTTCAATTGCTAAATTTAAATAATAAGCCATTAAAAGCACAATTGCATTACAAATCTAATCACAAATCGAATTTGAGCAGAGTTTCCAAACCTCTAGCTAATATGCTGTAGGAACCCACAGCTCTTCCCTCTGACAGTACTCCTCTCTCTTCTTGCTTTTGGTAAATCTGCAGGCTCATTATTTGAGCCAAAAGGATCTAAAACAAAATGACACATAAGCCTGAATATGTTTTCCAGCCCTCATTTATCAATGAATGAATTTATATATTTGGCTTTTTCAATACATCATTGTGTACATGGTGGCAATATTGACTAACAGATACAAAGGATGAAGGATTGCCCAGTAGCTAGGGTGCTAGGCTGGGACTTGGATTTAATTGCCTCTTTCCACAAGATTTCCTGTATGACCTTAGGCAAATAAACTCAAAGAGAGTTAGGTGCTTAGGTGTTTTAAAAAAATCATACAAAGAACCTATATCTTTAGGTACCTAAAGACCTATAAAAAATCTGGCCCTTATTCTCTCTGGCCAAGATCTACAAAGGTACTTAGGCTCCTAACTACCATTGATTTCAACAGAAATTAGAAGCATAAATCCCGTTATGGAACTTGGCCTCTGTACCTCAGATACCCCTCTAAAGTGGGAATAATCCTTATCTTGCAGGGATGTTGTAAGGATAACTATTTTAAACATTATTGCATATTATCAGATACAATAGTAATAGGGGCCATATAATTACAGTCTATAAACAGACAGAGAGTCAGGAATGGGAGACAGAATTCCTGAATTCTATGCTACTAACTTCTTTGTGATCTTAGGAAAGCTATTTAACTTTTCTGAACTTTCATTTTACCTATCTGTAAAATAGTCTTTTTCTCATAAATTCATGCTGTGTGGCTTAATTGATGTTTGTAAAGTGCTATAATAAACTCATGCATCATAGAAATGCAAAGCAGTAGTATTCTGAGCTGCAGCGAAGATACAATATAAAAAGAAAGATTTTAAATCACAACTCCATAATACCAAACATCTCCAAAATCTGAGATTAAAAACAGAGATGGGGTCAGGCTAAGTCAAACCAAACGTGAATATGGTTCTAAACAAAGAAGACAATTTTAGAAGGATTATTTGAAGGGACTTACCCATTTGTAGACAAAAGCTCCCTGGCCCCAATGGCATCAACAGGCATGATTCTCCACTGCCTTGCACTTTTGTCTAATCATTTACACTTGTGCTAAGTGGGTGTAAAATATGGTCATGATTGTCATCCACTGTGGTCAGGTGTAGATGACTAAGCAGAGTACAAGGCAGTAGTAAATCAGACCCAGCTGGACTAGTCCCAGGAGCAAGACAAACAGAATTTTTCTCTTGAAAGAGGAATTAAGACCAACTTTTAATCAAAAAATTATAGGTATATGGCACAATGTCCCATACAGACAGAACTTTGGTTTATTTAGCCAATGGTTGCTTCCTTTTTGGTGATATGTGCTCCAGAATAGAAAGGCAGGTGAAACCCATCAAAGGGATGTTAGCATAAAGTAACTAGGTAATGAGAGCATACATATGTTAGGAACAAATAACTGGCTGCATATGCATTCTACTAGAATATAGTCCTGCTTATATTATACACATTTCCAGAAGTGTGTGATGTTTTAGCATTAAAAACTGAAAGCAAACTCCAGTAATCTGCAGTTCTTCAGCAGGATAAACAAGACTCTTGCCCTTATTTTGATTAAGGAGAGCTATTACATGTTTTTCCTGAAGCTATTAGTCTGCTAGGAGCATGCTGTCATTTATAAGCCCCACCAAAAATATCCTGTTAATGAAATGAATAGAAAATTAATGCTGTCAGGCAGAAAGCTCTTTTAGCTAATAGTTTCTAGTACTTCTCATTGAAATGTTAGTGAACAATTTTCATTTTCCAGTTATCTGAAGTTAAAAACAAAATGTAGTCTCACTGATAGCACCTTGATCATGTTGTCTCCAGGCATTATGCATTTTTACAGTATGGCAATGCACACATTGTACATTAAAACCAAAGTCTTTCACTCTTTCTGTGACACTAATAAGCATTACAGAAAATGCTGCACTATGAACAGCTACAAGGAAATGAATGTTAAAAAACATCCCATTGAATGTACAGTAAGGTTACTTAATGCACTTGTATAACATCAATGGAAACTTGTGTTCAAAATCTGCCTTGGCTCCCAAATGTAAATGGTTCTGTTAGTCCCATCTTTCTCTCAGGGACATTAGGTACCGCATAATTGAAAGGCAAACTCATGAAAGGCCTGCATCTGAAACAGCATGCATATTCCAAGTCAGGATGGAGGTGCACTGGCAAAGGGGGAAGGAGTGTTTCCCTATATTGGGCCCTACCCATAGCCCACAGAAATAAATAAGAAGCATGGCTACTTATTTGGGATCTGATCCTACTGGCCTTACTCAAGCAAAACTCTCATTTAAGTTAATTGGAATTTTGCCTGAGTAAGAGCTGCAGGTTTAGGCCCTTGGTTTATAATAAAGAGGCAAAGCATACATCTTCAGTGACAGAAAAAAAGCTAACTGGAGAGACCAAAGGACACATAGTGCTGGCTGTGTTTTTCTCTCCTGTTAATTCCTCTTTCAGGAATCCAGCTTTGAAGCTGTCTTGAATTACAAGTCTGACACTTCCTTTGAAAATGCTCTCAGAGTGATGAATGTCCACTTAACTGTTTTTTTATTTTGAAATACATTATTATAAGGCCTTCTGATACTGATGGAAATGTCTATTACATGAGTAACAACTTTTGGCAAAAGACCAGCTGAAAACTACTTCCATCCCAAGTCATTTGTACAAACCTTAAAGCTGAAGCAGTTAATTGGTGCTTGTACACCCCCTCCATTTATTAGAAAATGACAGAACTAGAAGTAATCAGAATATTGATTAAAATGACAGGACTGAGCCTTCAGAGGACAACAGTGGCTCTTTTAAAACACAGAAGATTGATTTGTTTGAGGGTGGAGGTGGTTGATATTTATGAAACTCACTTTTTCAGTTTAGGATTTGGTGCAGTGTTTTGTGCTCTGCTCAGTTTCTTGACAAGGTGCAGGAAAGCTGAAAAACTCAGATCTTGTTCTATATTTATTTTTTATTTATATTTATGATCTCGTAGACCATATAAATGGCTTAAGTATTAGCCTAATTGGTGGGTACAAATGAAACAGAGGGCTACCATGGCATGTAGGGGTCCAGTGTCTGGAGAAAAGACTGTGAGTCACCAATTCCTGCATCCCAGACCGGGCTGTAAAACTGATTCATCGCGAGCGTAATGTTGCATGGCACAGGGGTAGAACACTGGGTGAACAAACACAGTTAACATAATTAAGGGGAACGCTCCTGCAGGACTACAAAATTACTCCTACCTCATAACAGGATCAAGACCAAAAAGGGAAGCAAGTATTGTGACTAAGATACTCAACTGCAGGCTAAGTATTTTGTTTAGAACCATGTTTCCTCTGGCAGGCTAATATTAAACCCACACACAGCCTTCTTTTGCAGCCTGCACACTTGAGAGCAAAGCAGTGAGGTACAAGAGGATGGAGACTTGCTGCAGCTCAGTGCAGAGCAAGCAACTACTCATGTGTAAGGTGGGCAGAATTTAACCAAGTATTTGTAAAGCACTTTGAAGATGAAACCCACTTTGTGTGCGTTCTATTACTGTTGACTTATCTTGACCCTACGTGAGTGTGACTATTCTACAGACTTTTTACTTAAGACCCAATCTTGTAGTCTTTTCACAGTTATGTGCAGATAAGGTGCCAGATCCTCAGCTGGTATAAATTATCTCAATTGAAATCAATGGGGCTCTGGCAATTTATATCAGCTGAGGATTTGTGCCATGGGCTACAGGATCAGACAGTATTAGTATCTGGTAGAGATAACGTGAAATAAAATTCAGTCAAATGCTAGTTCAAAGTAAAAGAAAAATCAAACATTTAAAGTTCACAATCATTTTCTAAACACGGTTCCTTTAACCACAGTTCTTTGATTAAAAAGTATATTCCACATCTCCCCTTACAAACACATATGGAGTCATCTGATGGTAAAAGGACAATGGGCCCACAAAATCCTGTCTGCCCCTTTAAGTTTATCTCATCCCCATTTCCTTGCTTTTTCATTGTTTCCTTCAATCCCCTATCTCACCATAAATATGTCTCTCTCTGTCTCTCTTGAACTCATGTACACTATTGGCCTTGATGGCTTTGGTCAGCAACTAATTCCATATGTTTACTTCCCTTTGAGTAAAACAGTTCTATCTGAATTCCTGTTTACTCATAATTTCCTAATGATTAGATAGACTGTGTCTGGTTTTTTTAACCCAATGCCACTGTGAACAGATTACTTGCTTCTACTTTATCAGCCTCTGGGTTTTTGTTTTTGTTTTTTTAAATACTCTTGTTAGATCACACTAAATTGTTCTCCTCTCCAAAGAGAGAGACTCTTGTTTCTCTAGATTTTCTCAAAAAATAGGCTTAAAACTCATCCCGGTTGCCATGAGTCACACTGTCTCTAAGGCAATAATAGTCTGCCTGTGAAAACTTGTGCAAACCTAAACCCTGTATTCCAGATGAGGTTGAATCTTAGTGCCTTGAATAATAACGTAATTTCTTCGGATTTGTCTTCTTCCCACTCGACTGATGAATCTTAAAGTCATTTTTGTTTTTTATCTTGAACCCTACACTACCTGGATGATTTGAATGGGTTTTTTTCTGCCATTACCTTTAGCTTTTGTTCTAAGTCATTTTATACTACAAGTGCTGCATTTCATATGTGGCTTATTTATTACTGCCACCCTTCCCCTTATTAGTACATTGTATGTTATGTTAAACTGCATTTTCTGTTCACTTTCCTATTGCACTTTAAAGGGCGGCAGATCCACAGCTGGTGTAAATAGACATAACTCCATTGACATGGATGCAGCAGCTATGCCAGTTTACCACCAGTATCTTGCACGTAAGATTGAAATCCCACTGGTTCTGTTTGTATTACTCCCTATTACTATCCACTAGCCAGAGCAGGCCCCCTAAAACTAGCCATTCAGGGTAACCCTCTTTCAAACCAGGCAACTTACAATGTACAGTCTCCCACCCTGCTTTCTGTTTGCCAGACAATTGTCTACCTAATCAGCTATTAACCTTCCTGGAGTGTGATGCCTGACATTAACCAAACAACTTCACTAGGGAAGTTTATCCACTGCCTTTTTTTTTTAATTGACACTGTGTTGCGTGCAGGAAACCTCTACTGCAATCTAAGTGAACTACCTCCCAATTCAACAAACAGCTTAATGTAGCTGAAAATAGATTATCTGCCTTTTTTGAGGTGGATGACTAGCAATCTTGTCTTAGTTAGCCTTATTCCTTTAAATAGCCTTGCCACTGCAGGAATGTTGGCTATGTTCATGCTTATTGACTTTATGAGTGTCCCTGCCTGTCCACCTAAGGTATTTCTAAGGTGTTTATCACCCAAGTACTGTATGTGAGCACCAGATAAAGATTACTAGCTTCTGTGTATGCCTCAAATAATTCAAAATAGACCTAGCAGAGTTTCTAACTTCTCCCGGGGGTATCTTACCTGCATTCACTCCCTTTAGAGATGTGTTTGGAAGTTTGGTAAGTTAACTGAACTTGCATCTTAGTATACTCCTGGAGAAGTTCTTGCCATGCTACTTGTATAAAGGGAAGAGGTTCCCCATACCTCCTTCACCCCCTCCCCCCACATCCCTTCCCACTAGTAGGTGGGTTGAAAACCATGAGCAATAGTAGCAGGCAGGATTTAGCCCTGTATGTGCTGATTCAAGAACACTGGGTTCTTAAGGTCTAATAAAAAACTCTGCATTTATATATCTGAAAATTAATAAAAATCTTTATGGAAAAAGGTATATACATCTCTTTTCTTCTTGTCAATGTACCTTTCGATAAGTCTAAGGGTTCGGTTAAGGAAGACTTTCCTTTCATCAGTCTTTTAGCCTTCTTTAAATAAATGACACTATTCAATGTTTAATTCCCTCCATCAAATCCTGCAAAAAAGTTCATAATAATTCCCCCATGACTGATGCCTAAGCAACTCAGTCTGTAATTGCCATAGCCAATAGACCTAGACCTAGACCTAGCCCACTCTTTTTTTGTTTTGTTTTTTGTTTTGGAGGAGCAAGGAGAATAATATGCAGGATATTTTTCTGGCCTCAGGAATACTGATTTCACTCATTTCCCATAAAACCTGTAGAAATGTGCATTACTTAGACCCGGTACTAGTAATATTTTTGGACCACCCTTTGACAACTGGCCATCTAATTGCACCAGCAAAATGTACATGTGTGCATGTTGCACATGGTGTTTGCAAGCACACAGAAAAAGAGGTACCTGTGCAAGCAATGAGCACAAGACAGTCGCTACCAATTCTGCACGCTCAATTGACAGCTTGCATGCCCAAGTATGGGGGGGAGTTGGGTGTACTTCTTTTTAGCAGAAGTGGGAGAATGGCCTATGGGATAATTACTATTATTTGTATTACTTCTGGGGGAATTCTGTGCTACTGTGAGTGTGCATAATTAATGAGCTGCACAGCTTTTTAAATTTTTGTGCAGAAAAAAGCTTCTGCCAAAATCTTGCTGCAGTTCTGCCTTTTTCCCCACCAGATGGTGCTGTGGTGATAGAACACAGCAACAGCTCTCGGCCAGCTAGAGAAGAGAAAGAGCCTGCCTTCTTTGCAGCACCTGTCAGGTTAGGTCAGGAAATAGGGGCTATGGGGAGACAGACAGTGTGGGTTGCTGGGGGGCGGGAGGACCAGACAGGGGCTCATAAGGGCTAGTGTGGGAGGACAGACTGGGGTGGGGCTGAATGGGAGTGGAGGCACAGGGCCACAGAGGGAAGGGAGGTGCATGGCCACATGGTGTTGGGGGGTGGTGGCGGGTGCAGAGCTACATAGGGACAGGGGAGTGGCTGGGTGGGGGCACAGGAACACATGGGGACGGGGAAGGGGGTACAGGGACATATAGAGACAGGGGAGTGGCTGGGTGGGGGCACAGAGCCACATGGGGATGGGGGAGGGATGCAGGGCCACATGGGGGGAGTGTGTGTCTGAGTGGGGGGAGGAGGGAAACATGTGGACAGTCCTATCGTCTTGGCCATGTGCTATTCTTACACTTCCTGGATCAGTGAATACAAGTTTTGCACAAACAACAGCATTTTGTGGACACTGTTGAAGGGATTTGAGATTAGTCCAGTCTTGACAATTTGGTGTTAAGTATCTTGGAATTTTTTTCACAACAATTTCCTTTACTTTATTTCCATGATATCCTGATCCTCCACCTACTATACTGGAAACTAGTCTCCCTTACTCAAATAGCTTACCAGATTCTCTTTGTTCACTATAAAACCAGAATGACAATAGCTATGTAACAAATCTGCTATTCCTTACCACTCACATCTCCATTTCCCCCATTTTCTGGAGCAGTTTTCTCTTTTGTCTTGCTATTGCTGCAAATATTTTAGAATAAACATTTTTACTGTTGGTTGAAATACACCTTTGCGAAGCTCACTTTATAACAGTGATCCAAAAACACTGCAATGAATTTTCAGCATCATCATGGCTTTCGCTTATACAAGGCGTCTTTCAGCACACCGAATTCTTTAATATTTAAAGGTCAACATCAGGAAAGAAAAAAATAGATTGAGAAAATTGCACATCTCTGTAACCCAACAGTTATACTATAATAGTTTGGTTCTTCTTCTTCTAAAACAGAAACAACAAATTCAAGCTATTCAGACTGACAAAGGAGACAAATTTCTTCCTGGTACAGAAATCCAAAGACTTAGTTAATTGTCCTTTATGAAACTATGCAAAGAAAGGATTCTGTATGACCCTTGATTATGGAATTGTTTAGTGTCACATCTCAGCTGTTTTAAGAGATTATTGTTCACTATAGGTGAAATTCACCCCACTGCAGAGGGCCAGAACAAGAACTATGCATCACTTAATCCCTCAAAATACAGCTCACTTGTGCTAACCCTCTGTACAAAGCAAAATGAATTTCATTTTACATTGTAAAAGACACAAAGCCTGATTCTGGTCTCACAGTACAGTAGTTAGACTCCAGAGTAACTCCACTGATTTTGGACAAGTGACCCATGATTTGCACTGGTGTGAACAGTCAAGTTCACAGTCACAACCCTAATGGTATGTTTTTCAATTCAGTGGGCCAAACTGTGCTCCATGTTACGCTAGTGTAACCGTGAGGAACTCCATTGTACTTAACCAATGGACTACTCAGAATTTGGCCCAATATCTGTGACCTTTTCATCCAAAAATCTGTCTCATTTTTATGTGCCTGCAGTTCAAATGTATGTGGGGGAAAAGGTAGACAATTTCCTTTTTTGTTTATACAGCCTGTCTTCTGTAAAAATAAAGAGAAAAATGAAACAAGTCTCAGAAGAAAATTTAGTTCCTTAACTTAGGTCCAACTTTATTGCTTTCTACTCATGAGTTAAACTTAAGGAGCAGTGTATCAACTTCCCATTCAAAACAATTCCCATTGATAGCAAAAGCTAGGGCAGAGAGCTATAAATACAATCTCCCAGCACCCCGCTTGAGGATTTTCACCTCCTGAGCAGGGCTGGCTGGTCCATTATCAGAATCTGATTTTTAATTATTCATTAACTGAGAACAATTTATCGATTAAGCAGTTGCGAACAAACAACTCAAGGCCCCACAAGTGCAACAACCCCTTATACAGGTCAAGAGAGCTGGGCAAACAAAAGGCCAATTCAAAAGTTCCTGCCCAGTTTCCTTCCACAGCCCGGTCTTTATGAGCAAGCAGCCATGGAAGAGATCCTAGAAAAATAAACTGTGGAAACATTTCAGCAACTAAACTGAGATTTAGCAAGGTTCTCAAAGAGTGCATTGTTGTAGCCTGCTCTCATCAAAGACTACAATTCAGGCGCAGAAACGGGGCTGCTCAAACCCTTCTGCAGAGTTAGCTATCATTTCCTAATTGTACAGTATGCCTTACAAACACCTTTTGTTCTGGTCATTTTGTGATGTAATATTTGAAGTAAAGCAAACACTTGCACACACACAATTATGAAAAGTCCCATTTATGCATGTCAGTCTAAAGATTAGGGTAAAGCCATTAGTTGGTTCTTCACATTTTGTTAGATGATTGGTATTAATTACTGAAAACTGCTTACTTACCTCTCTCCAGAAAAAATGAAGCAGCACTTCAAAAATAGGTACCTTTGGTACCTTAATAAACAAATATAATAATTATAATTAATAATCTAATAGTATGAATAGTAATACATTTATATAGAACTTTTCATCCCAAAGGATTCCAAAGCAATGTACAGTCTCAAAGCAATGTACACGTTATGTACTAGTATGTGCCTTTAAGGAACAACTGTGCACTGGAGTGGTGTGCACCTCTCTCTCACACATACGATACATGTCATACTGCTGATTTACCCAGAAGCCCTCCTTAGGCTCCAAGAGAGCATAATACAGTGGCAGCTCTGCCATCTTTTAAATGGGAGCAACGTGCACGGGGGAGGGCTCACAGTCAACTAGCACTACCCATGTTGCTAGAATGAAATTGGTGCTATCCACACCTTCTATTTTTACCTTCTATTTAGGAATTACTTGACCTAACACTGAAGGGAAGCCACCTCTGGAGTGGAAGGCAGCAGCTACTTAAGAGCACACAGAGGTAGCACAGGAGTTTCAGGAAGGAAACGAAGGAGCATGAAAACCATAGAGGAAATTCTGACACTTCAGATTTGTTGCCATCTTTCTGTGCTACATAAGAGCAGGTCAAGCAGCACATGAGAAAGTGCCGGTCTGGATTTCAGAGGTTAAAGCAGGCATAATCTGCAGCCACTGTAAAAGAGCGACATGGAAATGGTTCACACACAGTGAATCTGGCAAATTTTGTTTTCCTTCAGCCTTGCAAAAAAACTGCCACTAAATATCAATTAATTTTGGTGGCAATCTCCCATTCTGATCAGAAGCAAAATGCCTCCCTTTCTTAGCAAAGCCAGTTAAAAGATAAAAAACAAAAAACAAGTAGAAAATTTCAGAAAATGATAGCTGTTCTATAGTAGTCTCAGTTCAGTTCTTTATAGAGGGATCAGTGATATCTGCAACCCTTTGCAAAGACATCTCCACCACAGAACGCTCTCAGCAAAATATAGATCCTCCACCCCCTCTCCCCTGTACTCAGGCTCCCTTACCCAATGTGCCTGCTGGAAGCAATGACAGACAGGGTGATCCAGGCACATTCGATGTCAATGTCTTGTCCTTGTATTTCTCAACAAGATCAATAGCAGCTTATTGCCCCTGAACTAAAATGTTAACTGTATTTTAACCAAAATGCCCCAAACTATCACGTAACTAAAATGCAAATGAGGCCTGGCCCATTCAGTCAATTCCCCTTGCTCTCCAGTGGATGCTGGCAGAGAGATCGCTCCCCAATGGAGTACCTGCCCAACTGCAGTTCTTAAACAATTGTGGACCCCTCTTCCACCATTTACCAATAGGCAACACTAGAGAGTTCTTTATTCTTTAAGGCTTCAGGCCACAGGGCTTACATGTGGACAAATAGATTACTTCAATGTCCAGTAATGGCAACCTGGGATCTTTTACTCACTAGCACTACATTCTTTAAGACAAAACAAACAACAACAAAAAAAGACAGCTTCTACTTGCTTCTAAATTTTAAAAATAAACATATCTCCACTGGGAGTCTTGCCTGAGTGAGAACTGCAGGAATTGGCTCACTTTTAATCCATGGTCTGTAAGAGGCTGTTTCACACAAATTATTCCAGATAATCGTAACTAAAACCTCTGTGGTCCTGAGTCTCAAAAGTGTTGCCCACACTGAGGAATTTACAAAAAAATCCAAAAAACAAGCAAAACAACAAATTTCCATCACCACTAGCATAGTTTGTGCCAGTAGGAGCCCTTATGTAGACAAAGCTCCAGCAGCAGACCACATTTTTACCTCTGTACCAATGAGACTATCTTTCACTAGGTTTAAGTGACATGGAGCTGAAAACTGGTCTGGCTGTGGGAGCATAGACAACACTGGAGCTCCCACTGGTGCTAATCCTGGTTCAGCTGGGAATTCTTTTGTAAATTTTCCCAGTGTAGACACAGCCTTAAAACACATTTTTTATCTGCTCTAAAAAACTTGTAAGTGTCAAACTTGTATAAAGTTATGAATGAATTAAGCCAAAGCTGGATTCTGATTTCCATGGGATTAAGACAGTTTCTAAGAATTTGATCCATAGTTTGATTTTTAAACCCTGACGCTCAGAAATATCACAAGTGCTGCATGTCAGTGGTTTTCCAAAGGGGAACAAACTACTACACTGCAATTCTCAAATTGTTTTATGAGAATACGTTCTAACATTGATTTAGTGTTTTGAGGTTTAATTAATCAACAGTTTTTAGTCAGCTTTTTGGGCATGTGTAAAAGCAATGTTTAAATTGCATTGTTCAATGGTAAATTACACCAATAATATCTTATAAAATGTTCTGTCATATTAAGTGAGTGATGATTACATAAACCACCAGAGGAGCACTGTCTTGAAGAAACCTTAATTGCACTAAGCAAAGGGTTTTTTGTTGTTGTTTTCTTAACAGCCTTTAACAACATCAAAGTGGTATAATAAGAAATGCTGCCAGCGATTTCAAACTTCAGTGACCACTGAAGTATAATTTTACAAACTCACTGACAAAAATGGGAAAAGTACAAGGACACAGCAGCTGCAAATAAATTTCTAAGCACTTTAGGAACACATTAAAGAAAGGTAAGAATTCACAGAGGACTGAGTAGCTGACTCCCACAGCCTCCTATGAATAGGTAATGATGGATAGCTCCATAATGCATGCATACTTTTACTGCTAGACATGGTAGGTCTGGTAACATATTGGAAAAATACTTAGCAACCCCCTGCACACTCTTTCCAAATGATTACAGATAAAATCTTTAAAACTAGGGTCCCGTCTGCCCTGCATAGACATTACAATTCTCATGCACCTTTTCATGTTCGCCCCAGCTTCTTTAGCCAAAATGTTCCCATCTCAATGCTGTAACATAGTGTGTTGCAATTTGGCAGGATATCTCCCTGCTTCCCAGAGAAGTCTCTATTGGGTGGCCGGGTGCACATATAGTTTGTGAATTCTTGCATATAGACTTGTCAATGATGTCCTGAGCAAAGGAATGGGAACAAAAATCTCCTGAGTTCTAATTCTTATTCTACTGTTCCCTGCACGGCCTTGTAAAGTCAGATAACGTTCCTGTGTGTCCTGTGTGGAATAGTGAGAATTAATTAGTTACTTTTATAGAGCACTTTACATTTTAAACCATAAGCACTTTTTAATATTAGGTTCTTACAAAAAGTGCTAGGTATATTATTAATAAAATACCATCTTTGACATGTAAAAAACATCTCCGTGGTGGTAGCTTACTGTATTCTATTCTAACTTTGGCCTTCTGGTATGAAGACCTATAGGGCATCCTTTGTCATCTGACATACAGTTCCCAAGACTAAGTGAAAGAGGTTTGGGGTGTTACCCCTTTATACAAAAGTGACTAGGCAAAATTTGGCATCTTGTAGGTTTTTCCAATAGGAAAAATAAACTGATGAGGCAATCTGGGTACTTGTGATGCAATCTTATTTATTGACAAAGAATGTACAACTTTCTGTTTCCCTGAACACTGGAGGAACCAGAATAACAGGAGACAGTTCCTTTGCTCAGAGTACCAAACCCCTTTCAGACACCCTTCCCCCTGGCCACACTAAATAAAGCTTTCACACTAGGCTTTTCTCGGGGAGGGGGATTTCTTTTTAAAATGATGACATGCCACTACCATAACAACCTGGGTCTGGTGGAAGAGCCCCTAGAATAGCCAGGCAGCACTGGCCTGCCAGTATTATTTTGCTTTCAGTTTACTGGCTTTACTTTCTTCCTGAAGGAGTTGTTAAATAACTTCTGCTCAGCGCATTCTGTTCTCCTCTAACTCTGTGTTTTATGTCTGGCTGTTCTCATAGTATGAAACAGCAGCTTAAGAAAGGTTCATCGCCTCTGGTGGAGTCACACAAAAAAATGCTTTGTATGTTGTATAAAAATGTATTTTTGGTAAAAACAGATCTCCTGGGGCTGAGACTGTTTATACCAGTTTATTGCATACTTTTGGTCTGTTGAGATATGTAACAAATACAATAAAATGATAGGGGGCTTTGTTTTGTTTTTGAATAGACCTCTTGGAGGTGGACCTTCAGAAAAGCAATTACCAAATCAAACAACAGCAACAAACACCCAACACAAACCCCCAAACAAAGAATATGGAATATGGGCCAGATTCTCAACTGCTGTAAATCACATGGCTCCATTGATGTCAATGGAGTTACAGTAATTTACACCCATAGTGGATCTAGGCCATAAGTGTTTTTCAAGCAATTTAGTAGTATTGCTGCATGCTGCTCACATTTGTTTTTTTAATGATTGATGTGACTGTATGCATGAGTAATAAATGTATTAATGGGTCTATAGGCATATATGGATATCAAAATTTCTAACCAGTCCTATGGCACAGTAAGCAACAGGCAACAAAGTCTATGAACAAGGATGAACTCTGTTTCTCACATTCCCATCAATTCAGAGGGTTCCAGACTAAGCACTTGTCTACACTACAAAATTAAATCAACTTCATTTAGGTCGACCTGCAGCCACCACAGAAAATCAATCAGCTATTAGTGTCCACACTACCATCTTTCTGCTGATGGAGCACGTCCTCACCAGGAGTGCTTGCATTGACTGAAGTGGGGTTTTGTGGGGCACTGACAGCTGAGTGTGGGGTACTGACAGCCACGCAGGGCTCACAGCTGGAGCCCCCCTCTGCCCTGGGGTGACAGCCCCAGCTGTAAGCCCTGCATAGGCTCAATTTCTCAGCACAGAGCCTACCAGCAGTGAAATTGACATTCTTGTCAATTTCACACTGCTCTTGTCTCTGCTTAGAGCAGCCCCACTCTTGACTGCTCTGGGAGCTCCATGAGGAGCTGGGAGCCTGGGCTTTAAGCACCCAGGAGCTGGGCTCAGAGCGGAGGTGGAGTTATCATGTCCGTATAGTAGGGCACTTACATCGTGGGAGCAAGGCTGTAGTGTAGACTCTGACATAGGTCAATAATAAGCTGCCTTACCTTGACCTAACTGGATAGTGTAGACCAAGCCTAAGCTGACCAGTACAGTTTTGCTGCAGTGACAAAAAGAACAGGATTTTCTGAGGCCACCAGTAGGGCTAAGACTGGTGGATCCAGCTCTCCATAGCAATTGTCCTTCTCCTCTTCATTAAGTGGATGCACTAGAACCACAGATGCAACTGCAGCTCCGAAGCTGTGTAGCAATGTCAGAGTGAAACATTCTACAGCATAGGGGGGAGAATTCCTTCCTGCTCAGTTCCGGAGCCTATCTCAGTGATTTAGGATAGTTGCTGGGACCAGAATTGGCATAACTGAACACACAACTCACCCACTGATCTCAAGGGGAAATACATTCCCATAAACACTGACAGGAGTACATAGTTTTACACATGGAATATGAGAGAAGAGGAAGAAGACATACATATGGATTCTATTAAACATAAACATAACCAAAAATGCTGTTTTGACATAATTGATATAGGAGGATTTTTCAAAGGCCTGATATTTGTGAAAAAGAATCTCTTAATTAGTCAAATCACAAATTCCCAAACGTATGGATAGGGAGTTACACTTGTCCATCTCTTCAGCTAAATAAGAATATTCCCCTTTCATAGCAAAATACATACCTATGAGAGGAAAGTAAAGGACCATCTAGAGCTGATCTCCTGAAAACTCAACAAAGCTTGTAAACAGTGGTGTTCATGATTTGAGGTTGTTGTTGTTATGAACAGATATTTTATTGCTCCAACTACCTAGAAATATGGGATTTTGTTGCTGTTTGTGGTTGTATTAGTATTGTAGGCTGATTTGTTTTACTGTTTGGAATGGTTAGACTTTTGCAAAAATCTTTGCATCATTGAATATCAAATATAAGGAAATTAATCTTTTGTTTTAAAAACCACAGATTAGACAGTGCAATTAAAACACCCACATAAGACAGATCCAAAGAGTTTGCAATAAACAAGAAGAAAAAAAGCACATTTTCAATAATTACTAACCTGTGCTCTGGTTTCTAAATTCCTCCTTTTGCTGTATGGCAAAGAGATCAACAACAATGGTTATAATATTTGTTGTTTTGATAATAGCTAGAAAAGTCATTATTACATGGGGAGTTGTTGGTAAATATAATAATAAAAATGCTTAAAATGTTTCTTAATATATTAAATCTTTATTAGAAATGCTAGCAAAATAAAACACACTGTAAAATGCTTTTATGCATAAAATTACATCTTTTCCTCTGAACTACTCCAAACATCTAAAATCCCAAACTCAATGACCCAATAATTCTAAAGAAACCCCAACAAAATAGAATTTTGACCAGAGCCCGGTTTTAGACTTCAAATTACTTCAGCAGGACAAACCACTAGAGGGCCTCATCACTGCAATCTGACTGACGTGTGATAAATTCATTAGATTGCCTAAAATTCTTGGTTTATGTATACTAGGTGATGTTTTTCAGCAAACAAATCACAAAGTATTACTGTGTTTTGTTTATGCAGGATCTATCATAAATGTTTGTGTTTTCCTATTTTTGTTTCCTCCTCGCATAAAAATTAGGTTAGTCAGTTATTCATAACTGGAGTTTGAAATACAGTGGATTTTGCAGAAATGGTATTACACATATTTGTAGAAGAGTAATTTAGACAACCTCAACAATGAATGACAAATAACTGCTTTCAGTTGGATATTAAAATTCTGAGGTATGTTAACAGAATCAAGTCTGTATGCCCCAAATTCAATATAATGTACTCTGAGACCAGCCGCAGCATTTTCATAACTCAATTTGCTACATCTCTGACAGAGATGTATAGTATTGATATGCAAAGAAGAAAAGTGGCTGTGTTGGTGTCAGGGACAATTAAGGTCCCTACTCCTGTGCCCATTAGCTGAGTGATTTGGAACTAGTAGAATGGTTTAGTCATTCCTGTGGGAGATAAAGGACATGGATACTCGGTCTGGGGATATTGATTGAAGAGGACGCAAACAGTAGGTAGGATACTTTTTCAGTGACAGAGAAGTTAATGATTTAGTGATTCATATAAGAGAAGCTGCCTTACAACCTTTGGTAATTGTTTGCAGTGCATATAGTACACATGAAATGATCTTGTCAAATTAGCAGAATCCTATAATACTACCTCATTGGCAAACTACACAGGCAATTTTATCAATAAATGAATCTCTCTCTCTTCCCCCCACCCTGGCTTTTTTGATGTCTGATTGTTTTTCTTTCTTATTGAACACAATTGCTAGGAGTTATTTTCAGTGCTGGATTTCTGTTTGTTCCATCACTCGATGAAATGTCTCAGGAGGCCTAAAAGTGAAATTCAAAAAAAAAATTTTTAAATCCCATTCCCTCCCGCCCCTTGCACAACTTGCAAAAGCTAAATTGAGAAATATTGTATATTCACCACCTTTCTTAAAAATGATAGGAAAAGTCAGGTCAGGGAAGGTCTATGGCAAACTGCTCTCTGAGCTCTAATGCAGAACGTCAGAGTGCATTTTCTCTCCAAACTGCTCCTGAGCCGGAAGTGCAGCACAGCAAATAGGAATATGAAATAAGCTCACAGCAGGAGTAAGAAATGGGCTCAGCTGGGGGACAAGAGGCCTCAGGGGATTGTTAATGGGCTACAGAGCCTGTCACCTTGAGGCTGCTGTTTCTAATCCAGTTCAGATTTATAACGACAGAAAGCTCTTATCATCTGAGGTCTTTCTGGTTGTCTGTGTGAAATGAGTTGGTGGTCTCGCTCCCACACCTATTTAGGCAGGTATCTAAATTACAAAGCCACACCACAACTCATACTAAGTCTCACCATTGTGCCCTGTCTACATTACAGAATTTCAAAAATTCCACATGGTTGCTAACTCTAATTTAGCAATACAGGGCCACTGGCTGCCATCACTACTTTGAACACTGTGTTCAGAGCAGGTCTTAATTGATGCAATGCTTAAATTAGTGGCAGCAGCGGTCCATTTAAACTAGAGCTTCCAATGATGCTACCTACCGACAGAGGTGAAGTGGTGTTAGCAGAGGAGGGGGATTTTGAAATCTGTCCCTAGTGTACATAGACAGTGCCTCAGAAGGGAACTTTTTCTACAAACCAAGTTACAACAGGATTCAATTATAGCTCTCATTGGACCGTTTTCTATCACAGAGAAAACCATTAGTAACAGCAGAGTTAAACTGAATTGGAGTTAGAGATGGGGGTGATCTGGGCAACTGGATCCAGATCAGAACTTTTCTGATTGTGTGAGAGTTCATATTCAGGGTTCTGCTTCAGGCTCAGTGAAAACAGTGTTCAATAGACAAATGAACACACACACATACACACACACACCCATCAGCTTTTCAGTAATCTCCATTATCTCTTTCTATACAAGTGTTCCCACCAGAAGATTTTCTAACCTGACAGTAACTCATCTACCATGATCCTTAGCTTTTCTCTTGAATGCTTAAACATTAAAAATATGTTTCATGATCTTCGTGTTTTTAGTAGATTACAAGTGATGGACCAGTCCTGCTCCTATTGAAATTAATGATAGATTTGCTATTAAGTTCAATGATTAGATCCAACTAGAACTGGGACGGATATTTTAGGGTATGCTTTCTTTGAAATATAGTGATTTATGTGAGTTCTCTAAATAACAAACAAAAGGGGAGGTTAATTAAAAATGGTTTCTGAAAAGTGTTTGTTTAGCTTAATATAAATGGTTGAATTCACTGATGTTCTTCCAGTTTCATTTCAATGGAGTTACACCAGCATAAAACTGGAGTAACAAAGTGGTGATTCAGATACTCAGGCTTTTTAAAGACCCAGAGTTGCTTCATGAGGGATTAATTAAAATACCTCAGAGGGCCTGTGTACTCATGATCTTTTTTTTAAAAAACCCTAATTAAAGAAAATCCATCAGCAAAAAGTGCAGCTTTCAGGATGTGGGCTAGCACTATGATCCCTGCACAAGTGCACTGTATGTAAATCATACTGAACGTTATCCATCTAAAGGGAAATGACACATGATCGTGACTCCCATTAAATGTTTATCATATCTCCTGCCATGTAATGCAATTAGATGGCAAGAAACAACTAATGTGTATCGCTCTGGTGGGAGAATGGAGAAAATATTGGATTTTCTCTCTTAATCTATTTATATCTTGCAGTGGGGGCATTAGGTAGATTAAAGCTGGAGACGCTGCCCCCATCCAGTATGCTAAGTAGTGTTTGTCACTCATTGTGTTAGACGACAGTAATAGCTATAAAAACAGTGCACGTTATAATCATGTTGAATTAGCAGGAGATGTGATGCTAAAGTTTTCTACTGCCTGTGTGCTGTCTCATTAAATATATGGAAGTATTTCATATAAATAAAAGAAAAAAACTCTACAAATCCTTAAATGTGAGTTTTGTTTCTCAGAACTTGATATAACTAGAATAATGATCAAACTGGGTGCTGTGTTATATTAATAACAAACTGCTGTGCAGCTTTAATAATAACACTTTGTACTTATATAGCACCTCTCAGCTGCAGATCACTGAACCCTTTGAAAATATTGACAGACCACTCTGCACATCACAAATCAGAATAGGATACCCTTAACTAACTCTGATAGATATGGCCCCGATCCTGTCATGCACTCTACCTGGACCCAGGGACCATTACAGGATCAGAAGAACCCATAGCTGTTACTACAGGACTGGTGCCATATCCCATTCAGTGGTGGGCCATCCTCAAACGATTCAGAGGCTCAATGTGGATTTAGGTGGCTTATCGAAAACTTAAATAAGCATCTGATCTCAAAACTGGGCTGTCAATTTCAGGAAATCAGACTGCTTATCAGATTTCTGGCATTTCCTGATGTTAAATGGCTGATAATATCTAGGCAGGTGAAGTAGGAGACTACTTAATGTAATCTCATTTTACTGCTACCCTCTGTCCCTCTTCCCATACACCCATTTGTTCATCTAAGGTAGTAAATAGATAGCCCTGGAAACTAATGTCTTTTGTTTATATACAGACCGATTTAGCACAGTCAGCAGTAGAACAATCTTCTCAACAGTGTCCAGCTAATGCATCTGAACTCTAAGTTAGAGGAAGCACCATTAAGCATTTGTCTTCACTGCAGAGTTAACTCAGGTAATCAGCAGCTCTGGTGTGAGCACCTGGGTTAGCCTAGGCTGCATGTAAGTATTTACACTGCAAAGCCATACCCAAGTTGTTATCTTTTCCAGTGACTTGTGGAATAACTCAGCTGTCCGTCTGAGCACAGGGGGGAATTGTGGGAAGGCACTGGAGGACTATCAGGAGGTGTGTGATTTAGCCTGTGGGAGAGTTACCAGCCCAAGTGAATGTAGAACTTGGTTCTATCCCATGACCCCAGCTTGGCCAGCTAGCCTGGGTTTAAAGCACCACCAAACTCAGGAGAGATGGTTTTGTGTGTGAACCGGAGGGGGTTAGGGGCAACACCAGGGTAAGAGTCTAGGCTAACACTGCAGTGAAGACAATCCTTAAGAATGAAAAGTTGTTCAATCTTCATGGCTCATGCAGTCCTCGCTTTCTCTGCCAACAGTTTGTTGTTTAGTGCCAGCTGTGGTTTCTGAGGTGTTGAGTGAGACCTGTGTACTAACAACACCAGCTCATTTTCCATAAGGCCACCGAACACCTTCCAGTCACTCCTAACCCAGGCTGGATTAAAACTGGTGACTAAGGATACATCTACAAAGGGATAAAAGACGTGTGGAATGGCTGTGCCTGGCCTGGGTCAGCTGACTGGGGTCTGTGGGGCTAAAAATAGCTGTGTAGATGTTGGGTCTCAGGCTGGAGCCTGAGCTCTGGGACCTTCCATCCTCACAGGATCACACAGCTCAGGCTTCAGCTAGAGCCCAAGTGTCTACACAGAGATATTTTAGCTCAGGAGCATGAGACCTGAGAGCCCGAGTCAGCTGACCTGGGCTAGCCTGTGCAGACATAGCCTTAGAGATGGAAGGCTCTGGAACCCACTACAATTCACCATAAGCCATTCAGGTCCCTCTGCCCCACAACTGAGCTGTTTTAAACATTAAAAAAGAAAAGAAAAGAAAACCAGGTGTGAGTCGTGTTCTGAGTGAAGGTTGAGGTCACAGCTTCATTGTTCTGAACTGGGTCAGAGAACCTTAGTTTCAGCACTACCATTCTCATATTTTCTCATTTTCCATGGGTTCCCACACAAACCACTCTGTTGTATTTACAGCTTCTCTTGTATCTGGCAACCCAGCATCCTTGAGCTTTCATAAAAAGAGTGTGCAGCTCTTCATTTGATAATAGTGCATACACAGCCCCTCTGGCACTCATGCAGCAGCAGCTAGAGCAAGGATGAACTCAAGCTGCTACCGTTGTTTGATCAATGGCGTGGGAGTAATGTAGTAAGTTGGTGTCACCTTTTACGTGCCTCAATCTAAAAAGCTGCGGCCGGGAGGTGGGGGGGAAGTACACAAAAAAGTGTTCCACATTACTCAGTCTTTGTCAAGTTGGTTTGCAGCACTATATTATTTTTCCTGGAGTTGCCATATATAATATTTCAAGGGGATTAAAGATACTCCACATCAGTAATAGATCTGGGCCAACAATTCAGAAAACAATGAGAACTATTCTGAACATACTGCATGTCCAGTGGAATCTGAAACCCATGACCAAACTGGATTTCACTTCAAAATTCTGGTATAAGCATCAGTAAACTAATGGGAGCAGAGACTTCACGTGTCAAGCATTCCTTCTACGTTTGTCTGAGTTGCATCTCTGCAGAGGCACATAATTATAGAATTATATATTCTATATATAGAATATATCCTCTCCCTAGAAATGTGGGCAATTTACAGAAAAATTAAAACGATCTGAACAACAAGCAAGACCTATAGCTTACCTGGCAAAAGTTTGAAATGTCCTTTTGCATTCAAACTACTGTAGCAATTTTGTTATTGACATATTTTCCTTAGAAAGGTGAAATATTTGAATGGCACTGGGATGTATATTTTGAATGGCACTGGGATGATGTTGGGATATTTTTCCCAATGCAAAATCCTGATCCTTCCCTGTGTATCATTTGTACATTGATCATAAAGAATTCTAAAGGTTTCTGAGTGACTTCTGCTCATAAAGAAAAAGCACTTCTACTGAAATTTTATGTGTAATAATGTGATACCATTATTACTAAAAATAAGGTCAATTTATGGGGCAAAAATCAATACCAGCAATTTCCATTGCTAGATATATTGCTTTTATGTCTTTTGGTATATAGTGCTTTAGCTATCTGAATCTGGCAGTCAAATGATCCGGCATGCATTGCAAAGTTTTCCATAAAACTAACAAGAAAAGAATTTTTCTCAAGCTACAGTACAGGAATCAAATTCAGCACTGGTGTAAGTGGGTGTAACTCCAAGTCACTAGAGTTGCACCTCTTTACACTTGGGCTGGATTTGTCCACATTACATTAGTTAGTTACTTTAAAACCCCTTAGTCTCCCTTACAACGTCCCCCAGACTAAGAAAGTGTATTTGCAGATAAGTAATGTGTGAACGATAAGGGCCAAACATCTTTTCTTGAATTAAAACAAGGGAAACCTGTTCTGTTTCTCAGATTTAGGAGATGAAAGATATTATGAAAAGAAGAGCATTAAAAGACTTGGAAAATGTTAACAAAAATTGGGCTAACATTTCATCTCTCTATAGAGCCAGTTGAATGGTATTCTCTGAATACAAAATTCAGTGAATTTTGATATTTTTTGGCATTCTGAAGTATTTGCAAACCAGTCGTGTTATATGATAATCTATTTGGTATATGAAAATATACTCCTAAGAGCAGGTCGGGAATTATTTGTGAATTAAACAATATGGTTTTCAGTAATTAAGCTTCAAAACTAGTCAGGTAAGAAGAATATTCGGCTTCAAAATTGGTCTAGTAAGTACAGTATTTGTATTCAGTGTCAAATGCATTCATTCTAATGCATCATGTTGATCAGATTCAAAGCTTTGTGAATTCATGGCTACTACAGGGCTTGAATATGACTGAATCAAACTAAAGTACTACTAGCATTCACAAAATATTCAGTATTTGCTCCTCCCTTCACCCATTACATCAAATATCCAACCAGATTTACTTTGAATATTATAAGACACCTGCCAAGACAATATGTTCTTTCTTCAGTAGTTTATTTGTTGTTACTTACCAGAATGAAATGGAAATTCTTAACATTCAGGAAGAAAGTATTCTGACTTACACATTCCCATTTTAAAAATCCTCACTTCCCTGGGGTCCTTTCTGTGACTAGGTTTGTATGTGTATATGTTTACAAAGGATATGATCCTGTCCTACTGAAGTCAAATATTGTTGGTTAGAGACTGAGAAAGTAGAATAACTTTTGTCTGTATCTATTATAAATGGTGTTACTCATTAAAGTATTTAGGTGTGTGTTTCCTGAAGTTAAAAACAGTAACATTCAGTCCAAAAAAGAGACGGATAATGGACAGAGACATCTTATTGTGAGATTGACGCATGAGACTTTAAAACATCTGGAAGATGTTAGCAACTGCATTTGCTCTACACACCGAGAATACTATCTGTACTCTGAGAGCTGATTTTCTTTTACTTAAAGGGGGGGAAAATCAATGTTGATAGTGAATGTCTTACTTAAGATAACCCTGCACTCCCTATCTAAGCACTGATAAAATACCAGAGCAAATCTCTTGTTCTGCCAGTTTTCCCAGAATGGAGGCTACATAATCTTCTTTCAGGTTGGCCTGAATGTCTCCAGTGACAGTGTCTCAAGAAACATGGCTCATACTCTGACTCCCAATAAATCATATGCTGCAGAACCCCCACTGCTTATCCCTTTTCAAACACACTGAAGAAGAGAAGACCAGATCTCCTTTTGAGGACACTGACAAAAACCAAAAAAATCAACAACCCTGTAGGCTCATGTGCAATTTAGGAGCTATAATTCTCTTTGAAAGCAAAGTACTCATTCTGGCGTCCATGGACAGACTTTAAACACTGGTTCAGCATGTTTCATTTTATAACAACCTTTACCGTAAATTGAGGTAAGTTTACCCTATGTTATGTGATAGCAAGGATCTAATGGTAGAAATGACTCCAAATAAAATTGAAGAGTATACCAATATTTTGTAGGTTTCAGAGTAGCAGCCGTGTTAGTCTGTATCCGCAAAAAGAAAACATTTTGTAGTTACTTTCTCTTTCTCACTATGTATCATTGACTCACTTTCCACTGCACCCTCAGAGGCAGATATATCAACAAGGTAAAAAGAAAGTGAAGCATACCTGAGATAATGCTTCAGAATGCAAACTTCACCTTTCAGTGGAACTGGCACCTCTTTAAAAAATAAATGTGCACAAGTGAAGGAAGTCCAGGACAAGACTCAATCACTTTTAACTTTAAACTAGTATTCACTAAACACCAAAGATGAAATCTTGGACCCACTGAAGTCAATGGGAGCTTTATTATTGACTTCAAATGGGGTCAGGATTTGACCCCTGCTGTATCCTTCTACCATTTCGTACCATGATCCCTGTTGTATCAGTTTAACCTTACAAAAGATTTTAATTCCACGCCAGCCAAAGTAATATTTCTTTTGACTTGTTTTATAAAAAGTTCTTCCTTTTATGTGAATTACAATGCAAAGGGGATAACAGAGCTGTTCAAACTTACGTCTCCTGAAATCCAATAAGCCAAACCTGCCTTTTAAAATAACTACAATGATTTTGAATGGCTGAGAATAACAACAAGAAGATAAAGTAGCAACGAAAACGAACAGCATAGTGAGTAGTTCCTTATTTACAAGGTACATACTGCAGCACTTCTTTCTTAGATTTATTTGCAAATTGATCCCAATTTTATACAAATGTATTTGCTATTTCTAAGTATTCAGTGAACTGATTAGATGAACAATTTTCATACTGGGAGTTGTTCACAAACTCTTCCCTGTGGCTATTTACTGTTTAATATTTACATTGCATTGCCAACCACATAAGTCACATAATATGATTCCAGCTCTCTAATTGGATGACTTAAACATTGTGAACTGGAAAATAACAAATTGCAAATAATGAATCATGCACTTCTGATATGAATTTACAGACAAATAATCATTCACTCTAAAACTCACAAAACTTTCAGGTTTCACAAATATTTTGAATAATACCTGGCTGGCTATTGCCCGAACATTCATAAATAATGAATAATATGACCCAACAAATTATAGTGATCCAAACTCAGTGACTTATTGACAAATATGTTCATTAATCAGTATTAGCACTTTTCTATTTGCACTGGGAGGTAGAAAATATTACAACCTGTGACAGGGAAACCTCAAAAGGTCTTGATAAGCAACAAGAAGTTTGGACATGTGTCCTAAGAGCATATGAAAATTCAGAGTCTGAAAATTTGGCTGGAAATCTGATGACAACAGGGATTTCATAAAGCTTCCTGTCCTTGTTTTCAGAATACTGAGAGAACAGACTTGTCATTTCCATACTTCCCTTCAGGTTTTAAAGCTTAGGTTTACAGAGGAAACACAAAATAAAATAAAATATAAGTTAACAGAATATTTCAGAAGCTTCAAAAAGGTTCTAGTTTAATTCTAAACTTGTTTGGAGTGTGCGGGATGCAAAAGCATGATGGGAGAGGTTAATTTTTCAGAACTGGTTAACCTAGTTATGAAGGAGGAAGAACCAAAGGAAAGTGTGAGGCTATGCGAGAGTGAACCTAATTTGTAGTTCAATTTTGTGTTTCCATTTTGTTTTTGCTTGGGGAACTGGCAGCTACAGAACATGATTATGAAGCAGAAAGAAATTAAGCAAAAAGGGCCAATTTTCTAAAAGTAATTATTTTTGTAGTAATTAAAGTTTCCATGCAAAATGATATTGAAAATACCCCCAAAGCTTCCTACATAGTTCCAGTCACCCGCAGCTATCACTGTGCTGCACAAGTTGTTGGACTTATTTCACTGCAGAGACTGGAGAGCTAAAAACCCTGCTTTTCAATAGTATAGACTAGGACCTGATTCTGACCTCACTTATGCTAAATATAAATCGGGAACAACTCCAGAGAAATTATTGGTGTAAAACTGGTGGGAAGCAAACCAAAATCAGGCCACAGAACATTTGTTTTCAGTCTTGAAAAACTACCAGATATATTGGACCTTAAAATTGTGACTATGTAATATACAGAGAAGGTTGTAAAATGTATTATTATTATTATTATTATTTTATTTTGTTCATACCATATTTTTCCCCAAAGTTTACTCTTTTATCCTCTGCCAGTATTGCTATAAATGTTCTTTTAAAGAGTCAAGTTAGGTGACAATATCTTTTAATACCTCACATTGGAAATTAGATCTGCTTTGTGTCAATTGTTCCTCACAGCACAAGTCCTGGTTGTTCTCTTACATCTCCACATGACTTTGAAACAACAAAAAGCTGTTCATTGGACAGATTTTTAATAATTATTTCTCTTACATCCTTTATGCAATGTTATTGTAAAACAGAACACAAGCACTTTCTAGGCATCCAAGGCACACTGCAAACCTTTACTCATGTGAGTAACTATTATGTCACTAGACTTCAATGGAACCTTTCAGGTGGGTAAAGGGCCACTCAGGGGAGTAAGGATTTGCAGAACTGGTATTTATGGCACACTGAACATCCACAAAGAATGTGGAAAATACATTTATTCTCACTAATTTGTATAGCAGCATATATCTAGGAAGCTTCTGACCATACTGCTTATCCGGACAATGTCTATCTTACTACAACTGATTATAATGCTCATATAAATGAGTTAAGTCCATTTCAGTGAACATAAACTCGCCAATTTTCCATCAAGACAATTAAGACACATTAGAGTAAGTTATCCAAGTTAGGAAATACTACTTCCTTTTCACTCCAGAAAGCTGTTTCTATCCCTATAATTGAGTTTCAATACATTTTAAATATAAAATTGACTGAGTAATCCAACACCTTGAATATTTCATAGAAAGAGAAAGGCATGTTCATAATACACCATTTCTCCATGTCACCAGAAGGTGGTCAATAGCACTAAAAATATTATTTCACTTTCCCAGTCCATGCATTTGCTATACCATATATAAATTAGCTGAAGCAGGTTTATTTGTAGTATAAAAGAACTGTACAATATATCAACTGACTGAACCAGATTTATTATGAAATAGACAAAGAGAGAGAGAGATTTTAAAGCAGCCCTTTAGGATAATGGAAGGATATACAGTAATTCCAATATCAAAGTTAAAGTTAGAGTATAAAGTTACATAATTAAAGATATTTAAAATTAAACAAAAACCCCCCAAGTCTTTTTCCTGCCTTCTTAAAATGAATGATATTCGTGGGTGCTATTCACCTCTATGAGAGGACCAGCATAAAGCCTATGCAGCACTTAATTCCTATGTGGAGGACTTAACTGGTGCATAGTCCTTTGCTAACTCTCTGAAGAAGGGTAAGTTTAATGAAATATCATTAGGACAAGTTCAAAGATTACAATTTAATTTCCCCCACCTCCTTTATTACTTTCTTAACTTTCACACTGATCTTAGTTTGAATCTTAACGTTCCCTAAAAGATCCACAAATATTCTACTTCTAATAATGTTCTCTTCAAGAGCTATTCTGTCACCTGTGTCTTTGTACCAACTGAAAACTACAGACAAGAAGCGAAGGCCACAAGTGCATACAACTCTATCTATCCACCTTCTCTCCATCACTTCCTTCAAATGTTCAGACCTCATACTTTTTTGTGGCACTTTCAGGGGGTTACTATAATACTTAGGAAAACTGAGACCTCCACAGTTTATTTTGCTTTTTCTTGAAAAATAACAAGGAGTCCAATGGCACCTTAAAGACTAACAGATTTATTTGGGCACAAGCTTTCATGGGTAAAAAATCCACTTCTTCAGATGCATGGAGTGAAAATTACAGATACAGACATAAATATATATTGGCGCATGAAGAGAAGGGAGTTACCTTAGAAGTGGAGAATCAATGTTGAAGGCCAATTTAGTCAGGGTGGATGTAGTCCACTCCCAATAATTGATGAGGAGGTGTCAATACCAAGGAAGAGAAAATTGCTTTTGTAGTGAGCCAGCCACTCCCAATCCCTATTCAAACCCAAATTGACGGTGTTAAACTTGCAAATTAATTGTAGCTCTGCAATTTCTCTTTGAAGTCTGTTTCTGAAGTTTTTTTGTTGAAGTATGGCTACTTTTAAATCTGTTATAGAATGTCAGGGAGGTTGAAGTGTTCTCCTACTGGCTTTTGTATGTTACCATTCCTGATGTCTTATTTGTGTCCATTTATTCTTTTACGTAGAGACTGTCCAGTTTGGCCAATGTACATGGCAGAGGGGCTTTGCTGGCACATGATGGCATATATCACATTAGTAGATGTGTAGGTGAATAAGCCCCTGATGGTGTGGCTCATGTGGTTGGGTCCTCTGTCAACACTGGTTCTCCATGTGTAAGGTAACTCCCTTCTCTTCATGTGTCCATATATTTATGCTTGTATCTGTAATTTTCACTCCCTGCATCTGAAGACGTGGTTTTTTTACCCACGAAAGCTTATGCCCAAATAAATCTGTTAGTTTTTAAGATGCCACCGGACTCCTCATTGTTTCTGAGGATACAGACTAACATGGCTATCCCTCTGATACTTGACACGATGCAAAATAAGAAAGACAAACCACTTTGTGTCAATTAAACATAACAGGAAGGAAATGAATTACCAAAAGAATAAAGACAGGTTTCAGAGTAGCAGCCGTGTTAGTCTGTATTCGCAAAAAGAAAAGGAGTACTTGTGGCACCTTAGAGACTAACAAATTTATTAGAGCATAAGCTTTCGTGAGCTACAGCTCACTTCAGAAATGCATCCGATGAAGTGAGCTGTAGCTCACGAAAGCTTATGCTCTAATAAATTTGTTAGTCTCTAAGGTGCCACAAGTACTCCTTTTCTTTTTGCAAAAGAATAAATGAGATGAACCAGAAAGCTTCCTGAATGCAGTTTTACAATTTCTGAAACCAAAAATGTATTCAGTCAAGGTTACAATATAAAATGCAAAGAGAAAACCTCCTCTAGTACTGTGTCTATATGTACATGCCACATGCCAAGAACCCCTGCAGTAACTTTGCCAACAGCATGTTTGATTCCTTCAGCTAATGCAGTTTCAGAAACTACTAACATTGGCTATACTTTCAGCTGAATCACAACACCACCATTTAGTCACAATGCCATGGAGAACAAGTTCCCCGTGTATAAACACAAAATAAATTCATATGTTAGCCAAAATGAATAGCACATTTACTGCTCTAAAACCACTTTGCTGTGGATGGGTGGCCTTATTATGCAGTGTGAAAAGTACATGGGCTCAGCTGTCCTCCTATAAAGACATAGTTACAGTTTCTTACAGTAACGATATAAAGGCTTAAATCTCTCAATTGTGACACTGCACTATTTAGGGCAATTCTTGTTGTTGGTTTGGTTTATCAGGGTGTCCTAAGGGCTGCAAGTTACACAGGAGCCCATGCAGATTGCATAATATCATGGAGCAAAATGTGATAAAGTGCACACATGGCATGTCCCTCCCACCCCTCTGTGCACAGCTTGTTCGTTTGGTGTGTGTACTGCACTGCTACTGGACTCAGTGAAAGAGGCATAGTTAGTCAATAATGACATGGAAAGAGGGGTGTCTAAGGAAATCTGATCTGCACAGCATCATATCCTATCAGTGCTCATGATGGAAAAGGCACAAGTTGTTCACAAAGCCAAGCAGCCAGGGCTCCTTTAAAATATATTGTAATAAATTCAAATCTGGTAGGCAATAATTATTTACTGTTACAGAGTTGGGTCTAGAACCCTTGTCCTTCATTTCCAAAAGCACAGGTTTTTGCTACCTGAGCTGAAATAGGCAGTAGTTGTAGCCACTCCCTAATCCTTTCTGAAGACCAGCCAGGCAAATATAATGTCACATAACCAGATTGTCTAACCAGGTTTTAACCCCAGGTCGTGAAATTATGATGAACATAGTCTACAACTGCAGCTAAACCTTGTTCAGCAGCAGTTCAGCTGCCCATTGCTGATATTGTGAAGAAAGGGTAATTCTTCTAGTGCAGACAAGCTCAGACAAGAAGGGACTCAGCATGGCTGGGGAGTCTCCCGCTTCAGAGAGAAGCCCACAGCAGCAACAGACAGGACAACAGTGACAACTAGGGTTGCCAATTTTGGTAGGACGTATTCCTGGAGATTTAATCACATGACATAATCTTTAATTAAAGATTAATCTTTAATTCCTGGATACTCCAGGCCAATCCTGGAGGGTTGGCAACCCTAGTGACAACAGCCCCACAACCCACTGTATGAATCATCCTCAACTTCAGATACAGCAATAAATGCCATACTAAAGTGAGTGAAAGGATCTCTCAGGTTGTGTGTGCTAGCGGTACAGCTTAATGGATTTCAAGGGGGGGAATGGGAGGTTGAGAAGGAACCAATGGGTACAAGAAATACACACAATCAATACATAGAGGGATGAGAATAGGGTCAAGACAATCAAAAGTAACTAATTTAAAAACATAAGAATGGCCATACTGGGTCAGACCAAAGGTCCATCTAACCCAGTATCCTGTCTTCCGACAGTTGCCAATTCCAGGTGCCCCAGAGGGAATGAACAGAGCAGGTAATCATCAAGTGATCCATCCCCTCAGATGCACTCACCTGCAAACACATAAACCATGGTATGCACAGTTCAGGGGTAAAGAAAGCTGAGTCGTCAGAACTGTAAATGTGGCTATCAATGCCCAGCAGCCAAACATCTCTGATGGCTATATTCTGCTATCCTTGTTTGGAGCTGAGTCTTTGATGCCTAAAAACAGCTCTTTCCATTGATTTCTCCTAACAGATGGATTTGCAGGACAGTTTTGAGACAGCTCAGCACCCTACCCTTTCTGCCCTGATCAGCCCACCACCAACCTGTCTGCTTACTGTACACACATAACTCTGGCACACCTTCAGAAAGACAATGGAGTCCTGCTACTACACCTTCTGAGGTGGGCAGTAATCAGAATTTCTGGAGAGGCATGACGTGTTCAAAGGGGGTTGATTTAACTCCAACTCTGTGGATCCGTCCATCTCTCTAGCTTCCTGTCTCTTGGTCTCTCTATCATTCTTTTTCTTACAAAATTGTTTTATGTCTGATTTCCTGGGAATGCTATTACACTGAGAATTTACTTTAAGATATTTTTCACATACAGGGCTTACTGTTTACATTTCTGAAGCAGTAAAATGCCAGGACTGTTAAGCTTCACAACCTCTTGGCATCCTTTAATCTTCAAAACAGAATAAAATTAAATCAAATAATAATGCTGGTTTGGTCAATAAAGAAGTGTTTTCAGTACCTCAGCTGAAGTGAAAGCCAAGGGTTAATCCTTTCTTCTAGGTATTAGAGAACATCAAAATCCCTTTCCTCTTCAGTTAAAATAAACCTACAAATGCATCTACATCTCAAAGCTGTGAAGAAATCTAACCAAAATGTTCAGTTAAAAAAAAAAGCAGCAGCAGCAGCTTCTATTACGTTATTCATACTTCAGAAAATCAAGGGTTGGGAGAACATTCAAATGTATCTGCCTGTCCATTTAGAACTTGTAAAGGGGTTTAGATTTATTATTCAGCTGGTCCCTACAGTTTACTTACAGTAGCCCAGAAGATTGCTGCAGCTTGATTCCACGGCTTTTCCCACTCAGGGAGATCCAGGCTATGGGTTTTCTAGATGTATCTTTCAAAGCGGGGGACGGGGGGGGGGGAGAGAGGGGGAAGAAGTGTCTAATACACTGCAGGCCGCTACCTTCCAGCCCTGACATCATTTTATAAACACCAGCGCACCAAGGTGACCATTACTCAAAATCCAAACAAACATTAAAGCATGTAAAACTACTTTAAAAAACGGAGAGAGAGAGAGAGAGAGAGAGAGAGAACTGATTTGTGCCCATTTGACAAATGTGAAGTTGGTAATTGAGAGATGCAGTAATGTCTAGCCTTAACTTCATAGTAGCTAATAAAAACAGTAAGATCTGGGTGGGTGACTACTTCTGTATTGTTACAACACATCTCTGCATAGCCAAGTGATCTAGTGATAGAGGAGACTGGAGCACTGAAGTGGGTTTTGTCCTTTATTCCTGGGCCAGGAGGGCATGGGGACACTAAGGAACAGCACCTTTCAGTCTCTGGGCAGGAAGGAAAGGGCAAATAGAAAGTCTTGCATTGCTATGTAGTGACCCCTCTAGGTAAGTCAAAAGCAACACTGACAAGCTGCAGAGGGAACCCATTCAGCCTTTCTCAAGTTTAGCTGGAAAGATAGCTGACACATGAGTGAAGTTAGAAAGAGTAAGGCCTTGTTTATATTGTGGTTTTTAATCTCTTGCATAAGGCAGTGCAAACCTTTAGGGCAGAGTGCTGCACTGGTGTAAACCATGACTTGCACCAAGAAAGTTTATCCCACTTTGAAACCAGGTTCAAACCCCTAGTGTACAGGCACTGCTCCAGTACGAACCATGACTTGCACTGGTGCAATTTGCCCTGATTTTAAACCAGAATATTTTGCAACCGTGTAAGTCATGGTTGATACCAGGGCAGCAAGTCTACAGGATTGCACTGGTGCCTTTACGCTGGTGTAGCTATTCTGATGCTAAAAATACCAGTGTAGACACGGCCTCAAGACAGAAAAAACAAGTGGGCTTTTTAGGACTCTGAAAGGGGCTTCCAATCAGTGGGGGAGAGGAGATTCTTACTTAGATAATGGGTAAAATTTTGCTGACATCACAAGAGAAATGAGTGATGAGCTTTTTCATTACTAAAATGTCCAAACAAACTAATACAGAAGTCTATGCTGGAGAAAGATGCACACTTCTGGCAAAAAAAGTAGCAGATCAGTACTAAGATAGATTGGCAGAGCTGTACAAACTGTATGCCTCCCCTGTAGTTCGTAGTGCCACCCAGTGTTCTCTCTCATTCCAATGGACAAGGCAAGAGATTGGGTGTCAGGAGACTTGAGCTCTAATTCTGACTATGCCACAGACTTACTCACTGCATGACCTTGGACAAGTCAGAATAGGCTGGACTGTGGAGTTACCATGAGACCTTAGTAAAGGGCAACACAGTTTTGCTGTTCCAAAAGCATCCAAGAGCCGAGATTGTGACTCAGAGACACAATCTGGCCCTGAATTCCTCCTTGCTTTAGATCGGAAGTAAGATACACCAACCCTTTCCCTAGCACAACTTACTTTTGTGCTATGCTAGCCAGCACATTTAAGTGACTAAGCTGAAGTGAGCTGTAGCTCACGAAAGCTTATGCTCTAATAAATTTGTTAGTCTCTAAGGTGCCACAAGTACTCCTTTTCTTTAAGCCAAGACTGTGATCAGTCCCTGGCCCTGCCTGGCCACGCCCCTGTTTTTCCATCTATAAAATGGGGGTGATGATACTTACCCAACTTTGTGAACAGCTTTACTTCTGCAGATAAAAATGCACCATAGATCCGATCATATTCACTCAAAAGGTTGGCGAAGCTTAGTAACCTTCTGGATGAATGTGGTCTGAGTTTGCCATGGAACCCGAAAACAGAAATCAAATAAGTTTCACATAGTTTTGAGTTTTCCTGTAAAGATTTCACATGGCTCTCATTAATTTAAGACATAGTTGGGAAAAGACATACAATAAAGTATTTCAGGAGGAAATAAAGTGTTGCGAATTCTGTCCAAGTTCTATTATGCATTTATTTTTTAGGTCAGTATTTCTTTTTAAACAAATTTGCCATATTCAGTGTTCATCCCACACAGCTCCTTAGACTCACCAATTCTTTCAATTTCTTCCTCTGCTAGCATAAAGTTCTGGGTCAAGTGTAACTACAGTTTATTTTAACTTTGTGAGGCTGATCTCAACTTCATATATTTGCAAAGGACTGGCCCATGCTGGTACATTTCCAGAATAAATCCTGCATGTTCTTTGTAACTAGGACAAGATCTTGACATACTACCATTGTGAATGCAGAAGGGCATTTCTGGCAAGTATAATGAGTGATTGACTTCTTTGCTTGTTTTCATAATGATAAATATATGGTGCCACTAGGCAGGAAAGCAAAGTATTCAAAAAAGAAAAAATCTCTGCTAAGCACATTTTGGAATTAATGGGGTCATATAAATATATTGTGCCCTTTTTCTCTAATAAGAGGTGTTTGATTCCATGAAATTCACTTACCCCCACACAATTTAAACAACCAAAATGAAACTTTGTGTTTTATTTTTTGCACATATGAAAATCACTGGCAAGTCTGCCAAACTTAACTATACCATCTTGTCTCGCTTCTATAGATTTCATTAATGCCTCATAAAAAGGAATCAATAAAATTTCTTCCACACCCATATAAAAATGACCTTTGATTCCTCTTTAAGGTACAGAAAAAATATAAATCAATAGACCATAAAAAACTTCCACGATGGGAGCTTAATGGTCTTGAGAAAAGTTGCATCCCAGTCCTGATATCCCTTACTCCTGGGAATAGTCTTTAACCTATTATTGACTTCAATGGGACCACTCATCTTGGGCCCTGATCTTGCAAAGATTTATGCATGTACTTAGCTGTAAGCACAACGGCAGTCATGCTGAGGTTCAATGGGATTACTCCCATGCTTAAACTTGAGCGCGTGCATATGACTTTGAATGTTCAAAGTTTTACTAGGGCTTCACAGAAGTAAGGATTTTACAGGATCAGCCCTGGCACCTTTTATGTTTGTTTTCAACCTTTTGGATTTCTTCTGAGAGTTTTACAGTGGGTGATGCCAACAAGCTCATATGTCTATTTTATCACTATTATTTATATAACATACAGCTCTTTGTACCCACTGGCTGTACCAAAATTGTGCATAATTTAGCATCAAAGCAGGAACATTATTGATAAGAAATGGTCCTGCCCCTGCTGCAATATTGAATATTGAACAAAGGCCCTGAGTGATATCTCCCTCTCTCTATCTCACACACACAAAGTCCCATCCCAGCCCATAGTTGTGAGTTCTTTGCTCAGGAGGCTTGCATATATTTTCTTTTAGTTCTACAGCTTCCTCTTGTGTTCAAAATTAATAAAGAAATCCTGAAATCTAGGCAGTTCCAATCCTGCAAATCCTTACTTCTGAGAATAATACTTTTTTTGCTCCAGGAACCCCTTTGACTTCAACAAGATTTTTCATGTAAATAAGGAATCCTGACATGAAAAAACTTTGCAGGATCAGGCTCATATAAAGTAAATCAACAAATAATCTGTGGTCAACGTTAACCTTTTCTCTTCCTTTTTTAAAAAAGTATCTTTATTTTATGTCTTATCAATTTGTAGTAATTTCAAAAATAACATAATCAGTTTTCAAATACTTGCAAAAAACTCCAGTGCTGTAGGTAAACTATAAAATGAAGCACTTTCCAAAAGTCTACTAAAACTAATTTCCTTTTCTTTTGGCTTTCAAAGAAATCTCTCCTCCCTCTTTCTCTATCCATCCAATTCTCATTTAACTGTCTTGTGGTCTGGCCTGACATTCCTGAAGTCTTTCCTAAAGCAATATTTGTCTCTTCAAACATCTCTCTGGCATTCCATTATGGGCACCTGCTGATGATAATTACATGCCTATCTTCTAACCACTTCCTCTGTTTTATGTCAAGGCAAGCATGGTAGGTAGGGGGCTCCACACCAGACCATGGTTTGAGTTGCTTACAATGTCCTTCCCCCATCTGCAGCACACAAGAGGTTCTCCAAACAAAACAAACAAAAGGGTCCTTTTTGCTCTCCTTCCCCAGAGAGAGGGGGGAATCAATAAAAAAAAGAAAGAAAGAGGGTGTGCCCCTTAGGCAGTCTTTTTGGTCACCCTTTTGGGGTTTGGTTTATCAGCAGGTTTTTAATCAGGATTAGAATCTCCCTCCAGCCCCTCCTTTTGGGTCAGCCCACTTTATACCTGGGCCATGCAGTCCCAGGGGGGGCAAGATCAGTGACTGTCTTTCTCTTTGCTGATCTGTCCCTGTGCCAGCAGTCTCTGAGGTAGAGCAATCTTCTTTCTGTTCACCACCCCTTCCGGGGGCAGGCTTTCCCTTTTTAAGCATCCCCTTCCATGCAAAGCAGACTTACAGGTGCACCTGGTTCGTGCTGGCTGAGCCCAGAAGAGCTCATAAGCCACCTCTCCACTGGAGTGAGGGTGTTCGATCTCTCTCAGACCCCTGTCTGTCAAGTTGGAAAGGCAGTCTTGGGGCAAGTCATCTCCATCTCCAATTTCCTGTGAAAAGAAATCGGCCTGAGCATGGTCTTTTCCCTCCCGTGGTTGCCCTCTGAATTTATATATAGGGCTGTAGCTCAATGTACCATCGTATTGCATGCAGATTCATGTCTTTCATGGTGTGAAGCCAGTATAGGGGAGAATGATCTGTAATGAAGGAGAAGGGGCTATCCAACTGTTAATATCTAAAGGAATCCTTGGCCCATTTGATCTCCAGTGCCTCTTTTTCAATAACTGAGTAGGCCTCTTCTCTAGGGAATAGCTTCCTACTCAGGTATAGGATTCAACCTTCTTCTCCTCTGAAGTCTTGTGAGAGGACAGCACCGAGTCCGATATCCGGGGTGTCGGTGCGCAGTATGAAATCAAGAAAAAAATTGGGACTGAAGAGCACAGGCACCCAGTTAGGGTGACCAGATCTCCCAATTTTATAGGGACAGTCCCAATTTTTGGGTCTTTTTCTTTTATAGGCTCCTATTACCCTCCAACCCACTGTTCAGATTTTTCATACTTACTGTCTGGTCACCCATACACCCAGTATAGTCATACTTCCAGTTCTCTAATATCTTTGCATTTCCCATCCCATCAGATAGCTTTGAATTGTTACCTTTTATGAATTCCATAAGGAGGGCTGCAACTGAGGTGAAACCAGGGATAAACCTCTGGAAACACCCTGCCAGGCCGAGAAAATGCCTCACTTGCCTCTTCATCTGGGGAATTGGGCATGCCATTAGGACCTTGTGGACCACTGGTTTCATGAGGTCACCCCCTACGCGCTACCCTAAATGACTTACTTCATTCACGGCTAGTTTACATTTTGTGGGGTTAGCTGTAAGACCTGTGTCTTGGAGGCCCTTTGACTCTACCTTTAAGTGCTGCAGGTGGTCTCCTCAAGCAGGACTATAGAAGATAATGCTATCTGTGTTGGCCACAGCATATTCAAGGTGTGGGCTGAGGATCCTACTCATCAGCTGCTGGAAACTCAGCAGCTCCATGGAGGCTGAAAGGCATAGACTTGTACTGAAAATGCCCAAAGGAAGTGAAGAAAAACATTTTTTTTCCTTCCAAAGATGGGGATAAAAAGATCTGCCAATAACCTTTTGTCAGATCGATAGTGCTCAGGTACTTTGCTGATCTCAGCTGCAGTAGTAACTCATCTATCTTTGGCATTGGGTAGGCATCAAATTCTGAGATGGAATTAAACTGCCTGAAACAGATGCAAAATCTAACCAAACCATCTCCGCAGAGTAGTGGGTCCCTCACCTCCAGGCCCTATTGCTGGTTCTTGGCCACTCGGTACTTGGGGGCAAAATTCAGGCTCTGTAGGGAGAGAGTTATCAGCAGGGCCTCTTGCATCTTCCAAGGTTTAGAAAGATTCACATAATAGGTTTTAGTTTACTTCCTTCTACTTGATAGTTTTATCTCATAGTCCACTGCCTAACAAGGTCAAATGAACCCTGCCACCAGCCCATTAATTTTGATTTGGCTGAGGGAAGCAGCAAAAGGAACTGGTCACCCAGGTAGAAAGTCCGTAGTCTTTTATAATTTTGTTACTGTGCATGTTGGGTGTTTCTTAAATTCTCTCTGGCAAATAACCCTATGTCCCTGAGGTATTTCCTTAATTGTAAAATGTACAGGGGCATGCTTAAGGCACCTATGTCCTGTTCCTCCCAGCCCTCTCATAGCAAATCCAAGATTCCCCACAGCCAGTGACCATCAAGTAGCTCTAAGGGAGAGAACCCCACAGAGGCCTGCAGTATCCCCTTATGGCAAACAGGAGTGGCAAGAATAGCTGGCCCAAATGCTAAGGGTTGTCCCTAACAAAGCATTTCAACAGTCCTATTAAATTCTACTAGGCTGTTAATCTGAGGGTGGTATATCAATGTTTCCAGGGACTTGACCTTCAAAAGAAGAATAATTCTTGCATCGGCTGGGAGGTGAAGTTAATCCCTTAATCCATTAGAATTTCATGGGAAAATCCCATGTGTGAGAAGAGCTTCTAGAGCTCTGGTGCTATCACTATAGCTTTCACAGAGAGAAGGTCTACAGACTCGGGGTACCTAGTTGCGTAGTCAACAATCACTAATGTGTACTGATGCCCCAATGCAGTCCTTTTTAGGGGCCCGGCCAAGTCCATTCTGATTCTTTAGATGAGTGTCTCAATCAAGGGCAGAGGGACCAAGGGCCCCTTAGGAATCACTTTGTCGCTAGCTAGCTGGCACTCCAGGCAGGACGAAGAGTATTCTCTCACCTCCTGATGTACGTCTGGACAGTAGAATTGGGCTAATACCTGTGACAATATCTTCTCTTTTCCCAGGTGTCCAGCACATGGGATGTTTTGTGCGAGCTGCAACACTGTCGGGTGGTACCCGTGTGGCACCAGAAGCTGGGCCCTCACTATCTTGGTTTGTTGATCCCTTTTGATTCAATACAGTTTCTCTTTCTTGAGGACAGAATGCAGCTACTGCTCACCACACTGAGGCTCCTTTATTTTCTGTTTACGGAGGCCAGTTGTTCATACGTACGGCTCAGCGTAGGGTCATTTCTCTGTTCCTGCATGAAACTCAACTTGCTGTTGCGTGGTCCACTGCTGCAGCAATTGCTGCTGGAACTGCAGTTGCTGAGTAGCTTGCTGTGGCTGCATCTCCGCTAGCCACTTATATCACCATTCCAGTTCCATCTTGCTCAGACCTGCTGAACTCTATCCCCCTCTATGGCTTTTTTTTTTAAACCTGTCTACCAGGTGTAGTTCTCCACCACTTGTGGCAGGTTGGGAGTTCCCCTGAGTCCCCATTAGACCCATTAAATTTGAGTTGTTTACAATGTCATTCCCCCATCTGTAGCACACAAGGGGTTCACCAAACAAAACAAACAAAAAGTTCCATTTCTCTCTCCTTCCCAAGGGGGGGAGTAGGAAGAGACATTATCAGAGAGAAAAAAAAAGATGGTCTGTTTCTTAGTCTTTTTGGTCACCCTTTGGGATTTGGCTTATCAGTGGGTATAGTGTCTTTAATCAGGGTTAGGATGTGCCTCCAGCCCCTCCTTTTGGGTCACCCTGCTTCACACTGCTCTGTGCCATCTCAGGGGTGGCAAGGTCAGTGACTGTCTTCCTCTTTGCTGATTGGTCCCTGTGGCCAGCAATCTGTGAAGGTAGAGTAGTTGTCTTACTTTTCACTGCCACTTCCAGGGGCAGGCTTTCCCTTTTTAAGCTTCCCCCCTCCAGACAGAGCAAGTTTTACAGGCACACCTGGTTAGTGCTGGCTGAGCCCAGAAGAGCTTGTATGTCTTCTCTCTACTAGAGTGAGGCTGGGCCCCTCACAGCAAGATTCAGTCTACTTGATTACAAACAACTACCGGTAATAGCCCATTGCACAATTCCCTGTGGTAATTACACAGGACAAGTTAGCTTTGTATTTTCTGGAGTCTTGACAAAGAGGAGCAGTTACTTTATAATCTTCCTTTTGTTGCTGGAAATAGCATAATCCATAACATGTTATGGTGACCTTAAAAAGGTTGTCTATGTGCTTTTTTTGTCTGGCTCATGAGTTAGGATCATCTATTAAATATATACTATACTATTCCCAAGGTGACATTTTATTTAGTCTGAGGATCAAAATCTCCACAAATGAACTCCAATAAATAGGCTCATTCCTATGCAAAATTTCCAAGAAATAGCTAATTAGATGAGAAAGAATTTTGTATTTACTATATATTTTGTATTCAGAAATAGATCTTTCTTGTCTTTATGCCCAACACAGTGTCTAATTTGTTTCAGAGGGAAACAAAAATAAAAGAAATACTGTAAGTACTTAGAAATCTCTGGTTCCTGAGAGAAATAAAACTTTTTTCACTATTTCTAAATAAACCACTAACTTGACAAAATATTGCCTGTTTGTTTGCTTTTTCCATAGTCTAGTTCAGGAAAAGGATGGGGAGGGGAGGGAATATAACTTTATTTTTTAAATAAATCATTTCTATAAGATGATCAAAAGTTATTCATCATTTCCATAGCTAAAAACACAGCCCTAATGAGACAGGAGACCTGCCTGGAAAAGTTCATTTCATTTTTTGATCATAAATAGGATGTTTTCTTAAGAACAAACAGTCCTAGTCAGTGAGGGGCAATGCTGATGTTGAGTCTTTTCATTATAATTATTAGGATTTTCTGTGGTTGGGGGTATGGTTGGCTTAAAAAAAGACTTTAAAAGAAAATCTCTGCAAACTGAACTATTTTTAACATATAAAAAAGCAATTAATATCCATAAAAAGTTATTTTACCCAATAATTGCTGTTCTGGATGCACATCTTTTCTTTTGATCTTTTTAAGTTGGACAAGATCATACAAAGATAGAGAAGTTTTTTCATGATTGTTTGATGTCAAAGAATCTGTTTATTATTGCCTGGATTCCTATCAAATGTGCTTTGGTACTTCTGCTTTAAAAAAGAAAAGAGAGAAAGAGAGAGAGAGAGAGAGAGAATTCTTATAGGCAGGGAGATTTTTCTGGGCAAAAAAATGAGATAAAAACTTTTCCACTATGAACACAATCACACTGAAACCTTAGTGAGTTATGGAGCCAAATCTTCAGCTGGTACAAATCCACATTTTGCATCAGCTGAATAATAAAAAAGAAATGTATAAATAATTATTAATTATTTTTAATATTATTATTATTATTATTATTATTATTACTAATTGGATAAATTGTAGGGCCATTGGCTTCTACAGAGTGACAGTCTTTATAGTTACATGGCCAGCTTGGGTTCTGTAACTGCAGAAACTAGTGCACACCTTAATAACAGACTTCTCCAAGTTCAGCCACCCTACATGTCAGTTGGTCACAGACACCAGAGGATGCATTATGCATGTTCAGAACCTCCCAGTGTCCTGACATGGGGCAGGCTTCTCCACAGCTGACTGATGGCCATGGAGAGACAAAACTGGTCATATTATCCAAAGACCTCACTCCCAAAGTAATATTTCCAACGTAGATCTGTAATCCCAGGATCTGAACAGGCCAAAGAATCTACACCCGACCTCTAGCAATCTTGGGGAGAGGGGAAGAGGAGGAGCAAGAGAAGCAAAGACCTCCTCACTGACCTTCCTCCAATCCCCCACAAGCTGTTTGTTCAATGTATTTGTTTTGAGGGATGGAGGAGAAATGTGAGGCAAATGGGTCATGAGTAATGCAGGGGAAAGTTCATAAAGGTGAGTTTGCAGGTCTCAGGCAACTCCATAACTTTAACTGTGGAGTGGCTATGGGTCCTTTCCTCCTCCTCACAGTTAGCACGAGGCCTAAACTTCCTCAGACAGATTGGTCCAGAGTATGGCAGTTTGCACAATCTGATAGGTCTTGTGTGTGCATTATTGCATTGTAAACTCTGCTCAGGATCTGGCTTGTGGTCATCAAAAGTTTGCATAGCTTGCAGGGGTCTTGAATTATCTGCACAGTCATTTTACTTAACAATTTTATGTATACATTTCAGGCAAATCTTCCTCCACACTCAATATACAAATACCCAGACAACGAGACACAAATAGTAAAACCTTCAGAAAGACAAAGTGTATTGATATTGCAATGCATATTGCTATGAAAAAATTCACGACTATAATGCAGCAATTGTCCAGAACCAATCTGAACATCATCATCTTGTTAGCACTAACATAATTCAATTCCATAATTCTCCCAGCTCATAAATATGTACATATTTATTTTTGTAATGAAATATGGTAATGATTTTTATATATCTCTTATGTCAGAAACTGTCCAAGAGACAAGGCAAAACATGGGAAAAGTCATTTCTGCCCTATGCTTTATCCCTAAAACCCTAAAGTGGGTTTGGAATTAAAATCAAAGCTCCCTAACTATATTGTGAAATATTTGCAGCTGTTATTAGTGTCTGGTTTACATGTGCCAGAGACCAGATTATTCAGACAGGTTTCCCAAGCAATATGTTAGTAAACAGGATTTTGTTGGGTAATTATATTAAATATGTCCATGTAAGCTCAGAATTAATTACAAATGGTATTTTACTGTACTTGATAAAAGCACTAAGCAGCAAGAACTAATGATGGCAAAAAGGTCTCCTCAGATTCAATAAAGGTTTCCATGTGAAAATCTGTCAACAAGAAAAAGTCACTGCTTATAATTAAAAACAGGCTTTAGTGCAGTAATATGTTTACATGTTCATTTCCAGAAGGGAAAAAAATGCAATTAAATTACCCTCCTTAAATTCTGTGGTTCACTAACACATGCTCTGTTCTGGGCACAATATTGATGAAAATGCCTTCAAATTTGGAAAACAAAAATGAAAGCTAGGCTCATGAAAGGAAGAGTTAAGAAGTTTGCATTCTAACACAGAGCATTAAGAATTTAAGTGACCACTGTGAATATATATGGATGGCTTTTGCAGAAGGTATGTCATATATTGAAGGACAACTCTACACTTGTTGGTACTTGTACAGGGTTTCACTAATGGACTGATAATAGAAAAGGGGGGGGAGGAGGTTATAGTAATACTTCACAGTAGTTGTGAATGTGAGAGTAAGTGATTAATTACTGCTTTGTTCCCAGCTCTCACATTAGCTTACTAAACAACCCTCAGTCTGAATCCACAGTGGCATTATAGTTGTAGCGCAATTATCTATTTTCACAGGAAACTTTAAAATGACCAAACAAAATCGGGTTGGGTGCCAATATAATTTGGGCACTAAGCTCTTTGTACTTTAGTGGGCTCTGTTATCTCTCTATGTTAACAGCTTGTGGTTGGTTTTAAAGATAAGTAATAAGCTTTGTAAAGAACACATTAATTTTCATTACATTGTCATTTATAATTTTTATTTTCCTCTTAGCAAACATGCATCAAGCATTTCTACAAAATATTTCTTAGTGTACTTTTGGAAGCAGCTTAAGCAGGGCTATACCTTAATTGCTTTAATAATAAACTACAATTTAAGCCCATTCTAACACAAACACTGCATCTTGAAAAGTTCAAATGCTTTCAAACTATTGCAAACAGGCATATGTCATATACACCAGGAAACTACCTTTTTTGCTTGGAATCCAATTCAGTATTACTTGTACAAGAAAAATCTCCCATTGACTTCAAGTGTGGATTTTCTTGAATTAGGGCACAGTATGTTTAATGAGCAAAAAACAAACTAATATGCACCTTTGTGGCACTTGTGCTGGTTTCAGAAGCATAATTTCCTAAACTTTTCCAAACAATATTGATTTAACTTTAATTTTCAAACCTGTCACTCCTGGCTTTTCTTGTTACCATTGTATGCTTCTAATTAATGTAGCCAGGTGGTTACTTTAGTTTGATTACAACTCCTTCCCCACTTTAATATGAGTTCTGCATCTTATTACTATCAAATGACATTTTCTTTACTTAATGTACATAGTTTTAGAAAAATTACAGAAGTGCTACTGCTGCATTACATGAAAAATTCTAATGTACATTTAGCTGATATAGCATCAGCTGCTGTTTAAACTGGGCTTAGCTAATGGACTTTTAATGTCAGTGAGGTTATGTGCAGTTACTGGCTATTAGCAGGAATGGACCCATTCTATAAAAATCACTTTTCCTCAAGTGTGTTGTCTGAACATTCCTTTCTCTGATTTAGTGACTGTCACCGAATGCAAAACAAACCCAGGGACGCTGGAATCTTCTGTTATCTTTAAAACCAATTTATTAACCTTAGCCCAGGCTCAGCCAGCAAAATACATTTTCTACATTTGTACTGCTGGTAGTGAAACTTTTGTCTTTGAAAACCAAATCCTGCTTGCCTTACTTAAGCAATTAAGTTCCATGGAAGTCTGTGAGGCGAGGTGGATGAGTAAAGAGAACAGGATTTGGTCCAAATATTGTATCAAAAGCTTTTCTAAGTGAGGACTCTTTTTAATGAAAAGCAAATATTCATAGACAAAGCTCATCAGCAAGATGTAGCAAATGAATAGTCCATGCAGTGTCACTCAGTCATTTTAATTCAGTTTTCATCCTGTGATTTCTTATAAATGCAAATGTAAGACTTTCCCTTGGAGACTACCAGCCACAGAAATATTTATGAAGAAAGTCAATAAATTAACACTGCTTTTTGCAGTTGAAAGGTTTCATCCAATAGATGTATTCAATACACAAAATAAAATCTGAGAAAATAAGATCTATAGGGAAATATTGCAGGGCAGAGAATGGACAGAAACTAGCAAAGCAAAACTGTTATTGTCTTTTACAGTGCACATGTAAAGTGTTTGTCATACTGAATGAGAGTGAATGGTCTTATAGAGGATAACAGCCCACTATTCATACCAGCTACTGGGGGCATTCTTTTAGCTCAAATTGTAGAGGCCCATGCTTTTAATGCTGAAGGTCTAAGGTTCAAAACCTGCTGATTGCTCAGGCAGGAAGTCATGACACCAGTTATATGTAATATATATTTATGTGGATATGAACATATAGTTGGCCAGTTTCTGCTGTCTAATATTAGGGTGCCAATCTGGAGTAATTCCATAGACACGAAAGGAGAGGCTGAGTCACTGACTGCATAATTTAGCCAATAGTTTTTAATGTAAAACAATGAAATTAATCTTTTAGCAGCTGAAGAGCCACTTCACTATGAACAAGAGGCAGAGAGAGAGAGGCACAAAATCATTCAACTTATTGGGTGAAATACTACCCAGTACAGAGGGCCAGCCCAAGTCCTATATACCACTTCAGCCTCCCTTTTGCCCTATTTTGAAGATTTAAGTGCTGCATATGCTTTCCTCTCCATGGGGGTGAATTGTACTAATTAAGAAAACCAAAATATATGCAACAAGTATCTTACAGTAAATATGATTATATCCATAAAGGTTACAATAAGAGCAGGAGTGTTTAGGACTCAGTGAAAGGTCTGCCTTTCAAAGCCTTTCACCAGCTTTGAAATGTCTTGTTCTATATGTCACAGACTCACACTGTCAGAGCAAGTGTCTCTCTGAGTCTCCATTTTTTTCCCTGGAGGGGGTCCCACTCCACTGATGGCAGGATGCTCTGTGAAACTTTGTTCAAACTCAGGAAAAGAGAACAAAATACAGAGCTGCAAAGCCCCAGGTGGCTCGAGAGCCACAGAGTTAAGAGGCACTGTTGCAAGCTCTTGTAACAAGTAAGCCTCCACATTCATCTAATGTATTTATCAATGCATGTTAAGACAACAGAGCCACAACATGGACAAAATCTTGGAGTCCTACTACAATGACGCATAGCACCATTTACTTCAATGGTTCTTTTGCTTGAGTAGCAAAATGATATGACCAACTCATTGCATAATACAGTCTTTTTGCCTCCCTGTACAAACTAAATATCATGACCCAGATTCCAATATACAGTATAATTACTGCATAGATAGTGCCAGATCATCAGCTGACGTAAATTGGCATTGAAGTCAATGGAGCTACACCAGATGAAGATCCCCAAGGAAAAAGTACCAAAGCCTTCTTTGCTGAACACTGGCTATCACAGGGTAGGGAAAGTAACTTAACTGGCATCCCAACCACCTGACCTTCAGCTCCTGGCTTACCTTTTAGCACTCTGATCACAGTTAATTTAATTAAGAAAACGGAGCAATTAGTACCCTAATTCCATTTCAGTTCAGCAGTGATGAACACAAGTTATGAAACTCAGTTTTAGTTGAACTAGAGGCTGAAGAAGTTATTCTAGCCTTCAGAAGCTGGTGAGGAGGCAGAAAGCAGCAGTCTGGAGACATGTTTAGGATGACTACATGAAATAAGTTTGTCAGAAGAATGATGGCTTTGAACAAACTAGTGCACACATTGGTCCAAAAAGCTCAATGTGCAGGTCACTAGCTACCCAGGCAGGTTCTGAGCCAACAGAGTAAGGTACAGAGCCCATTGCATGAATGGACGATCACATGGAAGATTTAATGCATCCCCATCACATATGTGAGCAGAGAGCTAGGTCTGAACTGAAGTGATGGAGGTTTATAGAGCAACATGAAGACGCAGTTGCTTAGATAACAGAAGAAGGGTTCCTTCTTCCAGCTATAATGAGATACTAGTATCTAAGGGAACTGGGAGAGTTTTATTGCCATGGTTCCCAAATCATGAGACACCAAGATTGGTACTGGCAACTTGCCTGAGGGTCAGACCTCATTCCATGTCCATTTACATATATTTTAATTACACTTCACACCCACAATATTTACATTGACCTGAATCTTCTTTAACAGATTAATAGAAATAGTTTGTTTGAGTTAACTAGCAATAAAAACCTGTAGGTAATCAATTTTGCCCTCACCCTGGAGTACAAGAAAGAGGAGCTCTGGGCTTCATTATAGCACTCATCTAACTACATGTGACCCTCAGAATTCACTTAGTGAGCAGTAGCTCATGAAAGCTTATGCTCTAATAAATTTGTTAATCTCTAAGATGCCACAAATACTCCTTTTCTTTGTGGCATTATGATTTTTAATTTAGAATCATAGAATATCAGAGTTGGAAGGGACCTCAGGAGATCATCTAGTCCAACCCCCTGCTCAAAGCAGGACCAATCCCCAATTTTTTTTTGCCCCAGATCCCTAAATGGCCCCCTCAAGGATTGAACTTGCAACCCTGGGTTTAGCAGGCCAATGCTCAAACCACTGAGCTATCCCTGTTGTGGCTACTTATTGCTATTTCTGGTAGCTCATTATTTATAAAATTGCAGTAATAAGGTTGACAAAGAAAATCACTATTAATGTTGTTAAGAGGGGAGAGAAGAATGTGTCTGTACCAATTTAGAGTACAAATGGCAAAAATGTAAGTTAAATTTACAAAGAAAAAGTAGATTAATTCAGACTGAAACTGTGGGCATGAATTAAATTCTCCCTTACACTAGGGTAAACTAGGAGTAATTCCACCAATTAGTAAGTGTAATTACACCAATATAAGAATAGTTTAACTGAGAACAGAATAAGGCCCATTTGCTGTACTGACATTTCTGTGTCCTAATTATTTGTTCCTCAGATTTTGTATGACTGAACTGCAGTTAACCTCATTCAGTGGTACCAGATTATTTTCTTTCAAACTGTAAACTTTCCAACAGAAACATATATGTTGGGACTGGGCAAAGATAAACCATGCATTTTAAAACTAATAAATAAATGCAACACTTCATAAGAGTGCAATTAATCATCTACCCACAATCATTTCAGCAAATTTATGGTAGAGCTATTGTTCTCTGAGAATCTTTTTACTAAGTATGTTCCCAGAATGTCCACTATTCATTTCCGTACATGAAATGTACCAGATGCAAGCAAAGAAACATCTTTGGGACTATTCATTTTAACAAGTTTCCAAACTAGCTTGAGATAGAGTCAATTTCCTCTGAAGGATTTCAGAACGGTTAGTTGCATGTTCCCTGGTATATATAACTGATGGAATTCAAGATTTCTCTAACAATTACATCCAGCACCCAGGGTATCAACAAAAACCCAAGTTTTCCTTTTCTCAAAGGATACACTGTTAATCCACATAGCTTAACATTTCAACCTTTCAGTCAGTATGAGACTTAGCCATAAAGCTACTTTGCTTCATGAAAATGGGTGAAAGGAGATTGGTAGATACCAGATAATGAGAAAATGCTCAGCTGTTGCCAGGTCAATTGAACCTTACCAAGCTCCTCAGCACTATACTTGATTGTTACCTCAGCAAGAGAAAAAGATGCTGATTTAATTGCCTAGGCAACCTCACAGTGTTTATGACTTTTACAGGTCCTTATGAGTGTAAAGCGACTGATTAAAATACAGAAAACAGTCAGATAAAATGTTACTGCACCAAAAGTAAAGATGAAGGGTGTGATTCTAATTTCACTTACGCTGGTGTTTCCACCAAAGTAACTCTATTGGACCAGATTCCGATCTGTGCAAATTCTTAGTAACTCCATTGACTTCAGTGGAGTTACAGTGATGTACATGAAATAAGAATCAGGCCTATGGTTCCTACTACAGTTTTTAGGCAATCATATTAATTAGTAAGTACCCATTTCTGAGTTATGAAATACAGTTTTGTCCTTCGGCTTTAATACTTACATTTTTTCTAGACACCACCCAGTGAATACAAATAAACCATAAATGAATGAAGATCATTTCAAATTTCATGAAGTAATCTAATATCCATCAAGGTAGCATTCATTTTGTGCAATCTGTTTTACAAATTGTCAGACAAAAAACAGCATTGTGTGGAGCCATGTGTACAATCTTCAGCATCCGAGAATCCTGAGTTCTAATCTTGGCACTGCTACAAAATTGTTGTGTGGCTTTGGGCAAATCCTCTTACATCTCTCCCTCTGTGTTTCCATCTGCAAGAACGGGAACAATTATAGCCACAGCAGGAGATTCTAAGGATTAAATAGTTAATGTACACTTGGTAAGATCCCATTCCATGTTACAGCCATGCAAAGGTGTGATAAAACTTCCCTAAAAAGGAATTAATGGTTCCTCCAGTGTGGGATATGTGCAACTGATGTAAAGCAGACAGCCATCTGTGCATTTCTGTCATGGCTGTGTAGGGGACATGCCGGGCAGGAGCAAACATGGCCAGAACACTGTTGTGTTCCAGTGTTCCCTGCTGGTGTAATGGTCCATAGGTGGCTATTACAAACTGTTGTAAGTTAGGGTAGCCATGAGACTGCTCTAACTTGTACCAGGGGCCAAACTGCCCACTCTGGGTACCTCAACAGAAAGAGTGCCACCCCTTGGCAGCGACTGTCAGAGCCTGGGTCAACAGATTCAGGTTTGCAGGACTTGTGCTACAGTGCTGTATAGGTGTTTGGGCTCAGGTTCTGATGCCCAGGGAGCAGGGTGGTCTTCAGAGCCCAAGCTGCAGCTCCGAGCTGCAATGCCTAAACAGCTATTTTTAGCACCACAATGCAAGCAGAGTCTCTGTTGATTCCAGCTCTGAGACTCACTGTCATGGGCTGTGTAGATGTATCCTACTCTGGGGTTTGGCAGAGTGCAAAGGTGGCTTTAAAGCCAACTTTACCTCCCCTTCTTTGTACGCACCAAGTGGAGGTCTGACACCATTGACTGTAACTAGGCCATAGTGCCTGATTCTAGTTACACAAGTGTAAAACAATGTAATGGAGAGGAGAATCAGGCCCAGAAAGTGCTATAGATATACAAAGTATTATTGTCATTAACCAGTTTTGTAAATCAAATCTAACTCTGTGTTTTATTTTTAGTAGAGCTGGTGGGGAAATGTTTTGTTTTTTCCCATGAAAAATTTTAACAGAAATGAAAAATTGTTATTGTCAAAATGTTTACACAGAATTTTTTTTCTTGTTTTAATTGAAATACTGAAATATTCTCAGTTTTGGGCAACTTTAAACCAACAAGCCTTGGCCAATTTGGCAAACATTGTTGGTTTTACTGAAAATTTTCATCAGACTGGCTGAAATTTTTCAGGTTTTGGTTAGAGTTTTTGATTTTTCAATCAGAACAAGAACCAAAAAAAAAAAAAAAAAAAGCCAAAAAGAACATTTACCAGGGAAATACCCCCAATTGATAAAAAAACATTTGAATTAAAAATTTCACTCAGCTCTGATTTTTAGATAATGGTGTGACAATGTATAAAAGAAGCTCCTTCAATGCCGGTGTGTAATGAGTTAGAAGGATTGCCCACGTTTCTGTTTATAAAATGGGTTTTTTGGGGTGGAGCTATACAAGCTTCAGAAGCAATGACTACCTGGGGGGAAGGTTGCGTGCTCTCCCCTCCTAACTTGCTGAAAGCTGGAAAGGCCTCTGGTGGTTGTTACCAAGAGTTCTGAGTTGCTTTGCTGTCGTTTCTCAATCATTTTTGTATTAACAGAGCTAGCCCTGAGGAAAGGGACTTGAACTGAGCTAGAGTTTGGGGCTTTATTTTATTTCCCTCAAATAGTGTATCTGCCTGTCAGCTTACAATCAGCCACATGTTACATTACTTAAAACTCATTGTCTGTGTACTCTTGTATGATGACAAAATTTAAAAAAATGCAAGTGGCACTGTGCAAAATGACTATGTTTAATTAAGAAAGGGTGAAGTCCTATTAAACCTTCAGGATTTCACCCAAGGCTTATCGATATTGAAAATGGAAACCCAGTTAGATTTGGCATAGCGAAATGTGGTATTTACAATACAAGTAGATCACTGAAGGAATAGTGTTATTATTGGTTTGGCACATTCCAGCATATATTTCTGCTCATTTTCAATATACTTTTATTTTTAAAACTTTCAAAATACTGATTTCAAATTATGCAAATAAAGTCATTGTTTGAATGAAATATGCATCCCCAGAGCTTAATGTCATTTCCTTAATATTTCCTGTTGGATAGGCAATATTATGATGGAATTCCCAAAAGACATCTGATCTTGAGACCGGACTCTGCGGAGCACATGCACTAAATCACAATATCACTGTTCTTCTCCAGTCCTTGAAAGCTGTTGGCAGTGAACTATGCCTTCGTATAACAGTATTCTGTGGCTGTGTTGGTGGTGGTTGTAGTAGACTGGAAAAACCCTGCCTGTCTCTTTTATTCCTTGCATTTGATCCCTGACTTACACTTTAAAAGCTTATGCTGTTTCATCACTGCAAGTAGACTCCGAAGGCAAAAGTGGCGAATGAAAATGACAGGCAAGGTAATTACTGTTTTATCAGTACTGACTCCAAGATTGCTGTCTGCTAAACTTGGACACCTCCACTGGGTGGCTAATAATGTGTACACTTGACAAACTAAAACATTGCTCTCCCAATTCCAAAAACAAACAAAAAAATAAAAAAATAAAATATATCCCTTGTTCTTTACTGACATTTACACTGAAATATATTACACCCTAATGGAAGAGCACTCAGGCTTATATTAACCTTTATTTTAGAGAGGAATGTGCTCAAATGTCATGAATAGAAAACATTTTTTTTAATTAAAAAGGCTATCTACGATTTTGAACAATTGATTCCTTACATTCAGTTAAAGCCTCCTGCCTTGATTTACACCAGGCTCCCCATGGACTTTCTGAGTAAAGCAAGCAGGATTTGGCCCATTGTAAAGAAACAACTCACTTTTTACAGTAATTAAAAAGTCTTTTTCTGGCAGGCCACAGAAGCACTGTTTGTACCATTTTCCAAAAGGATAATTGGAATTCTTCAAAAATTTCATTTGGTTCATTTGAATTCCAAAAAGATAACAGAATGAATTAAAGTTCAGGAAGCAAACATGTTATACATTATAAAATTGGCTACTGATAACTAGATGACTGTGCTGCTATGCTGAATGAAACTTCGCATTTAGGTTCATTTTTCAAACCAAAGATTTGCCCAGAAGTTCACGCATGCACAAATGGCCTTATCATGCATGGTAAGAAAGCCTCCTCTAATGTTCTAAGCTCTCTGAACTCCTCCTGACTTCAGAGGGAATTGGGGGTTCTCTGCACCTTGTACGATTGAGCGGAAAGAGCCTGCTGCTCACAGCATCAGTCCTTTACTAAAGTACAAATGTTGGCATAGTCATGTGAAAATGCCTTTTAAATATAAATATAATACACATTTCCTTCTTTTTTGGTCTGCAGGCCAGCTATGGAACTGATTTCCCTACATTTTGAAACACAGCTTTACTTCTGCTTTCAAGATTACTGTCTTTGAAAATTAAATTAAGAAAATCATTTTAATATGTTTAATGCTATTTTCTTTTAGAGTTTTCATGTCACATACTATTTTTTTCCCAGAATACAGTGAAGAGACAAAGTTTTGAAACTGTGATTTTAAAAAGTCCACATGATCAATGATTCACATATGACTAAACACAAGAGAAGTGTAAATGCTGATCATCAGGATGATTAAATGAACCCATGTATTTTAGTTATGTAGGCAACCAAATTACCAAGAGGGATACCAGTATGATGGAAAGACATCAGAAATGGTGCTGTACTCAGTGTTTATACTTTTCATACATTTTGTAATCTGATGCTAGTGACTGAATACTTATAAACAAAAGGCCAGATTCTGCATCCCTTATTCCCAAATGAGAAGTACCTTACTCCACAGCTGGCCCCATTGATTTTACTGTGATTTGACTAAGTTGCCACTCAATCAGCAAGTAACGTTAATGGGCTATTTCGATTTCAATGAGGATACTTGCAGTACTAAAATCTAAATAAGGGATAGGAAAATCTGGCCCAAAATGATTAATGTCATTGAAACCTGCAAGGGCACATGACTTTAAAATAAATTAATTTTCACAGTGAAATACTACTCGGCACTTTCTTTACTCATACAAATACTGTTACATCCACACTATCAAATAAAAATGGTCCACTGATGCATCAAGATAATTAAGTCCCCCCCACCCCCCCACACATACTTCTTTTGCAACAAGATGCATTTAGGTATTTAATTAAAAAGTGCATCCCCAAAAGGTTAGTATTTTCACATGTTATATTTCACTTTTTCCACACCAAGCATTTTCAGACTGCTGCTGTTGCTAATAAAGGGTACTCTGAGTTAGGACAAATATCTGCACATATGGCTCTTTTATGGTTTTCTTTTTAAATTATCACTTTAATTTAATTAGGTTTTGGGGGTTAAGATTAACAACATTTTCTCTCTCTCTCTCTCTCTCTCTCTCTCTCTCTCTCTCTCTCTCTTCGTACAATTTTGTTTGTTTTTTGCAGTTTTTGTTTTGTTAAGGAACAACCGAAACAAAACCGATCTAATATGCACTTTGACTTTCATTTTGCCCAGCTCTCACACCATCATTACTAGCCCAAAAATCTGTCTGTAACATCCTCATCACTGAGGTATCTGAGTGCCTTACAAGAAATGATAGCAACTGCAGTATAACTTCTGAAAAACTTTAATGTGGATTCAATGGCAGAAATTGTAAGTGCAAAGGCAAATTCCCATCAGATTATTCACACAGAACAGGCATATAGAAATAACAAACACTCCTACTGGAGATGAACCTGAGTTGGTTAATTCAGATCTGGGTTGAGATTTGGAAATCCCCTATCTCAAAATTTGGGGTTGGTCAAATTCTTTTCCCGGGCATTGTCCAAAATCTTACTCTGGTTTGGCCCACTATACAGATGGGCCCCAATCTTGAATATCAGATCATGGTTTGTGTCTGGTTTGCTAAACCTCTTGATCCTCCAATGTTCAGGGGTATGTGGATTTGGGGGCTCTGGTGTATATTACCCTTTAACTAAAACACTGCGGGCTTTTCATATGATTTCATGACAACTGAAGAAAAATATTTCTATGGCTCCAGATAAAATAAAAAAGTTAGTAAAGTAGAAAGTGTATGTCCTTCTGTTGCTGGTTAGTAGCTCCATTGAATGGTGAATATACTGACATTCTGAGACACAGAGATATGCATCTCTAGAGAGAGGGGAAAAAATCCACCAATTACTCAATTAGTGGATTTATTTTCCAGGAGGCACTGGAAAGAGAAGGAGAGAGAGCTCCAAAAATGCCCAAGGCATCCTTACCCTACTTCAAAAGACGAAGGGAGTGAAGGGGGGAGGACAAAAGCACTTGATAGTTATGAAGAAACAGTATTAGAACCAAGTAAAATTAAAACAATGCCCTGACTCTTTCTTTCAGTCAAAAGACAAACAGTGCTACATACTAAAGAAGGGGGAAAATGGGGGCAGAATTCTTTTAGAAAATAGCATCAATCGGGTTTGGATTTTGCAAAACCAAAACCAGCAATGATTTGGAGCCAAGTCCTCCAAAGACCAGAAGACTATGTGTGCTTCAGAGAAAGGGATTCCATTTGGCCATTTTCTATTACTGGTCACACAAACAGTTCAAAGCAATATGGATGCCAAGTATGGGTATTCATGGGTGGAGGGGAATGGACAAAAATAGAGAAGGACTTTGGATTGCAGGTTGAGTAAAAATCAACCTATAATATTTTTTTGTAAAGAATTACATTAAGTGGAGGAAAATCTTACCTGACCCTGTATGGAATGAAAACTTCATAACAAGGCTGCAGTTAAATTGTAGCACCCTTTGTCACACAGCACCATTAAAAATGGAATTTGACATATATAGACAACATCAAAGCAATATACCGGATCTGAAGATCCCCAAATTCTGGGAAAGATTGCAAATTCAGATCTGCATCCAAAATGTATGTCTGGTTCTAGCAAACAAGATATGGAAAGAGAAATTTGAAAAAAACCCAAACCAATGAATCCTAGCCACATTCTCTGGATTCTTCCACTCTGGCAAGTAATAAACTTTCTATCACAAACAACGGAAAGAGTTGCCAGTTATCTCTCCCTCTCTTTCTCTCACTGCATGATCACAGATATATTATGTGTCAGGTACCCTATTTACTACTCTCTTTGTAGTTTACATTGATACCTTTCTCAGGTCTAGTGGACTGATCCTCCCCTTACCTATTCTGGTGTGTGCGAGGAATCAGGCCCAATGTGTTTTCTGTTTGTTACGCATCATTTTGTTATGAAGAGTAAATGTAAGAAGTAGCAAAAATGGAACGAGGTTTAGTAACATGTTAGTGAAAAAATGAAATTGCAAGGAGCTCTCTATGTCTATGAGAAGCGAGGTTAGAGCGATCTGAACTCTTGGATTTCTCCCCCATCTGTAATGTGAATTACAGTTCTCCTGACTGCTTAGTAGTTGAATACCTTTCTACCCATTGTCCAATTTCATCGAAGAGGATCCTTTCTCCTCATGACCCCTATCTACAACTATATTCATTGTTACATACTCTCCAATATATAGGTTTACATGCACACAGTACAATTAACATCTTTATATACATAACATGTAACCTGCCCTGGCTCAGACTTGAACCAGCGATACAAAATGATTGGACAAAAAACCACAGAAGAAATGCAACATGATGCTCCAAAATTTTTACTTCATTCACATTTTCTGTAACCTCCTTTTCATGATCAAATTTCTGATGTACCTTACTTATGCTGGCTAAGCCCAGGTCTCAAGTAAAATGAGATAAATCTGAGAATAGAATAAGAGATCCCTTGTATTGACAGAAAATTGATCAGAATAACCACACAGAGCAACATAATATATAACACATATATCTTCACTCAGTCCTAAACAGGCAAGCTCTCAAATCTATGACAGTCAGCCAGCAGCACCAAAGTCCTCTGGAGCCCAGAGCCATCAGCAGCACTTTGGTATAGTACTATCAAAAAGGCCATAAATGAGTGTGCTTTTAATCACAGGGTGATTATACAGGGGGAGATCTGCGGAGTCCTCTCAAGTACCTCTCCACTGAGATCATTTTAAAAAGAATTCCTTCATGCACAGTATGCCAACACTCCCCCATAAAGTCTATGTCCCCAAAATATATTATTGCTTGGCTGTGACAAAAAAAATATCAACTTCTAATATCTCTTTTTCTTCTTGGTAATCATGCAAAGAGCTCTTTTAAATGCTTTAATGAACCTAATCTTCATTATGTACAGCACACAGAAGCAACTAATTCCCACTATTTATTGACCATGTTGTTTCACAAGCAACCCATTTCCATTCCTTCCATTACTGATATAACTTCTGGAATGAGAGGAAGTAGGAGGGGAGGAAGGGACAAGCAAAATTTTATGTGCAGTCAGAGTATGAGAGAAATAGTATTATACAGACATTATCTGTAGTGTAATAGCCAGGACTAGTGACATATAGATTCAGTGCTCTTTGAAGAAGTAGCTAAACAGTCACTGTGAAGGGTTGGAAGTAATGATACTTTTGAAAGGGGCATTTTACAGTTCCCTACAGACTATACTAAAAACACAGTTGCAGAATTATTCACAGAAAATTGAACAAGTAAAATAAAAAAGAATTACATTACACTCTACACATTTTAACTCCTTTTGGGCATATTATACTTTGGGCAGGGAAGAAAAGGATAAAAGGAGGATCTGCTTCTTCTCAGCATAGAGAGGAGACAGGGGAATTGATCCTGTCTCCTCAGCCTATCAGAGATTTACAGAAATGGCTAAAGGAATATACAAAGAAACACTATCAACACTTCCAATTTGCTATTCATGATGCCCAGCTCATCCTCCCCACCTTTTCAGTATTAATCAGCTTATCTTCCTCTTTGACTGTCTCTATTGAACTTGCTTTGTTCATTGATTGATCTCTTTTCTTTATTTTGACGTGATAAGACCTAGGCCGAGTTCTGCTCTCAAATTTCCCGATCGCGACCCTTTTAACATGATGTGCCTTTATCTGGTGCCTTCATTAACTCATTCGTCCTAGTCAGGTTCAGAGGGTCTCTTTCCAGCACCCCCAATCACACAGATGTTAGAGCAGCAAGCAGACGCTTACGAATAAAACACCACCACCAACACACAAACATAGACACCTTTCTCCTGACTGTGCCTGGTTTTAACCTCCTCAAATTCCCACTGAAGTTCATTTCTCTCCTTAAGTTTTCGGTTCTGCAGTCCAAAGGAACGGATGCAAACAACAGCTCAAAGGGTATGCTGAGTTTCAGTGTGAAATGGAAGTGTGGGCAAAGGCGTACAGCAGCAGAGCCTTCCTTACAGAGGTGGAGGATTATTTTATTTGTTTAAACGAACTTGTCAGGTCGATGACCCAGGAAATGACCGTGATTAAACAAATCACATTACCTGTTTACCCGAGCTACCCATCAGGGACACTAGCTGCGGCAATACACACATCACACACCGGTCGCTCAACGGGAAGGCACAAGAGTAAGGGACGGTGGCAAGGAGGTGCGAGTGCCCAGGTTGGTATGGGAAGTGCAGAGCAGCTCCGGGCTGCCCTCCTCACCCTGGTGTCCTCCGCTACCCGGCCCACCGCTCCCTTTTGCCTGGTGACAGCCTACCACCCAGGATTGCGGAGCCCAGATGTCCCCTAATTGGAGACCCATCTTGGGTCTGTCTCCTTCTCCATCTTCCCAAGATCCGGCAAAGCCATTTCAGCAAGGGAAGGGGGAGAGAGGGGTGCGATCAGAACCTCCCCAGCTCCAGCAGGACTTCGGACTTCTCGGCACCACCAATATCCACTCACAGGTAAGCTGCAGGGTTCCACAACGTGTGGATCCCAGCCTCCCCGTCTCACTGCTCCGGGAGTGGGAGAATCCGAGCGTCCATACAGCCAATTCCCCTGACCCCCTTGCTGTTCAAGTTACTCCGCAGCTTGGGCAGGGAGGATGCATGTGTGCACAGGAATGTATCACACACACACACACACACACACACACACACACAGGGATCATCACAAATATGCACGATGTGCCTAAATACACACAGATGCAGAGAACACGCATATTAGAGCAGTGTCAGCTCCTTATGCCCCCCCCCCTTTCCTCCCGAGAAAGCTTCCCTTGGTCATTTCAGTTAGTTGGATGCATTGCGAGAAAAAGAAATAATTTCGGTCTTCTCTGTCCCTTTTTGTATAGATCTGCGAATCTCGATAGATAGATAGATAGATAGATAGATAGATAGATAGATAGATAGATAGATAGATAGATAGATAGATATCCCGGCTAGCTGGGGAAGTGGGAATCCAGGTGTGCAGTCACTAGCTCAGGAGGAGTTGAGGGAGGAGAGGCTGGGTGGCTACCTGCGGGCCCCCCCGAGTGGCTTACCTTGCGCTGCGGAGCCCGTGCTGCTGGCACTCAGGATAGCCAGGGCAGGTAACACGAACGTTTGCAGTAAGTATCCCAGTCCCAGTCCGCATCGGGCAGCCGTGCTTTCCAGACCTTTCCCCATGGCTGGTCAGAGGAGCAAGCAAAGGAGGGGAAAAAACCACCACCAGCAGCAGCAGCAGCCCTCGGGAAAAAGCAAGCCCCGCACTCCACTTTCTTTGGGCGGGGGGGGGGGAGGAGTGGGGGAGGCAGGGAAGGAGAGGGGAGCAGCTTTTCAGGAGCCGCTCCCTTCTTCAAGTGGCTGCTTCTCCTGCCACTCGTCCGGTCTGGGGAGCCCAAAGGCTGCCACCAACGTGCCCCGAGTCTGCGCTGCTTTCACAGCCCCCCTGGCTTTGCCACCGCACCCAGGCGCGGGAGGGGAGGGCAGGAGGGGAGCCCTTTTCTCCCCCCCGGTCTGCTGAAGGTGGCGCGGCGGAGGTCAGGTGCCCAGGCTGCTGCTGCTGCTCGGCGAAGAGGACTGGTCATTTCACAGTCCTGAGAACAAGTCTGCGGGAGCTGGGTCTTGCAGAGGAGGAAGACGCGGCAGCAGCAGCAGCACCCTAACTCCGGCTGGGGGGTGCGCGGATTTGCATATGCGACAGAGCGCGCGCGCGCAAAGGAGCGCCGGGAGGGCGGCCCGTGCCTGGGGGAGCCCGGGACAGGGCGCGCTTGGCCCCTCTCTCTGCCGCCTGTGAATGTTCTACCGGAGAGCGCAGCCCTGGCTAAGGCACATTGCTCCAGCCAACGGAGCTCAGCCTGCCCAGAGACACCGGCAAAACCCGCGCTGGAGTCCCGGACTGGACCGCCGCTGCCCAGCCTGCCCGCCCAGGAGGCGGGAGAAAGGGCTCCTTTGCCAGCCTGCCGGATCAACACTGCAGAAGACGAGCCGGGAGAAACCACTGAGGGGGAGAGGCTCCCCCACCCCAGCCCTGCGGACCCCACCCGCCCATCTGGGGAATGCAGCCAGGAGAACCCCGGCCAGGGACCGATTGCTCTGTCATGCACCCCTCACCCGGCTAGCCGGGTTACCCTAAATATCATGAAGCGAAACACTGTTCGGCCTCCAGCCAGGGCACCCCCATCCCGTCGCCTGAGATCCCACAATCAGCCAGTGACCTTCCGTTTTATTACAAGAATTGTACCCGTGCACCACAAAGTGCTTCGGTGCATCAGCGGCGCAGCTCATGTGTTGCAGGGCCGCAGAGACCGGTCCCGAGCTCCCGCTGTCCGGGGCCGGTCAGTGAAGAGCTACGGGGCTGTGCGCACTGAAGCGCCCGTTCAGGAGCTCCACCGTGCAGGGCAGAGACACCAGAGGCAGGGGCAGACTCCCAAAAGGTAGGGAGGAGGCGGCCCCATACAGGTGACTGGGCCATCCCCCCCCCCCAGGTGGCAAGAGAATAGTTATGGGGGACCCGAGACGTGGAGCGGGAAGGCTTTTGAGGGCAGCTGAGCTCTAGGGAAGGGGTCAGATTTGTCACTTCTTTGGGAATTTTGGGTCATCCCCCAAACAGATCTGGCTCCCACCCACCCCTCCCACTTGACAAGGGGATGACATCCCCAGGCAGGGCTCTTTCCCTTCTCCACAGGGGAAGGGGCAGCCTCTCCCCTCTCTCCACCAACGAATCTGTCTTCTTTTCCACCCCAGGATGTGGGCTGGGAGATTTGCCTCTCTCCTTCCTCCCCACCCGAGCATGAAGATGAGCTCCAGGAATATGGGCGGGGGAGGGGGGGAGAGGGAAGCTGACATTCAGATTTGGACTGTATTTGGGGGAGCAACATTTCATCCAAATGAGGCCTGAATAGGAATATCATCCAAATCCCAAATATTGGCCTCAGTCATCCAGCCTTTTTTTTTTTTTTTTTTTTTTTACCATAAGGAGTTAGGCGGAAACTCAATTAGTTGGGGAGCTCTGTTTCTCATACACACTCCTCTCTGAAAGAAAAGGAGTACTTGTGGCACCTTAGAGACTAACAAATTTATTAGAGCATAAGCTTTCGTGAGCTACAGCGAAAGCTTATGCTCTAATAAATTTGTTAGTCTCTAAGGTGCCACAAATACTCCTTTTCTTTTTGCGAATACAGACTAACACGGCTGCTACTCTGAAACACTCCTCTCTGTGTTAGACCTCTTAAATCTCACTCATTATGGGACGTTTCCCACATTTTGAATTCATTTGCCAGGAAATAGTGTTTTAGAACCTTTTTTGAGTATGCAGAAGTACAGCAGAATGCTCAGGCCGGCTAGGAGATACTGAGCTATTACAATTGGCTACTGATGGTAACATCTGCAAAATCCGTGGAGGAAACACTCCTGACTGCTGCCATCACATTGTAGGAGAGCTCTTACAAGCAAAGATGGTATTCCCAAAGGCATTTCCTTTTCCAGGGCTCAGCAGGTCACTTACCTTGGGTGAGGTGAGGAGAGAGGGCATGAGAATTATTTTATGCTGAGCTATACTTGCAATATTTCCATATATGAACAAGCCCTACACACCATTGCCCTAAACACCCAATGGAAAATATTATTTATTATTTTCACAGGTGTGCACGTTGCTTTACACACAACAAATATCTGCCCCAACTCTAAAGCCGACGTAGCACAGCTATGGCTGTCGGACAAAAGTGTGGGGAGAAGGTATGGAAAGAACAAGAGTTGCAACAGTGTTGCAGATGAGACCTGCTTTTGTTATATAAACATGTCTCGTGGTTTCCCGCTTGAATACTTACATTGATTATATTGGCTTTTCAGTCTTTTGTAAATTATCCGGTTAATGCATCAACAGAACAACAACAAAGCGATGCAGGGTTGTTGCAACGAAATAGGTGTTGCAATGAAAGAGTCACAATTTCGCGTGATTTGTTCTGAAGTCTGCCTCATTCAAAGTGTTGGCGGTCCCGCGTGGAATAGTGGGGGGCAGGGGGCCACAGACCTACACCTCTTTTCTCTGCCAAGGCCCTCTTGTCCCATTGCAATTGAGTTGTCACTGGGTTCACAGCTCAATCCTCCAGCACGGATTGTCTGGGTGAAATGAAGTCCCTTGGAGCCCAGTCTTTCAGAGGAAGAAAAAGAGCAGCAGCCTAAAGTTTGCCCAGGAGAGTGTGACTGTTGTGTCCTACGGACATTAATATATACAACTCTAGGGCACACACGGAGCGGGGGGTGTGTGGAGAGAGAGGCGGACAGAGAGAGATGGCGGGGGGGGGGGGGGTGTTTGCCCCTCTCTCCTCTGCCCTCTGCGAGGATCTGACCCGCAGAGCGAAGAAGCCCTGGCTCAGGCACACTCTCCTAGCCAATGGGCCTCTGCCTTTCCGGAGATACCAGCAAAACCTGCGCTGGATTTCTGGGCAGGAATCGCCTTGCTACGTCCGGCAGAGCAGAGCATCCCCGGCTTTCCTGAGCGGGGCGATTCGGGGAGGGGCAGAAAGGACTCGGCCGAGAGCACTAGGGGAGTCTGGCCGCTGCTCTCGAGAGCGCTGACAGCGGCAGCCAGGAGCTGCTTGCTTCCCTTCCCCGGGGGGGGGGGAGAATGCAGGGAGAGGGAGAGAACCCCATTTTGGGAGAGGTGAAGAAAGCAGACCCCATGGAAACCCTGCTGGAGGAGCCCCGCTCCTGGAGGTGGGAGCGTGGAAGAGGGGAAATGAAGGGGACTCTGGCACGGAGGGGAGAAATCCTCTCTGTGGAATCCCCCACACAAGAGGGAGAAGAGGCTCTCCCAACTATTCAGCCCTGCTCCTGGCTAGATACTGGCAAGTCATGGCTGGGGAGCTTACCCGCTAATGTGAGGGATGAAAAAAGCGACCTAACTCCTCGCTGGTCCCTATCAGTTCTCACCTTCCCTTCCAACAATCTTTGATCACTTCTAGTAGGTCCCCCGATCAACAGGCCCAGCCCAGCAGTACAGGTATCAGAAATTACCCTGCTACAGTGCTTTGCAAAGGTTCTGCTTTGTAACAATTTACTGTACTGATGAGTGACTCACAGCAAATAGCCCTATGCCTATTTATGGTGCTTTTCCCGCTCTAGACACCAGCCCCAGATTTGGTGCTCCCTAGTCTTGTGACTGCAGCTGGTGCTGAGTGGATGGCACCTACACAAAGAATTTTCCTACATATGACATTTGTTAGGCATTTTTGTGTAATCTGTTAAAGTTGGGAAGTTTTCTCTCATTTGTTTAATTTTCCAGGGGAAACTTTGCAAAGATGGAAAATAAAATGATGCAGTACGTAGAAAATATATCTGCTGCAGAGCAAAAGGATTGGCACATCCACTATCACGGGGACCCTAAGTCATTGGAAGAAAAAGGGGCACAGTTCTCCAGTAAATGGAGTTCATTTATTTTTGATGATCCAGGGATTCCCATGGTTAACACTTATTTTTTGTAATGCATCCGATGAAGTGAGCTGTAGCTCACGAAAGCTTATGCTCTAATAAATTTGTTAGTCTCTAAGGTGCCACAAGTACTCCTTTTCTTTTTACTTATTTTTTAAAGCTCACTGTGAAGTCTGTGGTTGGTAACCTGACCTCATGAAATAGCTCCATCCCACTTTCAAAGCAGGTATCCCCCCAACTCAGTCTTGGGATCCCCTCTGGCTACAAACCCAGCAGCCTATCTCAACAAGGGATGGAAAAGTATGGGAACTTAGCTGCTTCGGAGCCACAACTGGAGTAACTGCACAAGGACAGTTATTCCAAGTCTGGATGTAAAGCTGGACTCTTCTCTATCCCTCCTACCTAACGTATGTCAGGTAGATGCTAAGCAGGGGATGAGCAAGACCTGAGTAATGCAGCGTGGGATGCAGAGTAGTCATAGTTCGACTGAATACTGACTTATTGACAGGAAATGTTGAGCAAATGGCTTTTCCCTGGGGAGTAGCCCAGCCTGTTCCATTACAAGGCAGCCCCTTGACAACACATTCTGCTACTGTGTGAAACACAGTGAGGAACTCAAGCTGCTATATATAACTAGAGCTGTTTATTGGAGAAAATGATTTAAATGACAATTCTCATTGACAGCACGTATATAGAGCTTTTCATCTTAAAAGCACTTTACAATAATTTTGGATCATATTGTGCCTCATAGGGTGAGTCTGGGTACCCTTAAGGAGGTACAGTGTGCCCTTGAGATGCATCGTTGCCTTTCCTGTGCACCCAGGCCACTCTGCTGACCTGTGGGTTGAGGCAAGAGGAGAAGTAGTATGTCCTCTCCTCTTTTGGGATGGCATCCATCCCAGGAGGCACTAGTGGGGAGAAATCCTTGCACTCTCCTGATAACAAAGACTGCATTTGTACCTGGTCCTGAACAAGAAGGCTGCTTCCATCCTTCTTCCATCTTGCACATCTATTCAAGAGCCAGCAACAATTTATGCCTCACTTATTCTTATGTTTTTCCCTGTGAGAAAGTAAAATATTACTTCAGTTTAATAGATTTGGAAACTCACACTGGGAAGTGAAGTGGCTTGGCCTAGACCACTGAAGGATTTAGTTTCAGAGGCAGGTTTAGAACTCGGGAGTTGAGCAAAAATTTTCATCTGAAATTTTTTAAATAAAAAAAATGTAGATTCGGGTTGACTACAACATTTAACAAATTTGACTAATAGAAATGATTACACAATTAAAAATAAATCCAGTGAAATCACTACAGCAGACATAACCTGGAAGGCCAAGATGAGCCTAAAGTAAGGTTCCCAATTCCCTATTTAGACACCTGCCTAGTTCCCAGAAATGTTGAGCACCAAATAGCTTTTATGGGCTTCATACACTTTTGAAAATCAGGCAGGTGCTGAAAGATAGACACAGAAGCTTAATATCAGGCCAGGTCAGATTTTCAGAAGAGCTCAGCACCCAGCATCTCCCATTCAGGCACCTAATTGAGTGAATGGAAAATTTAGGTAAAATTAAATGACTTATGAGCCTAAATCCCATTTTTAAAAGTGACTTGCAATGAAACCTGAATTCCTAAGTCACTTAAGAACCTTTGAAAATTTTACCCATCTTGTGTGTGCTGGGCTATTCTGAAAGCCTGGTACCTGTTTTTGGAAATATGGCCCATAGTGAAATTGATCTGATGATTTTAATTACCCAACCTACAGGGAATGAAAAAAAAATACTGTCACCTAAATTGTATTTTAAAAGTTCTTCAATTTTTCATAATTTATGGTGTTGGTAATATAGATAAAGATACTTTGTTGTTTACAACAAGATTTTTTTAACAATTTAAACAAGCCTTAATTTAATTAAAGAATTTAGGATATTGGGAATGCTGCTTCTTATTATTTATTTATATTGTGGCAACACACACCAGGACTCCATGGTGGCTAGTCACTGCAGATAACAAAGAAATGGTCTCTGCCCCAAAAAGCTTGCAATCTTGACATCTGGTTAATGACATTGGGGTAAACATATTTAGCTTTGTAAATAGAAAATGTGACTCCCTGTGTTATGAGAAGCTTGGACAGTCTTAGCTTGAACCACAGAGTGGTGCCTTGTTAGTGTGTTTATAATTATGGGCCTGATGCTGCAGCCCTTACTCACACTGTGTATCGCTTCCTCAGGCACATATTTCCATTGTGCGGCTACGTGCCTGCGGAATCATTCTCTAAACAATATGAATAAGGGATGCAGAATCAGGTTCTGTATCAGCTAATTATATTTGATTGTCAGGATTGTTTCAAATACTGAGGACATATAAAACAATATACAGTATCTGAGTAAGGTTGGGGGGGGTTGCAAAATTTTTTCTATCAGGAGTTTGTAAGATTTGGTAGCATATGGCATGCAGGTCAGTGAAAGATATACCATGCACCTGCTTTTTGACTGTGCCATGCCTGTAGGCTCTGCCATGCCACTCTTAGTTTATGGTAGAACCTAGAGGGGGTATGGCACAGTGAAAAAAAAGCAGGTGTATGTCATGCCCTTCACTTTACTGACATGCATGCCACATGCTACCAAATGCTGCTCTCACAGTTTGGATAAGCAACTTCATTCTGTTTTAATCTTTCTCATACCATACAGTACTGTAAATGAGCTAAAAGAAACTGTACCCATTTTGCTCATCCTGAAGCCCGACATTTCAAAAGTTAATGCAAAATCATTTTCAATAAATATCTCCAAGCTTTAATTCATGCTGAGAGAGACCACTTACATTGTGAAATTTGGAAGTCTTGGTTTGAAGAAAATTTCTTTTATACTCCGTGAAACATATGGGAGCGAGATAATATCTCCCAAGCTCCCAAAATCACTATTTTGTTTGCTTGTTTATAGAACAAATGCCTTCTGAGAATGTCCAAACCCACATAATGTTCTAGTGTGCTAAATTTGCACTGGTAACTTTATATTAGCAGCTCTATGTACCAAAACATATGTTGCCAGCCAGAGAAGGGTTCAAACAACGAAGTATTTCACCAAATAATATATACTACACTCTTGAAGCAGACCACATTAAGGAGTTTTCAGATGGTAAGATAGGAATAAGCAGTGTGCTGTGCTAAAAATGGTGCTTTTTTGGCTGAAACATGCTTTTATTTGGTTTTTGTAACAGATCCATAGCAACCTAAGACTTCACAGTACTCACTATACTACAAAACACCTTGACATTCCAGGGCTTCACAGTGACAGCAGGGATAGAACTCAAGGTCCTTCTTCAAAGGCACATATCCAAGCATCTTGAACTAAAGGAACACTTCTACTAGCTAAAGCAATGCAAGGAATAGATTCTAAAACCTTCACTCATGTTGAATGCTCTACAAATAGTCCTATGGATGTCAATGAGAACCCTTGTGGAGTAAGGTACTACCCTGCATGAGTAAGAGGCTCAGAATCAGACCCTTAGTGATTACAAGTAAAACTTCAAAGGTACTTAAATCCCATTGTCAAAGAGACTTAGGTACTTAAGAGCCTACATCTAATTGAAAGTCTATGGGACTTAGACTCCTAAGTCACTATGACACTTTTTTAAAGTATTATCCTGCTGTGGGAGCTGAGCAAATAATTTATAACAAATAATTTATCTGAAGAGTTTTGTCTCTTTTTCCATTCATAAATTTTCTGTGAACAGGCCAATTTTTTCTTGTATGTATTCACTACTCAAATTTGTTTGATGAATAATTTCTGTGAATTCACATAGCTCATTCGAACAATTCATTGTGAGTATCTGAAGTATAAAATTCAAGCTGTTTTTATTTACTATGTAGCACAAATGGTACATTAGAGTCAGGTTCCTTGTGCACATGCTTGTGATTATGAAATCAAAATTTTGCCTTCTACAAATATTCACTTTAAAATCCCTGTTTTGGTGATCATTCTTGCTTGTAAACTCATTTGCTCGAATAGTCACAGAAAGCAAACACAAAAGAGGGTAAGAATATTGTCAAAACAAATTTGTTTAAACATTCAGATTAATGTTCACAGAAGTGTTTTTGAAGTGTTTTTTTCACCCATCTCTTATTATGATATACAGTTGAGTTATTCTGATTCCATCCAGGTGAGGGCAGTAACACACACACTCTATCCCAGGCATGTTAACTATCTCATCCTACAGGAGGCTTACTTGGGCTCAAGCCTGACTTTTGCTCAAAAACCTGAATGACTTGAAAATGTAGTTTTTTCTCCATGCAGTGTTAAAGTGACTCAGCTTTCTGGTTATGTCATATTTTTTTCTCTTTTGATAGATATGTGTATATGGATCTATCTGGGAGCTGGATGTCCATATGGCTGGCAAACACAGTCAATGTTTAACTCATAAATATTCATGTGTGTTGGTGCCATTGACATGGTTTTGATTTACCCCATATTGATTTTTGGCTTTCCAATCCAGGATGGACTTCCTGATATTATTGCTGTCATAGAGTCCTCTCTCTGACTCTTCAATCCTACCTCATTGCCCACATTGCTCACATCTTCTCCCTAACTTGTCTCACTATGAGATAATGGTTTCATAATACTTTGGGAGGGGCTTTCTCTCAAATGTTGTCCTGTGTGTTCAGCTACTGTGGTCAGAATGACCAATAATACCATATGAATTCTCTTTTCTGTAACACATTTAAAATGTGATGTCACACAGAATTATAACGATAGCTTTATAAATCCACTTTTTGAGGCAGAAGACATATAGCATAAGAAAGATGAAATAAAAATAAAGGTAAAAAGCCCCAAAACTATGCAGCTAAAGATGTCTAAGAAGATTACTTAGACAAGTTAGATGACTTCAAATTGCCAGGGCCTGATGAAATACATTCTAGAATACTCAAGGAACTGACTGAGGAGATATCTGAGCCATTAGTGATTATCTTGGAAAACTCATGGAAGATGGGAGAAAGCCCAGAGGACTCTCTGGATAAAGGCAAATATAATGCCAATCTATAAAAAGGGGAATAAGGACAACCAAGGAAATTACAGACCAGTCATCTTAACTTCAGTACCCAGAAAGATAATGGATCAAATAATGAAACAATTAATTTGCAAACACATAGAAGATAATAAGGTGATATTATCAGCATGGATTTGTCAAAATCAGTCAGCATGGATTTGTCAAAAGCAAATTGTGTCAAACCAATGTAATAGCTTTCTTTAACGAGGTAACAAGCCTAGTGGATGGGGGAAGAGATAGATGTGGTATATTTTGACTTTAGTAAGGCTTTTGATACTGTCTCAAATGACCTTCTCATAAACAAACTAGTGAATACAACCTAGATGGAGCTACTGTAAAGGTGGGTGCATAACTGGCTGGAAAACTGTTCTGAGAGGGTAGTTATCAGTGGTTCACAGTCATGATGGAAGGGCATAATGAGTGGGGTCCCACAGCGATTGGTCCTTGGTCTGGTTCTGTTCAATATCTTCATCAGTGATTTAGATAATGGCATAGAGAGTACACTTATAAAGTTTGTGGGCAATACCAATCTGGGAGGGGTTGCAAGTGCTTTGAAGGATAGGATTAAAATTCAAAATGATCTGGAGAAACTGGAGAAATGGTCTGAAGTAAATAGCGTGACATTCAGGAAGGACAAATGCAAAGTACTCCAGTTAGGAAGGAACTATCAACTGCACAAATAGAAAATGGGAAATGACTACCTAGGAAGGAGTACTGCAGAAAAGAATCTGAGGTTATAGTGGATCACAAGCTAAATATGACACAACAGTGTAACACTGTTGCAAAAAAAAAAAAAGGAAACATCATTCTGGGATCCATTAGCAGGGGTGTTGTAAGCAAGACATAAGAAGTAATTCTTCAGCTCTACCCCATGCTAATAAAGCCTCAATTGAAGGACCATGTCCAGTTCTGGGCACCACATTTCAGGAAAGATGTGGACAAATTGGAAAAAGTCCAAAGGAAAGCAACAAAAATGATTACATGTCTAGAAAATAAGACCTATGAGTAATGATTGAAAAAAATGGGTTTGTTTAGTCTGGAGAAGAGAAGACTGTGGGGGTTGGGGGAGAAATGATAACAGTTTTCAAGTATGTAAAACGTGGTTTCAAGGAGGAGGGAAAAATGTTCTTGTTAATCTCTGAGTATAGAGGACAAGAAGCAATAGGTTTAAATCACAACAAGAGAGGTTTAGCTTGGACATTAGGAAAAACTTCCTGTCAGGCAACTGTTTTCTTCCTGTGTATTTATACAAGACCTACCACAATAGAGTCCTGGATTGGACATAGTTAATAGTGTTGAAGTAATATACTCAGACTTCTGTAAGACATTTGACCTGGTACCTCATGACAGGTTGATTAAAAAACTAAAAAGATATAGAATTTACATGGCACACATTAAATGGATTAAAGGCTGGCTAACTGAACAAACACCTGTCAGGAATGGTCTAGATAATACTTAGTCCTTCCTTGAGTGCAGGGGATTGGGCTAGATGACCCTGTGAGGTCCCTTCTAGTCCTACGATTCTATGATTCTAAGATGTTTATGCTATTAGAAAATGAAATTGCAAAGAAAGTTAACCTATTAGAATGATATTATGGTGCTGTGCAGATCACACAGGTCAAATACACACACACACACATACACAAACACACGTTTAACATTTATTTGTCTCCCTGTTGCTTAAAAACATCTTCTTTCTACCTTTTCAAATTTTGTTATCGTTAAATTTCTTTGCAAATTTGTGCACCAGCTATTTGAAGAAAATAGATAATAATTAATTAAGGAAATTTATTAACAATTTCGGCCCCAAACTATCTATCTAAGATAAAAAACCAGGAAAAAATATTGAAAAAATTTCCACTTTGTAAATCAAAATTCAAAATTGATTGTTTATTTTATGGAAAGTTCAAAATGTGAAAAATGTGAAAAAATCTGACCAGCTCAAGTAGATGGCTCAAGTAGACAAAAAAAGGAGTGATTAGAGAAATAGTCAAATTCCTATGCAAAATGGGTGGAGCTGTCATTAAGTACAGGTGGATTTCCTATGGATGCCTTTAAGCTTGAGTCTAAGGGTTTGTCTACACATACAACCTTGTAGTGGTGCAGCTGCACCAATTTAGCTGTGCCGCTGTAGTGCTTCAGTGAAAACACTATCTACACCATCAGGAGAACTACACCTCCCTGAGAGAAGCCCTTCCATTGACATAGTGCTGTTTACATCAGGGGTTAGGCTAGTATAACTGTGTGTCACTGAGAGCTGGTCTTCACTATGGGGAGATCGACGCTGTTGCAATCGATGTAGATGCAGAGTGCTCTCCAGTCGACCCTGGTACTCAGCTCTCTGAGAACAGTAAGGGAAGTTGACTGGAGAGCATCTCCCATCAATGCAGTGCAGTGAAGACACTGGGATAAGTCGACCTAAGTTATGCTACTCCAGCTACGTGAATAACGAAACATAGTTGGAATCGATGTAGTTTAGGTCGACTTACCTCTGTAGTAAAGACAAGCCCTGAGTTATAACCACACCGTTGACCCATACTAGCATAAGTGCCTAGTGTAGACCAAGCCTAACTAATCTATCCATAAGCCACAGGCGGAGGCTTTTTATCTTGATCTCTTGGCGGCAGCACCAATAGTGTTTCAAATATACAGCCAAAAATAAATCCCTGTACTTAAACCAAACATTATACAATTTATTTACAAATTCTCTGTTAACTTATTGATTAGAATAAGAAGATGCTTCTGTACAGTACTGCAAGTAATGAGTATATCTACTGCTTATGAATTCAGAGATAAAGGAGTAAAACAAGCATGTGTAAAAACAAAAGGAAAATGGAATTTCTTTAAAATGTATTCTACAATTATTTTAATATTGGCAGTTATAATATTAATTTCATTATAATTTTATAATAGACCTTATGTTTTGTGAAGCATTATTCTTAGTTTAGGTCCTATAATTAACAATAAGTTCAATCATTTAGCAATAATTAGATGACATCATGCATTTCTGCTAAAACAAACTATCTCTACTGGAGTTGAAAAATAATATATATAATAAAAATTGGTAAATCCAAACAGATTAATAGATTTTTAAGGCCAGAAGGGACCACTTTGATAATGTAGTCTGACCTCCTGTATAATGCAGCCAATAGAACTCCCCTGAAATAATACCCAAAGCAGATCTTTTAGAAAAATATCCAATTTTGATTTAAAAACTGTCAGTGATGAAGAATCTACCACAACATTTGGTAAATTGTTCCAATGGTTAATTACTCTCTCTCTTAAAAAATTACGCTTTATTTCCAGTTTGAATTTGTCTAGCTTCAACATCCAGCCATTGGATCATGTGATATGTTTCTCTATTGGTCTGAAGAGCCCATTATTAATATTTGTTCCCCATGTACATACTTATAGACTGTAATCAAGTCACCCCTTAACCTTCTCTTTGTTAAACTAGATTGAGCTCCTTGAGTCTATCACTGTAAAACAGGTTTTCTAATCTTCCAATCATTTTAGTGGCCTTTTCTGAACCCTCTCTGATTTATCAACATTGTTCATGAACTGTAGACAAAAGAACTGGACACACTATTCCAGCAGAGGTTGCACCAGTGCCAAATACAGAGATAAAATAACCTCTCTACTCCTACTAGAAACTCACCCATTCTATGATGATTCCTCATCTACAATTATGTTTTGAGACATATCAGTTGGCCAGCCTTTAATCCATTTAATGTGCACCATGTAAATTTTATATATTTTTAGTTTTTTAATCAACATGTCATGAGGTACCAAGTCAAATGCCTTACAGAAGTCTGAGTATATTACATCAACACTATTACTATATCCAATTCAGGACCCTATTGTGGTAGGTCTTGTATAAATACACAGAAGAAACAGTTGTTGCCTCAAAGAGCTTACAGTCCAAGAACTAGCACACCTGTCATCTACGATTCCCTGATATAATAGCATACATTATAACTGAAACTTTTGTCCTGAGTAAATTTTAATTATTTTAGGTCTGCTTTTCCCCCAAGCCCCATTGACTTCAATGGGAGCAAGATCAGGCCCTTTGGCAGTATTCATATAAATTACTTGTGCAGAAAACTTTGCAGGATTAGGCACTTTATTTGCAAGACTGCATTTACCATAAATACAACACCCCAGATTCTGTTATTTCTGCTCTGGAGCACTAGAGGTTATCAGCAGCTGTCCAATCTATTATATCTTTAATTCAAGGCTGATACTTTATATATATATTGTTTCAATTTTGAGTAACACCTTGGAAACTAATATCAAATAAATGACGGTATAATGGATGGCCCTTTGGCTGTGATAGCACACAATGCATTCCATTATTAGAAATCTTTGTTGATCTATGTTCAAGGATTATTAAGTAGCTTGCACTGAATTTCTTAGTTCATTTCATACCACATGCATTCATAAATTAGATGATGGTAATCTATTAATAAAAACTTAATATTCTACATTATCCTCCATAAAAATATTCACTGTTTTTTTAATGAAATAAAACTATCCACAGGGTCTTTAAGAAGCTGATGAGATGTAAGGCAGATTAAAATCTTGGTTTTATAATGGCCCAAGACAAGGCTTACTCACTTTCTCCAAGAGGTGATATTGTAACATACTGTAAGAAAACAGGTAGGACAAACCAGAGTTCTTTGTGCCTAGTGCGTCTCTCCTTCTGGCAGAGAGGTACAAAAAATGGGTCAAACTGGGACAGGGTGCACAGCAACCTCTCCTGTCTTTGAGCCTGTAACGACTCTTCCATCTCAATTCTATGGTCAGGAGGTAAAGGAGGGGATGTGTTGTGGGAGCAGACGTATTCTGTAACATGCTCCTGGGGGAGCCACTGGATTTCCTACTAGAAATTCACTACAGAGCTAGTGCTACTCTTAGAAGCACCAACTTCCTTTCCTTGCCTGCAGGCCCTATAGAGAGGTATGCATTATGGAGGATTGGACAGAGAGAACAATAGAGAAATGTCTCCTGCAGAAGTGAGGTGGAAGGAGGTAGGCAGCACTGGTTTATTACAAGAAGATCCCAAATTCCACAAAGTCTGACAATGGATTGTCAGTCTTTGTGGAGTTTTGAAGCTTCATTCCTGCAACCCTCTACTATGTCTGTACTCCCCCAGATCCTTCCCACTAGAGCTTAATTTGAGGAGAAACTCAGTGAGTCTGACTGTGTGGAGGCAGCAGCTGACTTTTCATCAGGTGGTGCAGGGGAGGTCACATGTCTCCCTAGATTTGCTGTTTGGCTTGTACTGAGCATGCTCACATGGACTGAGCATGCTCAGTAACAGGGCTGAAGCTCTGCCCCCCCCCGTACCCTTCCGCCCCCCACTATTGGTGGGCACAGGTCATCTCTGCTTTTCATTTGCCTCTTTTTTAAAAAAATGGGGGAGGAAGATTTGGCTATTTTAAAAGAAAAACAAAAGAACTGTATTTACTCTTACAAAGGTGAACAACTGGGAAAAGTGTAGGGGATGCAACAAGCTGAAAAACAGCAATACAGTATATTCATAAATAACAAAATTTTGTTATTTGGAACAGTGAGAATAATAATATATACTAGCATGATAATAATTATACACAGCTATACACCAAGAAGAGGTTTTGGCACTTTTCTCCTCTGTAGTTGAAAAGTTTTATTTTCTGGATAGTCTAGCTCACACCATACATACATACAGAACAAATCAGCTTCTCTATGTTCTTTAGCCAATTTACTTTTGTGCAGAATTAACTTGTCTTGCACTTAGAATTAATATTCTAATGATTTATTTGTATTATTGTAGTGCCTAGTAGCCCTACATTTGCTTTTACAGTAAATATTTCTTGCTCACTCTTAGGGCTCACTCTTGCTCCCCTTCTCTTTGTGTGACACTATGTGGCATTTAACCTTTTCAGCCTTGTGACTTATTTTGAGCTCCTGCTCCTCTGTATTATCCCCTCTGGTGGGAAGGCTGCCAGCAGAACAGAACAGCAGGGGACATAGTAGCTATTTCCTGCAAAGGACCAATGTGATGAACAAAGCCAGTTCCTGCAGATCTTGGTTCATCTGTGTTCCACCCCAGGTCTCCCACAGACCAGGTAGCACAGCAATCTGTTTCATGATGTCGCCTTTGGCGGAGTGTCCTTGCCAATCGCCTGTCCATACTCCTTCTTGGAGTAAGCAAAATCCATGGACTGCGAGTTACAGCTGCCAGGTCAGTAGCGGTTTACAATGCAGGTTATATTATGTGTTTGGTTGCCTTGAATGAGGGACTTGCTTGATAGAGGGCTTCTCCTTGACTTCTTGCCCCTGTCAGCCACTTGGTTCTTGTGGAGCTCTGCTCATGAGTTGCCGACACAGATTGGCTACAAAGAGCCATATCATGAGAAGGCATTTTCCATGTAGCCTCAATCCATTTTTTCATGGGCCTCTGTCCCTTCATTGCATTTTTAAGGCCACTCTGTTCCCCTCTACACTAGGAATACTGTGTGCCCTTCATGTTTATAATAGAACTAAAATCTCCTGTGATAAAGATCTTAGGAGCAAAAGGCACGTCTGCATTCAATATGTTTATTCTCCTTGCGGTTTTCCCCAGATTTAGTATACGTATGGTCTTATGAGTAAGATCTGTTTATTCAATACCACAACTCCAGCGTTAATCATTTATCCTTATCCAAACCAATGCTAAAAGTTAGTGTCTGGAAAAAAAGGTCTAAGCAGAGTTTAATGTGGTTGAGTTAGTATTAGTCTCAGATCTAGATTGGCTTTACCAATATCAGATCTCTGTTCCATAACTTGGAGAGTTTATCAGTTTTCTATCAAACCAGTGATAGACATTATTTATAATATTGTTTAGGCAAAGACTTTGGTTTTGACTGCTAATTTTAGAAAAGATAATAGTCTTCAAGACATCCATTCCAAATCTGTCTTCTCCCTGAAACCAGTTTGTGAATTCTAGATATTGTAATTGGCTCCTTGCATCTAAATCATACAAAAACCTCTAAACTGAGATGATTTGTAAGGTTTTACAGGAGATATATAAAAAAGCACAGGTACCAAAGTTAATAGAGTTTGCCTGGACATTAGACTGATGTTGATTCTCTGCTGTTCAGTGGCATGATTCAGTATTCTGTGCAAATTTGTGGATTTCTGAGAAAAAGACATTTTTAGCACCATTGCAACTACTTGATTCATTTGGAGGCACTGATAAATAGACATAGCTGGCAGTGGAATTAGAAGCTGAGCTATCCTGTATTTTTCTCTCTCCTATTAATACCAGGTGATGTTTGGTGTTATGAGGCATAAACTCAGAGCAACTGGATGAGGAAAGGAAAAAAGTGGTCAGGAAACATATACAATGTGTGAAAAATGAGAGCTCCATTCCTTCCATGCTGTCACCTTCACCACTTAGCTGAGCTCTTCAGCACAAAATACCTCATCAGATATCTAAATGGCTATTTATGGTATCCAAATGCCCAGTTTGTGTGTGCATTAGCAGAAACTACACACACAGATTGGAAATGCAACTGCACATTTATTACTGCAATTCACTGCGGGCTTGTGTGTTTTTGAAAATCAGGCCCACGGTATGTAATATGGTTTTCACTTCTGCCAGTAATAGTTTTCATGTGGACCCACTGTTTGTAGTTTTTAATCCAACTGGTTTGTAAACAGAGATGCTATTCTCCTCACACACCACAGTCATATCTACATTTAAGCACCAGTAGAATTTGTGCCAATGGTGAACTTTAACCAGAGAGCTGTCCCTTTAATTACATCTGCTACTGATACAAATAGGCTTTATAATTCTAAAATCTCCTACCAGCACTCTTAACTACTGGTGAGAGATTAAGTGTTCACAAGTTTAAAACATTCCAAATGTTTCACTGAGGGTAATCCTATTAGTTGCAATCAGGTACTGGTTTGGTTAATGGATTTTATATGTAGAGTACATATTTGCACCATGCAGTTAGAAAATGAAGTGCTACCAATAGGACAGAAATTGTAAAAACTTAAGACACTGACATTTGACAAGCTAGGATCACAAGGTTTCTACAAGGTATGGAAATATGTGATCCAAGACAAGAGTAAGGAAATTTAGTTTAGAAAGTAAGTTTAAATGTTTGGATATGTGTGGATGGCTTCTTAAAGGACTTCTAGTGGCCTATCAAACCTTTAACCTGCAGGGTATGACTTCAAATCCAGCTCAGACTGGTGGTAACTAAGTTATTGATTCTGATTCTGCAACCTTTAATCAGGTTGAGTATCACTTACTCACATGAGTAATCCCATTAATTTATCTGTGAATACTTCATCTCAAAATAAATTGCAGGATAAGGTCTGGTGGCCTGTGTGAAATATATTTAGTGGCGAGTCCAGTTTCCAGAAGGGAGGAGACCATAAAGAAAAAGCTACTATCATTATCATGATCTCCTGTATAACACTGGTCATAGAACGCCCCAAAATAATTCCTTTTGAACCAGCACATATCTTTTAAAAAAACATCCTATCTTGATTTAAAAATTCCAAGAGATGGTGAATCCACCATGACCCTTGGTAAATTGTTCAATTGATTAATTATCTTCACTGTTAAAAATGTATGCCTTATGATTTATCAATCATACAGCATCGTGTGTACCCACAACACTCCGTAGTACCTGCCCCAAAGAATGCATAGTCTAGGTAACATACAACCTGGCATGAAACAGGGAGACATGACAATAGGTAAGAAATTTGGAAGAGGAGGGAGATTTACTTGGTCTCAGATCAGGAATTCACTTGCTTTTGAAGTTTACAAGTTGAAGTTTACAGGTCATGTTTGTTCCAAACATATGTGTTAAATTGTAAGTTCTTTGGGGCAAAGCCCAGGTATTTGTGCAGTGCCTGGCATAATGGCATGCAAGTGGGCGTACAGACTGAAAAGAAGTGGTCTCTCCAGTTTATAGGCTCATAGAATCATAGATTTTAAGGTCAGAAGGAACTATCATGATCATCTAGTCTGTCCTCCTGCACACTGCCTCACCCTCATATGCCTGTAATAGACCCCTAACATCTGGTTGAGTTACTGAACTCCTCACATCATGGTTTAAAGACTTCAAGTTATAGAGAATTCACCATTTACACTAGGTTAAATCAGCAAGTGACCCATGTCCCATGCTCAGAGGAAGGCAACCGCACCCCATGGTCTCTGCCAATCTGATCAGGGGGAAAAATTCCTCCCTAACCCCAAATATGGCGATGAGTTAGACTCTGAGCATGTGGGCAAGACCCACAAGCCAGACACCTGGGAAATAAATCTCTATAGTAAGTCAGAGCCACTCTATCTAGAGCTCCATCTCCAGCCATTGGGGATTTTTGCTGCTAGCAGTTGCAGATGGGCTATTGTAGGCAGTCTCATCATAACATGCCCTCCATAAATTTATCAATCTCTGCCTTGAAGCCAGTTAGGTTTTTTGCCCCCACTTCTCCCTTGACGGGCTGTTCCAGAACTTCACTTCTCTGATGGTTAGACACCTTCATCTAATTTCAACCCTAAACTTTAAGCCATATTGATGCTCAGAGGTGGAAAGCATCTATAGCCCTGTTGATGCTTTAACTATTCTAAAGAAGAAGAGTTTGCAAAGTTGTCAGTCTTGTATCTTTCATAATCAGTTCACACACAAACAAAATTATGGAGAGGCAGAAAGTGTCTCCATAAACAGGGACCCATTACAAGTCAATTTTGAGACACACAGAGTCTTGTAAGTTAAAAAGATGTTTACAAATTCAAAAAGCTAGGGTTAAGTCTTGATGGCGAATAGATTTCTTTTCCTGAAAATTTCAGGAGATTCACAAGTTGTTTTCAAGATAAAGAAAATTAAAAATTAAAGACTTTGCAAGTCTTGTGGCTCACAGTGAAAGTTGTATTGGCGAATACCAAAATCTGTAAGGTGAATTTTCACATCGCAACATCATTCACTGAATGTATGCACTTCCGTGGAATAGAATATTTACACACACTACCTAAACTGGACATTTTCATTCTTTATAATGTTTTTAGGCCATGGTCCTGCACATATGTACACATGTGATTAATTTTAAGCAAGTATCCCAGTATTACTCAAGTGTGTAAAATTTCACACAAATGTAAGTATCTGCAGGGATTGAGATCTAAGCATTCTAAATTTAATGTAATTCAATTTTAAATATAATGCTCTTCTTATGAACTTTGTATACGGATTATACTGTTTACTGTAGCATTCCTTAATTTCAGCTGTACAACATTTGTTGTATTGGAATTATAAAAGAAACACATGGGTAAATCGGTTTCTGTTATGTCACCCAGCATTATCCAATATGTTTCCTAATTGCACAGTGGCAGAGTATTCAGTGTAAAGCAGTGGCATTTGTGACTGGTTGAGTTTGGTCTGCCATTACTGTCATATTTTGTGCAGTTCTGCATTTATATACATTTTAATGATACTCAAAATAGAATGCCAAAATCACTGTGCTTTGCTTGAACTATAGAAAGAGTCTTGAGTCATAAAGTCCAGAAGTAAAGAAGGAAAGAAAAAAAAGATAAAGAAATAAAATGGAAGGTGAAAAAAATGTAAAAGGGGACTTGCCTGGAAGCAGTTATATAGAAATAGCAACAGTAAAATCACCCTAAAAATGAGGAAATATAACCCTCCGATAAATGTTTTAGGTAGGTATTTTTAATAATGTGTGACAAATTAAATATTTAATGCATTAATCCCCTTGACTGAAAAAACTTAAGCACATGAGTATAATTACTCACATACTTAAAATAAATATGTGCATATGTTTGGGTTCATGTGACTAGAGTGACAACAGAGAAAGAAAGAAATTTACAACAAAAAAAGAAATCTGAACATTAAACTGAAAAACAGTAAAATTGATTAATAAAAATTTTCATCGAAAAATGGAGAAAGTCTCATCAAAATAATTTTGTAAAATTATTCTTTTGTAAAAAAAAGCCACTTTTTCTCAAAGTTTTCATCATTTTTTACTATTTCTAATCATTAAAGTCCCAGTCCTTGAAACAATTATGCATGTGTGTAACTTTATGGATGTGAGTAGTCCCATTGGAATCAATGCTGCTAATAACTCTGGTGCTAAAGTTATTCACACTTGTTTTCAAGAGTAGAGGCTGGGGGCTAAAATTTGCAAATGGGGTTCTACTGCAATAATTGTTTCCAAATGGTTATAGAACATTTCAACCCAAATGGTAAAGGTTTCATTATGTTCTGCCCAAAGGTTCTTGAATATTTCAGTCAAAAAGGTTCAGCTAATTTTGAATGAGAAAAAAAAAGGGGGCGGAATTCACCACTTTTTCCCTTAGAAAAGTATTTTGGTGACTTTTTTCGAACAACTCTATAGCTGAAATTACTGAGGTTTAAAAGTTGTCATTTGCCATATAAATAGTTCTTCATGCATAAGCGTTCATGCATTGCCTTCATTGCTAATTTTTGTTATATTTGGTTTTATTTGCAAACTTTAAAAAAAAATTCAATGTTGCTTCCTTTTCTTTTTGTTCATTTTAAAAAAATAAGGATGTTAGCCTTCCTAAAATACTTTTTGAGTAACTTCTTGCTAGCACTTTCCAACTTCAGCAACAGCATTGGCAGCACACAAACTGATCTTGGGTTTGCAATTTGTTAAAGTCTGATATCCACACTAACACCATCACTCGAAAGAATATCCTGTATCCCAGCGTCAAGGATATCAACTGATCTAGAACTTATAGTAATAGGATCTCCATGTAGGGAAGCAGAAATCTAAATAAGTTAAGCAGGTGACAAGACAATTTGCATATATTTATGACTGAATGTCAAAAAGATGTGATTCAGCTGCAAAACTCAATAACCCCTTTTTTTGAGTATACCAAAACCAAATTCAACTGTGGTTACATCCAAGCCGTTCAATAAAGTTTGAGTACTCTCAAACATGGTGGTGGATGCTAACCTGCAGATATGGTACCTGGAAACTGGTACTCAGGCTACCTCTCAACTTGCTGGCAGCATCACGCTCTTATTCATTCCTGGAAGTACTGCTTTTGGAAGTGTGACTCCTAGAACTTGTATTACAGCATTGGATGATATTGATTAACTCATATTTCTATATTATTTTCTGGACCTCTGGAATAATATTTAAACATGACTTCAATAGCTCACAGACAGGTGGGTACCTGAAAGGTACATGTGGGCATTATGTTTTCCTAGGTTGTCTCATCTCTAAAAATAAATATAGATCGGGGTGGGCAAACTACGGCCCACGGGCTAGATCCGGCCGCTCAGGGCTTTGGATCCGGCCCGCGGGATTGCCACCCCTGTGGCGCCGTGCCGCTCTGGGAAGCGGCCACTCCACATCCCTGCAGCCCCTGGGGGTGGGGGTGGGGGAACAGAGAGCTCCGCACATTGCTCTTGCCTATGGGTACCTCCCCCAAAGCTCCCATTGGCCAGGAATGGGTTACCGCGGCCAATGGGAGCTTCGGGGGAGGTACCCACAGGCAAGGGAAAAATGCGGAGCCCTCTGCTCCCCCCCCCCCCACTCCCAGGGGTCGCGCAGGGACATGGTGCTGGCCACTTCCCGGAGTGGTGCGGCGTGGGACCGAGGCTGGGGCCAGCAGGCAGGGAGCCTGCTCTGGTCCCGGTGCGTGCCACTGCCACCCCGGAGCCGCTCTAGATAAGCGGCGCCGGGCTGGAGCATGAACCCCTTGTGCACCCCGCACCCCAACTCCCTGTCTTGAGCCCCCTGCCGCATCCCGCACCCATCCTGCATCCCAGCCCCCTGCCCTGAGCCCCCTCCTACACCCTGCACCCCTCCTGCACCTCAACCCCCTGACCTGAGCCCCCTCCTGCACACCACACTCCTCCTGCACCCTAACCCCCTTCCTTGAACCCCCTCATATACCCCGCACCCTTCCTCTGCCCCAACCCCTTGCCCTGAGCCCCTTCCTGCACACCTCACCCCCTCCTACACCCCACACTCTGCCCCCACACCCTAACTCCCTGCCCCGGCCCTGCAAGCAATTTCCCCACCCAGATGTGGCCCCCAGGCCAAAAAGTTTGCCCACCCCGATATAGATAAAAGGCATTTATTGCAGTTTGCTATTACACAGCCACACCTCAAACAGTAACACTCTGACAGCAATAATCTTCTGAGCTCTTAGCCCCAAACTGAAGTTAAAAGCAGGGAGATATACAAAATTAAATGTTAAGTGAGCTGATAGTACTTTAAATTGGAGGATTTCATTTCTCATTTGTATACGACTGTCAATTACAGAAAGAAAACACACAAAAATCTACCTTAAAAATGTAATGTAAAGAATGTCTCAAAACATGGGAGCTTCTTCAGAAGAGCATTTGACACTACATAAACATTCAATGAAGTGAGATTCCTTCTAGGAGAAGGAGGATGAGAGGAGAATAAAGTTGTTTCTATTTGAAATACAATGACATGTGAAGTTCAAGAAGAAGTCAATTTAGACTTCTCTATGTGAAAAATGTATGCTGCCATCTGTGTCTCTCTGAGTTACTACATTACGCTGTGATTTGGAACTTGATGTAAACTATTGTACTATGAAGAGAAAGGAATTACCTTGGCGCCTCATTGACTCAGCATTTATACATACCTGACATCCATCTAGGGTTTGCAACGATATTATGTTAGCTTGCCAATAACTTACAGACACATCTGGGGCTTGGAACCAGCAACTAGATCCATGTGGGCAGACTCCTGAGCGCACACAGAACACTATTAGGATTCACAGGGCTCCTGTATGAATCCAACTGTAGGATCAGGATCTTGCAGTACTTCTCTTGTAGAAAATGCCATAACTACTATGTAAATATCCTCTAGATTAGTTTACATTCCAATGGCATGTAAGTAGCACTCTCTCAATGATCTGGAAACCGTTATGGATGATTGACATATTTGGTTAGGAAATACACCTAGACTGAATTTGCCCAGACCAAAATTGCTAGACTAAAATCGAGTTTGGGATATATATTTTCTAAGATACAAGATCACGTATTTGTGAGTATTGCTTTGTCCAAACACAGCCTGTAACATTATTAGTTTGTATGCAAAGTTTTATTTTATTTAGAATCAAAAGGGTTCTGTTTTTGGACAAATTTGGAATTCCAGGGCTCCATAATTCTAATTCTAACACAAGTCTTCATGAGATCATGTGGTCCTTACCATTCAAAATTCCTATTGGAAAACTGGGGTTTTGTGCCATAATGATTGCAGCATTGGAGCCAAAGACCAAGATTTTCAGAAATGGGTGCTCAAAGTTACCATAAGAGTGCTGAGTACTTATCGGCTCCCACCGAAGTCAATGAATTAGTAGAGGAAGGCCTGAGGTCACATTCCTAGGCTTAAAAATTGAATTGTGGTCAATCCTAATTTCCAATTTGACAGCTAATTAGGAAACAGAACAGGCCTAAAAAATCTTAGTGCTAGCAAATAAATACATTCAGACCAGAGCTGCAAATCAATGCATGCAACTTACATTCCAAACCTATCGCCTGTTTTTACGACAGATGGCTTGTAAATATATCCTACGGTTTTACAGCACCTGCCATTCTGAAAAATCTCAAAGCACTAACTCGTCTGCTTTTATTAATGAGCGTACACAGCACAACCAGGGGTGATTTTCATTTGAGATGCAGCATGGGCCACTGGAGAGCACTGAACTGGGATTCAGGAGATGTAGGTTCTATCCCCAGCTCTGCCACTCAGATGCTGTGTGATCATGGGCAAGTCACTTTACCTCTTTTTCCCTCTCCCACCTTTTATCCATATAATCTATTTAGACACTAAGCTCTTCAAGACAGGGCCTGCTATCTTATTATGTGTTTGTACAGACCTTCTAAAAAGGGCACCTGATCTCCCTTGTGGATCTGAGGTGATATAATAATAATTAATAATAACAACAATCACCAACCGTACTAAGGGTTTGGTGAGACCTTGTTCCACGTTCCAGGGCATTGCACACCTTGTGGCTGACCAGTTGGGATTGTTCCCTTTTGACTAGCGGCCTACAGTGTATGTCTCAGCTGATTAATTTCTTTTATTGTTTATCTGCAGGTGTCAGCGGATGTATTTGAGCAGCCTGGGAGCAGTTCTTTATTGTGACATACACTTTGAGAGACCAAGTGATTTTCCTGGTTTTTGTAAAGTGCCTGCTGCATGCAATCTGTCTTTTTGGCACCTCAAAGTCTTATGAACCTTGTGTCTTCCTGTCTTCTGCTGCTTAGCTATTGTCTTGTTTACAAGTTTTTTTGGAACTTAAATGTCAACAGGTGTGATAGAGTGTATGAAGGCATGCCGTGCCGATGCTTTGGTCCTGGCACAGAAATGGGCTAATTAAAATCTCATCAGTGTGTGTTCTTTTCTGTTCATAACAAGAATTAAAAGTAGTTCACACACACAAAAGTATGTGCACACACACCCACAAAAATAAACCTGTAATTTCTGGTGTAATTATATTTTGCTTCAGTCGAAAAACACCCCAGTCAGCTTGTAAAAGTCTTTGTGCTTTCAGTACATAAAGAGCAACTTATGAATCAAACCTGTGCATCTAAACCTTTTGTTGCTGGGACCCCTGACCTAGCGCAAGGGTGTGAAAAACATCTAACTGGGTAAACTTCCATTCTAACAGATAGGCCTGAGTGTTCGCAGCATTTATATTAATCCAGTGTGGGTGTGAAAGGCAGCCTTTCCAGCCAGGCTGTGCATCTTCAGTTCATGCATCCGTGGTAAGGTGTTGTGCCACTGTTAATCCCTAGGTATTTTCTAGGGCAATAAATCCCAAATATCACTAATACTGAGGCTGATATTTATACTATGGAATAGTGCTCATGAGAGTGTAATTGACCCTCACAAAATTACTTCCCAGGAGTGTTCTCCATGGACGTGTTCCAAGGAGGCCAAGAGGCACAATCCCAATGGTGGTTTCTTTCTCACGAGTGCATTCTTTGCTCTGCAAAAAGGTCCGGGGCCCTTTCTTCCTCTGAGTTTTGAAGAAAAAAGGACTGGCAGAGGATTAGAGCAGGACAGAGAAGGGCCATTTACATCCTCCTCCCTTGTAGCTGTGGGGACAGAAGAATGTGCTAGCCAACCTTTCCTACTCTCCTTCTTTAGAGAGGGAAGGGAGAAAGAATAATACATCGGTCATTCCTCTCCCACCCTTGCAATTACTGAGGAGAATGCAAGGAAGGACCTACCACGGGAGGACCAAAGACTCCCTCAGCTCAAAAGGAGGCTGCTTGGCTAACATAAACCCACACTGGCATGTGTGAATATTTTGGATCCCACATTCCAGAGTTTGGGACCTAAGCTTATCCTTAAACATTTTTAGCCCCAGGCATGTCATTCAGACTGAAGGATGTGGAGGGGCACCAGATGAAGTGAAGTAATATAGGACGTGAAAGGGGATCACAGGATGGAGAAAAGCAGGGCAAAGAAGCTGAAGGCAATGGATGGAGAGAAGCAGGATAATAAAGTTTCCTCCTCTTCATTGCTAATCACAGAAGGATTCAGGGATAAGGTTGGAAAAAGGTTCCTGTCCATTGGTCATCTGAACATAAATAGGTAGTTAGTTTCCCCCTTTTCCCATGGCACTATGGATCTTACTTGCATGTACTGGTGTGTGTGTGTTTGCGGTGTGGGGAGGGATTGGGAAGGCAGGGATGAATAAACTTATAGCATAGGTGTCAGGGATTTGAGTGCCATATTATTTCCCAGATCTGAAGAAGAGCTCTGTACAAGCTTGAAACCTTGTCTCTCTCACCAACAGAAATTGGTCCAATAAAAAAAAAGATACTACCTTATCCACCTTGTCTCTCTAATATCCTGGGACCAACATGGCTATAACAACACTGCATGTTATTAACAGTGGCATATTGCTTTGAATTTACAGTTCTCAGGCTGTCAGATATACTCTCCAGCAGTGCATGTGTCACTGAACCCCCTTCTTTTCAGACAACCTGATGATGTCAAAGTTGAGATGGATCCGGGGATCTTTTTCCGTTAATGCCAAAATGTTTCAATATAATATGTCTAAGTACAAACATGATGATGAATTCACAAAGCCTCCTCTAAATGCCTAAGGAGCTTGCACCCTATAAATATTTAAAACAAAGATCTCCCAATACATAAACACAAACTCTGTCTCTTATTCATGCTGATAAACCCAAACACAACAGGAGGGATGGATGAAAGTCAGTTATCTTGTTCAGATGTTGTTTAGAAAATCCCTAGATGTAGTAAAACTTTTCCTGTTAAATCTTTCTTTTCACTTATCCTTTTCATCATCATATAATGTTTCAAAAATGCAGGAGATGTAATCCAGCTCCTAATCTTAGCTAAGGGGAACTGTGTCTAATTAAAATCTCATCAGCGTAAACATATATTTTGTTCACAGCACAAGTTTTCAAATGATACTTAAAAAAAAATCCATCCTATAATTTTGCTTCTTTTATTGTGTGTGTGTCTTGTGTAATTACACAGTACTTCACTTGAATTAAACAACATCACAGGCTTAAAACAGGTTTTATGTACATCACATAGACTCTTATCTTCCAAAAGATTCCAAAATGTTTCTTGCATAGCATATTTGTAAAGGGTCAGAGGGGAAATGTTGTAATGCTGGAGATGTAAATGCCTTTGGAAGCCAGAGAATCTTTTTCTGATATGCTGGGTTGCAGAGACTCCCAGTCCCAGAGGTGTAGCTACTTCTTGTGCAAGGAAGCCCCTCTTAACAGCTGACAGCAACACTACACAGCAGTTTGGTAGATGGAGTGAAGAACAATCATAGCAAGACAAACCCACACAGAATTGTAGGTGGACAGAATGTAATTGCCTAAATTGGAAATGGGATAGAGCACTGGCGCTAACCTACGCTTTGTGGAAAAGTGCATTTGCAACTTTAACATCCACAAATAGGGCCTTGGTTTTATGTCTCTAGATAACACCTCCAATAGGAAAGTGTTCCCTATCATCTTGCTGGTTCACAATCTCAGTACTGATTTAGGGAAAATATGCAATCTGCTGAGTTACCATCACCACTGTTTGCAACATTTGGGTTCCTCTGAGTCATCTATTCCAAATACTGAGCCATGAGCCTGCACCTCTTACCTAGTAGTAGGCTGGTCACTCTCAAAGGGAGCAGCAGTGGCCAATTTCTCCCTGCAATCCAGGCAGCTCCAGAATTCCCTCTGCGGCCGTGCAGCCCTCCTCTGCCCTCACCCTGGGCAATGTCTATAAAACAAAGCTGAGGCAGAATGTTGACTTCATAGTCCAGAGCTGCCACAAATTCAACAATTAACCTGACTCACTAATTGGCATCTTCTTTGCATTGCTCCATTTTTACCATTTCAATTAAGACACAATATTTTGTTCTCTGCCTTGCAGAGAAATTCTTATTAGTGAACTCAGGAGAGCTTTCAGAGCCTCTGCATGGGAAAGAGTGCAGATTGGAAGTGAAAGAGAATCAGGCTATATTTCCCCCCACTGAAGTGCAAGTAACTTTAATTCATTTGGCTACAAGTGAATTTAGCTTTTTCTCTCAAACTGGAGGTGGGAGAGTTTCTGGGATTCCAACATATCAGACAGAGATTCTCTCGCTTCCAAAGGCATTTTACATCTCCAGCATTAAAAGAGTTCCCCCTCTTGCCCTTTATATAACTTTTTAAAATATGCTATGTGATTTGAGTGTCCATGAAATGTGCCATGAAATCGACAGCCCTAAACTAGAATAATAGAATATTAGGGTTGGAAGAGACCTCAGGAGGTCATCTAGTCCAATCCCCTGCTCAAAGCAGGACCAATCCCAACTAAATCATCCCAGCCAAGGCTTTGTCAAGCAGGGCCTTAAAAACCTCTAAGGAAGGAGATTCCACCACCTTCCTAGGTAACCCATTCCAGTGCTTCACCACCCTTCTAGTGAAATAGTGTTTCCTAAACCTCCCCCACTTCAACTTGACACCATTGCTCCTTGTTCTGTCATCTGCCACCACTGAGAACAGCTTAGCTCCATCCTCTTTGGAATGCCCCTTCGGGTAGTTGAAGGCTGCTATCAAATCCCCTCTCACGCTTCTCTTCTGCAGACTAAATAACCCCAGTTCCCTCAGCCTCTCCTCATAAATCATGTGCCCCAGCCCCCTAATAATTTTTGTTGCCTTCTGCTGGACTGTCTCCAATTTGTCCACATCCCTTCTGTAGTGAGGGGACCAAAACTGGACACAATGCTCCAGGTGTGGCCTCACCAGTGCCAAATAGAGGGGAATAATCATTTCCCTCGTTCTGCTGTCAATGCTCCTACTAATACAGCCCACTGGCTTCTTGGCAATAAGGGCACACTGCTGATTTATATCCAGCTTCTCATCCACTGTAATCCCCAGGTCCTTTTCTGCAGAACTGCTGCCTAGCCACTTTGTCCCCAGCCCGTAGTGGTACATGGGATTCTTCCGCCCTAAGTGCAGGACTCTGCACTTGTCCTTGTTGAACCTCATCAGATTTTTTTTGGCCCAATCCTCCAATTTGTCTAGGTCACTCTGGACCCTATTCCTACCCTCCATCATATCTACCTTTTCCCCCAGTTTAGTGTCATCTGTGAACTTGTTGAGGGTGCAATTAATCCCATCATCCAGATAATTAATAAACTACTGTCTATTGCTCAGTGTTTGTACAATGCATAGCACAATGGGGGCCCATTCTTGGTTGGCATGTGAGCATTACCATAACACAAACAATAAATAATAATGAAACTCTAGAGAGTGAAGTTTTGTTAATCCACATATAGGTAAAGCCAGGCCTTGGCAACACAAGTTCACTACACTGCTCTATTCGTGTGCCTCAATCCCGACGTAGAAGGTCAGATATTGTTCAACTTGCGAGCCTAATGGGTCACTGGCCTCTTCTGAGAATGTCAACAAGACTGCTAGGTATGATTGGAGGAAGGTGTCAGTCTGTCTTCTGTAAACTGTTGTGATGAAAGGAGACTGCCAGACATTGAAAACTTATGTTAAGTAGAGTTGGGATGATGTTTTGGGAATTAACACACAATAAGCATCTAACTTCCTAGTGGTACTGCTTGTTCAAAAATTGGTGCCTGAATCATATTGCTAAGCAAGTCTCATCACAGTATATGAGTATATAAAAAGGTAGCCCAATACTTCTTCCCTCTTTGTTGCCTACCTAGTCTGAAGTCTTGGTCTATTTTTTCATTTTGAGCTTTTGAAAACATACCTTGAAAGGGGACCCATCCACACACCCATCCTTTCCTTTCCTTTCACATTTCACCCCTCACTTTTCACCTGTACTCACAGCTACTAACCAGTGCGTTTTAAACTGTCACCTTCCTGCAGCACCATCCCCAATGATCCATCATCTTCTCACAAATTTTCTTCCTACTCTAATGCCCTTGAGTGAGGCATGAGATTTTCCCTGTTCCATACTCCTCTGAGGCCCCTACAAAAGGGCCACAGCATTAGCAGGTTTTATTTTGCTTCATGGGTTGTCAGTCTTTTCAACTTTGATGTTGAACAAGCATGGCAGGCTCAGCAAACAGAAGCAGTGAGGTAAGAGATGGAGAAGAAATTCTGTCTCTATGCTTTAGGGTAGATGCAGATTATACTTAGACAGGATCTGCCTCTGGAAATAAATGAAAGCTCCAACCTGGAATTTGTAAGTGAGTCTAGAAAAGCTTGTGTTTCATGGTTCAGGTTTTTTTTAGCTGCTGTCTGCAGTTTTGGTTAGAAATAAAAAATATAGACAGGCAACAACAATAACACAAATGTAGCCTGTTTCTCCACTGCATTCAACATTGTGTAATCCTAATCACTTACATCTAAACAAAGTGGGTGTAACATGCTACCAGAAAGAATAGTAGTATTTTGTGCAGATATAAATGATTACACAAGATGCTTGGCTGACAGTGCAGTATTTTCTATACATTGCACTGTGATATACTAAAGAACCAATAGGAGGAGCATTTCCAGCACAAGGAGCTGAGATATATAAAAGGAAAAGCACCAAATAGTTGTAAAATTGCATTGTAATATATTTTTGCTTGTATGGCATGCAGTGGAAGTTAATGTGTTCAGAAGGGAAAAAGGATGAGGTATGCGTTGCATGATTAAAGTTAATGCTAGAGTTAGACAAAATGGAAACTGTCCTTTACATCGGCACAAAACAGAAACCTGGAATGTCCCCAACCCCTGCTTTTTTTTTGCATACTCCACTGAATGCTCCAAGAGAGGGTTTCCTTCTTTTCCTCCCCCTCTAATCAATTAACAAAACATTTTACAACTGGAATATCAAAAGCAAGCTGTGATGGGGCGTACTCGCCCAACACTGGATGGGGAAAGGTTAACCCTACATTGTGGGTTGAGGAAGCCACTCCCCCTGGTATAAAAGGGAGCAGCTCGGCTCATTTGGGGCTGACTGCCATGGACAAAGGACGTGTGCTGTCCGCTCCAGCCGAGGCTCAGCAGAAGCCCAGGACCATAGAAGCTGGGAACGCTGCAGCCCAGGCAGATGCCACGGCAACCCCAGAGGTCTCCCAGGGTTTGAAGGCACCGGAGAAAGGGCAGACCAGAATGGTAATAGGGATGCCCAGACCACAGCAGCAGGGATGATGGCAGGAAGTAGCCTAGGGGAATCAGACGGCAGATGAGTGAGTGAGCCAAAGCCTTGAGTCAGAGTGTTTCATTCAGAGCCTTTCCCTGCTGACTCAGTGGCCCATGCTATGGCTACTAACAGGGCCCTGGGCTAGGGTCCGGTGGAGAAGGAGGGCCTGGACCTCCCTGCTCTTATTCCCTAAGAGAGGTGGGCACACTCACCCTGCATAGGATGGGGTTTCCCCGAACTCTGTCACACAAGCCTATAAGCTGTTTTTTGTTTTTGTTCTAGGAAGATTTCTGATTCAGCAAAGAGTAATGGGGCATAATATGTAAAAATTAGAGAGTAAATAACTCAGAGATACAGAGACTGTAACTTTTCCCTTTAATCCATTCTTGCTTCCATGTTCTTAGATTTGCTACTGTTGCTAGAAAGCACTTGCTCTATGAGAGGAAAGAGAATTCATATAATAGATTTGAGTTAGACAAATACAGCAAAAAAGTATTTGTGAACACAAAGGCTATTGTGATGCCAATGATGTACCTTTATTGCTCTGAGCAGCATAACACTGCCTGAAATTTGCATTCAGGCTCTGCTAAATGAATATAGCCATCATGTCTATTAGTCTTGTCTTCCAATGGCTTATGTCTGTCTCTCGCTCAGTCAGGTAGAATAAATCATGGTCATTTTAAGTGGCCATATGGAGCCACTATTTCTCTGAGAAGGTGCTCTCCTGTCAGTGACCCCAGCATTTCTCACACCACTTCTAGACTTGCATTGTCATTTCCTTGTTGTAGTGGTCATACAGGAATTTTTCTCCGAATAGACAAACCAATGGAATGACCTAGCTCAGGGCAGCATCATCCCTACTGGAGATCTTCATTCCATATCAAACATTATCATTCCTAATATTGCACAGAGAGTGAAATCCTGGCCCCATTACTGTCAATGAGAGTTTTCCCAATGGAGACTTCAATGGGGCTAATCATTACTAGTGGTAGGTCTGCCAGTACAAAGCTTGCCATATTTCTTGGTGGAGCCATGCAGATAGAAAGCCTGAATGGAAGCAAGCAGCTCACCAAACTAATCTAACATGTGAAATATGGAATTCCACATTCGAAAGCTGGTAGATACCTTTTAATTTAAAAATTTCAATGACTTATAAAATAAAAGTTAGTGATGAAAGATGGGAGAATTTCAACAATATTTTTGTGATTTTCCCTTCCCCTCCCCATTACGTGACCAATTCTAAAGCTGGGTGAAAGTTTCAAATTTCAAAATTCCAAATTTTGAGGAAAAATGAAAATAATTTAGAAACAAATGTTGTTACATTACTCCTTGCACTTTTCGGGGCAGAGCGGCGGGAAGCAGGGGAAAACCATCTCTAATCACCACCTCCTGCTTTATTTGATGACAGGGAAGTTCATGATTTAATCAGCCGAATCTTTGACAGAGCTTTTGGATCATAGATGAGGTACCTCTTAAGCTATATGTAGAGGCAAAGCACAACACAGAATACACATGAGAAAAAGCAATCACATGTCTGCATCACATTTTACCCTTTATCTGAGGTCAAGAACTAAATGCAGAGAGAAGATGTTGTCAACCGCACTTCAACAACAGCATGTAATTCATTCAATATATTGCTATAGGTACGCAATGTCTCAATTTCACACATTCACAGCATGGCATGCTTATGCTAGTGTTGCATCTATATGCACTATAGATAAGTAATTAGTGGTCCCTGATTCTATGCCTCTCAAACCTGGAAATGTGTGATAACTGACTGACTTGTGATACCTCCACTTTATTGCATACCATACCATTACCAACAGATTATGTTTTTAAATCTAAAATCTGCTTAAGGGCCCCTCCCCCACACTGTGTGAATCTAATAAAACATTTCAGCAATTGGTAACAGGACCCCTCCCTCCACACAATTAACCTGTTACAGGTTTGTTTGGTTCACATAATGAGGAAACATCCTTTAAACAAATGTTATAGTTTAAAAACATTATAATCTGTCAATTATGGTGCAAATGTGCAACAAAACACATTTCAATATTTTGGGGCCCAGGTGTGTGTGTTGGTGGGGTTGGGGATTGGGGGTTGGGAGGTGTCCCTGCCTGGGCTTAGGGTACCAGTGGGATGGGGACATGAGTGGAAAAAGGTGGGTCCTACCCAGACTGTTCCCAAATTCAACTGATGCATCTCTCCATACAATTAATGAAGACACCCTCCTTCCCCATTCATAACAGCTCCCTATCCCCCACAATTAAATGCAGGTTGCTTGTCTGCACACACACAGTTAATGGCATGTCCCTCAATTAATGCAGGGCACAATTGATGTAGACTGGGCATTGCCGATTACTGCAGGGGCTCCTCAAGTGTTGCTGCTCTGGGCCCCCTGCTCCTCAATGCTTCTCCTGTAGGGAGCCACTGAACTGAGCTAATCTCCAGGGCAACAAGAGATTTCAGGAAAGGGACAGATGAGAACCGAGCAGCTCTGCTGGACCAACACATTTGAAAAAGGTTGGGGCAGAGAGGAGGAATAAGCAGAGGCAGCACCAAGATGCTGCTGGGTTCTTTTTGCTTAATCCTTTCCCCACCACTTGTGTCTTCTGTGGCTTTTATGCAGCTCAGCATCCTTCTCAGGAGCATTCCCTTCCTCTCTCTGCCCTGGGCAGGCAAGGGAGGTGCAGAGAAAGGGAGAGACTTCTAAAACACCTTTAATAAAATCAGCACCAAAACAAGAAAATAAATTACAAATTCAAAAATAATTGCCCATCCCAAACAGTACAAAGTGTATTTCCAATAGCCCATTGCTGAATAAATTGATCCAAAGGTCTAAGAAGAATGGAGGAGGATCCAAAACAATACACTTATGCCACAACATAAAGGCAATTAAATTACTAATGACTAACACCAACCCTTGCAAGGAGAGTTGAAGCAAACAGCACTTCTACCTTTGCAACCTCTCCTCAAACTTTTCCATAACTGCCTCCCAATTCTGACCCAGAGTATCATCTGGTCCCAGTTCCTTACAGCCAGTTTGGCTCCACAATAACCCCACCTGCAAAGTCATGGGGGAGGGCGGAAGATCACCCAAGCCCCCACCAGGAGTGTGTCTGCCCCCAATTTATGTGAGCTGAGGATGCCTGCTCAGAAGAATGCTGATGTTCAGTCAAAACCTGGACATCACAATCATGACAAATAGACACAGTCACAATTGTCAGCATATGCAGAAACTTTTACCAGAGTACAAGCTGGAACAGGGAGAGAAAGCCCAGAGAAGCACTTTCACAACACATATAACGGTGGCTCGATAGAAAGAGCATACAATAACCTAGACAGGGAACAATGCTGCCTGATTCTACTACAACCTGGAAAGGGGGTGCTCAAAACACCGTTCACCTTAAGTAGACAATATATATCATGAGTCAGTAACTGAATGCAGGTTTCAGAGTAGCAGCCGTGTTAGTCTGTATTCTCAAAAAGAAAAGGAGGACTTGTGGCACGTTAGAGACTAACAAATTTATTTGAGCATAAGCTTTCATGAACTACAGCTCACTTCATTGGATGCATTCAGTGGAAAATACAATGGGGACACCATCATAGGGCCTAATCACATCAGCCACACTATCAGAGGCTCGTTCACCTGCGCAATATATGTGATATATGCCATCATGTGCCAGCAATGCCCCTTTGCCATGTACATTGGACAAACTGGACAGTCTCTACGTAAAAGAATAAATGGACACAAACCAGATGTCAAGAATTAGAACATTCAAAAACCAGTCGGAGAACACTTCAATCTCTCTGGTCATTCAATTACAGACCTGAGAGTGGCTATTCTTCAACAAAAAAACTTCAAAAACAGACTCCAACGAGAGACTGCTGAATTGGAATTAATTTGCAAACTGGACACAATTAACTTAGGCTTGAATAGAGACTGGGAGTGGATGAGTCATTACACAAAGTAAAACTATTTCCCCATGTTATTCCCCACCCCCACCCCACCACTGTTCCTCAGACGTTCTTGTCAACTGATGGAAATGGCCCACCTTGATTATCACCACAAAAGGTTTTCTTTCTTCCCCCCGCACTTTCTGCTGGAAATAGCTCATCTTAAGTGATCACTCTCCTTACAGTGTGTATGATAAAACCCATTGTTTCATGTTCTCTGTGTGTGTATATAAATCTCCCCACTGTATTTTCCACTGAATGCATCCGATGAAGTGAGCTGTAGCTCACGAAAGCTTATGCTCAAATAAATTTGTTAGTCTCTAACATGCCACAAGTACTCCTTTTCTTTTAACTGAATGCAGGAGGCAAACCTTGGCCCAAAACCAAAAGCACAAAGTGTGCAAAACACATGTCCATGATCTAAATGATCAAAAGCCTTCTCCTGATCAAGGGAAATCAATCCAACATGCAAATCAAACATTTTTGAGGCTGAAATTATATCCCACAATAGGAAAAGGTTAGCAAAAATGGACCTGCTGGAGATGCAGTAGGTTTGATAAGCGTGCATGACTGGACCAATCACAGTTTTCAGTCTATTTGCCAAGGCCTTTGAAAAACATTTATAGATGGAACAAAGCAGTGACAAAGTCTTCATCTCCCCAAGGTCCCCCTTCTTAGGCAACAGGGTAAGAAGAGCTCAACAACAAGAGGTCGACAATATCTTCTCTCTCGTGCACTTCTGGAAAACATAGACCAAGTCAGGCCTTATAAATACCTTATAAAACTCAATAGGCAAATCATCAGTACTGGGTGCCTTCCTGGGAGCAAAGCCATTTAGGGCAGAAACTAATTCTGAGAGTGTCAGGTCCTGTTCAGGTCTGTCCACATCCAAAAGTTGAGATCTTATGAAGATCCTCAAGGAACTGCTGCATCTCAGATGGGGACACAGGCTCTACGGCATACAGGTGTGAGAAAAAATTCACAGCTGTGTTCCTAATCTCCAAATAATCTGAAAGCTCTTGGCCCATCGACGTCTTGAAATAGCCAGTGATCTTCCACTCTGCATAGTTTTTTCCAGGCCGAAGAAAAATGGAGTAGATGCATCCATTTGAGAAAGGCCCTGAAATCAGGTCCTAACCAGTGCATCCTGAACTTTGGTATCCAACAAGTCCCGCAAGAGCTATTTTTTTAAATATTTCAAACTCTTATGCAACCCAGCATCATTACTGCCACAAAAAGTTTTTTCAATCCACAGCTCTAACTCCTCCAACACTCCGCTGAATGTGTTGCTGACAAAAACCTTTTAATATTAACTTTACCCACCTCCCACCATTGCCTCAAGGAAGAGAAAATATCCTGTGAGGCAACCCAGGCTCCCCAAAAATAATTGGAAGAGTTCTAAAAGTCAACATCTTGTTAAAATGTCAGTATGGATGGTGGTCTTGAATAGAAGGAAGAGACAACACAAATAAGACCAAATCATGATCTGAAATCCCAGGAGGGACAATACAACTAGACAGCAAATGAGACAAATGATGAGTAAAAACATAAAAATGGTCCAAATGGGCAACAGAGAAAGAGCTGGCACGAGTACTCAACCAGGTGTACAGCTGTGCATAATGGTGAAAACATCACCACACATCAGTCAGGCCAGAAGCCTGTAAAAGTGTTGCAAGTCGCTGAGCAGACAGTGGCTGCAGTTCCAAATGAATCCTATTCATCTCTCATTAAGAGTACAATTAAAATCACCCCGCAAAAATAAGATATCACTTGTCAAGCAATCTGTCAAGACACCCCAAGCTCTGAAAAAAAGAAAAACCCACTCTGTCTTTCACTACAATAGAAGCACAGACATTAATAAAAAAAGATGATATTACACAAAAGTAGCTTGAACTGTCAATAAACGTTCTGGAACAACTTTCTGTGCACAACCACAGAATCAGGCTTCACGCTGTCCACAAAAAAAATGTCAAAACCCTGTGCTTGCAGTGGACCCATAACTTAGAAACCCAATTGGTTTGGTTGCCTGCATCTGTGTGCATCCCTTTCAAAAATGAAATATCCCACTTCTTCTGGGATGGGTACTCAAAAAGATCCATATGTTTTTTAATGTCCCTGTACCCATGCACATTCAGAGAGCCTCATACAAAATTATCCATCAGACCAGTACTTATTAGAAAAAATAAGAAAAAGACAGACACAGAACCCCTCCCCCCATAAACGTCAAATAAAACCACCAAGTTCTCCTATATCCATAAATCCCCAACATTTCCATTGGTCAAAGAGATAAGCACTTTGGTGATCAGTTTTTTTCAGTCTGTACCATTTATGTTTGTCAAGCTCAGACAGAGAGACATATCTCATAGTATACTGATCAGACAACAAAAAACGGTTTCCTGACCTTAATCTATCTGCCACGCCTACTCCACATTTCCCCTTAGTCTCACACCCCAGACACTATTTGTAGGTCTATGGCTATCTTCCCTCAGGGAGTTCAGGGTCCAAAGAATTTGTGAGTTCATCATCCCCCACTCTCAGAGTCAGAATCACCACTGACCTGGAGGGGGGAGAACCTCAGAGAGACCAGAGGGAAGGGGCTGCTGGGACTGAGAGGGCAAAGCTACTACCTGAGAGTTCTCCATGCCCCCAACCAAAGAACCACCCCCAGCAACCCCAACAGTGTGATTCCTAAATGCACTCACCAAACTAGCCTGCTTCCCAACACCCTCAGACCTGCAGCCCCCTCCACCAGCTGTTTTTCACTTTGGGGCTTTGGCACGGTCAGCCTCGTTTCAGTCAGGTGCAGGCCGAGGCTTCTGTGTCAGGAGCAACTGAACCAGCCAAACCAGGTTGTTAAGGGGGCACTAGCCCCCCCAAAACAACATCCCCAAAGACATCTGGAGCCTGTTAGGACTCAGTCTCTGCCACAGTCACCCCACCTTGTGCTTTTCTTTCAGAAACCACCACGTTCCCAGGCACAGGGACACCATTTGCAGGGCAGCCTGCCTGTTAGGGCACTGATTAACCAAACGTGTCAGACTCCCACAACAAAAACAAGCCGAGTCCTCATTTGCAGCAAACACAATGTAGTCATACTTCCGAACCTCCCACTCTTGCAACTCTTACAGGTGCGCTGTACTGCAGCCTTTGCTGCTCAGCAAGGTACTGGAAAGAGCACTGTACCTGCCTCTGTGAATCTGTAGATGTTATTAGCTCCCAAGAGCCTTTTCACATAAACAAAGGACAGCCTGCCAACTGCCAGCATCTTCGCATAAGCAGTATTTAGTAATGGCTCATTGGGGTGTGCCTGGATGTGTTTTGGCCCTTCTCAACACTCTGAGGAGAATTCTTGTGGGTCATGACCGTGCTAGGCCTCCTACAGACAATTGTGGATGTGCTGGTGGCCCTGCTGCTCTGACCCATCCATGACTGCACTTGTACTGCCACACTCCATGGGGCCAAGAAAGGCTCCTTTCCTCCACTGCTCTAATAAGGCAGTATTCCACAGAGAGCTGGGACCATTAGAAAGACAAGGCCATAAGAACATACCCTCTTCAAATAATAACGTGAATGTACATGAAACTAATGAAAGTAGTGAATGGTTGGTGATTAAGTGAAATAAAATAGATACCAGTGGATTTATATACATACACTTGGTAGAGAGCTGGAATGGAGAAAATATACAGATGCTCTCCAAACTCCCATAGCTGGACTCTTAGCATGCAGAAAATTAAATGAGCAGGACTAGGATCTAAAGTTATAAGTTTTGCAGCTAGGAACATGCATGGCATACATTGGCAGTTACATTGGGGTAAATGGGACAAAAATAGGGAAAGTAAATTCTATTATACAGCTCCTAAATCTGGGTTATATCTTTCTATTTTAAAATCTAGAGACCTAGCCAAGTGTAATAAAACACTATTCCTTGTTCTTTATCTAGTGTTATGTTCTCCAGTCCAGCCTTTCCCTGGTAGAATTAAATCCCCAATTATTTTTTCAGGCATTTCCTTTGTCTACAAAGGTTAGGTGATCTCCAGTCAATACCACATGACATATATGCCCAGTCACATAACTTGAACAATGAATTGCAATTAGGGCATGATCCAGTGCCCACTAAAGTTGTTGGAAGCCTTGGTAAATATTTGTAACAGATTGTAGCCCAGGGAATTCACAACCTATTTGCAGATAATTCACCACTAAAACAAACAACACTGTAGTTTTGATTAAATAAAAATAGCAAAAGATTTCCAAAAATATTCCCAGTTTGTAAATAAAATTCAAATTGTTCTGAAAAAAACCCCATGATTAGCTTTATAATAGGTCAAAACATTAGGCTAAAAATCATGAACATTTACTGAAAATGTTCCCATTTATTTTTCAAAAATTTTCTATTGTTGACCACATCAAGCAATAAATTTGCCAAAGACATTATTTGCTGAAAATTGTTCACCAGCTCTACCCTCGATATTATGGTTAAAAGAAATGTTCTGACTTATCTAGGGCTTAAATGGGCCACGCGCTGACTCTCTGCACTGAGGTGAATTTCATAAGGGGTTATATTTGCCAAGTACGATGTTCACTTACAAATTGTTCACATAACTCTATTATAAATATTGCAACTGGAAGAAACCTCATGGCTTATCCAGTGTCTCTTTCTCCTGCACAGAGAGAATGACTGCCTCTCCTGAGTTGATGTCAGTGCTTTATAGGGGATTGATTGTTTTTGGCAGAGATGGTGCTGTTTGTTCCGTAAGATCTCACTGATCTGAATCCGAAACTGCTGCAGGATTTTGGGTTTTCAATAGGCAATGCAATGACTGACGTGAGTTCTGCACCTGTGACCTCATCACTTCATCTGGCTAGTTTCTGTATTCATGAACACATTGCTACCTCTTTGAATGTTAGTAGAAGTACAGATGTTGGCATATGCTAATAATGAGTATGATGACAAGCAAAGAAAAGGCTGAACATTATAGCTTTATTAAGTGAGATTTTCCAAGACAAAAATAAGTCCAATCCATGGCACATTTATACTTTTTCAAGAGATATATTTATAGAAACTAATATGTACTTTGGCTAACCTTCTTGTAAGAATGGGGGTGAGGAAGGGAAATCTTTTTTAGCCGAAAAAGAAGTTAATTGGCTCTGCTAGCTGAAGGGCTATGTGCCAGGCAGCAGTAGCATGCTGTTGAATGGAAGAGCTACAGATACAAATGAGCTAGCCTATAAGATGAAAATATCCAGCAATGCTTTGGGAAAAGGAAAAAAAAAAGTTGAGACACCAATGCAAAACAGCATTTTAAGTTAAATGTAAAGAATCTCTGGCTACTTCAGGCACATTATCAGACTCTCCTGCAAACAATTAAGAACAGTTTGGTTTAAAAGGAAAAAGAACATATTGTTTATTTGCTGTAATTGCCAGAAGAAGAAGTCATGTTAGGACTGAGGTATTGCTCACCAGTTACCAAAATATTTACTTTTTCCTTCCCAGAGATTCTAGATCCCAAACTGTCTAAGAGCATTTAATCTCTAAAGGTTTCTGCCATGTTCACAAAGAACAAATCTCACATATTCCTGTTTAAAATAGAAGTGAATGATTTGCGTGAGGGGGAAAAGCAATGTAGCAAATGCAAGTGAAGACAGATATATATCCCTTATTGGCCTTATGAGAAATTAACTAAACAAGAGGACAGAGATTCGATAGTAATGGTTGGCAAAGGCTGGTCATAAATAACAGCTAATAAAATTACAGTAAAATGTCTGTAGAAGGAAAACAAGTTCTTGATAAGAAAAAGCCTCCTCTTCATATAGCCTCTTCCTGTTTGTGTGACTTCCTTTGTTTGTTTAGTCTAAAGTTGGAATGCCCACAGGCAAGGCACAAATTCTGAAGTTTTCCTACGCAATTTCTCTCTTTTCATTTGTCTTCTGTGCTCTGGTTCTGTCTCTCTCACTCTTGCAGAAGCTACGATTCTCCCCAGCAGCTGTCCACTTTGCAGAATCTCAGCACAAACTAAATACCACCAGGACAACTTATTGCTGAGTCATTTAGGGTAAGATCCTGATACACTTTCTCATGTTGAATAGTTCCTTACTCCATGAAAAATCAAAGCAATACTTCTGGAGTCAATACTCCACAGAAGTAAATGGGAATACTTGTGGAGTAAGATACTGCCTATCATGAATAAACGTATCAAAATCTATATATGGAAAACGTATATAGCTCCTATTACCACAGTACATAGGGAAGTACCATTATTCCCATTTTAAAGGGGCAATTGAGGCACAGAGAGACTAAGGCCCAGATTTTTAAACCTATTTTGGCATTACTCCATTGAGTGTTGCAAGGCCTACATGATTTAGAAGCCTTAGTCTCATTTTCATAAGCGATTTAGAGCTTCAGAGCCTAAATTCCATTTATTTTCAATAGGGAAATCTTTTAGAATACTGATATTGAACATCTGGTTAGAACTAAACGGAAACAAAAATATGTCTTGCAGTTTTGTGGAGAATGAGACTTCCATAGAAAAGGGAAAAAATAGGACAAGTATATTCCAATATGATTTAGTCACAAAATGTATCTAAGCTTATGTAATACTGTTAGGAATATAAATACTGACCCAAGAGTTTTCATTTAATTTTTTTTTTTTTAAATTTTAAGTTTTGCTGTTCACTTTGTGTTACAGGGAAGTTTTCAAAGCAAACGTTAGTATAAAGTACCCACAGTTCTGATTAGTTTTAACACCCTGAATATTAAATTCCTGGATTACATCCAAAGCAAAAGGTATATCTGTTTTCTGATGTGCTGTAAATTAGATATTCTTGACAACCACGCCTTTCAAAATAGGGTCAGGGAAATTAAGAGACTATATAGAACCTTTTACCTCTAGGCCACCTGTTGAAGTTTAGTCAGATTGATAGTAAAGGAAAGCCATTTCTGTAACGAGAGCTGTTTGGTGGCAAGGCATGTGTGAACCCATCAGAGAGAAATACAGAGAAAGAGATATTAGTGAATTTATTTGGTTAGTGTTTTCTGACAAGGCCCCTTTTTGTTCAACTTGTTAATTAAAGGCCTGATCCAAAACCCATTGAAGTCTGCAGACAGACTCTCATTGACTTCGGTGGGCTGTGGATCAGGTCCTGAATGCATAATTTTGTCATGCATTTGCACATTTGAGAAGACAAAGATTCTTTAAATCAGGAACATACATAAAAAACTGATTTAAAATATTGGTCTTCTGATAAACATCATCACTTGACTGCTTGTTCTTGTCAGAGCTGGGTAGATGCTATATGGATTACACATATGTTTTTTGCATGCCAGACATTGTAAAGCATTCATGCCTTAAAAACAATTAATGTCTGCTTGTAAATATGTAGTTTGTGGAGTTAAAGATAACATTGGAATGATTTTTATTTCCAACATAGCTTTATTTTTCTGGAGAAGATAAGCTGTTATGCAAAAATCTCTATTATCCTACCCAAGAAAAGGGTAAATTAACATATGCTGAATGACCTAGTTTTCAGATTTTCTACTTTTTTCCCCTTACCTCATAATGATCTTTTTACTGTGCTTGTGATTATGCTAATACAAACATTTCTATTTCTTCCTCTTATTACAAAGTATATGCAGGATATTTGTAAGAAAGCTTAACATTATTAAGTGTGTTTGAATTATCAATCACTGAAAGATTTACAGATGCACTGTGAACAAATACAACAGTTGACCAAACACAAAAATCTTCCTTTAAACACAGAAGTTGCATTTATTTTAAGTGACACAGCTGGTCATTTACTTTATTATTGGCTTGTGATTCTCATTGCCTAAGAGCAAAGTTCAAAGGTTACTTTATGGATCTTTATATTGTAAATAATCCCTATTTAACTGTGAACATAAGTGTTCTAACTTAATGGCAAAATCAACTGAAGAAATTAAGATAATCTTGTTTCTTTGGCTTTGCAAGTCTATTTTAATTGACAGAGTCAAGACTAAGCTTGAAAATAGTTCTTGACTCATTTTGACTGATACTATCCATACTCTTCTGATTTTCCTCCCCAGTGTGTAGGCTGATAAACAGGGAGGAAATTTGGAATGTGGAGAAACTAAGACTTCAGACATTGTATGTCATCGGTTTTGAAAAGAATTACCACAAATTAAATGAGTTACAACATCTCTGAAAATGACTCTCAGGTGTTTTTTTTTCATGGAGAAACACTTTTGGTTTGGTTTCAGAGTAGCAGCCATGTTAGTCTGTATTCGCAAAAAGAAAAGGAGTACTTGTGGCACCTTAGAGACTAACACATTTATTAGAGCATAAGCTTTCGTGAGCTACAGCTCACTTCATTGGATGCATTTGGAAGAAAAAACAGAGGTGAGATTTATATATACACACAGAGAACATGAAACAATGGGTTTATCATACACACTGTAAGGAGAGTGATCACTTAAGATAAGCCATCACCAGCAGCAGGGGGGGGGAAAGAAGGAAAACCTTTCATGGTGACAAGCAAGGTAGGCTAATTCCAGCAGTTAACAAGAATATCAGAGGAACAGTGGGGGGTGGGGTGGGGGGGAGAAATACCATGGGGAAATAACAGGTTTCAGAGTAGCAGCCGTGTTAGTCTGTATTCGCAAAAAGAAAAGGAGTACTTGTGGCACCTTAGAGAATAACAAATTTATTAGAGCATAAGCTTTCGTGAGCTACAGCTCACTTCATCGGATGCATTTGGTGGAAAAAACAGAGGGGAGATTTATATACACACACAGAGAACATGAAACAATGGGTTTATCATACACACTGTAAGGAGAGTGATCACTTAAGATAAGCCATCACCAGCAGCAGGGGGGGGGAAGGAGGAAAACCTTTCATGGTGACAAGCAAGGTAGGCTAATTCCAGCAGTTAACAAGAATATCAGAGGAACAGTGGGGGGTGGGGTGGGAGGGAGAAATACCATGGGGAAATAGTTTTACTTTGTGTAATGACTCATCCATTCCCAGTCTCTATTCAAGCCTAAGTTAATTGTATCCAGTTTGCAAATTAATTCCAATTCAGCAGTCTCTCCTTGGAGTCTGTTTTTGAAGCTTTTTTGTTGAAGTATAGCCACTCTTAGGTCTGTGATCGAGTGACCAGAGAGATTGAAGTGTTCTCCAACTGGTTTTTGAATGTTATAATTCTTGACGTCTGATTTGTGTCCATTCATTCTTCTACGTAGAAACTGTCCAGTTTGGCCAATGTACATGGCAGAGGGGCATTGCTGGCACATGATGGCATATATCACATTGGTAGATGCGCAGGTGAACAAGCCTCTGATAGTGTGGCTGATGTGATTAGGCCCTATGATGGTATCCCCTGAATAGATATGTGGACAGAGTTGGCAACGGGCTTTGTTGCAAGGATAGGTTCCTGGGTTAGTGGTTCTGTTGTGTGGTGTGTGGTTGCTGGTGAGTATTTGCTTCAGAAAACTACTTGCTTTACAAAAACTAGACAAGCCATTTACAAAACACACTTTGCTTCTCTACAAAAGAAAAAGGACACTAAGCTATCTAAACTACTATATGCCACAAGGGGCCACAACAATGGTTCCCGTAACCCACCCAGCAATATTGTTAATCTATCCAACTATACCCTTAGCCCAGCAGAAGAATCTGTCCTATCTCGGGGCCTCTCCTTTTGCCCCTCCACCCCCATGAACATGATACAGTTCTGTGGTGACCTAGAATCCTATTTTCAACGTCTCAGACTCAAGGAATATTTCCAACACACCTCTGACCAACATATTAACCCACAGAGACCTTCCTGCCAACACTACAAAAAGAAGGATTCTGGGTGGACTCCTCCTGAAGGTCGAAACAGCAGCCTGGATTTCTACATAGAGTGCTTCCGCCGACGTGCACGAGCTGAAATTGTGGAAAAGCAGCATCGCTTACCCCATAACCTCAGCCATGCAGAACACACCGCCATCCACAGCCTCAGAAACAACTCTGACATCATAATCAAAAAGGCTGACAAAGGAGGTGCTGTCGTCATCATGAATAGGTCGGAGTATGAACAAGAGGCTACTAGGCAGCTCTCCAACACCACTTTCTACAAGCCATTACCCTCTGATCCCACTGAGAGTTACCAAAAGAAACTACAGCATTTGCTCAAGAAACTCCCTGAAAAAGCACAAGAACAAATCCGCACAGACACACCCCTGGAGCCCCGACCTGGGGTATTCTATCTGCTACCCAAGATCCATAAACCTGGAAATCCTGGACGCCCCATCATCTCAGGCATTGGCACCCTGACAGCAGGATTGTCTGGCTATGTAGACTCCCTCCTCAGGCCCTTCGTTGCCAGCACTCCCAGCTATCTTCGAGGCACCCCTGACTTCCTGAGGAAACTACAGTCCATTGGTTATCTTCCTAAAAACACCATCCTAGCCACTATGGATGTAGAAGCCCTCTACACCAACATTCCACACAAAGATGGACTACAAGCCGTCAGGAACAGTATCCCCGATACTGTCACGGCTAACCTGGTGGCTGAACTTTGTGACTTTGTCCTGACCCATAACTATTTCACATTTGGTGACAATGTATACCTTCAAATCAGCGGCACTGCGATGGGTACCCGCATGGCCCCACAGTATGCCAACATTTTTATGGCTGACTTAGAACAACGCTTCCTCAGCTCTCGTCCCCTAATGCCCCTACTCTACTTGCGCTACATTGATGACATCTTCATCATCTGGACCCATGGAAAAGAAGCTCTTGAGGAATTCCACCATGATTTCAACAATTTCCATCCCACCATCAACCTCAGCCTGGACCAGTCCACACAAGAGATCCATTTCCTGGACACTACGGTGCTAATAAGCGATGGTCACATAAACACCACCCTATATCGGAAACCTACTGACCGCTATTCCTACCTACATGCCACTAGCTTTCATCCAGATCATACCACTCGATCCATTGTCTACAGCCAAGCGCTACGATATAACCGCATTTGCTCCAACCCCTCAGACAGAGACAAACACCTACAAGATCTCTATCATGCATTCCTACAACTACAATACCCACCTGCTGAAGTGAAGAAACAGATTGACAGAGCCAGAAGAGTACCCAGAAGTCACCTACTACAGGACAGGCCCAACAAAGAAAACAACAGAACGCCACTAGCCATCACCTTCAGCCCCCAACTAAAACCTCTCCAACGCATCATCAAGGATCTACAACCTATCCTGAAGGACGACCCATCACTCTCACAGATCTTGGGAGACAGACCAGTCCTTGCTTACAGACAGCCCCCCAATCTGAAGCAAATACTCACCAGCAACCACACACCACACAACAGAACCACTAACCCAGGAACCTATCCTTGCAACAAAGCCCGTTGCCAACTCTGTCCACATATCTATTCAGGGGATACCATCATAGGGCCTAATCACATCAGCCACACTATCAGAGGCTTGTTCACCTGCGCATCTACCAATGTGATATATGCCATCGTGTGCCAGCAATGCCCCTCTGCCATGTACATTGGCCAAACTGGACAGTCTCTATGTAGAAGAATGAATGGACACAAATCAGATGTCAAGAATTATAACATTCAAAAACCAGTTGGAGAACACTTCAATCTCTCTGGTCACTCGATCACAGACCTAAGAGTGGCTATACTTCAACAAAAAAGCTTCAAAAACAGACTCCAACGAGAGACTGCTGAATTGGAATTAATTTGCAAACTGGATACAATTAACTTAGGCTTGAATAGAGACTGGGAATGGATGAGTCATTACACAAAGTAAAACTATTTCCCCATGGTATTTCTCCCTCCCACCCCACCCCCCACTGTTCCTCTGATATTCTTGTTAACTGCTGGAATTAGCCTACCTTGCTTGTCACCATGAAAGGTTTTCCTCCTTTCCCCCCTCCCCCCCCCCCCCCCCCGCTGCTAGTGATGGCTTATCTTAAGTGATCACTCTCCTTACAGTGTGTATGATAAACCCATTGTTTCATGTTCTCTGTGTGTGTATATAAATCTCCCCTCTGTTTTTTCCACCAAATGCATCCGATGAAGTGAGCTGTAGCTCACGAAAGCTTGTGCTCTAATAAATTTGTTATTCTCTAAGGTGCCACAAGTACTCCTTTTCTTTTTGCGAATACAGACTAACACGGCTGCTACTCTGAAACCTGTTATTTCCCCATGGTATTTCTCCCCCCCCCCCACCGTTCCTCTGATATTCTTGTTAACTGCTGGAAGTAGCCTACCTTGCTTGTCACCATGAAAGGTTTTCCTCCTTCCCCCCCCCCCCCCGCTGCTGGTGATGGCTTATCTTAAGTGATCACTCTCCTTACAGTGTGTATGATAAACCCATTGTTTCATGTTCTCTGTGTGTGTGTATATAAATCTCTCCTCTGTTTTTTCCACCAAACGCATCCGATGAAGTGAGCTGTAGCTCACGAAAGCTTATGCTCTAATAAATGTGTTAGTCTCTAAGGTGCCACAAGTACTCCTTTTCTTTTTGCGAATACAGACTAACACGGCTGCTACTCTGAAACCTCTCCTTACAGTGTGTATGATAAACCCATTGTTTCATGTTCTCTGTGTGTGTATATCAATCTCCCTTCTGTTTTTTCTACCAAATGCATCCGATGAAGTGAGCTGTAGCTCACGAAAGCTTGTGCTCTAATAAATTTGTTAGTCTCTAAGGTGTCACAAGTACTCCTTTACTTTTGGTTTGGAAATTTCAGGATATAATGACATTGCTAATAGGCAACCTTCAAATGTTTCTGGATTTCTGTTTGATTAATAAAACAAGTTGGGGCTTGATAAATTTATGATTAGGATTATGTGAAGGAGTTGCTTGTAACAGCAGGGGACTGGACTTGATGACCCAGTAGGTTCCTTTCAGTCCTGTATTCCTAAATAAAATAACAAAAAATTGTCCATCTTATGATGCCTCCCATCTGAGGCTGTCAAACCACTATATAACCACTAATTAATTTAATGTTAGTGGGACTTAAGTGCTGTCCTGAACAGGAATATTTTCCAGAACTGGGGCCTAAACATTTATAGTTTGGACATTCTTTCAAATTTATCCGAACCTCAGAAGATCAAGATGGAAACTTCAGGAGCACAGGGGCACAAAATGAAAAATAGTGGAAAACAAGACAACCTTTAAGGAAAAAAACTATTTGGAACCTCAAGAAAGGTTTTATTTGGGTTTTATTCAAAGGGAAGGGACACATTCTTAATTTTTTCTGAATCACTTCATCTATCTTTACTGGAATTGGAAGTAGAGATGGACTCAAGCCTTGGGTCTGGATCTTGAACACTTTGAAGTACAGGGGTGTTTGGGCATGAAGTTATGTTTTGGTCTATTTGCAAAAATTTGATCTGGACTTGGATTTTGAACATCCTTAAAGTTTGTATTGTTCAGATCCAGCATTTTGGGTTGACTTAGACATGAGCCCAATCCCAAACCATGGATCTACCCATGCCTGGCAAAGTTCAGTGCCATCTCCAGATGGAAGTAAAGTAGAGAGAGTAGAAAGAGTAGAAGGCACAGGAGCAGATTAGCAGCTTTCATTTTTTGGTTTTTGTTTCCATTTCCACATGTTCACTACATGCTAAGCAATTGTGTACACATCTGGAATGTTATGCAGTTATGTCAAACTGAATTCAAAGCCCCCCTTTCCAGTGGTGTAACCTATAAGAAAATAGTTTGTGGGAGAGGGAAGGAACTAGGAATGAGAATGAATGCATACTGCAGCCATACTGAGTGGGACTTGAACAGGATAGCAAAAAAAAAAAAACAAAATGGACATGAATTACTCATCCCTATTATGCTTCCTGCATTATTAGCAACTGCACCTGTGCTCATTTTGCTATAAGAGTACTCAGAGTACTTTTGTACTCAGTTAGAAAATTTAATTTTCCTTAACTATTGATTTTTCTTCAGAAATATATTAGAATCATAACAACAGTATTGTTACCTCTAACAGTTCCAAAACAGTTTTACATCCCAAGACTAATGACTGAACTCTGTGGAAATCCATTCATGTCTGTTTTTTCTAATTTTAAGCCAATTGAAATTTCACACTGAAAATGTAAACATACACTTCCTCTTAAATGTACTGGGTGAAAAATGAACAGAAAGAAGAGAAAGGATAATCTCCCTTAGCTCATTATATTTAGATTTTTTCATTATAGGGATCTTTGAAAATTCCACTGAGGCTATTCATTAGTATAAATGACAAAAACTTCTTTAAGGGCTTATGAATTTTTCTTTACAGCTTTTTCACAGTCCAGTATCTTTCATAGGAAGCTTTTCAATTTTTATTTTACTATTAGAGCATGTTTATTGTCATTTTAATTTAAACTTAGCATATGAATTATTTGAGCTTTTAAAAACTGTGTTTAATAGAAACACTGAACTGAAACTTGTTTAAGTACATAAATAATGAAAGTGAATGAAAATGTCATTAGATGGAATGTTAAATCTTGACTCTAGATTAATAATTTTCAGTGAATGGAAATAAATACACTTACTTACATATATACATATCTCTGGCACTTAGGTTCCTAATCATTTCCTTGGTAAAGAGAGTGAGCTTTACTTTACAATATGAATGTATATGCTTTATACTACACAAAACTTTAAATCTGATATGGAACCAAAGGATCTGTAATACTTAAATAGAACAAATATCTACTTGGAGATTGCTCTTTGCATTTTAAATCATGTCTAGACAAGAAATTAGAATAACCCATTCCTTGCTTTATGCTGAAATTGGGCTAACCAAAGACATCAATCAATTTCACACTATGGAGAAGTAATATGAAAAAAAATGTGATAACAGTATATGGTGGCTGAGTTCTCTGTTGATTTTAGTATCCAGCCATGCACCATTGGTATCAGGGACTATTATATTATACAGTATATGTTAAATGATGTTCCACTCCATGCAATGCTCTCACACTGTGAGCACATTAAAATGAAAGTAAGAGCTATGCTTAGGACAGTATGAGGACCAACAATTCTTTCCAATAAATCCCCACAGCTAGTACCTTCCAAAAGAAGTGAGGCAGACTAACAAAAGCCAGGGAAATTGATTCTGATGCTTTCTGCTTTCGCATCAGAAATGTTGAAATAAGCACTGAGGACAAATAGTTACCTCCTTCAAAGCCACTGTAGCCTTCCTCCTTCATTGCCTCTCAACCTGAGAATGGGAATTAGCCATTGTTTTGAAAACAGAGGCCATACTGGAAAAAAATGGTGCCATGCGTGACTAACAAAGTCCTCTCATTTATGAGGAAATTTGGATTTAAATTTCAAATCAGGAGTTATCTCTACCCAAAACTGTTTTTGAGCTATGAAGAAAGTCAACCCTGCATTTCCATGGAGATAGTTTGTGAAGCATAACATATGATGGGTCTCATCTTGTTTCATATGCCATTGCTTACCACCAAAATATACATTAGTCCTTGCTAAAGGAGCAATGCAACTCGTGAAAGCAAGGTATATTTCCCACTGATAATACTCTTCTCTATATAGCAAAGGAAATTAATTTGAAATTTGTGGTAAGTGCATATTCTCTCCTCTTTTCCTTCATCACTCCTTTTCTGTTCTGCGAGAATTAAGGTCAAATCTGAAGGCAGAGTAGATGACATGAGAGTGTATATCTGATGTGATCACAGTCAAACTAAAAGAAGATAAGACAAGAAAAAAGTTCAGCAGGTTACTTAGATGGAAGTTTGCAAGAGAAACGAATAAGGCAAATGTGGGAATTAATAGAAGAGCAGGAGCAAAAGGATGCAGTTAGTTTAACATACCTTTTGATATTTTTAACATAACTGAATTATAACGAAAAATATTGAGTATTTTTTATATGAAATACCCGTTACCTTTATCAGCACACAAATAGTAGTAGTAGAAAACATGGCAAGTAGAAGCTAGATGGGATCTCTGAGTGGGTCCAAAGAAGACTAACAGAATGATTGATAAAAGAAGAGGGTCTGGAATACATGTAATGATAGTCTGGACATGGAAAACTATTTAAAATCTATAAATATCAGAAGTTAAAGGTGCTGACCTCTCTCTCTCTCTCTCTCTCTCTCTCTGAATAAACCATTTAAAATATATGTATCAGAAATTAAAGATATCCGGGGACTAATTTCACTGAATAAACCAGCACTTACACAAACAATAAGGCAGTCAGTTGCTAACCTTAGCAATAATGCACAGGCAATATTTTTTACAAGAACAAGCTATCTTCATTTGCATTCACTACAAATATAATTTCCTCTTACACTGCGTTTACATTGTCATAACTGCATTGACTTCAATGAAAATTCTTCTGCTTTACATCAGTGTAAATTAGAGCAATTTATACCAGAGCAGTTTAAAAAGAGTGAATATTTATTGTGAACAACGCAAAGAAAATTCCATTTTCCACTTTCATGCAAATTCCTGGAGCTTCCTCCTGTTGTATTGCAAGAGAGGCTCTTTTAAATTTATTTTTATTTACTTCCCTTAACTCCAAGACTGAAGGCCAGTTCGTCTGCTGCTTGAAGCATAACATGACATATTCTCACAGGGAAGCATAAAGTGATCATGTCACACCCCTTCTGAGTTTTCTATCTTGGCTCCCTTCAAAGTTCCTAACTGGATTTAGTTGGCCCTGTATGTTTTCAAAGTGATGTAAATTATGTCTACATAATTTTTTGGAGCTCACAAGATCGAGCCTCACAGCCTTCGTGAACAGACTTGGGTTAGCAGGACTCACAGTGGTGCTCTAAAAATAGCTGGTACACAGCATTTTGAAGTTGAGGCTTGGGCTGGAGCTTGCAATCTGAAGCCTAAGAAAGGGAGTGAGCTTCAGAGCCAGAGCTCCAGCTCAAGACACAACTTCAAAGCACTGTCTATACAGCTATTTTTAGAGCATCAGTATGATTCCCACAAGCCCAAATCTATTAATCTGAACTGGGAGGTTTGCTCCCGTGGGCTCCAAAATGCTGTGTCGACGTACCCTAAGGCTCTGATTCAGTGCACATTCAGGTCAATGGACTGACTCTTGTGGACTTCAGCTGGCAGCAGATTGGGTCCTTGCTGTATTCAACACTACCTCCTTGCCCCTTGTCTTGGCAAGTATTCGTTATCTGAATACTTGCCTCTCAGCGAAGTATAACTTTGCAATTTAGGTTAAGGGCCCATCACAGCTGCAGACTGTGAACTCAGAGAAGTGCAGGAGCTGCAAGCTTGGTGTGTGGGAAGGGAGGAGCCATAGCCTCCCCCATCCACACTAGCCCTGGTGTGGGCTAGATAACTGGGGTCAGGGAGAGAGCAGTGACCGTATGCTCTAGGCTGCTTGGGGAGAGATTGTGGCTTTCTCTAGCTCAGTACTGTCTCACAGGGCAGCACAATTCCCCATGGATCACACATATCAGTTAGCAGTGGCAAAATGTCATAATTTGGCCTTAAATATCAAAGCACAGTAGAAGTAAATTTTATGGTCATATGCAGAGCAATTTTATCTCAGTTCCTGTTCAAAATGGATTAACAATAGGTTGTAAATATCTTTAAGAGCCAATCATGCATTCTTTCACACACTAAACTCCCAATTGATTTTGGGTTGGTAGTTTTTGGTGCAAAAGGAATGCAAGATTAGGCTTTTAGCATCTGGTTAAATACCCATTGAAGGGGATGGAAAGACTGCCACTGATTTCAAAGAGCTTTGGATCAGGTCCTTAGGCAGCAATTTCATGATCACCGGAAGAATGGTTTAAAAACAGACAGGTATTTTTCAGAATTTTCAGTATGCTTCATCATGGGGGGTCAAAGGGTGCAAGAAAAGTTACCCTTTACCTTTTATATTTTTCCTACTGTACCTTGTCTTGCTACAACTTCAATTGATATTCTCTGTTTTAGAATTCAAATTAATAATTCAGTAGAATCTTGGGAACTGAAGCCTAAGGAAGGGAGTGAGCTTCAGAGCCAGAGCTTTGGTCTTGTTTGTATTGCACTTCAGTCAGTTCATTCTCATCCAATCTTTATCTCTTCTAGGCACTGACAAAACATATACAAAGCACCATCTCTTTTTGATGAGGTGGGAGGGAGAAATGAAGAGGTCCACATAAACACACACACATGTGCGTACACACACAAGACATACAGTTGCCCATTAAACAGATTGCATTAAATAGATTGGGCAACAGAAGAAAGTGGTAGAACTTAGCATGACTGATTCCTTCAGAACAGAGAAGCAATTTCCCCAAATGACATTCTGAGATCTTTCAAATAGGAAAGGACAAGGTAACCCACATGAGAGACTATATATACTTCATATGGATCAACAAAATCTTCTTATGCCAGACAGATCAAAGAGAATGAACAGGGATGCCTGAAATTTGCCATCATTGCAGGAAAGTATTAACCAATAAAACATGCCCTTTCTGTGAAATATCCAAGCTAAAAGCAGTATTTAAAGAGAGCAAGGAAATCTGATGGTTTCTAAAACAGCGGTTTTCAAGCTTTTTGAGCCGAGCCCTCCCTCTTTGAATTATAATTTTTGGTTGTGTCCCCCCCCAACCCAGACAAAAATAGACACAATACCTGCTCCTCCCCTCTCGGGTTTTCTGGGTGGGGGAAGCCTCCAGGGGTGGAGCCAGCACTAGGCCCAGAGGCTGTCAGGAGCGGAAATCAGTGCAGCCACGGCAGATTCTGACACTGACCTATAGGCTGGGTGGCCTGCTGAGGTGAGTCAGGGGGTGACAGTGGTGTGGGGCTGGCCCAAGCCGCCAGGTGTCACCAATCGCCCCCCTGAATGTTCCTCCATACCCCATGGTAGGGGGGCATGCCCCATAGTTTGAAAACCTCTGTTCTAAAGCATGGGCCCAACAATTGCTCCTTAGAGGGAAGCTGGCATCTCCCTTCCTGTAGGGATCAATTTGTATTTAATGCACAGCAATCAGCCTACCAGAAGTTAATTGAATGAATTGTTAAGTGTATTTAGGACACCTAATTTCTTTTAAAGTGATACTGAAATATTTATAGAGTATTGCAGACTGTAGGCCAAATTCTACTCAAGGGTGCTCACATATGACTCTCAAGACATTTACAGCACACACTTTGTTTCTCTACAGAGGAAACTTAACTATCTAAACTCCTACATGCCAAAAGGGGCCACAACAGTGGTTCCCTTAACTCACCCAACAATATTGTTAATCTATCCAGATATATTCTTAGCACGGCAGAAGAGTCTGTCCTATCTTGGAGCCTCTCCTTCTGCCCTACCACCCCCACAAACACAAACAGTTCTGTGGTGACCTAGAATACTACTTTCGACATCTCTGACTCAAGGAATATTTCCAACAAACCACTGAACAGCATATTAACCCACAGAAACCTTCCTACCAATGCTACAAAAAGAAGGATTCTGTGTGGACTCCCCCTGAAGGTCAAAACAACAGACGGGACTTCTACATAGAGTGCTTCTGCCGACGTGCACAGGCTGAAATTGTGAAAAAGCAGCATCACTTGCCCCAAAATCTCAGCCGTGCAGAACACAATGCCATCCACAGCCTCAGAAACAACTCTGACATCATAATCAAAAAGGCTGACAAAGGAGGTGCTGTCGTCATCATGAATAGGTCGGAGTATGAACAAAAGGCTACTAGGCAGCTCTCCAACACCACTTTCTACAAGCCATTACCCTCTGATCCCACTGAGAGTTACCAAAAGAAACTACAGCATTTGCTCAAGAAACTCCCTGAAAAAGCACAAGAACAAATCCGCACAGACACACCCCTGGAGCCCCGACCTGGGGTATTCTATCTGCTACCCAAGATCCATAAACCTGGAAATCCTGGACGCCCCATCATCTCAGGCATTGGCACCCTGACAGCAGGATTGTCTGGCTGTTTAGACTCTCTCCTCAGGCCCTTCGTTACCAGCACTCCCAGCTATCTTCAAAACACCACTGACTTTCTGAGGAAACTACAATCCATAGGTGGTCTTCCAGAAAACACCATCCTGGCCACTATGGATGTAGCAGCCCTCTACACCAACATTACACACAAAGATGGACTACAAGCCATCAGGAACAGTATCCCCAGTAATGTCACGGCAAACCTGGTGGCTGAACTTTGTGACTTTATCCTCACCCACAACTATTTCACATTTGGGGACAATTTATACATTCAAGTCAGCGGCACTGCTATGGGTACCCGCATGGCCCCACAGTATGCCAACATTTTTATGGCTGACTTAGAACAACGCTTCCTCAGCTCTCGTTCCCTAACACCTGTACTCTACTTGCATTACACTGATGACATCTTCATCATCTGGACCCTGAGAAAGAGGCCCTTGAGGAATTCCACCATGATTTCAACAATTTCCATCCCACCATCAACCTCAGCCTGGACCAGTCCACACAAGAGATCCACTTCCTGGACGCTATGGTGCTAATAAGCGATGGTCACATAAACACCACCCTATACCGGAAACCTACTGACCGCTGTGCTTACCTACATGCCTCCAGCTTTCATCCAGACCACATCACATGATCCATTGTCTACAGCCAAGCTCTAAGATACAACCGCATTTGCTCCAACCTCTCAGACAGAGACAAACACCTACAGGATCTCTATCAAGCACTCTTTAAACTACAATACCCACCTAGTGAAGTGAAGAAACAGATTGACAGAGCCCGAAGGGTACTCAGAAGTCACCTACTACAGGACAGGCCCAAAAAAGAAAGTAACAAAATGCCACTAGCCGTCACCTTCAGCCTTCAACTAAAACTTCTCCAGCGCATCATCAAGGATCTACAACTTATCCTGAAGGACGATCCCTCACTCTCACAGTTCTTGGGAGACAAGCCAGTCCTCCCTTACAGACAGCCTCTGAACCTGAAGCAAATACTCACCAGCAACCACACACCACACAACAAAAAACCCTAACTGAGGAACCTATCTGTGCAACAAACCCCATTGCCAACTCTGTCCGCATATCTATTCAAGGGACACCATTAGAGGATCTAATCACATCAGCCACACCATCAGGGGCTCGTTCACCTGCACATCTACCAATATGATATATGCTATCATGTGCCAGCAATGCCCCTCTGCCACGTACATTGGCCAAACCAGACAGTGTCTACGTAAAAGAATAAATGGACACAAATCAGAGGCCAAGAATTATAACATTCAAAAACTAGTCAGAGAACACTTCAACCTCTCTGGTCACTCAATTACAGACCTAAAAGTGGCAATTCTTCAACAAAAAAACTTCAAAAACAGAGTCCAACAAGAAACTGCAGAACTGGAATGAATTTGCAAACTGGACACCATCAAATTAGGCCTGAATAAAGACCGGGAGTGGATGGGTAACTACAAAAACTAATTTCCCCATATGGTTACTCATACCTTCTTGTCAACTGTTTGAAATGGGCCACCCTGATTACATTGGCCTCATTTCCACTACAAAAGTGATTTTTCCTCCCTTGGTATTTTATTGTTGAGAATAGCCCACTTCCACTTTAATTGAATTGTCTCATTAGCACTGACCCCGCGCTTGGTAAGGCACCTCCCATCTTTTCATATACTGCATTTATATACCTGCCTACTGTATTTTCCACTCCATGAATCTGATTAAGTGGGTTTTAGCCCATGAAAGCTTATGCCCAAATACATTTGTTAGTCTCTAAGGTGTCACAAGTACTCCTTGTTGTTTTTGCTGATACAGACTAACACGGCTACCACTCTGAAACCATTGACTTCACTGGGAGCTAAACATACACATTCAAAAACATTTGAAAAGCTTGTTGACATTGGCTAGTATAATGCAGCAATGTTCAAGCTGTATTTGAGGAAAGTACTAGATAATCAATTTTTTTACAAAATTAGGAGACAGTATTATCTTATGTTTGTTTCTGGAGTAAAACACTTTTTGGGTAGGAAGGGAGAAGGTGTAAGGTTAGTCTTGTGGTTAAGGCATTAGACAGGGATGTGTGCAATGTGGATACAATTCCTGGGTTTGCCATTGACTTTATATGACCTTAGGCAAGTTACTTAGGGCCTGACTCTTCTCTCTCTCAAAATCAGGACTTACTCTACTTAAGTCAAAAGAATGATACCAGTGTAAATTGGAGGAGAAACAGTGCCTTAATCTCTCTGTGTTTCATTCCTGGTCTGTATAATGGCCAAGTCATGGTAGCAGCGTAGTTAGTTAGTATTCAGCAGCTCCTCCCCTGGATTACCTCCTACCTCCATATAGGCTCTAGAGGGTGAAGGAACATGCTGCAGAGGCTCTGCTTCCTCCTTCTGCATCCTTTGTCCAGTTCCACCAACTTTAGTTCCTGTCCAACAGTTTAAGTGGAGAGCATAGTCAAGGCCACAGTTTTGATCCAGCTCATGGTTGAAAGGCTTCTACATTTTAAAGGGTAATAGGAAATGTTGCTCAAAAGTTACAAAGCCAAAATAGGCATCCACAGTTGTATATTCTTTCCTTGATGTCCTACACCATGATCACAAAGCTCTGTACATACTTACAATTTTACCAGAGTAGATGCAATAACTAGCTCCACCAAACAAAAGCATTTTTTCTCCTTCTTTTGGTCCTGACATTTTTCTCTCTCAAACTGATAATGGTTTTGAAAGTTTACAGCTCATCAAACAGAATTCTCTTTCTTTCTTTTTTAATAGTCAAAATAACAATAAAAATAACTGAAAAAAGTAGAAAATGCTTTAATCATTTCAGACTAGTATAAGAAATAAGATATTTCATCTGACTGACACTTGACAAACATTTTTTTTTGCCTGTACTTGTCAGTTCCAAGCACTTTTGAAGTTAATCAAAATCATCTTTTTATTCTTCTTTTTTTAAAGTGATTAGGCACATGCTATGAATAAGGGACAGTATACAGGCTGGTGCTAACCTGCTGGAGGTCAGGAATATCTTATTAGTAAGTGAATACAAATGGTACATACAGGAAGAAAACTAGCAATCATTATACCTTTCTTTTTAAAGACATCGAAAATCCTAGTTTGAATTCAGTCCTAAATATAAAGGCTAACTGTGATTTTGAAAACTCTGTTGCCTATGAAGAGAAATAATTTTCAGATCATGCTCCCAGATCACAAATTCTTCTTTGTGTTAGCACATTTGGCTAGCTGTATGGAGGTCTAAATGTAGTGTGTGCAGGTGGAAACAGAATTTTCCAGAAGTTGCCAATACTATAATTGTGTTCCTCAATTTTTTGATGCCCAACATGAGTTAACTAAGCTCTGATTTTCACCAGTGGGACACCAATTGAAGTCTCAGCACCTCTGAATAGTGGTCTCTACTTGTTTCAAGTTGAACATCCAAAAATTGTTCTTTCAAATCAATGTTCTTTTCTGAAAATATAGGCCTTAGTTTTTTAGCCCTCATTTAATTACTGTAATTATGTGTGCATTTCTATATTGCCCATATGTGCAATCTCTCTTAATCTCTTCAGAGGCAATATTTTTTCATCCAAAAAATAATAAATAGATGATGCAATATTGGTCAGATGAAAGGAATCAATTTTACATCCACAGACACCTGCCTCAAACACCATATTAATAGCATTTAGTCTTCAGCATCTTTGGATTTAGCCCCTCTCCTGCTGCTAAATACATATTTTATCTGTCATCAGAAATTGCACACCATCACGTTACTTTGTTTCTATAAACAGAAAGATCAAAATTAAACCACATCTAGCTGATTATGGCTTAAGCTGCCTTTAGATTGTTTAGCTCTCTGGGGGCTATATCCCAAAGACTGACTTAAAGTTGCTGGTTTGGCCTGTGGTCTAAATCAGAGTGACTTGCAAAACTGCATGTATGTCAGCCTTCCCCTGAGGTCAGACTTGTTGTTCCCTGTTTACAACAATGAAGTCCCTCAGTACTATCTGTTTCTGCCAGGGGAATAATTTGTTTACTTCATACCAATATTTGGTATGGAGAATGCTCACTTAACCAAAATGTGCATAGGAAGATTTTAAATCTCAACTACTATTACTAGTACTTCTGAATCTAGTCTAATGTACTGTACATACAGATGGACAGACAGATGCCCCTTCCCCACTGTTTATTCAGTGTAGCCTGCAGTAAGAAAGCTGGTTAGGAGGAGGAGTTCTGACAAAGCCCTGGGGCAATGTATTTGAGGTGTTGTAAAATGCTGAACTGATTTCTCAGTGGGTAAAACAAAGGTTAAGCTTTTAGACTGGAGAAAGATCTGGGATAATGAAAGGAGATTTTAAGGCTTCCTCCTGCTCCCCCACAGTGTATGGTTTCAAAACACATGCTTTATCACCACTCAGGAGGCATGCATTAACACTATATCTGATTGCTAATGCTGAATAGGAGAAGACCAATAGAAACCCAATCATATCTCCTAGACATGTCTGTCTCATGAAGGAAAGAATGTTTTAACTGATAACATGGAATAACATGAAATAGCATTCAGTTCAGTCAAAAGGTATGCAGGCATATTACTAAACTATTAGCTGTTTAGACAATGGATAGTATAAGTATAATGAGGTGATTGTTTTTCCCTCCTAGCGAAGCAAATCCCATTCCCCTTTGGGCTTCTCTGCAGGGTGTCAGCAAAGCTCTGATTTGCCTCTGCCATGAAGAATACTTAGCACTATTTTGGAAACAGTCACTCATTGGATTGATGGGGACTTCCGCTATGTAACCAATTGCACTTGGTTCTGGATGAGGTTCTTGTTAATGCTGAAACTGCCCTTGCTACTGAATCTGTATAAGTGATGGAATTTTCTTGATAGGAGCATAACAAGGGTTCACCTAGTCAGGCATTATTGTGAGGCTAGTTCCACTATATGAGTGGTTTTCAAACTTTTTCTGGAGACCAAGTTGAAGAAACTTGTTGATGCCTGCGACCCAACTGAGTTGGGGAAGGGGGTTGGGGTATGGGAGGGGGTCTGGGCTGGGGGTGCAGGCTGTGAGGTGGGGCTGAAGGGTTTGGCGTATAGGAGGGGGCTCTGGGTTTGGAGGGTGCTCAGGGCTGGGGTGGGGTGTGGGAGGGGTTCAAGTCTATGGGCTGGGGGTGCAGGCTCTGAGGTGGGGCCAGGGATGAGGGATTTGGGGTGCTGGAAGGGTCTCTGGGTTTGGGGAGGGCCTCAGGGCTGGGGCAGGGGATTAGGGCATGGGGTAGGGCCACAGGCTTACCTCCAGTGGCTGCTGGTCAGGGGTGCAGCCAGGGTGCAGAGGCAGGCTTCCTGCCTGTCCTGGCACCATGGACCACGCTGCGCCCCGGAAGCAGCCAGCAGCAGGTATGGCTCCTAGATGGAGCCACGCAAGCGGCTCTGCGCAGCTCTCACTTGCAGGCACAGCCCCTCCCGGCCCCCCCACAGTTGGAGTTGGGAGCAGCATGCAGAGCCCCGTGGCCCTCCCGTCTAGGAGCCAGACCTACTTCTGGCTGCTTCCGGGACTCAGCGCGGTGTCAGAACAGGTAGGGACTAGCCTGCTTTAGCTGGGCAGCACTGCCGATGGGACGTTTAATGGCCTGGTCAGCAGTGCTGACCAGAGCCGCTGCAACCTAGTGCCTTACATTCCGCAACCCAGTACTGGGTCGCGACCCGCAGTGTGAAAAGCACTGCACTATATTATGCAGGCTGGAGGAAGAATGGACAAAGCCATCAGTTCTTAATAATGCAGTGAAAAATTATGTGGTAAGTGTGAAATTCTGTCTGTTCTGGAGCAGTCAAGGGTTTGTGGCATGCTCTGATGCCCATCTATTCATCATCCTACCCAGGGGTGAAAGGAATATTAAACACTTACCGGTATGGGGGCCTGGCTCTGGGCCCCTGGAAGGGGCAGGGCCTCGGGAGGAAGGGGCAGGGTCTCAGGAGAAAGGGCCAGGGTGGGGGGGTCAGTTTTCCTCAGCCAGTCCATCCATGCTGGCTGGCCCGCGCCACCCGGGGCTCCATCAGTGGTTTAAAAGGGCCCAGTGCTCTAGCTGCTGCCATGGTAGTGGCAGTGAAGGCTGGAAGCTCTGGGCCCTTTTAAATTGCTGGCCCTGGGGCAGCTCTCCCTTTGCCCGCCTCAGCCCCAGGAGGGGCCCAGCTGATAAGGTCCCGACTGGCAGGGCTGCCAAAGGGGGGGAAAAAGGGGCAGCAACATTTAAGCTTTAAGGAGGGTCCTTTGTCACACCAGCGCTTTAACATTGGCTGTGTATGGGCCAGTACCGGCTTCTTACCGGTACGCCGTAGCGGCCCGTACTGGCCCACTTTCACCCCTGATCCTACCAAAGTGTTTTTCTTTGGTAGTTGGCAACTTCAGAATCTTTGGAGTTTTGATGTTGATAACCTACCCAATGATTATCACACCCTCATCTGAATTTATTTGAATCTCTTTGGCAAAGATATCAAGCTGGATATCCGGGAAGGAAAGGTTTCCTTGAGAGTTTTCCATAGTTTGCAGTGCTGGAGAAGCTAGAAATACTATGAGATATGGTAACATGCCTTGTAGTATTTTGGTATTTCAGCTGTTGTGTGTAAATCAAAAAAGCACAGAGGAAGGCAAAAAACAGACTAACCCCGTCACCTCCCCCGCACCCCAACCAGCCAGCCAGCAAATAACAAAGTAAGTTTGGTTTGAGTTTTAAGCATTAGTTGGTAGTTGGCTCTCATTTTATTCAAATCAGTTTGACCAACAATTTCTTCAAAAAGAAAAGGAGTACTTGTGGCACCTTAGAGACTAACTAATTTATTTGAGCATAAGCTTTCGTGAGCTACAGTTCACTTCATCAGATGCATTTGGTGGAAAATACAGTGGGGAGATTTATATACACACACAGAGAACATGAAACAATGGGTTTTATACACACTGTAAGGAGAGTGATCACTTAAGATGAGCCATCACCAGCAGCAAGGGGGGGGGGAAAGGAGGAAAACCTTTCATGGTGACAAGCAAGGTAGGCCATTTCCAGCAGTTAACAAGAACATCTGAGGAACAGTGGGGGGTGGGGTGAGGGGGAGAAATAACATGGGGAAATAGTTTTACTTTGTGTAATGACTCATCCATTCCAGTCTCTATTCAAGCCTAAGTTAATTGTATCCAGTTTGCAAATTAATTCCAATTCAGCAGTCTCTCGTTGGAGTCTGTTTTTGAAGTTTTTTTGTTAAAGGATAGCCACCCTCAGGTCTGTAATCGAGTGACCGGAGAGACTGAAGTGTTCTCCGACTGGTTTTTGAATGTTCTAATTCTTGACGTCTGATTTGTGTCTATTTATTCTTTTACGTAGAGACTGTCCAGTTTTACCAATGTACATGGCAGAGGGGCATTGCTGGCACATGATGGCATATATCACATTGGTAGATGCGCAGGTGAACGAGCCTCTGATAGTGTGGGTGATGTGATTAGGCCCTATGATGGTGTCCCCTGAATAGATATGTGGACAGAGTTGGCAACAGGCTTTGTTGCAAGGATAGGTTCCTGGGTTAGTGGTTCTGTTGTGTGGTGTGTGGTTGCTGGTGAGTATTTGCTTCAGGTGGGGGGCTGTCTGTAAGCAAGGACTGGCCTGTCTCCCAAGATCTGTGAGAGTGATGGGTCGTCCTTAAGGATAGGTTGTAGATCCTTGATGATGCGTTGGAGAGGTTTTTGTTGGGGGCTGAAGGTGATGGCTAGTTGCGTTCTGTTATTTTCTTTGTTGGGCCTGTCCTGTAGTAGGTGACTTCTGGGTACTCTTCTGGCTCTGTCAATCTGTTTCTTCACTTCAGCAGGTGGGTATTGTAGTTGTAAGAATGCATGATAGAGATCTTGTAGGTGTTTGTCTCTGTCTGAGGGGTTGGAGCAAATGCGGTTGAGATGTCAAACATGTATGACTCATTCCACCGCATGGACAGGCAGGGAAAAGACATTTAACTTTTATGCAAATTTCTCTCCTTTGAAAAATTGAAAGATAGGATTATTGAAGACAAATGAAAGGGGACATACAAAAAATTATATTAAAGTTAAATGGAACAAACTGGGATAAGGTCAGCTGCTTGGAATTAGTAAAACATGTAGATTTAAACATAAGACTGCATCTCCATATACCAAAGTGCTGGGATCTGTCACATTTTGGATATGTGAATTTCTATCTTTTTTGTATAGCTACATTCACAAATTGATTACACTGTGGATTTTTTTGCCAATTGAAAATACAAAAGGTTAGTACCCACAGGCACAGATTCATATGAACCTACTCTTTCAGCTAATTTGAGTTTCAGTTATGTAGATTTTAGATATGCAGCAGGCACTATACAAAAGTCTACGGTTTAATATAGTTCAGTGTCAAGGATGTGACATGCTGACAGTTTAGCTCGAACATTTGAAATCAAGGATGACAAAACCAGGTAGGACAGCATGATTTATGGAGAGCAAAACATTAGCCTTTGATCTGATTCTCCACTCAGTTACACTAGTGTAAATCAGAGGTAAGTCCATTCAAGGCAATGGAGTTATACTGGTGTAGAGGAGAGATAAAGCAGGCTGCTTATCTTCAGACTGAACAAGTTCTGAAACTCTATGTCCAGTTTGTGTGATATATAGAATTAATTGTTAATATTATCTGCGTTTGTATTTTTAATATCTTGTATAGTGCTTTTGTGGTCTCTTAGGCAAATATGTAATTATAATATTCAGGTTTTTTTAACCGATATAATTTAATCCAGGGACCATCTCTTGGGCAGCTATATAATTATACCTCTTTTTTATTTATAGACAATATTACAACATGTTCCAGACAGAGCTGTTTCAGTTTCTTTGGTAAATATTTGATACATTTAAATATAAATATTTAGGTAAATTTAAAATAATAAAACAAAACATGTATATTATGTGGCAGAGACCAGAACAACTTCTTTTGTTGAATATTTTATTGTATATAAAATGTATTGAATGTATTGTTGTGTATACTTATTTTGTTGAATAAGTATATACAGAACTTAGATCTCTGTTTAGAAATACTATTACAGGATGTTTAATGTGTTTCTCCATATTTAGGTCATGGGATATCATGTGCTGCAACATTGTCTGAAAATGTGCTGCAGAAAATATTTTTGCATGCACATCTAGCAGCATTTAGCTGCCATTCCCCATTTAACATTGAGGTAGCAAACAGGAACTGGATGAGGAGCGGACTCATGCACAATGGTCTATTATGGCAACCTAACAATTGACAGTTTTTAATACCATTTACCATTGCCATATACACACATGTATAATCAAGGACTTACTATTCTGATCTTACTATGATGAGACTTGTTGGCATGGAGATGGGAGAGAGTAGAGTGGTAAGAAATGAGGTAGCGCCTGTGAGACATCCTTCTTGGGCAAAGTGGTCTGTTGGACTCAGCATAGAACTACGATCCAGAATTACTATTCTTGTCTCTGCTACTGACTAGCCCTGTGACACTGGGCAAGCTGTAATTTTTTGTTTCTCGGTTTCCCCCATCTTTTAAATAATACATATAACCTCAGAGTCTTAAAATTTAATTTTGCCTGCAGAGGAATAACGTGAGTTTCTAAGGCTCCAGGGCTGTACCTGCTTCAGAGGAGTGTTGTGACAAAAATGTAATGTTTGTACCGCATTTGAAAGATGGCAAATGGTTGATACATGCTAAGTTTGCTCCTCCAAACTTTTGGAACTTAAAATTGATTAAATTGTTTCAACCCTCACATTGGTAAAACAAATTTTAAAATCCACACCCAGATTGAGACTATGACTGACAAATTTTAGAAAGAAGCAAAAATTTTTATATCTGAATTATGAACCTATCTGAAACTATGAATGCATAATGGCAATGCTGAGAGACCCTGAATTATTGCAGCATTAGTGGGCACCATTATAATACTAAGAAGACACTATCAAAAGGATAATTCTTCCCATTAGAGATTTGCTAACTATACACCTGCTTCAGCAAATGAAGTCTGAATGTAGCTTCAAAGAATTCTTTTTGACTTAGAGCTGCTTCGTCTTTTCTGTCCTCTTGGCTTCAGTATATCTTGCACATGACTGACAAGTATATCTGCACAATAATAAAATGTGAGAGAAAACAGTCTCCTAGGAAGTGTTTTTGCTGATGTATTAATTCATTTCACTTCTTATGTGATCATGCCTAAGTTGATTTTATGAGAAGGCTCACTGAAGTGAAAATCAAGCCAATGAATCGTTTAATATGAACTAATGAAAACCAGATATAAAAGGCTTTCATAACTAGTTTGGAACTTTAATTGTCAAGGTGATGTAAATTCAGAGCACTCCTAAGTAAAGGAAGGGGACTACAATGCAGAAAACAGAATCACTTTGTGATAATTGGGTTTAATTAAATAGCAATAAAAACAGCTCTGTCCAGTGTGATATAAATGGAATAAAAGGAATTTTGCAAGTTAGAAGCTGCATTTGCTAAAGGGTGTGAGCTGGGTTGGCAGGTCACAGACCCAGTGGCACCTAAGGGGGCAGACCACACTGTTACACACCTACCCCACTTAGAACCTTGCCTGACATCAAGGCAGGTTCAACAGTCTAATGAAGTACCCACTCCAGATTCTTCATATCTGGTCACTTGTATTTTCTAACTTGAGGGTGTGGGGTCTGTGAGTGTAGATGCTCCAGCTCCACTTCAAGCTCACTGACCATCAAGAGTAGGTGGCACCTCTCCTTCAGAGTTCTCTGGTGCTCCTCTGCCAATTGCTCCCAGGTACACAGATGTGGGGGAGAGGGGAGGGGGCATAGTCACCAGCACATACCCTGTTTCCCCATGAGAAAACACCTGGGTTCCCACTGTGCACTGCTGAATCTTAAGTTGGAACTTTTGTTCCCTGATACTTATTTCTGTCTGGGGTGTAGCCTACCCCTGTGCCTGAAAGCCTTTTGTCATCAGAGTCTGTAGGCTGGTAGGTTGGGCCAAGATTTCCGCCCTAATCTAAGTCCTACACTCTGCCTCTTCGGGTGTGTTGTTTTTTGGATCCAATCTATATCCATGGGCTTGGACAGAATCTCTGTCACCTCCTGTTTCACTTCAGGTATCTGGGGCTCACATAACTTCATTAATAGACTATACACTTCTCCCTGCTTTGGTCCCATGGACTCTCTCTCTTCATTTACAGGGCCCCTCATTTTTCAGGGCCACCACCCACTTCTCTGAGGTCTCAGTTATCAAAAGGGCATGCCCTTTAGTATATGTCCCACCATCTCATATACAAAGCACTCCTCACAGTTGTCCTTTCTCCTTGGTGGTCTGAGGCCTTATATACCGCTTACAGGACAACCCCCTAGGAGGTGGTCCCAGACATCCTGGGGACTGGAATAGCACCCTACATATTTACTCTGCATTAATAGGCAATCTTTCTTGATGTGCCCACATTTGCCACAATGATAACATATTACCAGAAGTTCCTGGCCACCCCCAAGAGAACTTCTCTTAGGTTGTGGGCTGATTGAGGGGCTGGTGGCCCTTCTGAAACCTTACATTTTGGGCTACCAGGACTTTGATGTCTTGAGATTTTTCTCCAGCCTTCTCAGATCAGGGCACTTCCTCTTCCTGGTTTGGCAAGTTACTTAGCTCCCTCAGCGTCCACACATAGGCCTCTATTCTTTCTGTCACCTAACTTCACAGACAATGGGTGAAAGCCTCTTACCCAGATAGGATCTGTAGGAATTGTTCCAGGGCCACCAGATCCATGATTCTCTCCACAGAGTTAGTCCTTCAACCCAACGAATGGGTAGCAAGGTCCTGCAACTGCTAGGTCGCTGTATGAAAGTATGCTCCTCATAGAAATGGCTTGACAGTTGGTGATGATTCTCCTCTGGACTAAGTTCCAGTCTACATAAATGGCAGCTTTTACCTAATATGAACCAGACTGCTCATCACTCATGGTTTGGTATGCTGCCTGGGCCTTCCCCATCAAAAATGGTGCAACCCTGGCTGCCCAAGTTGACTCCTCCCAGCCAGCAGCACTCCCTCCAAGGTGCAGAGGAAAGCCTTAAGGCCATCTTCTGTCTTCAGCTTTGGCAACCTAGAGTCAGGCCTGCCTGAGTTACCCTCTTTAGGTCCAGTAAGATTCCCTGGACACCACTTCTCCAGGCATTTCAGAAACTGCTCCTGTTGCTGGTATTGGACCTCCTGCCACCACCACTGTTGAGAGGCAAACTGTGCCTCTTGCTGCTTCTGTGGGATCTCCAGGAGTTGCAAGAGATAACCTGAGCCTGATCATCTAACAGGGCTGGGTGGCCCCAGGGGCAGAGGATCCAGTTAGAGCCCAGTGGAGTAAATGGTGTCACTAATGGAACCAGTGGAGCAACACTAATTTATATCAGCTAAGGAGCTGTCTCACAGTAGCCCTGGGCAGTTGTTGCACAGTACATTTTATGGGTTTGTTTCTCCACAGGCTTATACCTTGAACTTGTGCAAAGTAAACACAAAGTGGGTGTAAAACAATATTATGATTTGGTAGGGTTTTATGCCCACTTTGCACTTACCCTACATAGGTGCAAATGACTACACAAGACATAAGCAGGAAAGAATTAGGCCCTGTATTCTTACAATTTCTCTCATTAATGACAATTGAATTTTAAATTATTATTACTAGTTTATATTTTGTCTCACAATATATCTGCCTGTAGTTTTAAAAGTGAAATCAGAGGACTAAAAAGAGCTTTAAAATTCCACATGGCATGTCTGATGGAAAAGACAGATTTTACAGGAACTCAATGTTATGCAATAGAAGTCACTCTGCAAGGAAAGAAATTCCCTACAGAACAGGTGAAATTGCACAGTTCCAGGACTGTACAGTTTGACTACTTATAGCCTGAAGAGTCTCACAGACCCTGAGGTATAAATACTGGTCTGGAAACCACTTCATTTTGACAGTAATATCATATCTTAATTTAATATTTGAAGTTAATTTTAATGTATTTATTTTATATTACCAAGTGTTTATTTTCAGATCAAAAAAATAAATTGAAAAATTACCTCCTACTAAAAGCTGTATCCAGAAAGCCAGCACAGTACAATACATATACAAAACTAAATGTGTAAAGGAAAAATCTGGACTCCTTACCATATCAAAGGTAAAAATCAGTGATTAACACATCCTCGCACTTTATGAACACAGGCCCTGAGTGAGGAGGGGAAAGGTGACTAAGACAAAGGGCTGCTCTAAATTATGCCATCAGGAATGGCCCTCTAGGGACCGTTCCACCAGCTGGATATGACCAGAATGACATGTGTTCTTGCTATACCCCTGCCCATCCTTGGCTTATTCCCTGTACCAGATTGGGGGGAGAGCCAGGCGCTGCTGTGTAAAACCTGCTAAGCTGGCTTCATGTGACCTGGGGATGGTGTCATTTTCCTCCTGTCCTACCAGAGTTGCCAGGAACAGGTTGATGTCATCGATTAATCACAAAAGATATTATTCTGGGGAGCCCTCTGGCTGGAGTTGGGGCTTGTTCTCTGCCCTACTGAACAGCAACAGTCAGGAAAAGATGGCTGAAAGCATAGCAGGTGTCTTGATAGAAGCAAGTCTGGGTCCAACTGCTTCCTCTCTTAACTGTTAAATATAAAGAATGGCCCCAGTCAGCACACACATCCTACTGTTTTCTAGTTCGTTCTCTCTTTCTCTCTCTCTCCTTCCCTCCCATCCCCCACTTTTTCATGTATTTGCCTGCGTTCTTGATTTTCTCTTAACGAGAATGGGCTATATTTAAAGATATACACATTTTCATTTAGAAACATGACTGCTCTCCTGTTTAGAACATATAATGTAGGTAAAGAGAATGCAGGAATACTGTCCCAAATAATGTCAGATCCTCCTAATAGGTCAAAGGACAAAAATAAATAACGGACACAGTGTGATTAAACTTGTTAAATGAGCTGAGCAGGTAAATGGACAGTTCTGGAAACCTTTGTTGCACTTGTGCAAATCATAAAGGTTTCCAGTGCTGGTGAAACTGCACAGATAGTATAATCACTGGTCCAAATTTAACCCTACTGTTAGCAGGTGCAGTTTCTAGAAATTTTGCAATGATCATGTTACAGGTATCACCTTAAAATTGAATTTGTAGTGGGTGAGAACACATTCTTGCTTTGCATCCTTCATCATATTCCCTTCCTCCTCACAATCTGAATATCAGATGGATTAGAGTGAGATCATGCCTTTGTTGTCATGTGATACGCTGTCTTGCTCTTGGACAAAAGAACACCGAGCCTTTTGTTGATCACTCATATAGGCCTTGATTTTATTTTTTTGAGCAGCATCATGTGTTAAATCTAAGTGTCATCATGAACTGCAAAAGAAAAGCAAGGCTGGCCCTAGGCATTTGTCATTTTGCAACGAAGGACCCCATTCTTTTGTGAACTCTGAAGGAATTGGTACAAAATTTGATGTAATAGCTTGTGGACCAGCTATACTGTTTAAACAGGCACAGCTAGGGTCTCTTGAAGCTTTCTACAAACTACTGGTTTGGAGCTAGTAAGGAGTGCTATAGCAGTACTGAAACCTTAGTACTCTCAAGCAGAGAAAATAATTAAGTAGTGAGCTACACATGTTGTGAAAACAGAAATTCCATATAGCTTGCTAAAAAATATGTAGTTTAAAATTGGTATAATTGGTATAACAACAGAAGCAAAATTTGAGGAGACATTTTTAAGCATATTCATCCATCACAGGGACACTTGAAAGAAAAGCAGTCCACAAAACTAAAGCGTAACAGTGTACCAAATACACAGAGGTAGAATCAATATTTGAAAAGGCTTTTGTTTTGATGCATTTGAATGATACAACAGAATCCCCATTTGTGTAAACCCAGATCATTGAAGACAATGGGGCTGATCTGAATTTACTTTGGGGCTAATAAACTCAGAATCTGGCCTCTGAGTTGAGATGACTGTATTGTCTCTCTCATTCCTGAAGACACAGTAATAGTCAGATGGCTATTAATGTGGAGTCATGTTCTTTGCAGTGCACTGTAGCAGGACTCCTATATAGATTCATTTATCTTGTTGGGAATATGTTTTCATCTATAAAGATTAGTATGCTGCTTGAAAATAGTTGCCCTGGCTGCAGATGCAATACATGTGTCCCAAAGCCAGACATTCATTTTAATTTGGGTAAAACCTTCTATAGAATACTAACACTTCTGATCCTTTTAGTCTCATGTATACTCTTCTCGTGCGTGTACCTACTTTGGATTTGCATGTGGTTACTTTGGATTTTGACACTTTCTGCACTTTGTCACATTAATTTTAAATGTTCCTCATAACTCTCCAATCTGCTGGATGTAACCATTCAATGGAAAATCTTTTCTAAGCTCTTTATTTAAGACATATAATGATGCATATGTATATCATCTGTGTCATTTTTCTCCATGTCTATGGAAAATACAAAGGCACGAGACTAGCTAGGACAGGCAGTTGGGTGGTCAGAATATCCATTGAAATCTTGGGGCATTTGCTTACCCCATATGGAATGTCTGGCTTTCAGAGAGTATATTTTACTTTGTGTTGAAGTATTCAGTAAGAGTTCTTTGGCATGACTGAGTTTCTTTTCTCTGTTTATCCCAATATGTACTATTATATGTCGTGTGCACTTTTAAATCAGCGCAATGAAGCTTCCTGTCTTTTATCTCCTGTAGTGTTTATAGATACCCTGGAATTCTCCAAGTGATTCAGCCAAAGCTTTCAATTCTGCTCTAAACTAATGCCTCCGCTGGTGTCATAATTTTGGCTACCGCATCAATTTTGTCTTGATTATTGTTGTGGAGGATTACTGTTGCCCATTGCATTGCATTTTCCACTAACAGATGTCAGTACAGCAGCAAAAGGCTCATTGTTGCTAGGTGAGAGTGAGGCAAGAAATAGTTTACTTTGTTGTAACTAAGAGTACATCTTCACTAGCCCCGTCGGAGCGGCAGGCAGCGATGGATACAGCGGGGATCGATTTATCGCATCTAGTCTAGACGCAATAAATTGACCCCCAAGCGCTCTCCTGTTGACTCCTGTACTCCAGCGCCGCACGAGGCGCAGGCGGAGTCGACGGGGGGAGCGGCAGCAGTCGACTCACCGCGGTGAAGACACCACTGTAAGTCGATCTAAGTATGTCAACTTCAGCTACGTTATTCACGTAGCTGAAGTTGCATAACTTAGATCGATCCCCCCCTCCCCTCCACAGTGTAGACCAGGGCTTAGTGCCATGTGGTTCACATGGAGGGAGGAGGAACCCTGAAAAGAATATCCCCTTTCTTTCTTCTTTAATTCAAGATCCTTTACTCTTTGAAAGTTGGTTTATTTTTGTTTCCATATAGAAAACGCATTTATCTTTTCTGTTTTGAAGCAGTCTTTTACTTCCTGTTTTGTATTGTAATCATCAGTTATAAATATAATAATAATACTTAGCATGTACTTAAACCTTTACATCTTCAAAGCACTGTATAAACACTGTGCCTCACAACATCCTTGTGAAGCAAGTATAAACACCTGTGTTTTACAGATGGAGAAACTGAAGCAAGTGGGTTAAGTAACTTGGTAAAGATACAGAGTGACTCAATGGAGAGCCAGGATTGAGAAATTCCTGGCTTCCAATCCTATGCAACATCCAGGAGATGACACTTCTCTCTACCTTAAACCTCTTGCTGTATTTACAGCGATGTCTTTCTCTTGTTCCTTTTCAAGTTCCTAAATCCAGCTTTGCCTTTGTTTTTGGAAGCATATTTCTTACTTCATTTTATCTCACAGTACAATAGGATTTCTTCCCCTACTTGTATTTCAAAGCAGAATTCTTTTACTGCTCTGCTAAGGCAGGGTTCTTCTTAAAGGTCCCTCTTTTTGTAGTTCAAAGCAGGTTTCTTTGGCTTCTTGTAGTTCACAGCAAGGCTCGTTCTCTTGTATTTTAAAAACAGGGATCTTTTTACCTCAGTCCTAGATAATATGTTCAGCTCTTAGTGTGCAGTTTATCAATGATGAGGTAGAATGTAAAGAAATAAGAAGTGATGCAATGGATAAGACAGAGTCCGTCTGGGCAAAAATTACACTGGGGAAGAAAACTAGTAGAGCCTCCCCTACGATAGTGCTTGGGGTGTGCTACAGACCATCAGGATCTAATTTGGATATGGATAGAGCCCTTTTTAATGTTTTTAATAAAGTAAATACTAATGGAAACTGCATGATCATGGGAGACTTTAACTTCCCAGATATAGACTGGAGGACCAGTGCTAGTAATAATAATAGGGCTCAGATTTTCCTAGATGGGATAGCTGATGGATTCCTTCATCTAGAAGTTGATGAACCGACTAGAGGGGATGCCATTTTAGATTTGGTTTTGGTGAGTAGTAAGGACCTCATAGAAGAAATGGTTGTAGGGGATAATCTTGGTTCAAGTGATTATGAGCTAATTCAGTTCAAACTGAACGGAAGGATTAACAAAAATAAATCTGCAACTAGGGTTTTTGATTTCAAAAGGGCTGACTTTCAAAAATTAAGGAAATTAGTTAGGGAAGTGGAATGGACTGAAGAACTTATGGATCTAAAGGTAGAGGAGGTCTGGGATTACTTTAAATCAAAGCTGCAAAAGCTATCGGAAGCCTGTATCCCAAGCAAGGGGGAAAAATTCATAGGCAGGAGATGTAGACCAACCTGGATGAGCAAGCATCTTAGAGAGGTGATTAAGAAGAAGCAGAAAGTATACAGGGAGTGGAAGATGGGAGGGATCAGCAAGGAAAGCTACCTTATTGAGGTCAGAACATGTACGGATAAAGTGAGACAGACTAAAAGTCAAGTAGAGTTGGACCTTGCAAAGGGAATTAAAACCAATAGTAAAAGGTTCTATAGCCATATAAATAAGAAGAAAACTAAGACAGAAGAAGTGGGGCCGCTAAACACTGAGGACGGAGTGGAGATTAAGGATAATCTAGGCATGGCCCAATATCTAAACAAATACTTTGCCTCAGTCTTTAATAAGGCTAAAGAGGATCTTAGGGATAATGGTAGCATGACAAATGGGAATGAGGATATGAAGGTAGATATTACCATATCTGAGGTAGAAGCAAAACTGAAACAGCTTAATGGGACTAAATCGGGGGCCCCAGATAATCTTCATCCAAGAATATTAAAGGAATTGGCACCTGAAATTGCAAGCCCATTAGCAAGAATTTTTAATGAATCTGTAAACTCAGGAGTTGTTCCGTATGATTGGAGAATTGCTAATATAGTTCCTATTTTTAAGAAAGGAAAAAAAAGTGATCCGGGTAACTACAGGCCAGTTAGTTTGACATCTGTAGTATTCAAGGTCCTGGAAAAAATTTTGAAGGAGAAAATAGTTAAGGACATTGAAGTCAATGGTAAATGGGACAAAATACAACATGGTTTTACAAAAGGTAGATCGTGCCAAACCAACCTGATCTCCTTTTTTGAGAAAGTAACAGTTTTTTAGACAAAGGAAATGCAGTGGATCTACTTTACCTAGATTTCAGTAAGGCGTTTGATACCGTGCCATGGGGCACGGGTCACTTGAGGGAGGATTCTCTGCTCCTTGAAGTCTTTAAACCACGATTTGAGGACTTCAATAGCTCAGACATAGGTGAGGTTTTTCGTAGGAGTGGGTGGGTGAGATTCTGTGGCCTGCGCTGTGCAGGAGATCAGACTAGATGATCAGAATGGTCCCTTCTGACCTTAGTATCTATGAATCTATCAATCTACTGTACAGGTATTTCTAACATTAACACTTTTTTCATTATAAACAACAGCTCCCACACAAATTTTACTGCTTCCCACCTCTCTCTTTCTCTCTCTCTTCCTTCCAGAATCCTGTGAGTTCTTTACTTCCTCCTAAATAGGACTGGCAGTATTTAAACCCCCACACAGAGGTTCTAGTGTTTAAAACACCAACTCCTACATTTTGAAAGGTAGCTACTCGTTTTGTTTTGCTTTTGTGTGTGTGTTCTATTTGAGACACTAACATGTCGAAGCTAGGCACCAAAAGCACAGAGGCACCTGGAATCTGTAGCTGCATTTGAAAACATGCTCCTGACTCCCTTTCCAGTTTCTGAAGTTTAAAATATATCATCTCTCTTGTTACTTTGGGAACTTTCCTCCACCACACCCAAGAGGGAAAGTGACTAAAACAGATTGTACAGTGGAAACAGTGACACATGCACAACATGCTGTCTAATGCACAATTGTAAACAAACTGAAAAATGGTGTATTTTTTTCTCCCCTCTCTTTCTGTTATCATAATCATCAGTTTTGCTTATGACAAAAATGAGCCAAAAAAACTAATCCAAATAGAAGTGTGATTTTTAAGAACTTGATGGTGTGTCCCTTTGAGTATTATGGTAACATCCTGAATTTACCAAAAGGACTTTTAAGGTACGGATTTGCCCCATTGAGTAATTTTTAACACTTGCTTATCATATATCTCAGATTATCTCTCTGTGTGTCATTCAAAAAGATGTGTACTGACAGAATGCCATGATATTTTACAGTGTTGTACTGAGATGGAAACAGAAACTGTGAGATATAACTAGAATACAAGTCTTCAAAACCTACACAGCCCTAGATAGAGATGCGTGAAGCTACAAAGATTACAATAGAATAAGAAATTCAGTTCAAATCTGAAAGAGGTGTTCAACCACGGACTTTCTTTTGGTATTCTGCCTCACCTATCAACTGCATCTTGTACCAAAGGGCCCAGGGAACATAAGTGCAGTGACAATGTAGAATGACAACGCTATGTGTATCTGGAAGCATGTGTAAGGGGACTGTTGCCCCCTTACTAACATTCAGAGGGGGTGTTTTAGTTGCTAGCTCCCAGTACTAAAAAAGGGGAAGGGTCGATGGGGAATCAGGACCCTGAGACTGACAGCCCCCAGGAACAATGGGGAGAGGCCAATGCTCCAGGTCAGCATGAATGACAGGGTAGGCAGGCTAATCAGGAGGCCAGGGAGGTCCTGTCCTCCATGTGAGCTGGAATTGCCTGGGTCAGACAGAGTGGGGCCGAGCTAAGGAGAAAGCAGGGGCCCATGTTGAGGTGGGGAGCAGAGCTATGCCAGATCCAGAGAGCAGGGGGTTGGACTAGATGATCTCCTGAGGTCCCTTCCAACCCTGATATTCTATGATTCTAAGAGCAGACCCTGTCCTGGGAGCAGAGCTGCAGCCCCAAAGCCAGAGGCACAGCCCAGAGAGCAGACTTGCCCTGGGAGCAGAGCTGCAGCAACCAGAGCCAGAGAGGCCAGAATAACAGCCCAGGAAGCAGGTCAGTGCTGGGAGCAGAGTCACAGAAGCAGCCTTCAGAGCAGACCTGTGCTGGGAGCAGAGCTGCAGCAACCAGAGCCAGAGGGGTAAAAGAAGCAGCCCAGGGAGCTGGAGGCAGAGCAGCAGCAGCGCTGAGACAGAGTGGTGGAGCTGAGGCTGGAGCAGTCCGGAGCTGAGTGCGGTGAGCAGCTGGGGAGAGTGAGGAGGACCCTGGGCAGCGGGCCCAGCACAGGGAGATACCTCAGCCAAGAGGCTCTGCAGGCCAGGGTTGGATCATAACCCTGACAGGGTGAGGACAATGCTGGGAAGAAGGGTCCTACCACTTAGAGCCTGAGAGCATATGGCCACCACCAGAGCCAGAATCCAAGCCACAGGATCCCTGCAGCACAGCCAGGGTCTGAGAAGGTGGCCTGGGACTTACAAGGAACAGACTGTGAACTGCCCTGACGTTACAGAGACACTCTTTGTGATGTTCCCTGCCACAGAGCGGGTGATGTGTTTCCTTTAACCTTTCCCATTTTTCCTTATTCTTTTTAAAAGTAATTGTTGATGAAATAACTTGCATTTGCTTTAACTTGTATGTAATGGTCAGTGGGTCAGAGAAGTGCCCAGTGCAGAGAGAGTACCCCAGAGTGGGAACGCCCTAGCCCCTGTCCTAGGTGACCACAGCAGGGTTGGGGGTCGAGCTCCCCAGGAATCCTGGGCCCAGCCTTGTTGGGGTTACGAGGACTCTGCCAGACAGGAGAGTGGAAGGGGAGTCCTCAAGGGCAGGGAGGCCACTGGGTAAAGGAAGTGGGAGCGAGGACTCAGATCCTTTCGCTAGCCCACTTCACTGGGGTAGTGCAGAAGCCAGGAAAGTTCCCTACAATAGCGGGACTATTCCCCTGCTTACACATGGCCTAGTGAACACAGAATGGATCCTGGAAATCATAAGATCTGGATTCTCTTCCTGACTGCCACTGACTCACTACAAGATTCTCAAAGTTTTCCCACCTATAAAATGAGCTTAATAATCCCTGTTCATCTGACGGGTGGTGGTGTGTGTTAAAAACTTAATTACTGCAATTAACAGGCCAGATCATCAGCTGATAAAAACTTGGCTTGGTACCATCTATAATGAATTTTGTTATCCTCCCACAGAAGGTGCTATAGAAATGCATTCTACTATGACTGTCTATTAATGGTAATGAATTGAGTAATATTTGTTGTGGTCGCACTACGTCAGAAATAAAAACTTGATGGAATGAGTCACAATTTGGATAAAACAACAACTTTTTATTAGCTTCCCACATAAATGGTACTGGGTGGGGGACAATCCTCAGCTGATGTAAACTGCCATAGCTCCACTGAAAACAACAGCCTTGTCTCCTGTTCTGTGACTGATGCATTATGTTTCTGCTATAATTGACTATTTCATGTCAGTTTGAGTTCTGAGAGTTTGATCTCAATAAAATTTAATTTTTCCACCCACTGCTCTTTCTTGCCCTTTTCCCAAGGAGAAAAAGATTTCTTGTAAATTAGTTAGGAGATCTGCTGGCTTTGCTTTCTCTCCTGAGGAATGCATTTTAGTTGTGGAAGTGCTGCTGATAATGGCTAGGAAATCACACTTCAGCTCAAAGTTTCTCTTAGCGTTACTTGGTCTGTCACTTGAGTGCTCTCTGGGGTAAAAATTGACAGGTTTCAGAGTAGCAGCCGTGTTAGTCTGTATTCGCAAAAAGAAAAGGAGTACTTGTGGCACCTTAGAGACTAACAAATTTATTTGAGCATAAGCTTTCGTGAGCTACAGCTCACTTCATCAGATGCATCCGATGAAGTGAGCTGTAGCTCACGAAAGCTTATGCTCAAATAAATTTGTTAGTCTCTAAGGTGCCACAAGTACTCCTTTTCTTTTTGGGGTAAAAATTGTTATTCTACCTGCACTGTGGAATGAGGGTTTTTTAACAGCATCGCACGGAATACCTGCTTCTGCTGAGTAAAAAGTGCTTATACAATCCCAATATGCTGATCCCCTAAATTAAGTTTTTCCAACGAATACTGTATATTCTTCCATGATTTATTAGCATTGTTCTTATTACTTGCTGTGTGGAACATTCTTGCCTTTGAATATGGAGGAATAATGGCAAATAGTCTGTTCTTGCAGCCTTTATGTGAGAGAAAGGTGGCTCAGGCCCAGAGTCAGATGGAAAAATGCATTTATTACATATGGTAGTAGCAACCGTTTTGGTAATATCTGTGAGCCATTAAGGCCATATTCAGAGATACTGTGTACAGAGGTGTCAGAGTCTCTTGCACTCAGATTCCCTCTGACTCTTACACTCATTCTACCACATGGAAAAGGGTTTAAGCTGGTGCAACTTATCAAATGAGAAGCTGGAAGAGGGTGTCAAAACATGCAGGTTAAAGTAGTCTCCGCTCTATTGTTGCACACCTTCTTATTCATCCTTCATTCTTTTTGGTGGGCAAGGTATATTAACTTGGACTTCCTTACATATTAGTAAAGTGGTGTAAATAGGTCTATGAGGTCTAACATCACTTTGCACATTATTTCTTAATTGCATCCTATGTACGTAAGTAAGTTTAAGGAAGACTAACTGGCCTGATTCTGACTTCACTTATAGCAGTGTACTCAGTAGCTGTATTGAAGTGAGTAGATTTTGTACTGGTGTGTGTGAGATCTGATGCTGCATCAGTGCAGCTGAGCTGCTGTCTATGTCTATGTTACAGCCTATGTTGGCATAATTTATGAGAAACATAAATTACACCGCCATAAGTGCTCGTGTGCACCGAAGCTCTCCCGCCGACATAGCTCCGACTGCTCACAGAGGTGTTTTTATTATGCCAACGTGAGAGCTCTCTCCCATCGGCATATAACATCTTCACCAGACGCTGCAGCTCTTTATGTATAGACATAGCTGCACTTTAATGAAGATGCTTTACACTGATGGGAGAGAGCTCTCCTGGTGACATAGTTAATCCACCTCCCCAAGAGGCAGTTGCTATGTTGGTGGGAGAAACTGACCTTCTGACATGACGCTGTCTACATGGGGGGTTAGGTTGGAATAACTACATCAGTATGGGTGTGCATTTTTCACACTCCTGAGCACGTAGTTGTACCGATATAGATCTGTTGTGTAGACCAGGCTCAGTTTCAATAAGTCTACAAGGAGTCTAAGTTTGTGTAATATACCTGCTAAGGGGGCTAAAAGAAGGTATGAGTTATATTAATTTAGACTCCCCTCTGAGTTTGGCACGTAGGGTTCATTCCTGTGAAGTGCACAGTACTCCCTGTGTGGTGCTGATCACCTAGCCCACACTGAAGTTAGTGTGAATTGCGGGTGTCAGCATCTCAAGGGACCAATAATATTTGCAAGGAAACAGTTGTGGCCTTGTTCACTGCCAGCAATCTGAAAGATACTCTCTGCATCAGCCTGGCCCACTGTTCTTACTCTGAAGTCATCCAGGCCACCAGGGAAGGCTTTTCTCATACTAAAATAATAAGCTCTTGGAAACTGGATGGTGGCGGAAGCTCTTTGGGAATGATCATTAGCTGGGTTCTTGTACATGGTAGAAAATAGACTTTTCTGCTGGGAAATACATTTGTGCTGGGAAACAGTCCTTATAATTCCTTTCCCCCCACATAGCTCCTTAGCTTTCACAATGTGCCTGCTGCTTAAGCAGATCTGAGTAATTTGCAGTGAGTAATTTATCAAATTAATGTAGTCTTTTCCTGTTTGTGAACCATCTCCACACATCATGATTTCCTCCTATGTATTCATTATCCAAAATTAATTTTTGGTGAATTTGTTGAGTAGAGTGGACTGAATATGTTGTTTGCAATGTTGTTGTAGACATGCTCATCCCAGGATATTAAAGAGACAAGCTGGGTGAAGTAATCTGTCTTATTGGACCAACTTCCGTTGGTGAAAAATACAAGCGTTCATGCTTACACAGAGCTCTTGAAGTTCTGAATGTGAACAGTTCTTTTTGAGTATTCTGTCTTAGCTATAGTGGTGACTTATAACATGTCAGACAAGTCACATGATGTCATTTCTATTTCACAACGGAGTATGCATGCAAGCAAACAGTCTTGCACATGCAAATTTATCATGTGGTTTCTGTGAATACTCATACCTGAGACTTTGATATCAGGAAAAGTTTACTATCTCAATGCTCACAGAGTGCAAACACAAAAGCGGCATAGCATGGCACGACACACAAGGCCAACATGAACTCATTTTACAAAGTCAAGTGGTGACTCACAGAAATTGTTGTATATTATTCATCCAGCTCACCGACTGTGGGATTAATTATAACCGTCGGACTGTTGGGCCAGATCCTCACTTGGCATAAATCAGTGTTTCCTCATGTATTTCAGAAAAGCTATGTTAATTGACATCAGTTGTGGATCTGATTCAAAACGCATGAACTGTCTTACCCACATTTTTTATTTGGCTTGTAAACTATTTCATCATATTCAATTAAAGCAGTGTTTAAAAATTGCATGTATTTAATTTTCTCTAGGCCTGATTCACCTCTCAGTTACAGCATTCATATCAGCAACAGTGACTAAACTGGAGATAGTCCTGATTTACAGTGGTATAAATGACAGGAGAATCAGCCCCTATAAATGTGATTAAACAATCCAGAAATAGAGTTACAGATGGTCCCAAAGCAAAGGTGTGGTGGTGGTTGAAGCTGATTTGTTGACTCAGTCCTATAAATACCTCATCCAGTTTAACCTATACTCTTCTTAAACTTAGGCTGCTTTTATGCAACACTCTCGCCCCCCCCCCCATCAACTGTTATGGAAGACTTTTTTCCATTTGTTTAGTCATCCAGAGGGTTGCAAATGCAGTAAATATCAAGGAGCAGAAATGATATATGTCTGGCTTTCTCAGGTAAAATGATAACAATAAAAAACAGATAGTAATATATGTATAATCATCATCAGCTGTCATGGTAACAAAAGCTTCAAACCTTTCCTGTTCATATCTGCATAAGTCCCACATTTCCCATTTTCTTTTATTGAGGCCCATCTTTTATCTAGGCACTTGGTATCCATTTAGTCTCTTGCAATCTTATTGTTATAGATCTCTACCAAGGGTTTAGTCTACTTCTGCTTGTGCTACCTCTTCCATCCTCAGTTCAGTCAAGTTTGACTTCCAGTCAGATTAAATTGCTGGGGTGTTTGTTAGTCTTATATGAAGTGATCTCTCCATCCTCAAGAATATCCAAAAGAAATGCTTGAGTATAGACTTTCAAGGTTGTAACTGGCCCTCTATGACTGAGAATGGTAGGCTCGGGGTCCATGCTTCCCCATTCTAGGTTTTTATCCTGCAAACACAAACTCAGGAAACAAATAGAGGAAGGAAATTGGTCCCAGAGGCGTCATTTTTGGAAAACTCAGGCAGTTACTTCTGTCCAGAGGTAAGATTGCTTACATTGTTTTTAAGCTAGTGCAACTCTGATGAGGGAATAGGGCATTGCATGAAGTGTTTGCCCCTCCTGCCAATATTTTATATTTCTTTAGTTACGCATATTCTTCTTCAAGTCAACAGTCCCTTCTTACCACATATTTTATTGGCATTCCTGTGCTCTTGGCACATGCAGCATAACTAAAAAGCAGGCCAATGTGTAAAAAGAAAAATAATCAATAATCCCAATTATCCTCCACCAAACTCTCCCAACCATTCATCCCTTCAAGAAAAGCGCAAGGAGACGAGACATGCCCTGCAACATGACACAAAGGTCAACAGATTCACACTCTGATGAACTCATCTTGGAATTAAGTTCCACAGCTGTGGGACCTCCGTGGCTGCATGCCCTTCACTTGAGGCTCTCTCAACTGCTTTAGTGTCACAGAGAGAGAGAAGGGGGTCTCAGACGTTTTCCAAGATCCAGCTCATTGAAGGCTTTGAAGGTTTAAACAAACCTCCCATTGCAAGCAGAAGTGAACTGGAAGCCAGTGTAGATCACAGGGCACTGATGTAAAGTACTTCTTCTAGCAGATACCCTTCACAAAAGGACTGTGAACTTTTTGGGTATAGTCTTAAAGTGGGTGTGACGGGGCAGAGTGGCCCCTCACTGGTACTGCAGGAGTTAACCCTTCCTTCCTAGCAGAGGAAGCCCCACCCTGGGAGCTCTGCTAGGCATGCTCCAACTGGAGAACCTGTATAAAAGCCTGCAGAGCTGCTCAGTCTGGGTTGATTGCCAGAGGGGAAGGAGGTACCCCGTCAGCTCCTGAGGAGGGATGGCCTGTGTGCCTGGATCTGGAGCCACGCCAAGCCAGGGTGCACCCTGGTGCCCAGATGGAGGACCCCACAGAAGTGGAGAACCTGGTGTTTATGGTAGGAAATGACTCATGGGAACTTTAGAGGCAAATGGTGTTAGAGCAGCACAGACACTTGGTGTGCGGGTGGATCCCTGCCCAGTGGGTGGCAAGGGAAGCTTGGGTTGGGACCCAGTGGAAAAGGTGGGCCTGGGTCCCCCCCCACTGTGGGAATCCTATGGACTCCATTAGGCTGCACTACTTCAATGTGGGGAGCGATTCATATGGATCCTGGTCATTGGGCTACACTGCCCTAACACTTGGGGTGAGTTACCTGGACTCTGGTTGCTAGGCTGCACTACCCTGACCAAGGAGTGATTGTGTGGAAGGAGGCCATTGGGCTGCAACCTGCCTCCCACAGGGAGACAGGCATGTGAACTTGGGAGTGGTGAGGTTCCAACACCCCATCCCACCCCTGCCACAAAGGGGTGGTGCAGTGCAAGGCCTGCCACAGTGGGGTTGTACTGTGCTCTGATAAGTGAAAAAGTGATATTGTGTGTAGAGCTGCTCAGAGAAATGTTGATGTAAGCATGTTCTGATGGAATATGAGGTTCCATTGAAATTGAAATACTTTGGGTTGATTTAGACTGAATTTCCTTTTTAGAAAAGGAAATAAACAAGTAACATTGTGAATATTTTGATTTTTCATTTTGAAATGACTTCTCAGTTTTATTTTTTATTTTGTGTTGTATCTTATAATGTAATACAAAATTTTAAAAATCAAAATTGAAGTGAAATGTTTTGACTTTGTCAAAACAAAACATTTGGAATGACCTGAAATGTGTTGTTTTTTTTTTTTTAAATTGTCCTTTGTGGAGAATTGAAATTTTCAGACTGATTCAGAACATAGCCAAATTTTGAAATCTCTAAATCATGAACAGAATGGAACTTCTATTCTCTGCACCACTCTGATTATGGTTCTCTGTTTGTTGTGCCTGGGTGGTTTCAGAGCAAATATATGCAGCTGACAAGCAAAGTTACTGATTTTGTTTTAGTGCCATCTTTAAAAATGCATTCTGAGAGCTTTCCTTCTCACACATCATCACCAGCTATAAAAGCTTTGTAGGACAGATTTTGTCCTCAGTTTTACCTGTTCAACTCTACAACAGATTGGTCCTGCAAATGGATCATAGTACACAGTATATCATGGATAAAAGGAGTAGGAAGAATGACTTTAATGGAGTGAGTTCTAATTTGTACTGGTGTGAAAGGAGATTTACATTGGTGGAAATGGTTTTGGTTTGCAGTCATTAAGCTGCTGCTGCATGTGAATAGCTTTATGCTGAATTCAGTGGAGCCCTACCAATGTAAAACTAGATAATGAAATCCTGTATCAGTCAGTTACCTGACTAATACAATTTATACCCAATTTACATCGGCATGAGAAGAGAATCAGACCCAGTATTTGCACAGTATGCTTAACTGTGTACTGACTACATGAAATATCTAAATATTATGCATTTGCAAGTTTTGCACACATGTACATTTTATGTATGCTACTCCTAATTGTTTAGTTAAATAAAATAATTCTATGTATAGATTCTTTTATATACTTCTAGTGAATTAGATATAAAAGTAGATACACTGCAAAACATATCTTGTTTATCTGCATAACTTAGATCCAGCATCTTGGTATGGCTGTGGTGGGTATGCTAGAAAGCTTAAGTTTTTAGTGTGCTTTACAGATTGAGATCAGTAAACTCAGACTCGGACTGCAGGACCTTTCTGGCTCCTCAGTTTTCGCCGAGACCATTACAGTACACTGGGACCTAAACTTTACAGATCTATTTTTAAAAGTATATTTATTGCTGTCACTTGTACATAGCAGCCATCCTACATGTGTGACAGCCAGCCTGAACTAGGCTGCTGTTGGGTTCTAAATATATCAGTGTGTGAACTTTCAAATGAGTAGTGATCCTTAAGAAATTGGGAAGTTAAGTAGTTAACTCTCCTACTAACATTTTGCAGGAGCCACTTTTGTGGCTTCTGTTATCCCTATTAGAAGTAGGGCCCTACCAAATTCATAGCCATGAAAAACATCATGGACTGTGAAATCTGGTTTTTTGTGTGCTTTTACCCTATATTATGCAGATTTCATGGGGGCGAGACCAGCATTTCTCAGATTGGGGGTCCTGACCCAAAAGGGAGTAGCAGGTTATTTTAGGGGGGTTGCAGTATTGCCACCGTTACTTCTGCGTTGCCTTCAGAGCTGGGTGGCTGGAGAGTGGTGGCTGCTGACTGAGGGCCCAGCTCTGCAGGCAGCAGCACAGAAGTAAGGGTGGCAATACCATGCCATCCTTACTTCTGCCCTGCTGCTGGCGGCGGCTCTGCCTTTAGAGCTGGGCTCCTGGCGAGCAGCCACCACTCTCCAGCTGCCCAGCTCTGAAGGCATCTCTGCCACAAGCAGCAGCACAGAAGTAAGGGTAGCAGTACCACAACCACGCCTACAATCTTGTGACCCCACCCACCAACTCCTTTTTGAGTCAAGACCCCTTCAGTTACAATACTGTAAATTTCATGATTTCAGCTACTTAAATCAAAAATTTCACAATTTTTAAAATCCTATGACTGTGAAATTGACCAAAATGGATGATGAATTTGGCAGGACTCTATTTATAAGGTAGTTCATTAAAATCATAGCAGGATCCACTGTAGATATATATAACCTTATGATTATCTAATTCTCTCTCTGCCAATTGCTTCCTAGAATGTATGTATTCTCCAGTGCTTCTGTCCAGTTTAGTTTCACATATCCAAGAAATGGGACTTTTATCAAGACTATTCCCTTCCAATAAAACTTGCTGTGAGGAACTGTTTCCTGATGTTATATTGAAACTCTTTTCTACCCAGTTCCATAACACGATTCCTAATTGCTCACTCTCCTTAGTGTTTGAGATCTTAACTTGCAGTTTTTCTAGAGGTTTATAATAATTACATTGACCATTTATTCATAATTAGCTATTGCATAAAAAGGTACAAGAAAACTGTTCTAGATTGCAAAATCAAGCAATCCAAAGTTAGGAAATGCCAGATTTAAGGTCCATCCTGTGCACTGAATGATCCTATAGATGGATCAAGTATCTTCTTGTTGAGTTAGTGGATTTTGGTTTGTTTTTCCTCTGCTGCTGACTTGTATCCCATGTAATCTGACTGAAGTCTAATGGTCTGATTTTTCTCTCGTATACATGGGTCAAGTCAGGAGTAACTTCACTGCAGGCAATGGAATTTTTATACCAATTTAAAACCCATGTGAGAGGAAGATCAAGCACAAAGGGACTACATACAATGTAAGTGAATGTAGAATTTGGCCCAGATCTATTAACTTGCCTTTTCCAATTTGAATTTCACTCTGTAATTTCCTGCTCATACTTCTAGTCTCTTTTCTTATTATTTCTCTGTCCTCACTGGTTGAAAATACCTCCCAAGTTAGTGTCTCCTCAGCCAGCTTTCAATCCTTTTGGCTGTACTCGCATCCAAATCAATTTGATTTTTTTTCTACCTCAAGAAAGGTTATGCATGGGCAGTCTGGAGTTTCTAGGACAGAAGTCAAGCCAGCCACCCACAAATGTCTCATATGACTTGCTGTTCAAGTTAACAGTCACATGGAAAATGAAAATAATAATTTTCTGAAAAGTGCATCTGGGAATAATTGATCTAGGTTGAGGCGAGCCAAAACTCAAGGTGTATTTAAATATGGTCTGAAACAATACAATAAAGGCCCGAACCAAAGCCCACTGAAGTAAATGAAAAGACTTGCACTGATTTTAATGGGCTTTTTGGATCAGTTTTTTAGTCAGCTAAGCCAAGGTAAACAGTAAGCCATTTTAATAATCAGCAATGCCTGACTTCTTTGCCAGTGGTGGAACCTCCAAATGTAGCATGTACCATGTCTCATTGATGCCTGATTCATCCTAGCTCTAGATCCAGTGTGTAAGACTCCTAATTTGAAATAAAGCAACTTCTAGCAATTTAAAAACCTTAGTGTAGCCAAATCTCAGTGTGCGTGTATGACAAAGATGGATGAGTGGATTTAGAGTGATCAGTCACTCCAAATGCGCGCACATTGATCACTCTGAATATCAGACTCACTCAGACTTTTAGTATAATGTATTGTAAAGATTTTTAAAAAGTTAAAAAAAAAAGTAGTGAGAATTAAAAAGACTCTTTAAGTATAATCTATTTACTTGCCAGCACTGTTGTACTTAAGAAGATACGATTTATTTGTAGCAACCCCTTTGTTTACTATACTAAAGGTGGCTTTGCCATCTGTACATTTCCCTGATCTTGAGGCCAGGTCCCACTATAGGGCAAGTGAGAGCAGTATTTGGCCATTATATACTGGACAGGACAGCAGGCAAGTCATCTTATAACACAAATGGTGTCCCATTCTCCTCACTGACATAAATCAGTGATGATGTTGTTAAAGCTAAGGGAGTTACACTGGGGAAAAACCAGGGTAAGTGAGAAGGACCAGGACAATACTACTTGTGAGAAGTTTCAAAATTCCTATAACACAACCTACGCTTATTTTGTATAGCATCTTTCATACATATCTCATCTCTAAATGCTTTCCGGAGTTAAATAATAGAGTTGACATGTTAAATAATAAATAGTTGCAGAGAGAGAAAGTAAGAGGTACAGGTGGGAGAGAAAAGATGTCTTCAGCTGGGACCTGAAACTAGAGGGACAGTTGATGAGGCAGAGAGGTACAGGAAAGCTGTTCCAGATGGCAGGAACTGCATCAAAAAATTTTCTTGAACCATAGGGTCAAGCTGTGTGGAGGGACAGCGTGGAGGTCAGCTGTAGACTAGCAGAGAATACAAGGGAGGGGAATGGAGAAAGAGAATGCCAATAAAATAGGCTGAAGTGAGTTCATGGGGAGCTTTAAAATAAGGTCAGTTTGGAACTGGCCTCTGAAATTAATGGAAAGCTACCAAAGTTACTTGTTCATGGGGTGGTGTTTCTGACCTTTTTTTGACAAGGTGGGTAGTGGGGGAAGGAAGCCAGAAAGCTGGAGCCTGGGGAAGCCATAGAGAAGGGAGCTGACACACACAAGGTGAGATGATAGCATGGAAGAGGGTTTCAGCAGGGGTAAAATCAAGCAAGCGCAAATCTGGGCAAAATTACTGAGGTAACAATGTTATGACCTCTGCAATACATATAGTATTTCCCCTGATAAAAGACCCCTTTTGAGTCTATGTATAGGCTTTTATATAGTACTATCGCTTTATTATCCTAACATCCTACAAGATTAAAGACCATCATTTATCCCCAGAGGTTACAGTTCTCCTCCCTGTTCTTTAATAAGAGTGTGAGGCAATGGGTGGATCACTGTCACGAAGGGCATGCTGAAGAGGAATAAGCATAGCATTTTGGTCAGGTGAAGGAAGCCGAATTCCTGGGCACTACTGCTCTACCTGGGCATCTAAAAGGAGCAATGAATCAAGGAGGATCCAAGACCATATACTATTCCTGACACACTACAGGATGGACATGCCTCCAGGGGAGGTAGTCTCTTTTATATCTGTTTCTTCAAAACATTTTTCCTTCTCCCCAACTTCCTCCTGGTAGGACTGAATGCTAGCCAGTTGCTCTGTATCCACATTCCTACTATATTCAGGCACTGTGGGAATTGCAGGGCCTGATTCTCAGTTACACTGAGGCCATTTTACATTGCTCTGGCCGTGTAAAGAGGCTTAAAGTGGTTGTAAACATCCCCCTTGTGCTGGGGACCTCCCTGGCTAGTGAGGAAGTGGCTTTACACCAGCCCATTTCCCAGGCCGCCTCATAAGGGGTGTTACAGGCATGACTAGGTCCCAATCCCTGTTCCCTCTAAGCTGTGCAAGTGTGCACAGATCCTAAACCCCATGCACATGGCAAAACATTGCATGCACAAAAATTTGCACAGAAGCACAACAATTTGTACAGAAGATTTTTTTTGCACACATGGCCTGTCAAAAATTTGAGGGATCATTGGTCCCATTGCATTACAGCTATTCTCTGCTTTCTAAAGTCCACTGCAAGTTGGGGAGGGCACTGAAAGCAAAGCAGAAACTGAAGTAGCCCTGAGTCTGCTCAACTTACACCAGGGGATGAGCAGACCCCTGAAAGCCCCCAGAATACGCGATGCACAAAAGTAGCTTAAAAGCCATCGTTTCCTTTCTCCATCCCTGTCCCACAGGCAAGTATGGTGCACCTGAGAATCAGACCCACAGCATGGTGTAATCATTTACTGGGAAGATGTCAACCTTACCAATGCACACACTAAGCTAATTTGACATAGCTCCTTCTACCCACATCAGTCACGTTCCACAGATGGCTGAGTTGTAATTTATGATCCAGTGTCAAAAGATTTCAGAGTAGCAGCCGTGTTAGTCTGTATTCGCAAAAAGAAAAGGAGTACCGGTGGCACCTTAGAGACTAACAAATTTATTAGAGCATAAGCTTTCGTGAGCTACAGCTCACTTCATCGGATGCAAAAGAGTCAACACAACTAGCATGAACATTTGACCTTGGTATCATGTTGCCTCCTTGTCTGGGTCAGACACCTGATTGCAATGGATCCAAAATACTGGATGGACAATTCTAGATGTCATGGGAGTTTTCCCACCACCAATAATAAGCATGTTCAGAGAAGTGACATTTCTTCCTTTCCAAAGCTGGCAGAAAATCCCTTTCACTCTAAATTATCTCAAGCCACCCGTCTGTAATTAAAACTGAGGTCATAGTTGACCTCCTTTTTAATAAACACTAATCCTCGTCTACTTGTGAGCACATCAGCGAACTTGGGGTTTGGATCTGCTTCACAACCAGCACTGTGCTACTAAGTAACGATGCAGGAGAAATGCAGTTTGTACCGTACTGAGTTTGGCACTTGTAATTATCGCTGTGGAATGGGAAAATGGCCATTCATTGAGCATTAAATAAAAAGTGGCTAGTTATTCTTTTCAGCACTTGTCTGCACCAATAATATTAACTCTTCTTTGCAGCCAGCACCTTTGCTGTCAAAATATCATTTCAGAAAGCAAGTAGGGAAGAATTAGCATTGAAATATATTAATATTTAAGGTATGGTAGGCACATTTATTTACTCAGTTTCTCAAAGCTCAGCATTTATAGTTTGCTCTGCGTTTGACATCAACCTGAATAATATGAAACCGCACAAGATGCTATACTTGACACAACTGTCACCAATGCTTTTCTATTTGATTTTGCCCACTGCATCATCAGATGGGGAGGAAATGCTTCTGTAATTTAGCACTAACCAGGACACTTTTTAAAAAATTAAATATCAAGTCGATCTTCACATTTCTGTAATGTTTCCAGAGTGCCTTTTGTATCTTTGTCTTCATTTATATTTGAGGATTTCTGATCCAGATCCTGCAAGGTGCTGAGCTGTTGAAATATGCCCCAATGCACAGGGCCAGCACAATATCTCTGCAATCTATGCACCACTTAGGTCCTACTAAAGTTCTCAAAACATAGATTATTTAAGTGGTGCATAGTCCTTTGCTGACTCTCTGCACAGGGTTGTATGTGACCCAATGCTTCTAACTCCAGCTAGGAGGGAGCACATGTAGTTAGAGCTGGTTGGGAATTTTTCAGCAAAAAATGTTTTGTCAGGAAGGTTTCTCAGGTCTAGAATGGATTTCTCTCTTCTTTTCTCTTCCCCCTGCCCCAACCAAAAAAATTTCTTGAAATGAAACCTATTTTTAAAATTGCTAAATTTTTCACAGATCAGAATTTTAAATTTGCCATCCAGCCCTTCATGCAGTGAGGCGACAGGAACACTTTTTTTGCTCTCTGGTGACCCCTTCTGCCCAGCTGAAGAAGCATCACTGAAGGACTCCTTGGGGAGAATCACTTTAACAGAATACATTAGGAATAGGTCTCATTCAGAGCTGTGGGCACTCTGCATTTCTCAGCACCAGTCACTCAACACCTTGCAGACCCATAATTTGTAGGTAAATTTAGTATTCAGGAATACGAGGGTGTAGTGCGACAGCTTCCATACTCCAGGAGAAAATGGGTTAGTCAGCCAGAGAGGCTGCACAGCTGGGCAGCCAATCAGAAAGGGCCTCTGGGCAGCCAATCAAGGGCAGGCCGAGCCCTATATAAAAGTGGACTGGCTCCTGGTAGAAAGAGCATCACCCTGGATAAAGCAGTGCTGGGCAGGGTGGCAGGCCAGTAGGAGCTATGGCTGAAACAAGGGCTGAGTGGGTGCTAGGGCTACAGGGAAGTGGCCCAGGGAAGGCAGGCAGTGATAGGAAGGCAGCAAGTGGCTGCCACTCAATGGTCCCTGGGCTTGGGTCCAGAATAGTGGGCAGGCTTGGGTCCCCCCCGGCTTGCATCACACTTTGCCATGAGGGAGCATGGCCCATAGACTGCACCTTGTCCCTGAGGAAAGGGACTAGACTTTGGGGTGCCAGGTAGCTGTGAAGGCAGGTGTGGACTAGGACTGCTGATCTACCCCTGGAAGGGGGGGAGAATGGAGTAGTGAGCACTGCCAGAGGCTGGTGTCCTGAAGAAGAAACCACGGTCCAGAGAGCAACACATCTCCTGATGATGGAGACGATGGGCAAGACGCCAACCACCTGCAGAGGGCACTCCACAGCTGAATGAGCTAATTCCCAAAGCAAACCAGCAGGAGGCTCAGCAGTGGTGAGTCTGCCGTGTTACAGAAACTAACAGCACGTTTCTGAGCCTAGTAAAGTTTTGAGTAATTAGGCTTTTACCAAATTGCAGCCAGTGGTGTTGCAAGTGACTTTGGGCTTGATCTAATTTCCACCAAAGTGAACGAGAACCTTTCATTTTACTGAATTAGGAGATTGATCAGGAGCTAATAGCAGAGTTTTATGCCTCTCATTCTATTTAAACAACTATAGTTCTGTTACTTTTTACCTCCAAGGATTTTGCTGGACCTGTCTCAGATATTTCCAGTTTATCCTCCTCTAGTTCTCTCTGCCCTGTTCCTTCCCCAAAGGCAACCCTAAAGTCAACTGCTGAGAAGGACTCCCCAGAAACCCTTCAGCGTTTTCTCTCCAGCTGGTTGAGGGTGGGGGGGCATCGCCAAAGAAAAACAAAAGGTTCTCTCTCCCCTTGCATCACCAGGACTGAAAGTGCTCTCATTCCTGGATCAACAGGGGCTTGGACTAGATGAAGGTCCCATGTGGCAATCACTCGTTTTAACCAGTTGGGATTCATTTTAGGAACATTTCTAGAAGTCTGATTTCTGGCACTTGCCAGAGGGTGCCCATCATTGCAGTGTGAGTAAAGGAGAGTGGACTCCACCACCAAAGGACGGACCATAAGGCCTTCATAACAGCAATATTCCACATAAATAGCAGGATAATGCATGCCATGCGTTGTTGCTGGGGGACATCACTGTACTTAGGTGAATTGAGAGCACTGGCTAGAGAGTAACAAGGTTTGACTGCTGTGCCCTTTTCCAGTAAATATATTTATCAAGCAAGTTTACAGTGTGTCTTTGAACAATCATCACATGCTCCCTCAGCCTTGCATGTTAACATGAAGTGATGGGCCTGTGGGGCTAGACTTGATTTCATGTGCATTCACCTTAACTGGTAGCTTGATTAGGGCAGTCAGAAGGTATCAGGTTCCAATCAATGCAGTGAGTCAGTTTAACATTTGCTTTGCCTATATATGTTGTTGTCTCTAGTACTTAGTCCTTCCAGAATCAGATCAACCTTTGAAAGTCCATGAAATATGAAACTTTATTCTTTGTTAGTGTTGCCAGAAGTTACTTCTCCCATTATAACAGAGTTAAGAGTTTGAGAGCTTTGATAGATTGGTCAGGAAGGCCACAAGATTTCTTATAGCATTGCTGGCATGTTCTTTCTTTTGTGGTTGTCAGCCAAGATATGACTAACTCTGAAACCCAAATAATGCATCCCTTTCTCTCTCTTCCTCATACTCCCTGTCTTTTGTAGTTTAGCATTTATTAGATATGGAGCATTATTGGATGCAAGGAAACCTGAACTAAGGAAATGAAGGCTCACACATTCCAGGCTCTTGCTGCTATTCTTGACGTATCTGTATCGCATGCAGTGAGACTTAAGACACTATATATATTACATAATAAAAGCACAGAGTGCTAGTCTGGTTTCCTCAGCACCATCTTGTAGGTTGATATTACCATTTCAGGAGGGGTTAATGTTTTGGAAAATTTAAAAATATATAAATGATACTAAAACAAAATATTTACACAACAAATTAACAGTCAAAATATATACTTGGTAGACAATACTTTTCAGGCCTAAGCATAAATAAGAACAGTCACCTAAGAATCATCTACAAAATATTCATATGAATATGCAAATAGAGTAATTAAAGATACAATTGTGCACATAATTGGTAATTGTGAGAATATAATCAAGCATTTGTTTGAATGTGCATTCATATATTTTGTGGGTGCAATTTAGGTGCCCATTTCTTTCAAATTTGATCCTTAGGATATTAAAATATGCCTGGAAAAAATCTGATTACAAATTTTCTAAAAGTCTGGAAATGCTGTAGTTTGTCTTGTAAATATTATATAAAAGAAATCTAAGCATATGGCACCTTTTTATATACAACAGACTATACTAATGTTAAATATTCTATTTGGATTAGAACTATTGTAGACCTATCAGTTTGGCTTATTTGGCCTCAATCCCAGAAGGATTTACATACATCCTTAACTTTAAGGAGGCAAATAGTCCCATTGACTTCATGGGACAATTATCTAATATATTGTGCTATTAGAATTGCGCTGACTTTTCAACAACTTACAGATACTTACATGTGTAAATCTTGGGCCCTAATATAGTACTTCAATATGTGGAGATGGAGCATCTCCCTACCCATATGGGACTGATTATTTGATTACCTGACCTACATTCTGAACAGCTGCTTCTTCCTCCTTCTGCTCAGAAGAAGCAGATTGAAATAGAGGCTACAAATGGTTGGGGTTGATGTCATGCCATTTGCATTGTGAGGTCACTATGTCCAATATACATACCATGCACATTCCTTCAGAGTGCAGTGTCTGGATTAATTTTTAACTAATGTCCTGGACGTACCACCTTATAGCCAATTAGTTCAGTTTATCATCCATTTATCATTCTATTATGTGATGTTGTAGTCAATTCATATGCTATTCCATATATAATTGACATATGCTAAATAAATTTAACTTACTAGGTCATAGGCTTAGGAATGCTCAACATGAGTGGGTGACCTAGGAATAACCCTGACAGCAATGTCACAAGACTACTGCATAACATGTGCCAATAGGTAGTGTTACCAAAAACTAGCTTGCAATAAACTGCAAGGTATTGTCCAAGATCATGAGACACCTGATTGTAACATCATGGAAAGTTCTGTCCTGACTGCGGGATATATGTTGTGTGTAGATGCTAATGAGAATAAGGGGAACTAAAACAACCTATGAAAAATGGGACACCCCAAATTTGTGGGGTGTGGAAGTACAGAAAAGCAAAAGAGGTTTGAAACCTCTATGCATATGAATAGGTGTTAGATGTAGTCAGAACAACAATATAAAAGAGTTGCCCTAGTTGGGTAAAAGTGGGAAGACTCAAGAAAAAACCCCAGTGGAAGACCCCAGGGGAAACCACAGCAGGAACCCTCCCTCTATTGGTGATAGTCTATTGAGAGGTCCATCGGACCCTACAGTATCTTTGAGGATGTGAATATGACTATAGTCTTAGTCATTGCATGTGTTTTTGTAGGATTTATATACACGTTTTGCTTAATAAAACTTCTAGTTAAGATAAGACTTTGTACAGTACTTGTGACTGTGTGTGGTCATTATCCTAGGATTTCATGTTCCTAGAGTCTTCAAATTTGAGAAACACCAGAAGTAATTTTCACTGTGAACTTAAAACTGTAGCCCCAGGAGCTGAACCCATGGTGGTTTAATACAAAATGACTAAGTTCAATTGAAATAAATAAAAAGGCTATAAACTTGAAAGTAGTGGAGTAGCGCTTTTAAATAAGTCATTACTACTGGGCACTTGGCTATTTGTGGGCAAGTCAGGTGGCTGTCACAATTGACTATTTCAAATTGTTTAAAATATTTCAATTCGCTGCCCCCCCCCCTTTTGGCTTTAAAAATATCCAAAAATTAAAACAAAACACTAAGTTTTTGTTTAAAAAAAGTTAAATTATTTTCAGCAGAATCTTCAGAAAAATCTCTGCCTATTTTCTGGTTCAGTCGGCACAAAGTGTTTAGCTTTATAAATTTTAACACTTTTCAGAAGAACAGACTAATCCTATTCTCAGTCTCTATCAAGACACATCTTTTTTTCATTTTCACAAATAAGCACGTTTGTTTAAGCTTTTTGTAAAGAACTGGATAACAAAATTATCACTGAAATTTAAGATATAAAATAACAGGAGCAGCAGCACATATAATAGAAGATGGAAGATTTGAATCAGACTGGTTTATATGAACAAGAGAATTTAGATTTTCTGTACTGTCGTAACAGCCATCTGGATTATAAAAAAAATAACTGCCTGGTTTGATTCTTATCAGAAATAATTTTTTTCATATAAATTACTATATTTTACATCCTGCTACATAAATATATTATACAGTTCTTCCTTTTTTCTGAGAGGGACCTACTCAACACTTAATAGCTACTGTACGAGGAAATGGTTCTTAAATATATTTTCAGAATTTTTTCCTTGGGCTGGATAGCCCAGGAGACTCAGGAAGCTCTTGTTCAGAGAATGAGACAGAAGGAGGTTTAGGGATAATACTTTTTCCTGCCTTAACCAAGAACATAATAAGGAAAACAGTAACTCTTTTTTGTGATTCTTTACCATCATCACATGAGATTATCCTGCTTTTATTTACCACTGGTGTCTTGTTCTCAGGTCAGTCATGGCAATATTACCCAGCTTCACTTTGTAGTCCTTACAGCTTAACCAGGACTGCTCTTGATACAAATAGAAGTACCCCCGGGGACACTACTGTATCCATTTATAGTATAGCCTGTGAGTTAATTTAATGTGTTTCCAGGGAATATGTATGCATTTCCCTTACAGTCTCTAGTGTTTTGTTGTTTCATACAGACCCTTTGCTAACAAAAGCACTCTTCAATGATAACGATCCTCCACTTCTAACACCTTGCATCCAAATGACTCCAAAAGCACGATCCTGATGGCTGTACAAACTACATACACAGGCATCAGTGTCCATCTTTGCAGTATAGCCATATTTGGGGCAAAATACTGCAGATATTCAATAATGCACAACTATCTTATACAAATGTTAGATTGTGACTGTAGGGACAGCCTTGAGCAAGAGGTGATGTGTAAACTGCAACATCCCATGAGCAGTGCAAGGATGCTTTGACTCCAAGGTGGGTCTCTGAGTCACAGTTCCTTTACCGGCTTGTTCCAGAGGGGGGTAATTTATTGCTGGCCTACAAGTGGTAAATTAACCCCCCCTCCAAAGCCCTTCTTCTGTGGCCATGGAAGCTCCCAAGACAGCAGAACCTGTATAAAGTGCGGGAGGAGGAAGGGCTGGTTGTGAAGAGTGGCATATTGGGGCTGCATATCTCCTGTGCAATGCAGAGCTCTGCTCCATGTGAACTTCCCATGTAAATGTGCACAGGGGCCAAGGTGGTTCAAGGGCAAGGAGGATCTCCAGGAGGATCTACTCCCATGCAAATCCTTACAACTTTCCCTTCAAGTTTAGGGCTACAGAAGAGCCTGCAGAAGCTATTTCAGCCATTGGGCTGAACTATCCTCTATGGAGCAGTTCCATGACCAGAGGAGGGAGGGAGAAAGTCTTCCCATCTCCAGGAAATCCACCCAGCACCCAATCAGACTGCTCTGGCCTCCACTGGGCTATATGAAATTCTTTAGAGAGAACTAGAACATGTTTTTATCATCAACAGATTGTCCAAGGAGACAGCGTTTGGATCTGGATTCAGTTTAGGCTAGGATTCAGAGACTGAGATAGAATCAGGGTCAAAGTTTGCATTCAATGGTGCTGACATTTTGTGAGCTATTCTCATGAAATTTCTGCCACTCAGCCTACATCTGAACCAGACCAAGAGAGTTCCTTCTGGCTTTGAATCTGACCTTGAACAAAAATCCATGGGATGGTTTCAGATGCAAAGATTTTAGTCTGAATTCTTTGAGATTTCGGGGGTGGGGTGGGTAAGGCTAGATTTGGGTTCCTGCTTGGGACCATCTTGACTTGTACCTATAATCACAATACTCTAAAAGAATAACTTGATGCATTATTTTAAACAACTTTGACTATTAAATGAAGATAAATTACCACAAATGGCTTCTAAAGAGGGTGTTTATGTATGCAAGTACTGGAGCTGAAGAACTTTTAATTAATGTCCTTTTTGTGCTGGCAAAGTTTGTTGCAGCAAATCTAGGAGTCGGGAAAAGTTCTGTACAAGTGTGATCTAACTGTCTCTGTGACCTGAAAAAAGAACCTCTCAGAGTGTAGTGTTTGAACTTTCTTCACATGCTCACCACAGATACTGCACATACATCCTACAGCTCTGCTCCAACCATGTTAGCATATAAAAAGATCCTCTTTGGTAAATAAATAGGTAAAAGCCCAATGAGGAATGACTGGTAAGATGTGTACCAAAAGATTGGTCCACTAACTTCTTGAACACAGGAAATAACCCTCTTCCTTGTGCAACCTAAGGAAGAGGAAATTCACTATAGTGTGAAGATCACTACTGCATGGCTAAAAACACATAGCAATCTGACCTGACATGCATCAATGAACAAAGAACTACAACTCCGAGTGGAACATGTTACACATAATTAAATATGGGTCCTCACTCATCAATAGTGAGTGCATAATTACTTTTCTCAAGGTTAGTTAAGCAGGGTGGTGTGAGGGGGACAAACCACAAAGAATAGCATCCAGAAGACAAACCAGAGAATCAGAGATCAGCTTTACAGAGCTGAAGAGGCTGTTAGGAGCCACCCTTGTCATAGCTGAAAGGCTCATGCTGAAATTTTTATCAGTAGCCTCATTAAGGAGCCACTAAACAAGGTCAAGCAGGCCTCTGAGACGTGGCAAATCCACTTAAGTAATCCTGCCTGTTCTTTATTTTGTTTAGGGAGAACTGGCAGGGTATGTTTGCGCCTCTCAGCTTTACACAATAGCAGCTAAAACCAGATCAGTATCCTTAAGATATTGACCATTTCTCTCCATAAAGGGGTGAAATAAACTTCACCCTCCTTCCAAAATGGTAACATCTAAGGAATTTAACATTTAGGCCTTGTCTGTGTGTTTCCTTAATGGATAGCTCCATTGTAACACAATCCACATTCTAACCACTACATCCAATTACAAAGAACACCACAACGCATACATAGATACAATCCAAAATATATTTTAAAAATGAACAAGCAATCCAATAGCTTGATTCCAGGTAGGATGGTGAGATTCAGCTTTCCCATTAAACAGCAGTGGAAATCAATGTTTCAACTTTTTAAGTTTGTTAACATTAGAGTTGTGAAATTAATATCAGTGTCCAAATATATATTGTATAAAAATTAGAGAATTTACATTGACATCTCCTTGTCCTAGCTTGCAGTTCCACAAGTGGTTCCATTCACACAGACCCTTGTACCCACATGAAGCTCCACTGAAGTCAATGGGACTTCATGCAGACATGGGGGTCCTTTCACATCATCAAATTAAGTACCTGCAGACAAATATCTTTGTAATGAGACCCCCCCAGCAGACAGTAGCCCCATTTACTAATGTAGAGGTATTGATGTTTTTTAAATCTGTTTTATACATATAAACAACTTCTCTTTTAAACCACTATAACTAAAAGGCAGGTGTTAACTTCATCTTTGAAATAAAAAGACACTTAGAATGATATCAATGGAAGTACTAGTTTTCCAAAAGGGCCAGGTGTTTTTCATCAGAAAGCTAACCTCTAAAGCAACAATTCTGTAATCCTCACACACAAAGGCAAATCTTCCAGAATGGTGTAGGGTCATTTTTGGATTTATACTTGGAGCTACTGAGAGGAACTGCATCTGAGTGGATAGGGCACTTGACTGGAACTCGGGAGACCTGAATTCCATTACCAGCTCTGCCACTAGCTGTTTGACTTTGGGTAAGTCACATTGCTGCTCTGTGCCTCAGTTTCCCCATGTCTTAAAAACCAGGGCTAAGATACCTCCTCTGTAAAGCTCTTTGACAGCTAATAAGTGCTATATAAAAGAGCCAGGTACTATTAGTACTAATAAGAAAAACTATATGTACAGATTAGCATTCAACTATATTTTAATGTTGTAGAACCTGTTTAAGAGCTCAGTTATGAGATCTGAAGAACACATTAGAAGACAATAACTGCACAAGAATGTGGTGTAAGCTTTTGTCTCCCCTCTTTGCTTATTTTAAGCATATTTGGTATGTATTTAGTCTCTCTGCCTGTTTGCATGTCTATATATTTTTCTAAAATGTAATATAATTCCTGATCTCTAGAAGCTTTTCCCAAAGAAGGATGATAGAACTAGGTGTTTAGGTCCCAGTCCTGGAAACCCTTACACTCTGAAGTCAATCCTCCAGATTTTCACCAGAGGAGAATCAAGCCAATGTAGTTATTACTCAACTATTTGCATGACTAAAAGCTTACACTATTGGGATACTGTAGCTTGATTCTCCTCTGGTGCAAATCTGGTATAAATCTAGAGTAACTCCACTGACTCCAATGTAGTTATTTCATATCATCAATGACATTTTTTATTTATTTTGGAAGGATGTGAAAGGTGACTGGCTGGACTATAAGCAACAAAATAATTGAATTACTGTATTAAATAAATCATATTTAACATACAGAGTTTGTAACTGAATAATTTTTTGTTTATATACACACACACTTTTTCCAGGCTTGCAGTGTCTTGGCTTGGTGAGTCACATATTGTATAAACAGCTAATTCCAATCAAAGAATACTAGTGCTAGGTGCACTTCAGCTGACAGCTGCTTACATGCTGACACAACAAATGAATGTAACTTTAGAGAGTTGTGTGTATTCTGGCGTAAACAGCACTTTGGCCTGCATTCTCCTGTCCAACAATATGGATGGTTCTGCTAGAGGAGGAGGGTTTGTTTCTAAGCTGGAAATTCGATGTCTTAAAAGTAAACAGAACATCTTTATTGAGTGGGGGGCATGTGTGCTTTTTTTTTTTTAAGAAAACTGATCTGGAAGCGATGCATAAGGTTGTGTAAGTGACATTGCCTTTCTAACATTCATAACAGAATCAAAGTGGGTGTCACTTACATGCCATAGAGTCAGAAGCGGGTATAATTTAGAGGAGGATGGAAGCTACTTGAATCTATACCTTTCTTCAGCTCACCAGCATGTAAAGCAAAACAGCTTGGACTTCTTTGCACATGGGTAAAGGTCTAGAGAACTCTAAGTGAGTGTGAGTGATTGAATAGGACTTCTTGGGGTATAAGATATGATTCACCATTAAAAAGGGTGACAGAATCAGGTTTTTAGTGACTATACGGGCAAACAGTTATGCCCCCACTCAACCAGATCTAAGTAAGTGATGGCAGAATTGGACCCAAGTGATCTAATTTATATTACCTTCTGTGGTTAGATGTTTGTTAGATGTTTGTATCAGAGTATAACCATCAACAAGTTAGTACTGCCCCTCTGACATAGTTAGTTACCACCCCCTGACAACACTAGTTATCACCCATTATTTTGTACATGTTGGTTCGATCAAAACACCTTTATTACATACTGTTATCCTGTCCTTTTCTTTTAGGAGGGGTCAGTGTGTTCCTGTTATCCTTGGGGAATGTTTTTGTACCATCCTTAATATGGGGATGTTTTGGGACCACTTAATATTGGGATGCATTTGCATAAGCAATCTGTAACTAGCACTTCTTAGGAATGTGTATTTTTGCAAGATTAGCTTTTTTCCCCCCCTTTGATTGGAGGCCCACATTCTATCTAAGTTCAAGGCTCTGAGAAAAAGGACAAAAAATGGACAAAAGAAGCACTATTTTGACTGTGTTTTGCACTAAGCCTGCAAGATACCAGAAGCACAAAGACAGTGTTAACTTCAGCAAAAGACACAGATGACAAGGTTACGTCTTTGTATCAGCCAAGGTATTTACTATGAAAACTATTTGTTCTTTAGCGCAGCCCACTTCATCCTGATTCAAATATGGAAGAAAAGACCCGCTGCCACCGCCTTTATTTATTAGGCTTCAACATCACTTGACAATTTTATGTCAGCCAGGTTGAAATGTGGCCTTACTATTTGCACTGCATCTGTCAAATTCATGCTTTTTTTTTTGCATTTGCATTTGAAAAATGAGTTGTGGGCACAAAGTTGTGTAATTAAACCTCTAGTCACCTAATGTGCCCCTGTAATCAGGTAGATAGAGGTGGAACTTCTGAGATTAGTGTCTCCTCCATTATATCAGATGCTCAGCACCCCTCCTCCAGGTTTCAGTGCATCTGAACATACATGGTTCTATTGTCTGCTAAAGTCTCTCAAAGAAGGATCATATCCTGGGTAATAGATAATCATATAGGGCTAGATGTTGACTTTTGGGTTAGCCCTGAGCTAGGGGTGGTGTGAGTGATTGAATAGGACTTGGAAACTGCCCCACCTCAGAAGGCATGTTAGTCAGAGGCATGTCTGAGGCCCAATTTTACCTGGGAATCCTCCTTACAGTTAAGGAGAGGTTAGTAATTTTCTGTTGGCCTATACCCTCAATAAACTAGCTGCCTGTCCACTCTGGCTCATTCAGCTCAGTAAGTCTCTAGCCCTATTGCTTATCTATTACCCAGTACATTTGAAATCTTTGAAAGATATTAGCATAAAATAGAACAGAGTGCATGTTTATATGGCCAAAGAGTGGAATGGGGTGAGGAAAGGGGAAGAAGGGATCCCAAGAGTTTGCCCATTCCTCATTCACTTGCCCCAGAGAGGGAGTATGTAGGTGAATAAATGCTCAGACTACTATGTACTTGGACCCAAGTCCAGGTGGCCTACATAAGAGTAAGGGTGTTTGTTAATCCTTGTATGGGCTTGTGTTCATGAGAGAGTTTGACTGGCTTAATCTCTAGCATGAATTTGAACTGTTCTAGGATATGCTCACACTTTGAGCTGAGGGTGTGATTCCCAACTTGAGGAGACTTAGGTGTATCAGTTCAGATTGAGCTAGAGTGCTAAAAATAGTGTAGTTGTGACAGTTCAAGGAGCTAGCTGCCCTGAGTATGCACCTGTCCAATATGCTAGGCACGGCTAAACCCTCCTGCCACTCAGTTATATTCTATTTTTTTAATGTGCTGGCTTGATCAGAGCTAATGCAAGTATGTCTCCGCAAGCTGGACATTTAAGTGTAGCCATATCCTTAGTTTACCTTCTTCCAGTGTCAAGAAGAAAGTTACATTAACTAGGTCATGAAGGGAGTGTGTACCACAAATGCATTCAGAAACTAAACAATTCTTTAATGTTTTTAGCCCAAAAATTGCAAATTGAAAGAACTAGCAAGAGTCTCACTGTGAGCCTATATTCATCAACATCAGCAACAACATGGAGTGCTCAATGCATATAAATGCATTGCATTCTCCACGTTGCTTGTGACTCTTCTGGTCAGCTGACTGTGGGCAAATGTGGTAGCGTCTACTGCTGAGTTTACTAGGTGCTCTCATGGTGGCTGGTTTTTGATGATAGCCAAGAGATGAGAGTTCTGCTATTGCTGGGCATGGTGAGATGATAGGAATCAAGGATTCTCCATAGAATATCAGGGTTGGAAGGGACCTCAGGAGGTCATCTAGTCCAACCCTCTGCTCAAAGCAGGACCAATCCCCAAATAAATCATCCCAGCCAGGGCTTTGTCAAGCCTGACCTTAAAAACGTCTAAGGAAGGGGATTCCACCACCTCCCTAGGTAACGCATTCCAGTGTTTCACCACCCTCCTAGTGAAAATTTTTCCTAATATCCAACCTAAACCTCCCCCACTGCAACTTGAGACCATTACTCCTCGTTCTGTCTTCTGCTACCACTGAACAATCTAGGTCCATCCTCTTTGGAACCCTCTTTCAGGTAGTTGAAAGCAGCTATCAAATCCTTCCTCATTCTTCTGTTCCGCAGACTAAACTATCCCAGTTTCCTCTGCCTCTCCTCATAAGTCATGTGTTCCAGTCCCCTAATCATTTTTGTTGCCCTCCACTGGACGTTTTCCAATTTTTTCACATCCTTCTTGTGGTGTGGGGCCCAAAACTGGACACAGTACTCCAGATGAGGCCTCACCAATGTCAAATAGAGGGGAATGATTATGTTGCTCTATCTGCTGGCAATGCCCCTACTTGTACATCCCAAAATGCCATTGGCCTTCTTGGCAACAAGGGCACACTGACTCATATCCAGCTTCTTGTCCACTGTAACCCCTAGGTCCTCTTCTGCAGAACTGCTGCCTAGCCATTCAGTCCCTAGTCTGTAAAGATGCATGGGATTCTTCCGTCCGAAGTGCAGGACTCTGCACTTGTCCTTGTTGAACCTCATCAGATTTCTTTTGGCCCAATCCTCTAATTTGTCTAGGTCCCTCTGCATCCTATCCCTACCCTCCAGCATATCTACCTCTCCTCCCAGTTTAGTGTCATCTGCAAACTTGCTGAGGGTGCAATCCACACCATCCTCCAAATCATTAATCATTCTCTTTATATGTTCATCTGAGTCGTTCTCCTTGATTTTATAAAAAATAAGGATCTTTTTTGTCTTGGTCAAACCTGTTGCCAAGCAGGATTGTTGCTGACCCAAGTGATGAAACTTGTAATGCCAGCAATATCAAGTATGTTGAAGAAAAGAACCATTGGCCACTTATTTATCTTGCACATACAGGAATACATTCTTGAAGGATTGTCCATGTTATTGACACCACTTCTAGTTTCCTTTGTCTCCTTCTACAACCTTGTCATGATGCATCTCCAATAGCATTATTATCAAATTGTCCTTCTTTGGAACATAGGAAACCAAGGTGAGTGGCCCAGGAAACTTGCACACTTGTTGACAACTTTTCTCTAAGATGAGGATGCATCTCACTGGGTATAGCTGTCTTGTTTGGTCAGATCAAATTTTCATTCAGTGGATCTTCAGTAAACTGAATATTGGTGAAGTTATCCCCAACTATGTTTCTTCCAGTCTTGTACTATGGCTGAACATGAGCTCCTCATTGTCTGAAGATGAATTTGTTGAATAATCACTGGAAACATGGTCTTCCTTCTCAGAACAACTTTCCACAAGATCTGGCACAAAGTCAGTATCTACTATGTTTTCATCATACAAGGACTTGCTTTCAGAGTTGCAAATCCTTTTTATGAGTTTGGAAGCAGAATAGCATACCCATTTGTTTGCTATCTTAAATTGCAGAGCACAGAAAATCCCCTCAAGAGTCAACAGTGTTTTGGAGCAAAATACTAGACAGAAAATCCCCTCAAGAGTGTTAGGTAAAGAAAGCCAGCATCAGTCTACTCTGTGTTGGGGATACATAACAGGCTTGGCTGGGACCAACTTTCCTTAGCGTGACTGTACACGGCAACCACAGTCACTGCAATGAATTATCAATTAGAATAGGCTATTACAATACAACATACACTCACTAGAAGAGAACATGTTTATTGAAAACTACTAAAAATTCAGGAGAACTGTGCAACATGTTTGGGGTATGTTTGTACTCCATGTATTTTTTGATACAGAAAAAAAATGTATCTTGCAAAAAAACATTTTCATGTTGAACTGTCACCTCTGCACATGTACAATGTCCTCAGACAGCATAGGTGGAGGGTCATTAGATCATGAGTTATCACAACATATATGCTCATGAGGTGTAACATTACCCCATAAATGTGTCTGAGGGTTAAACCAGTGCATTGTGTGTGGCTACTCTTATTTCAATTCAGTTCAAGTCAACTGGGAGCATGTTTCAGCTAAACCTGAATAATCTGTACATAAACCAAAATAAGAGTGTCCACATAGGACTTTATCAGGTTAATTAAATTAGTTTTGAAACCAGTATATGCAACTTTCCAGTGTAGACAAAACCTTACTCTTTTGTGCAGCCCTGTGTTCTAAGTAAAAATCTAGCCCATATAGTTTCAAAATGGAATTTAAAATACAGCCTATATTCTCCCGGGGTGGTAATATAATCTCTTTTCTAGGAGTGACCTAATATGCAAAACAAAATATTCTAGGGATCAGTGTCCACAGAAGTCTTAGAAAAAAATTGCAAGAGATGTTTCACAGCAGTAAAGCCCTGGAATCGGACTAATCCTAGGCAAAATTTTGAATGATTTATACTTTTCATTAAGTAAACATTTTACCAGGATGAACTATATTAAGATATAATGTAAAGGGTGGGGCTGAGGGGAGACAAAGAAGATGGATCCTTACAACCATTTTTGATAAACCAGCATATTTAAAACAAACATTGAACAAGAATATAAAATAGTGCCAATATGCAATTTAGCTGAAGTAACAATGCAGATGCAATACTTTCACCTTAAGAAGCACCTGACTTTTGTTGAGTGACTTATTTTACTCCTAATGCTACGTAACTTATGCTAGGTGGCTGAGTTTTCAGGGAGTATTGGGGAGAAGGGGCTTAAATTTAATTCTACTTTGGGGGCGGGGAGGGAAGGGGAAGCTATCTGGAGCAATTTTACAAGGGGTGTTTATCAACTCTACAGACTCTCCCAACAGATATTTTAAGTCCTTGATCTGCCTATTCAGCTAGTAGCATTTACAAGGTCAGTCACCTTCAGCAGTGAAGTTTGCAAGTTCCTTGAACCTGGGTGTTTCTCTAACAGTTCATTTTCCTACTGGCTCATTCCCCTGTGGAGCTCAGCAGGTTCAGAGTGCAGGGACATTAAAAGAACCATTCTTAACTTCAGTGCTTGAGTGTACTAAGTTATCTTTGACTGATGTTGAAATGTCCTTAACTTAGTTGTTCTCAACGACCCTAATGTTCCTTGATAAAGGGTTATTTAGCCTGTGACTGTTACAAGCTTAAAAGGAATTTCCAGTTGTAGGTGTATATTCCTTTACCTGAATATATTGCTCTTGAGAAGCTCTCAAGATCTTCTGTTTTCTCCAATTAACTATGCAGGTCTGAGTCTTATTTTTGAAGCAGCTTGGGCTCAGGATACCTAAAAGACTTTCACCATCTGGAACTACAACTGCCATTGTCTTTTCTGCTCTTCAGTAATAATAGAACTGTCTTCCTCCTAAGGTAAAATTAATTTTTACAGGAGACAGAACTTTTGGGGGAGCTAGTTTCAGACTGTAGCTCTCTCTCCTACAAGATCTAAGAATTACCACAAACCTTATTATGTTCTGGTTCAAATGCAAGGTGTACTTCTTTGAACTTCCCTAAGAATATCATACAGCATATTAACTTACTCACAACCCCCCACATTCACTATAAACATAATTTTCTCAAAGGGGAGGGAGATGAAAATGGACACACTGCATTTGACAGACCTTAATCTTTGTGTAGTTTCCTAAATCTGGAAGGCACCCATATTCTGCTCATAAGCATTGTATAGGTGCCTCAATCAAATATTAATCAGAGTAGGGCATCCTTAACAAGTGCATCCTTAAAACATCTTAGAAAGACATAACTAGAAACAATGCACAATTTTGCCATATTTAAATCTCTCAGCTTTAAAACTACTGAAACAAATATTTTTCACACCAGATTTGATTTTTTTAAGGCTCAATGGAAACCAACTTTGTTATCTGAGTGAAAAATATCTGACTGGATTACAAAAAAAATCATGGGTTTTTTTGTGTGTGGGGTTTTTTTACATTTCAATAGCTCGCCAAAGTCAAATTTCCTCAGTTTGGACTAGGACAAAGCATGTAGAATTTCAGCCCAAAAGGAGGTTCAGACAGTTGTAAGGAAAAGGAGAGTTATAATGAAAAGCGTATTTAAACCTTAACTATAGAGGGTGGCATCAGTGTAATATTAAAAGTATACATCTGCAAAATATATTAGCATATTGTGTGTTATGATTCTTTGGGAGAACATCCATCAAAGGAATAGTAAGTAGAACCAAAAATGACAGATAAATGATTGATTTCTGATAAGTTGTGCTTGGTTACCTGAAATTTACAATAGTACAGTCTTGTCACTCACTCTATTCTATACTGAGCACTTGCATAGTTAATTTGCTCTGAAGTCAGTAGTATTAGTTTACAATAATTGACCAACATGAACTATCAATAGTTTGACTTTTTATTCACTGAAGTCAGAGCTGTATAACACTGACCTTGGGATATCAGATGTTGAAAGATGGCATGAACTTACCTGTTTCAAAACTAAACAGCTTAACATGCAAGGTTACTAGCATTAATAACAGAGTTCCCCCCCCACACACTTCATCACATACACCCTGCCTGCTGCAACAGTTATACTCAATTATCATTGTAAGTAATGTTTTTGACAACAAAATTTAGACATGTGTTGTGATAAATGTCACCAACCAGACAATGGGAAACTATTCTCCTGGTACATTAAACATTCAATACATACAGGGCCAGAGTCACCTAAATTTTCTAGCTTGCAATATGAAGTAGCCAGAAATGCAGCTTAATTGGAATAAGGACAAAGACCTTTGATATCTTATAACTGAAGTATCCTTTCCTCTCATCTAGCTTGAAAAACCACTCTTTAAATTGTTTGGAAAAAACCAAATAAACTTGAAAAAATCTGAAATAATGAATAGAGAAATAAGCAGAGAGCTTATTCTCCAGGATTCATATATTTGAAGGCCAGAACATATTGTTAGATCAACTAATCTGACCTCCAGTATAATACATTTAATTATTCCTGTATTGAGCCCAATAATGTGTTTGACTCTAAGGTATCATCCAGAAAGCCATCTACTCTTGATCTGAAGACTACAAGAGATAGAAAAGTGATTTTTCTATGTAGTTTGTTCCAATGCTTAGTCATCTTCACTAAAAAATATACTCTCCATCTACTTTGCATGATTCCAGTTTAATGGCCCAATAACACTAGAGCAGGGGCAGGCAAACTTTCTGGCCTGAGGGCCACATCGGGTTTCTGAAATTGTATGGCCGGCCGGTTAGGGGAGGCTATGCCTCCCCAAACAGCCAGGCATGGCCTGGCCCCCACCTCTGTTCAACCCTCTTCGCCCCCCCCCCCCACTTCTCACTCCCTGATGGCCCCCCCCAGACTCCTGCCCCATCCACCCCCATTCCTTGTCCACCACCCCTTCTCCCTGATTGCCCCTCACTGCCCCCATCCAACCCCCCTCTCCTTCCTGACTTCCCTCTGGGACCCTTGCCCCCCCATCTACTCCCCTGTTCCCCACCCTCTGACCACCCTGACCCCATCCACACTCCTACCCCCACCCCAAACTCCCCTGTCCTCTATCCAACCCTCCCTGCTCCCTTACCGTGCTGCCTGGAGCACCGGTAGCTGGCCCAGAGCACCAGCACAGGCAGCTCTGCTGCCAGTTGGAGCCAGCCACGCCACCATGCAACACAGAGCACTGGGTCAGGCAACGGCTCTGCAGCTGCACTGCCCGGAAAGAGCTCGCAGCCCTGCTGCCCAGAGCATTGCACTGGCAGCACGGTGAGCTGAGGCTCTGGGGGAGGGGGAACAGCGGGGGAGGGTCCAGGGGCTAGCCTCCCGGGACAGGAGCTCAGGGGCTGGGCAGGAGGGTTCCACGGGCTGGATGTGGCCCACAGGCCATAGTTTGCCCACCTCTGCACTAGGGTATAACTTCACTAACTTCAAAGAGGTTATTCCCAATCGAATAGGGAATGAAGAATCTGGCCCTGCACCTTCAACTCCCATTTTGGTACTTACTTTAATTTACATGTTCCCTTCAGTATTACCTGCGTATCTCAAGCAAAAGCAAGGAATTATGCCCCCCATCTTTGAAGATATGAAGGAGATGGTGTGGAAGTAAAGTGGTGAACATTTAGATGACCATGTTCAGCACTATGATAGACTGAATAACGTTCTCCAGAGTACCAAGGAAAAGAGCCTTAAATTCCACAGGAATAAGTGGCAGAGTGGGCTGAAAGAAATTAGTTATGTAGGACATGTACTCAGTGACAAAGAAGTTTGATCAGATCTAAGAAAAGTGGAGGCAATTATACAAATGGGAAGAGACAGACCTGGACATATTAGCAAATTTGAGCAACTTCAACCCACTCTGCACCATGCAATAAAGCTGAGCCAGAGAGGCCAAACTTTATTTCTTGGCCCTTGTCACCCAACATCGGTAAGAAGCTACAAAAGTTTAATATTCCTGTTACATGGCATAGGTCATTATCCACATTTCAATAGCTACTGTTATAATAACATCTCAGAGGATATCAGAGCAGGCATTAATGCTGTTTCAAAAAATACAAACTCCTATTGGGTCGCTTCCCCAACTACTACAGAAGGACAGGGAGGCAAGCTTCATGTTCATCAGCATTATACCATCTACACTCATCCATATTTTCTGTGGGCAGTGGCTTGCTGTAATTCCATGTGAGTTTTGATTTTCAGAAGTGTTGAGACCCTACAGCTCCAAATAAAGTAAATGGAAGCTGCAGGCTCTCAACGTTTCTGGAAATTGGGTCTTGTTTATCTTCGTAAACAAATTATAATTGCAAGAGGCTATATTGCAAATCACTCACACCTTCCACAACGAAGAACTTCTTTGGACATACTCCATGTTGTAGCACAGAAGCCTCATGTTCAGTTTCATCCAATATACTAAACAGTGTTTCTCACTCAACTCCCTTAAAAGCCTTCTTGCATCAACAAAGATGTCAGCAACACTAATATGTAAAGAATTTGCTTTTTATTCAAAATACTGCCTTCAGAATGTATGTCATTCATAAAAACAGCTTGGTTCTTACATCTTGATCTGCACTAGCTCCAGTTTGGTTTAATTAATACTTTAAAATCTAGACATAATTTGTGCATCACTATAGGGAAGATAAGTGGGTCTCAGCTCTAAAAGATTTATTTGACAGGGATTCTTCCAAGACTTCAAAATTTCACTCATTATGATATATTTGAAGACCAAATAAATACATGTTTTAAGAATGTCATGCAGAAAGTGGGAAGGATGATGTTCCAATTCATGCCAACTTATATACTTCTATTTATTTAGCAAAGTTAAATCAAATGTAGGTTTGGGAGTTTGCTGTGACAATCAAAATATCACAAACTAATTGGAACACCATAATTGCAAACAATATAGAAAAAGGTTCTATGGCTCTAACAACATGAGCAGTTCAATTTAGGATCATTCTCAAGATAAATTAAACTTTTACAACTTAAAAGAAGAGCTCTTATAACTTAAGTCACAGCTTAGGCTAGAAGTTTAAGAATGGCAAAGAAACACTAACTTTCTTATGGGATTTTTCAAGTATTCATTCTGTTTGGCATAAATGGCAGACACTGGTGGACTCCCCATGTATCTGTAGATACAGGGAGAAGAGGAAAAATAAGATGTCTGGTTTTGCTTCATTAACATCCACTTGTATAATACCTCCTCTGTTTAATGGACAAACGGGTCTCTCTTCATGATGTATGATTTACAATACCTTTCCATTTATATATGGCTTCCACTCTTATGCATCTTGTGTATTTTTTCAATGAGATTTAGGTTTATTTCCGAAGGGAAGTTGGGGATGTAATTTGTTTGTTTCACTGTTATTTAGAATAAATTGTAGTAATCCAACTAGTAATTTGAGTATATTCATTCATTATCTCTGTAGGTTCTTTCTTAGCAAAATTAATAAAGAATACCTTTTTTAAAAGATGGGAAAAATATGAAATGTATTTCAAATCCAGTACCTTACAAAACCTAAAATGTGACCTACTGCCCCCCCCCAGCCAAACCCAGAGATGACTTGTGGTGTGTGCTACAGCTCCCTTGCATTTATTGAAGCTCCCTTAGACTGATCTGAAGTGAAGTTGAAGTCTGTGTAACTGGCAAGTCAGAGATCAAGATAACATGCATGGGAGGCATGGAGGATCCGTGCACTACAAAACCCTATGATACATAAGACTCGCTTACACATTGGTTGTGTGGGTGCAAGTAGGGTCTAATTTACACTACTTTATGCAGGCTCTCTGAATTTGGCCCACTCAGGATATTAAAAGAGATTTTCATTTTTCAAGAAAAATGAGCCGTGCTCTGTTGTGTGGCTTGGCTTTCTATATTTAACTATTCATGTGCTCATAAGCTTTTGTTTATATAGGATGCTTGCCCTGCCTGTTAGCCTCAGCTAATTTCTATGGCTGGGCCACCTATCCCCTCCTTCACAAGTGTCGTCCTTGCTAGTACCTCTCCGTCTAGCTCACACGGTAGGTGGAGACTATTCTGGGCCTATTTCCCAGCAGAAATGCTTTTGGGAGAGTAACAAACTTCTACGATTACTATCAGGAACTGTTAATGCTGTTACAATATTCAGTCATGAAATGCTAATCAGGAATCACTCATACACATTTCCTGTTTTTGCTGAAGCTGTGCAATTTTCTGATAGGGTCAAATGATAAATAATCTAAAATATATAACACACCATGGAGGCAGAGAATAAAATATAAAGGACATGAGAAAACAAGCTATAAAGGGCCAAATTCAGTTACTCCCTGGCAACTCCACCACAGGCACATAGAGTTTGTTCCACAGCATGTATAATAGATGCTTACTCTGATATCTGAGTGATGTGCATTCATGTGAGTATGCAATTTTTTTTAAAAACTCAGACTTATCAGCTTTTACAAATCACACAGCATATGTGAAAAATCTTTTAGTTTAATTGTAAAACATCAAAGCTCCCTTTACACTAAACACAAATAATCCACTTCTATTATGCTGGTAGCAAGGGTCAGAAATTTCCATCATTTTCCCTTTTCTTTCAGATTCTGTAAAGTCAAAGCCACTGCTACATGTTTCTGTAGCACCAAACGTAAACATTAGGTGGAATTACTTAGAAGATATTTTACTATTTTTCCTGCTCAGCAATAATAAAAAAAAATGCAGTTTATTCCCAAAACCAAATCACTTGGAGGGGCAATTGCAACATTCTATCTGCAAAGTGACCAGGCCTTTGAAAAGTGAAATGGTCCTCTCTTTTGGTCTGGGAAAGCTACTATTTGGTCAAACTGTGCCTACCAAAGTTGAAAACAAGTAGTCAATGACCTCTGTAAAGTACAAGGAGCAGTGAGGGAGTGTGGCGTTAGATTGGAGGAGAGTTCACTGTGCAATCCATGCCTACCAGACAACCTTTTCATTGCTGCTGCTGGGGGTTCTCTCTCTCTCTCTCTCTCCTGGTAAACCCAAACAAATGTAGAAAGCTCGCTCTTCCCCCAAAGACAGAGAAAGTTGAGCCCATGGCTATTGATGGTTTTCTTCAGAGATAGATGTCTAAGGGAGAGATCCTCCAGCAGAAAAATATAATACAGAATGTTATTGGAAGATGAAATCTTCAAAAAGGAAAAAAAAAAACAACTTTCCCTGTGTAAGGGTCTCCATAAAAGCTTTATCTTTGAAGGCAGGACATCCTGCATTACAGAAAACTTTGAACAGTGACTGCATGTGAAATGTGGGAAGAGGAAATAAGTCACTAGTGATATGAAATTTTCTAAATGGAGCTATGGTATATATCCTTCTTTCTGGCAAAAGGTTTCAGAGTGGTAGCCGTGTTAGTCTGTATCAGCAAAAACAAGGAGTCCTTGGGGCACCTTAGAGACTAACAAATTTATTTGGGCATAAGCTTTCGTGGGCTAAAACCCACTTTATCAGATGCAGGGTGATGCATGCATCTGATGAAGTGGGTTTTAGCCCGTGAAAGCTTATGCCCAAATGTGTTCATCTCTAAGGTGCCACAAGGACACATCATTATTTTTGTCTGGGAAAAGTTCACCTTATTATATGCATACCATCTAATCAGTTCATAGTGCTACTTTTTCTCAGAACATTTCAGAATAGACACACTAAGCACACTGGAAAAAGAACAGGAATACTTGTGGCACCTTAGACTAAATTTATTTGAGCATAAGCTTTCATGGGCTACAGCCCACTTCATAGGATGCATAGAATGGAACATATGGTAAAAAGAAATTAAGATATACATACAGAGAACATGGAAAAGTGGAATAAGAGGCTAATTAATTAAGATGAGCTATTATCAGCAGGAGAACTTTTGTAATGATAATCAAGATGGCCCATTTAGACAGTTGCCAAGAAGGTGTGAGGATACTTAACATGGGGAAATAGATTTGATGTGTAATGACCCAGCCACTCCCAGTCTCTATTCAAACCCAAGTTAATGGTATCTAGTTTGCATATTAATTCAAGTTCAGCGGTTTCTCGTTGGAGTCTGTTTTTGAAGCTTTTCTGTTGCAAAATTGCCCCTTTTTAAATCTGTTACTGAGTAGCCAGAGAGGTTGAAATGTTCTCCTACCGGTTTGAGTACACTGGGATGTTTTCCAGAATGTATTTAGAGGCACTTCACAGAACTTTAGTCCATATGAATGCAAAAATGCACTCGTCTCTACAAATTTATCCATTATGGGAGGGAAGACACATTATCATGGCGGGAGCTAGTCACCAATTTTGGTGAGAAGACATAAAATTATATTTACATCCATTTTAGTATTTTACACCCACAGCTGGAGTAGCATAATATGGCCTTAGAGCAATTGAGAATCAAGTCACCTGTGTGGCTTAATTGGGCCAGTCACTTAGGCCACATTCTTGAATATGCTGCAAGCGTTCTGCGAGATGCTCAGAAACCTACAACTCCAATGGGAACTGGGTGTGCACAGCACAGTAGAGGAGAATTTCATCACCTTGAAAGATTGGGCCCTTAATCTCTGTCCCTCAGCTCCCCATCTGTGAAATAGGGATAATTCTTCCCTACCTCTACAGGGATACTCTGGGGAAAATCTATTGATGGTTGTGGGGTACTCAGATAGTGGTGAGTAAGAGGGTAATTCTGCTAGTAAGGTAATATTTCTACTCTCATTGACTTAAGTGAGTGCAGGATCTCTCTTCACCAGTTATGTACCTGTGATGTTGAAAAACCAGGTGCCAGCTCTTGTCAAGTCTGTAGGTGTTAGCTGAGCACTGTCAAATTCATACCTGGAAACCAAACCAGCTCACCTGTAAGTTAGTATTGTTCAAGACAGGTGTTAGACTTGTAAGAATGTGTTTAGTCTCCACAAAATGCTTGTAAATTGCTGCATGCATTGATCTTACTTGTAATGTCTGTATCCCATGCCATGCGGTAATATGCAAGTTTTGCTTTATAATTGTAAAAATGCCTGCTCTGAACTTACGAAGCTAGGCAGGAAGAGTGGTTCCCCTGCCAATTAAGAACTATCAAGACTAAATGCGCCACAGTCGGACAAAAACTTTGTTGATTTCCCCATCCACCCATGAAGAAGCTACATATAGAAGCCCTCCTCCCATCGGTTTGAACTCTGGGGAAAAGTCATATAAAGATGCTAACAAGAAGAAATAGTTATCTCTTTGCTGTTTGTAGGGCTGGATCTAGGAAACATAGGCAAAGATCTCCAAGGTCAACTAGATTAGCCCCAAGAGACATTCAATGGACAAATTACTATAACTGTCATCTTAAGGAACCAGGCCCATAACTCATCTGTACTGTGACAAAACTCTGTCCTTGCGTCTGTGGGTCCCGTGTTTCCTGGCGGATTTCGCTAGCCTCAGAGGCTCATTGTGACCCTGCACGTGACTCTTCTCTCTCTAGAGACAAGGGTCACAGTCTACTGAGCCATTTTCATCATAGGCCAGCGAGGGAGGTGAGGAGAAGTTACCCTTCCTTGCACAGTCTCTGTTGTCTCCAGTCTCAGTGATTAATCGGGGGGCAAAGGTGGGCGGGGGAGGCAGAGCCCAGGCCCACCCGCTACTCTGGGCTCCAGCTCAGGGACCCTAATAGTATCAGCTATGGTAGCTGACCGTTTAGGAACATGACATGTACAATTCCCTGGGCTACTTCCCACACAGCAGCCCTCACTTCCTCAAGCTCCACTTCACCCTTACCTCAGGGCCTCCTTCCTTGTGCCTGATATGGTATGTACTACTTAGCCTCTCCAACAGCACAACTTCCTCCCACAGCTCCTGATATGCACCCCCACCTGACTGACTGGGAGGCTTTTAACTAGTTTCAGCCAGCCCCTGATTGGCTTCAGATGTCCCAATCAACATAGCATTCTCCCTGCCTTTGGGAAAGTTCTTAATTGGCCCCAGGTGTTCTAATTGATCTGGAGCAGCTGCCATTTCACTTATGCTGTTACCAGGGATTTGTTTAGCCTGGAGCTAATCTATCTCCTACTACTCTTCCATAGCCTTCTAGGTTGGAAGGAGGTGAGAAGGTGCTACTCCTGCTGCTACTAGGCCCTAAGCTCTCCCTGCTGCTCCCCTGGCTAGACCAGACACCCCCCGTTCTCTGCTATCTGGTTGCTGGACTCCCCACTCTCAGGTGCTGCTACTGCTCCAACTGCAACCCCCGGGGGGGGGCTGCTAGCCCACTCCCCAGAGAGGAGAAGTGAGGGACCCCAGCCACTGCTGTTGTGGATACCACCACCACCACCACCACCTGAGAGGGGTCCTTTCTGCCTGACTGGATCACCACCTGGAGTTCCTGGAGCAGCTGCTGCTGCGCCTGTGGAGTCTATTGCCTGGAGCTGCTGAAGCCCGAGGAGGAGGAGAAGGGGACCAGTGGGGGAGCACCTGGAGACTTGCAGACCACCGTGGAGGGGGCCTAAGACTGAGTAATTTTCAAACTGTGTGCTCTTGTGGTGGGGGTCTTGACTGTGTTTCCAGGGACACAGGGGGTGTGGCGTGGAGCTGCCCCCCAATCCATCTGTGTGTCCCCCAACCCCCACCACTACTACCACCACCACTGCCCCCTCCACCACCCCCACTGGTTGTATACCATCTGCCTCAGCTCCTGCCTCTGGACTCAGCTGCTCGCTTGGCTTGCCATGCCCTATTTCCACCCTTTGGGCCAGAAGCAGCAGCCAGCTTAAAAAGACCTGTGCAAGCGGACATGGGGGCACGTGCCCCCCCGGACTGTCTACCCCCCAGCTTGCCCTTTACTACCTGCCCTATTTGCCACTTCTAGCTTTGCCCCTCCTTCTGTCCCAGCCCCCTGTACTAGCTTCAGTTTGTTTGACTGCCCCGCCCGTTTCCTTCTGCAGCCTTTGTTTGTTTGCCCCGTCCCAGCCTCTGAAGCTAGCCCCTTGGTTTCCCTGTTCTACCTCCAGATCGCTTTGCCCATCGCTCCTTGTGCCCATGCCCCCTCCCATGTGCTTGTGCAATTCCCCATTTTAGTTGCAACCCTCTTCACTGCACCCCCAATGTTGTTGTTTCCCCCCCCCAGTGCACCAAGAGGAGCTGGAATTCTAATTTGTGTCAGTGACTGACCCCTAACCCCTGATTGCCCCCCTTCCAGCCCACCCCTTTTGGCGCCCTCTTCCCCTGCCTGCAGCCTAGCGGGGAGGAGTGGTCGACCTGCTTCCCCTCTCCCCTCCTCCTTCTGGTGTTCCCCCCCTTCCCTCCTTACTCATGATGGCAGGGGATGAGATGGGTGGGGCCCCTCCAGCAGCCCAAGCTCCCCCTCCCCCGCCTACCCCTCTGTCACCCGCCCAAGCTTCTACTTCTGCTGCCGAACCATCTGCCACCGCCCCCGCTGGGGAACCAGCAGCGATGGGCACCGGGGTGACTTCCACTGCTGCCATGTCTCTCACCCCCTCAGATTCTGGGGGAGTCCCCCCAGCCGGCGGAAAGGGCCAGGGGAAGAAGAAAGGGAAGGGCCCTGCTAAGAAGACCAAGCCCTCCATGGCAGGGGCTGCCCCCAATGCCCCAGCCCCACCGCCGGCTGGGGCGTCCCTCCCCGCTGTTCCCTCCTAAAGCTCTGCAGGTGTCCCGCCCCCAGAGCATACGCCCAGGAGGCGGCAGCCCCCCTGCCTGCTGCTACGTCATCTCTCCTGTCCACCGCCTCCACTATCATCTATAGCGGCCGGGGCCCCTTTCCCACCATGACCAGGAGGCACAGCGTCTGTTGCCTCCTGGTGCCCGCCTCGCCCCACGTGGAGACCTATGTGCGGGTGTTGGCGAGGGTGGTGGGGCCCACGGCCATTGTGGCGGCCTCCAAAATGTATGGCAAGGTCGTCGTCTTCTTAACATCGGAGGCCGCCGCCCAGGAGGCGGTGGAGAAGGGTCTGGCAGTAGGGGGCTTGTTTGTCCCCTTAGAGCCGCTAGAGGACCTGGTCCTGACCTCCGTCCCTCCCTTTCTCCCCAACGCCGTCCTGTTACCTGCCCTTTCTACCTTGGGGAAGCCCATCTCTGTCATCAGCCCTCTCCCGTTGGGCTGCAAAGACCCCGCCCTCCGTCACGTCCTCTCGTTCCGCCAGCAAGTGCAGCTTCAACTGCCGCCGGTGGTGCGTGACGGAGAGGCGCTGGAGGGGTCCTTCCTAGTCCCCTACCAGGGGGCCCATTACCGGGTGCATTATTCCACGGGGGAGGCCCGGTGCTACCTCTGCCGGGCGATGGGGCACGTCCGGAGGGACTGCCCCTTGGCCCAGCAAGGAGGGGCATCTGGGACCCCCGAGCCCTGGCAGGGCACCGGCCCCGTCATCGCCGGCGCCCCTGGCTGCCCGGCGCCCGAAACCGCCCCTCCTCCTTCCCAGTCCACCATTGCTCCCGCTCAGGCCCAAGGGGCACCTCCCCCACTATGCTCAGACGAGCGGGAGAACCCCGCCCCCGCTGTTTGCAATCTGGCGGGGCCTGTGGAGGAGGGTGCGGCAGGGACACCGCCAGGCATGGGAGAGGCAGGCAGCTCCACGCCACACCCCCTGTGTCCCTACAAACACAGTCAAAACCCCCACCACAAGAGCACAGTTTGAAATTACTCAGTCTTAGGGCCCCCTCTGCGGTGGTCTGCAAAGTCTCTAGGTGCTGCCCCACTGGCAGATGATCCTCTTCTTCTCCTCCTCGGGCTTCAGCAGCTCCAGGCAGCGGCCTCTGCAGCAGCAGCAGCTCCAGGAAACTCCAGGTGGTGATCCAGGCAGGCAGAAAGGACCCCTCTCAGGTGGTGGTGGTGGTGGTGGTGTCCACAACAGCAGTGGCTGGAGTCCCTCACTCCTCCTCTCTGGGGAGTGGGCTAGCAGCCCCCCCCAGGGCTGCAGTTGGAGTAGTAGCAGCACCCAAGAGTGGGGGGGTCCAGCAACCAGGAAGTAGAGAACGGGGTGGGGGGTGTCTGGCCCAGCCAGGGGAGCAGCTGGAGCAGCAGGGAGAGCTTAGGGCCTAGCAGCAGGAGTAGCAGCTTCCCATCTCCCTCCAAGCTAGAAGGCTAGGGGAGAGCAGTCTTATTGGGATCCGGGAAGTGGGCGGGCGAAGCCCGTCCACTGCTAAAGGATCCCCCCCAGCCTAAAAGGGGGATCCACAGGACCTAGATACCCAAAAAATTCCGGGGGACAACTAATAAAATAACAGGGACGGGAGTGCGGTCAAAGGGTCAAAAGAAGGGAACCGGACGGGGACACCGAGCAGAGAACCCCGGACAGAGCCCACTGCTCCTCAAAGGCGTCAAGGGAGTCAGAGGACGCCGCCCAGAGGAACTCTGCCCGGATACGTGAACGGACCGAGGATCGGAAATAGGCCCTACAGTGACAGGAGACTCCATCGGCCAACCTCCTCACTCTGGTTTTGTAGATGGCCATTTTAGCTAGGGCCAGGAGGAGGTTGACCAGGAGATCCCGTGACTTTGTGGGGCCACGGATAGGGAGTGCATAAATGAGAAGGTGAGGGGAGAAGTGCAACCAAAAACGTAATAAGATATTGGTGAGGAGCCGGAATAGGGGCTGCAGCCTGGCACACTCCAGGTAGACATGTGCCAGGGTATCCCTCACGCCGCAAAAGGGGCAGGTGTCTGGGATTGTGGTGAACCGCGCCAAATACACGCCCGTGCTCACGGCTCCGTGAAGGAGCCGCCAACTGACATCCCCGGCGGGCTTTGGGACTAAGATGGAATATAGGCTGGCCCACCGGGGCTCTTCACGCTCCAAAGGTGGCAGGAGGTCCCGCCATTTTGTATCGGGGCGGGACACGAGGGTGCGGGCGTGAAGGGTGTGGAACACGAGCGTGTAGAGATGTTTTCTTGGCGCGGTTTGAAAACAGACCGGCTGCATCTCGTGCAGCCGGCTTCTAGTGAAGGGGTGAAGGGATCGGTTGGGTCCACGGGGGAGGGGTCCAATTAAAAGGTCCGGCGGGCCTGGGGTAGTGGGTGGGCGGGGCGTGCCCTCGTGCAGGACCCGGTCGAGATAAACCCGAGCAGCGGGCGGCAAAGCGGCCTTCACCTCCTGAAGTATGCATCGGGGAGTACAAGGTCTGGAAAGCCCCATGCGCTGAGCGAAGGTTAGGGGATCCAGCCAGTCTCCCCGGTCATAGTCCAGGAGGTCTCCGACTCTTGTGACCTCTGCCAGGACCAACCTCTGGCGCACCGAGCGGGACTCCGCCACCTGCAAACGGAGCTGGGGGTTGTGTAGCAGGGGCTCCGCGAGGAGATCTGCCCCCTCGGTGGCCGCCACGGACCTGCTCGTTGTAAAGAGTTTCCAGGTCCGGAGGAGGTCCTGGTAGAAGACCGGCAGCCCGGAGAGGTCTCGCGGAAGACCTCTCGGATGGAGATAAAGGAGCTGTCGGTCGTATCGGAGCCCTCGGAAGCGGCGCAGGAAGGCGTGCGCCAGTATGCTCCACGCCGGACTACCTGCACCATAAAGGAGCCTCTGCAGGGTCTGGAGGCGGAAGACATGGACCTGAGTAAGCAGACATTTGAGGCCCTGCCCTCCCTCCTCCACAGGTAGATGGAGAACCCCTGCAGGGACCCAGTGCAGTCCTGACCAAAAGAACTCCAGAATCGATGTCCGCAGGTTGGTCAGGAAAGCCGGGGCCGGGACCAGGGTGTTGAGCCGGTACCAAAGCATGGACAGGACTAGTTGATTAAGCACTAACGCTCTCCCTCGAAGGGAGAGGCACCGGAGCAATCCTGTCCATTTCCGGAGCCGCTCTATCACCCCGCCCTCTAAATTCTGCCAGTTCTCCGGCGGAGAGGGATGCGTGGCAGAAAGGTAAACGCCCAGATAGAGCAGCGGACCCGTGCTCCACCGGATGGCTTGAAGCGCGGGTGGGCGGGGGCTCGCCTGCCGCCAGTCCCCTACCACCAAGCCAGAGCTCTTGACCCAGTTGACCCGCGCAGAGGAGGCTGCTGAATAGATGGCCTGGCAAGCCTCCACTCGCACCAAGTCGCCCGGGTCCTGGACCATGAGGAGCACGTCATCAGCGTACGCCGACAGGACCAGCCGCAGCTCCGGCTCCCTCAGCACCAACCCTGTCAACCTCCTTCGGAGGAGACAGAGGAAGGGCTCGATCGCCAGAGCGTAGAGCTGGCCTGAGAGGGGGCACCCCTGCCGTACTCCTCGCCCGAAGTTGACCGGTTCGGTCAGGGTCCAGTTGAGTCTTACCAGACACTCTGCGGAAGCGTACAGCACCCGGAGAAAGTTCACAAATCTGGGTCCGAAGCCAAATGCCTGCAGAGTGCTCAGGAGATACCCGTGATCCATCCTGTCGAACGCCTTCTCTTGATCTAAGGACAGGAGGGCGAACTACAGACCATCCCTACACCCAAGTTCCAATAGGTCCCGGACCAGATAGAGGTTGTCGAAGATACTGCGGCCCGGGACGGTGTAGGTCTGGTCTGGGTGGACCACGTCCGCCAGCACGGACCCTAGTCTCAGGGAGATGGCTTTTGCCACGATTTTGTAGTCCGTGCTGAGGAGCGAGACGGGATGCCAATTTCGTAAATCGCGGAGGTCCCCCTTCTTTGGCAATAAGGCGAGCACGGCTCGCCTGCACGAAAGAGGGAGGACCCCGCTCTGCAAAGACTCGGCCCAGACGGTGACTAGGTCTGGGCCCAGGAAGTCCCAGAACACGCGGTAGAACTCCACGGTCAGCCCGTCCATGCCCGGAGATTTATTGGTGGGCATGCGACGGAGGGCTTCCGAGAACTCGGCCAGAGTGAGAGGCAGCTCTAGCCGGTCTCGGTCGCCCACGCTGACCGTCGGGAGCTCCTCCCACAGCACTCTGCAAGCGTTAGGATCGGTCGGCTCCAGGGAGAAAAGGTTTGCGTAGAAGGCTCTCGCCCTCTCGCACATCTCCACCGGATCCGTGAGGGGGGTGCCATCCTCTGTCAGTAGGCAGATGATATGTTTCTTAGCCCCCCTCTTTTTTTCCAGGGCGTAGAAGAAGCGGGAGCCGCAATCCATCTCCCGAAGGAGACGGATGCGGGATCGAACAAAGGCACCCGGGCCCGATGGTCCTCGAGGCTCCGGAGCTCCTCCCGCTTCTTCCGGCACGCTCCGCAGAGGGGTGGATCCTCGGGGCTGGCGGCCAGACGCCTCTCCAGCTCTAAGACCTCCCGTTCCAACTGCTCTATCGCTGCATCCCTCCGTCGGCTGGTCCCCGGGTGTAGTCACGGCAGAAGAGCCGGGCGCGCACCTTCCCTACGTCCCACCACCGCCATGCCGAGGGAAAGGCACGCCGCTGCCCTCGCCAGGCCAGCCAGAACTCCCGGAAGGACGCCACGAAGCCCGCATCCTCCAGCAAGCTGTTGTTAAAATGCCAATAGGCCGGCCCCGGCCTCTCCGCGCAGAGGGAGGCTGTCACGGTGGCTATGTGATGGTCAGAAAATGGGGCCGGCCGGATGCTGGAGGAGTGGGCTCGTGTAAGATGAAAGCGTGATAAATAAATGCGGTCCAACCGGGAGTGGCGCGACCGATGGGCCTCCACCCGGACAAAGGTGAACGTGGAAGTGTCATCCGGGTGGTGGTCGCGCCAGACGTCCACCAGGGAGTGGTGTTCGACTATCTCCTGGAGGACGGCGACGGCGGCCGTGCTCTTCTCGGTCCCCGAGCGGTCCCGTTCCTCAAGGGTGATGTTAAAGTCCCCTCCCAGGACCAGGCACTCCTGAGGATCCAAGGTGCTGAGGAAGGCGGATGCCTGCTGATAGAATTGCAGCCGCTCCGGGCTCGCTGCTGGGGCATAGATGTTGACGAGGTTGACTACGAGCCCCTCCATTTTGACCCGGAGGTGCAGCAGGCGACCTGGCACAGCCTCGGCGACCCCCAGCACCTCGGGCCGTAAGTCGGGGGAGAACAGGGTCGCCACTCCACCCGTATGAACTGTGAGGTGGCTAAAGTAGACCCTGTCCCCCCAATCCAGCCGCCAGCTGTCTTCGGCGGTCGGATCCGTATGGGTCTCCTGCAGGAAAACCACAGAGTACCTCCCCTCTCGAAGGAAGGAGAGCACCTGGGACCTGCGGAGACCCATCTTACAGCCACGGGTGTTCAATGTTGCGATGGTAAAGGGTGCCATGAGGAGGGCTGGGGGGGATCCTCGCCGGCAGGGATGCTCGTGGCTCCTGGCGGGCCGCGTAGCAGTCCGTGACCCACCCCGTAGGTGAGTAAGGAGTCACGGAAGTGGCGGACCCGCTGGTAGGCCGCGGCGCCCTGTCTCCCGGTCCTTTTCCCCTCCCCCATGAGGGCCCTTGCGGCCCGGAGGATTTGATTATAGTCCCCCCATCGCTGGAGGGCAAGCTGGACTTTGTTGCGGGAGCCACGGACGTCTTCTAGGAACTCCCGCAACTCCTCTCGCAGCGCATGGGGGGCTGGGGTTATGGTCTGGTTGCTTCCCGATGGGGCCCTTGGTACAGCCCCCTGGCCCAGCGAGACGGGCAGACAGGGTGCGGACCCCCGACGGGGCTCTTGATGGGTTGACCTGAATGCTGGGGCGATAGGGGGCGGCGGAGGGAGGATAGCAGCCCCTGGTGGGTCGGGACGGGCAAACACAAAGGCCATTCCCTGGGAGTCATCTGTTGGAAAGGGGAAGGAGACTGTCCCAGGGGTGGCAATAATATCTCGGGAGGTGGGCGGGAGAAGGGCAGGGGCAGGGGTAGAGATGAGATTCTGGGTCGGGAGAGGGCTCTCACCGATGCCGGCGCAAGCTGTCTGGTGGATTTGGCAGCCACGGCATCAGGAGGTGGACTTTCTTCTGTAGGGTCCTCTCCCGGAAAGGAGGTCGAATGCTCCTCACCAGCGAGGGATGCCCCTGGTGGCTCAGGTTCCAGCCGCGTGGCACTGGCCGTCGCCTCAACTGGCTCGGTGGCTCTCAGCAGGGTGCCTTCTGCAGCCGGGTTGATGGAGGAGTCCAGGGGCTCCTCGGAGGTGGGAGCAGAAGCGACGGTTAGGGGGAGGGAGTATGGGGAAAGGGGGGCTGGAAAGAAGTCGCCCAGATCGAGGCCCGCTGGCATAGGATCGTCCTCCCCCTGGGTGACCGGGGTCAGACCCAGGGCCTCGATCTCCTCATATATAGAGGGGAAATTATTTTCCGCTACCCCAGGATTCTCCCCGCCGGCACCTGACGCGATGGTTACTTTGGGGCACACTGGGGTTTCAGATGGTGCCTCGGGGGTCTTGGAGGGGAGGGACTCCCGTGGAGGGGAGATACCGCCTTCCAGTGCTGCCACGTCTTCCCCAGCCAGCTCTGGTGGGTGGAACACACCCGTGGGTAGAGCGGAAGGCTCGGCATCGGTGCCCCCCTTCCTGGTCTTCCGGGGGGCCTCCACGTCAGATGGGAGGAGCGGAGCTCGAGCCTTCCGCTTGCCCCGCTTCCCCTTGACTAAGGCCCAGCCCTCCATGGCATCATCCAGGGGCTGGCTAGCAGGGGTTGTGTCAGGGGGCAGAGGCGATGGCTCAGGGACTCGAGGGGGTAACGGTGGGGCAGCACAAGGGAGGGAAGATTCCCCTTGGGGCGGGCCCTCTCCCATGCTTGGCGCTGTCCCTGCTGCACCCTCCTCCACAGGCCTCGCCAGATTGCAAGCAGCGGTGGCGGGGTTGTCCCGCTCGTCTGGGCATAGTGGGGGAGGTGCCCCTTGGGCCTGAGCGGGAGCAATGGTGGATTGTGAAGGAGGAGGGGCGGTTTCAGGTGCCGGGCAGCCAGGGGCGTCGGCGATGACGGGGCCGGTGCCCTGCCGGGGCTCGGGGGTTCTGAGTGCCCCTTCTTCCCGGGTCAGGGGGCAGTCCCTCCGGACGTGCCCCATCGCCCGGCAGAGGTAGCACCGGGCCTCCCCCGTGGAATAATGCACCCTGTAATGGGTCCCCTGGTAGGGGACTAGGAAGGACCCCTCGAGTGCCTCTCCGTTGCGCGCCGCCGGCGGTAGTTGAAGCTGCACTTGCCGGCGGAAGGAGAGGACGTGACGGAGGGCGGGGTCTTTGCAGCCCAACGGGAGAGGGCTGATGACAGAGATGGGCTTTCCCAAGGTAGAAAGGGCGGGTAACAGGGCGGCATTGGGCAGAAAGGGAGGGACGGAGGTCAGCACCAGGCGGACGCCCAGGTCCTCTAGTGGCTCTAAGGGGACGAACATGCCCCCCACCGCCAGGCCCTTCTCCACCGCCTCCTGGGCGGCGGCCTCCGATGCTAGGAAGAAGAAGACCTTCCCATACATTTTGGAGGCCGCCACAATGGCCGTGGGCCCCACCACCCTCGCCAATGCCCGCACATAGGTCTCCACGTGGGGTGATGCGGGCACCAGGAGGCAACGGACGCCGTGCTTCCTGGTCATGGTGGGAAAAGGGCCCCGGCCGCTATAGATGGTAGCGGAGGCGGTGGGCTGGAGAAATGATGTAGCGGCAGGCGGGGGGGCTGCCGCCACCTGGGCGTATGCTCTGGGGGCCGGGGGAGGGACACCTGCAGAGCTGGTGGAGGGAACAGCGGGGAGGGGCGCCTCAGCTGGAGATGGGGCCGGGGCATTGGGGGCAGCCCCTGCCATGGAGGGCCTGGTCTTTTTAGCGGGGCCCTTCCCCTTCTTCTTCCCCTGGCCCTTCCCGACGGCTGGGAGGACTCCCCCCAAATCTGAGGGGGTGATAGACGTGGCAGCAGTGGAGGTCACCCCGGTGCCCGTCGCTGCTGGTGCCCCAGCGGGGGCGATGGCAGATGGTTTGTCAGCGGACGTAGAAGCTTGGGGGGGTGACAGAGGGGCAGGCGGGGGAGGGGGAGCTCGGGCTACTGGAGAGGTCTCACCCGTCTCATCCCCCGCCATCATGAGCAAGGAGGAAAGGGGGATACCAAAAGGAGGAGGGGAGAGGGGAAGCAGGTCGACCACTCCTCCCCGCTAGGCTGCAGGCAGGGGAGGAGGGCGCCAAAAGGGGTGGGCTGGACGGGGGGCAATCAGGGGTTAGGGGTCAGTCACCGACACAAGGTGTAATTCCGGCTCCTCTTGGTGCACTATGGGGGGGGATTCAACAACATTGAAGGTGCAGTGAAGAGGGTTGCAACTGAAATGGGGAGTTGCACAAGCGCATGGGAGGGGGCATGGGCACACGGAGCGAGGGGCTAAGCGGTCTGGGGGTAGAACAGGGAAACCAAGGGGCTAGCTTCAGAGGCTGGGGCGGGGCAAACAAACAAAGGCTGCAGAAGGAAATGGGCGGGGCAGGCAAACAAACTGAAGCTAGTAAGGGGGGCTGGAGCAAAAGAGGAGGCAAAGCAAGTGGCAAACGGGGCAGGTAGTAAAGGGCAAAGCTGGGGGGTAGGCAGTCCGGGGGGGGGCACATGTGCCCATGTGCACTTGCACAAGTCTTTTTTAGCTTGCTGCTGCTTCTGGCCCAAAGGGTGGAAATAGGGCGTGGCAAGCCAAGCAAGCAGCTGAGTCCAGAGGCAGGAGCTGAGGCAGATGGTATACAGCCAGTGGGGGTAGTGGAGGGGGCAGCGGTGGTAGTAATAGTGGTGGGGGTTGGGGGGGACACACAGATGGATCCGGGGGCAGCTCCACGCCACACCCCCGGTGTCCCTACAAACACAGTCAAAACCCCCACCACAAGAGCACAGTTTGAAAATTACTCAGTCTTAGGGCCCCCTCCACGGTGGTCTGCAAAGTCTCTAGGTGCTGCCCCACTGGCAGATGATCCTCTTCTTCTCCTCCTTGGGCTTCAGCAGCTCCAGGCAGCGGCCTCTGCAGCAGCAGCAGTTCCAGGAACTCCAGGTGGTGGTCCAGGCAGGCAGAAAGGACCCCTCTCAGGTGGTGGTGGTGGTATCCACAACAGCAGTGGCTGGGGTCCCTCACTCCTCCTCTCTGGGGAGTGGGCTAGCAGCCCCCCCCCGGGGCTGCAGTTGCAGCAGTAGCAGCACCCAAGAGTGGGGGGTCCAGCAGCCAAGTAGCAGAAAAGGGGGGTTGTCTGGCCCAGCCAGGGGAGCAGCTGGAGCAGCAGGGAGAGCTTAGGGCCTAGCAGCAGGAGTAGCAGCTTCCCACCTTCCTCCGAGCTAGAAGGCTATGGAAGAGCAGTGGGGGAGAGAGAGAGAGACTCGCTCCAGGCTAAACAAATCCCTGGTAACTGGATAAGTGAAATGGCAGCTGCTCCAGGCCAATTAAGAACTTTCCAGAAGGCAGGGAGAAGGCTAGGTTGATTGGGACACCTGAAGCCAATCAGGGGCTGACAAACTAGTTAAAAGCCTCCCAGTTAGTTAGTCAGGTGGGGGTGCATGTCAGGAGCTATGGGAGGAAGCTGTGCTGTTGGAGAGGCTGAGTAGTACACACCATATCAGGCACAAGGAAGGAGGCCCTGAGGTAAGGCTGAAGTGGAGCTTGAGGAAGTGAGGGCTGCTGTGGGGGAAGTAGCCCAGGGAATTGTACGTTATGTTTCTAAAAGGTCAGCTACCATCGCTGATACTAATAGGGATCATGGGCTGGAGCTCGGAGTAGAGGGTGGGCCCGGGTTCTCCCCCCCCCCACCACATTTGCCCCCTGATTAATCACTGAGACTGGGAGACAACAGAGACTGTGCAAGGAAGGATAACTTCTCCTCACCTCCCTCGCTGGCTTATGATGAAAATTAAAAAAAAAAAAAAGTGCACTTGGGTTTTGGATTTTTTTTTGTTTGGTTTGTTTGTTTGCTTTATACTACAATGGAGGAGGTGGTAAGAGCTCTGGTACAAGCCACGAGAGCCCAGCAGGAGGCTACCCGGGTTCAGGCAATGGCACAACAGGAGTCTATGCGGCTACAGCAGGAAACCAATCAATTATTGATAAGCCAGGTGACCCAAAATCATGCCCTCTTGAGAGAGGTGGTGGACCAGCTGAAGATCCTCACCACCCAGGCCCGGGGTTCCCATGGGACGAGAACCCTTAGGGCCACTGGTTGTCTGCCAAAGATGACGTCAGGAGATGACGTAGAGACATATCTCCTCTCACTCGAAAGGACAGCTCAGTGTGAGGCGTGGCCCCAGGAGCAGTGGGCCAGCATTCTTGCCCCTTTTTTGAGTGGAGAGGCCCAGAAGGCCTACTTTGACTTGCCTGCCACACATGCCACTGACTATACCTGTCTGAAGGCAGAGATCCTAATACGATCAGGGGTAATGGCAGCGGTAAGGGCTCAGCGGTTTCATGAGTGGAAATACCAGGAGAACAAACCCCCCGAGGTTCCAGCTATTCGACCTCATACACCTCGCGCAGAAGTGGTTAAAACCCGAGGTGTGGAGGCCAGAGGAGATTTTGGAGACCCTGGTCATAGACCATTACATGTGGGGACTGTTGCCAGATCTCCACAAATGGGTAGGCCAGAACAATCCGTCCATGTACAATGAGATGATCATACTGGTAGAAAGACAGAAGACAGCCAGGGAACTGACCTGACTACCCAAGGAAGGCCCCTTTCAAAGCAAGCACCGGACCCCAACCCTGAAAGGTTGGGCAGCCAAACCTCCGGGGAGTCCTAGGTGGAAGAAGGGGGGAGCCAAAAACCAGCAGGGACCCCAGAAGGGATTGGCCTGAGTGGGGGGAGCCCTGGGACTAAACCCCCTAACCCCCAGGATAGGGAAGTGATTAAAAGCAATTATAGAAGTTATGCATATGGGGAGTGGGGACACATAGCAGCACAGTGTCCCAGCACCAAGGAGCCTATGCAATGTAACTTGGGGGAGTGGGAGGTCCCATGCTCCCTTATCCACCTCGTGGGGGTCGCATTAGCCTGGCATAATTACACCAGGCCAGTGAGGATAAATGGAGCAGAGACTACAGCGCTTGTGGACTCTGGAAGTGCTATTACCCTCATATCGGGTAAGCTGGTAAAAAGTAGGCAGCTGCTACAAGCCAAATGCGTAGCAGTGACGTGTGTGCATGGGGCCGTGAGCCATTACCCCACCATCCCAGTGGAGATAGAGGTTCAGGGAAACCCCATTGAGGTAACCGTGGGCATAGTTCCTAAACTCCCATATCCTGTAGTCATTGGGAGGGACTATCCAGGGTTTGATAATTTACTCCCCCCAGAGAGGCTGGAGGGAGGTGGGGACCCTGAGGACAGCGACTCGGCACCGGGGGAATGTCAATCCCCCATGTTGGCTGAGATTTCTCAGGATCTGTTCTCCATCCCCCGAAAGGCCCAGAAGACAAAAAAAGAGAGGAAGGCCGCGAAGGCCTTGGGAACCCGGATCCTGACCCAGGGCCAGAAGACATCCCTAGTAGGCAGATGGACATGAGCAGCCAACAGAGAAACTTCCACCACAGAAGGTGAGCCAGAAGCTGCCCCCAGCCATGATGGTGGCGAGCCATTGGAAGAAGCAGAAGCCGGCCCCTAGGAGCTTGGGCAGGTTAGTCCCGGGAGAGAGACTTTTGGGCGGGACCAGGCGGAGGACCCCAGATATGATAACACCAGGAAAGAGATGGCCGAGATCGATGGGATACCCATGGATGGGAAGGTCCGGGGTCCCGCACCTTACTTTATAGTGAAGAAAGATCTCCTGTGCCGCGTGGTGCAAATGCAGGAGCAAGAGATACAACAACTTCTGGTGCCACAAAAACATTAAAAAGCCATATTGAGTCTCACCCACAGTCACCTGTTTGGAGGACACCTAGGGGTAGAGAAAACTCAGGCATGGATCCTGCAGAGGTTCTTCTGGCCAGGAGTACATGAAGATGTCCGGCGATACTGCACCTCTTGTCCGGAGTATCAGTTACATAGCCCTCGCCCGCACTTGCGGGCTCCTTTGATATCTCTTCCAATAATAGAGGTTCCTTTTGAATGGATAGTCATGGATCTGGTAGGGCCCCTAGAGAAGACAGCTCAGGGCCACCAACATGTGCTTGTTGTACTGGACTATGCAACCCGGTACCCGGAAGCTGTTCCCCTGCGCAACACAGCTTCCAAGACAATAGCTAAGGAGCTAGTACAGATCTTTGCCCGGGTTGGGCTACCCAAGGAAATATTGACTGATCACATTTCATGTGCAAGTTGATGAAAGATCTCTGTTCATTGCTCCATGTACAAGCCCTACGGACCTCTGTATACCACCCACAAACAGATGGCTTTATGGAAAGGTTCAGTAGGCCCTTCAAGGCCGTGATCAGGAAAGTGGTGAGCCGGGAAGGGAAAGATTGGGATACCCTATTGCCTTACCTCATGTTCACCATCTGGGAGGTTTCGCAAGCCTCCACATGTTTCTCTCCATTCGAACTACTATATGGGCGCCACCCTCGGGGCATATTGGATATAGCCAGAGAAGCCTGAGAAGAGGAGCCAAATCTCGGAAGGAACATAGTTGAGCATGTACTGCAGATGAGAGATTGGATAGCCCAAGTTACGCCCATTGTGCAGGAACACTTGGAGAGAGCACAGGAGACCCAACGAACCCATTATAACCACCAAGCAAAGCTTCGACGGTTCCAACCAGGGGATCGGGTGACGGTACTGGTGCCCACAGCAGAAAGTAAACTGTTGGCCTAAGTGGCAGGGACCCTATGAAATAATCGAAGCCGTGGGAGAGGTGCGGCAGCCAGGCTGCCGGAAATCGGAGCAAATTTACCATATCAATCTTCTAAAACCTTGGCACGATCGAGAGGCATGCGTAGTCATGCAGGAGACCCTTCCCCAGGAGGATAACTTACACGAGTAAGTGAGGATATCATCCAACTTGACGCCAATCCAAAAGATCGAGGCAGCTGATATGATTAATCGCAACAGAGATGTGTTCTCTGCAAAACCAGGGCAGACAACTGAGACCTATCACCATATCCACACGATCCCCGGAGCCAAAGTAACACTGAGACCCTACCGAATCCCAGCAGCCAAAAGAGAAGAAATCAAGGCAGAAGTAAAGAAAATGTTAGAATTAGGGGTTATTGAAGAATCTTACAGTCAGTGGTCCAGTCCAATTGTTCTAGTGCCTAACCTGACGGTACCGTGAGATTCTGTAATGACTTTTGCCGACTGAATGAAATATCCCAGTTTGATGCATACCCCATACCACGCATCGACGAACTGGTTGACCGACTGGGTAGTGCCCGATTCTGGACTACACTGGATCTGACAAAAGGGTACTGGCAGATTCCTCTGACCAAAGAAGCTAAAGAAAAGACAGCATTCTCCACCCTGGATGGGCTATTCCAGTACACCGTCCTCCCTTTTGGGCTACATGGGGCCCCAGCCACATTCCAGCGCCTCATGGATAAGCTGCTGTGCCCCCATACTAGTAATGCAGCTGCATGCCTAGATGATGTCATCATCCATACGCCAGACTGGGGAACCCACTTGGAGAAAGTTGAGGCAGTACTGCGCACCTTAAGGTGGGCTGGCCTGACTGCTAATCCCACTAAATACGCCATAGGGCTAGCAGAGACTCGGCACCTGGGATATATTGTGGGAAGGAGCATAGTGAAGCCCCAAACGAATAAGCTAGAGGCAATTCAAAACTGGCCCCAGCCGACATGAAAGAAGCAGGTCCGTACCTGCTACTACCAACGTTTTATTCCCCACTTCGCCACTAGGGCAAGTCCCCTAATGGACCTGGTGAAGGCCCGAGTACCAGATATGGTAAAGTGGACGGACGCAGCAGAGGGGGCATTTACAGACCTTCGGACGGCCCTCTATAATGACCCCGTACTCATAGCCCCGGACTTTAACGGGGAATTTATTTTACAAACAGACGCTTCCGAGGAAGGGTTGGGGGCAGTTCTGTTGCAAATGATGGGAGAAGAGGAACACCCAATCGTCTACCTAAGCAGAAAGCTTCTCCCACGAGAACAGAAATACGCAGTAGTTGAGAGAGAATGCCTTGCTATCAAATGGGCTATGGAGACACTGTTATTACCTCTTAGGCCAGCGATTTACTCTTGTGACGACCATGCACCCCTCCAGTGGATGCAGCAGAATAAGGAAAAGAATGCAAGGGTCACCAGGTGGTTCTTATCCCTCCAACCATTCCAGTTCCGCATATGGCACAGGGCTGGATGCCACCATGGCAACGCTGATGGTCTATCACAAGCATACTGCCTGGCATCCCAAGTTGCCCAACTCTATGGTGTTGAGCGGGGGGCGGGATATGTGACGGGGCAAGGCCAGAAGGCTATAGAAAAGTAGTGGGAGATAGATATATTAGCTCCAGGCTAAACAAATCCCTGGTACCAGGATAAGTGAAATGGCAGCTGCTCCAGGTCAATTAAGACACCTGGGGCCAATTAAGAACTTTCCAGAAGGCAGGGAGAAGGCTAGGTTGATTGGGACACCTGAAGCCAATCAGGGGCTGACTGAAACTAGTTAAAAGCCTCCCAGTTAGTCAGGTGGGTGTGCATGTCAGGAGCTGTGGAAGGAAGTTGCGCTGTTGGAGAGGCTGAGTAGTACACATCATATCAGGCACAAGAAAGGAGGCCCTGAGGTAAGGGTGAAGTGGAGCTTGAGGAAGTGAGGGTTGCTGTGGGGGAAGTAACCCAGAGAATTATACATATTATGTTTCTAAAAGGTCAGCTATCATAGCTGATACTATTAGGGTCCCTGGGCTGGAGCCCAGAATAGAGGGTGGGCCCGGGCTCCCCCCCCACGTTTGCCCCCTGATTAATCACTGAGACTGGGAGACAAGAGAGACTGTGCAAGGATGGATAACTTCTCCTTACCTCCTTCACTGTCTTTTGATGAAAATGGCTCAGTAGACTGTGACCCTTGTCTCTAGAGAGAGAAGGGTTACGTGCAGGGTCACAGTGAGCCTCTGAGGCTAGCGAAATCCACCAGGAAATGCGGGACCCACGCAGGCAAGGACAGAGCTTTGTCACAGTTCATAATTCCCTTCCTGCAAATATTTGTCAATATTCACATAAATTGTAATTTCTGTGAATGTTCTTTCCAGGATGCTAGCTCATTAGTCATAGAAAACTAAAAACACAAAGTTTCTGAAGTAAGTTCAGTTATATTATTCAAGAAAATATTTATGGAAATCTTTGAGGTTTTGGCCCAGATGTTATTGGAATTTTAACTTATACCTTACAATGCATTAAAATACTTCCAGATTTTACTATAAATGGAGTTTCACTATATCCACTTTCAATATATTTTATTTTCACCATATATACTGAACAAATTGCAATTTTGTTTTCATTACTATAAATACAATACCAACTGTCAACATATTCTAATCAACCAGGCAGTTATTAATTGACTGATTTTAAAAAGCATATTTTAATATACATGTCATGGAAGAGGTGGGTCTAAGAAATGATATTTTTAAACAAGCAGAGAAGCATGTCTTTTGTGAAAAATCAATATTTTACAAAAATATTTCAAGTTAAGCTAAAGTTTTTTAGTTTCCTTAAAAAAAACAAGGAGTACTTGTGGCACCTTAGAGACTAACAAATTTATTTGGGCATAAGCTTTCGTGGGCTAAAACCTACTTCATTGGATGCATGCAGTGAAAAATACAGTAGGAAGACGTATATACACAGAACATGAAAAAAATGGGTACTGCCATACCAACTCTAATGAGACTAATCAATTAAGGTGGGCTATTAGCAGCAGGAGAAAAAAAAACATTTGTAGTGATAATCAGGATGGTCCATTTCAAACAGTTGACAAGAAGGTGTGAGTAACAGTAGGGGAAAAATTAGCATGGGGAAATAGTTTTTACTTTGTATAATGACTCGTCCACTCCCAGTCTTTATTCAAGCCTAATTTAATAGTGTCCAGTTTGCAAATTAATTCCAGTTCTGCAGTTTCTCATTGGAGTCTGTTTTTGAAGTGTTTTTTTTGTTGTTGAAGAATTGCCATTTTTAGGTCTGTAATTGAGTGACCAGAGAGGTTGAAGTGGTTTTTTAATGTTATAATTCTTGACATCTGATTTGTGTCCATTTATTCTTCTGCGTAGAGACTGTCCGGTTTGGCCAATATACATGGCAGAGAGGCATTGTTGGCACATTTCACATTGGTAGATGTGCAGGCGAATGAGCCCCTGATGGTGTGACTGATGTGGTTAGGTCCTATGATGGTATCCCCTGACTAGATATTTGGACACAGTAGGCAACGGGCTTTTTTCAAAGGATAGGTTCCTGGGTTAGTGTTTTTGTAGTGTGGTGTGTGATTGCTGGTGAGTATTTGCTTCACGTTGGGGGGCTGTCTGTAAGCGAGGACTGGCCTGTCTCCCAAAGTCTGTGAGAGTGAGGGATCGTCCTTCAGGATAGGTTGTAGACCCTTGATGATGCGCTGGAGAGGTTTTAGTTGGGGGCTGAAGGTGACGGCTAGTGGCGTTCTGTTACTTTCTTTGTTGGGCCTCTCCTGGAGTAGGTGACTTCTGGGTATTCTTCTGGCTGTGTCAATCTGTTTCTTCACATCACCAGGTGGGTATTTTAGTTGTATTGTAAGGCTTGATAGAGATCTTGTCGGTGTTTGTCTCTGTCTGAGGGATTGGAGCAAATGCGGTTGTATCTTAGTGCTTGGCTGTAGACAATGGACCGAGTGGTGTAATCTGGATGAAAGCTGTAGGCATGTAGGTAAGTATAGTGGTCAGTAGGTTTCTGATATAGGGTAATGTTTATGTGACGATTGCTTATTAGCACTGTAGTGTCCAGGAAGTGGATCTCTTGTGTGGACTGGTCCAGGCTCAGGTTGATGGTGGGATGGCAATTGTTGAAATCCTGGTGGAATTCCTCAGGGGCCTCTTTCCCATGGGTCCAGATGATGAAGATGTCATCAATATAGTGCAAGTAGAGTTTGAGTGTTAGGGAACAAGAGCTGAGGAAGCATTGTTCTAAGTCAGCCATAAAAATATTAGCATACTGTGGGGCCATGCAGGTACCCATAGCAGTGCCGCTGACTTGAAGGTATACATTGTCCCCAAATGTGAAATAGTTGTGGGTGAGGACAAAGTCACAAAGTTCATCCACCAGGTTTGCCGTGACATTATCGGGGATATTGTTCCTGAGGGGTTGTAGTCCATCTTTGTGTGGAATGTTGGTGTAGAGGGCTTATACATCCATAGTGGCCAGGATGGTGTTTTCTGGATCACCAATCACCAATGGATTGTAGTTTCCTCAGGAAGTCAGTGGTGTCTCGAAGACAGCTAGGAGTGCTGAGGAGAGAGTCTACATAGCCAGACAATCCTGCTGTCAGGGTGCCAATGCCTGAGATGAAGTGGCATCCAAGATTTCCAGGTTTATGGATCTTGGGTAGCAGATATAACAGCTGGGTCGGGGCTCTACAAGTGTGTCTGTGCAGATTTGTTCCTGTGCTTTTTCAGGGAGTTTCTTGAGCAAATGGTGTAGTTTCTTTTGGTAATCCTCAGTGGGATCAGAGGGTAATGGCCTGTAGAATGTGGTGTTAGAGAGTAGCCTAGCAGCCTCTCGTTCACTTTCCGACCTATTCATGATGACAACAGCACCTCCTTTGTCAGCCTTAATATATTATTAAACATTAAGGAAATTATTTTCTCAACAATAGCCTCTTCTGCCCAAGGTACTTTTATTTTATTTATTTTATTTCATTTAGTTCATAGAAATGCCTTGAATCATGATAATAGAATACCTTGGGGTAACGTTCAAAAATCATTTTAAAAAAACTTTATTGATATTCACATTTTTACACACTAAGAAAATGTACTTTAAAGCTTTGGAAAGCAAACAGATGCCTACATGGAGCACAAAGATCAAACAACAGAAAACACAAGAATTGAAGCACATCCCTGAGTCAGGGGACTAGTTTACTAGAATAACACAATAAATTCCAGCAGTTCTCTTTAATGAGTTTCTAAATAAGCATTAACATACTCTTTAATGCAAAATAGGTTGATCTGATAACCAGATTCATGGCATCATTTGGATTAGCTACTCCCATAAGATAAGAACAGTTAGGAAATGGGTTATTAATAGACTGTGTGAAACTGTGAAAATATTTCCATAGACATATGTACATTTTTGAATTAGATGATGTCACACGACATTTTGCTTTGTCAATTGTTGAGAGCATTTTCTAAACTGAGTGCTTTCACATGCCAGTGAGCCCCATCCTAGTTCAGTACAGGGAGGAGAAAGGTACTATATTTGAAAAATATTGAAAAACAAGCAATTGGTCAAAGTTCAGAGCCATGAGGATGTTCCAGTTGGAAATAGTCTGCATCTAAGAAAATACCAAGCAATTTCTATCTTGTTTATTTACAAAGAATGTTCAGAGTCCTGCTTCTCAAACACAAGAGGAACCAAATCCTGCTTCTCGAATACAAAAGGAACAGATTCTTAGCTTACAACCATAATCCTCTTTAGCTAACAGAACCAAAAGCTCTCTATCTATATCTTTTTCCCTGGCTACTGCTTGGTTTTCTTGCTTTTTGCCTCCCTGTCTCTGTTCTGTGTCTTCTCTGTTTCTGTGTATTCTGCACACACAAACATACACAGAGCCCCTATTCAAAACAATACTTAGCAAGATCTCCTGGGTAGGTTCACATACTCTCTTTGTCTTAGGTGAGCGTTTATCCTTACAGTTATGTTAATTGAAGGATGTATTCACACCTGTCAGTCTCAATGAATTATTAACCCATAACAAAGCTTCACCCAGCTCATAACAATATTTTGAAACATGGCTCCATTTCTAGGAGAGGTTCTTCTACCAGCTTGCATGCTGATGGAATCCAAACAATTTACAAATAGTTTAGGGACCACTCACCCACTGCTAAAATGCAGGTGGGTGGATAACAAAGTAAGATGTAGGATACATTTTTCAAAAGCATCTGAAATTACTTAAGAGCCCTATTGACTTTGAATGGGACTTATGATTCTAAGGCCTACCTGCTCCTTCAGGTATCAAAGTCCAATGTTTAGGCACCACTGGCTTTCACAAAACCTGCACTCAGCGGCAACCTAATTTGAAGTCCCTAGGCACCTAGGTTTCCACTGGTAAAGTCCTCTGGATGCCCAAATGTCAGCCAGAGCACATGCACAAAGCCTCCTGGGTCCTGACACCGCCAAGCCGATCAGTGCCTAAGTTAACTCACACCTAAATTCCAGCAGGATTCACGAATTAAGCATAACTTTTTATCTCACTGGTGGGGCACAACTCCAGTCTCTGCATTGTGATGTCTAATTTCCCCTTGTGAATCTACCTAAGTGCCTACGCCAGTTTGGAAAATGGGATTTAGATTTCTAAGTCACTTTGGTGCTTTTGAAAAAGTTTCTTCATAACCTTCTGACAACTACCAAAACCTCAATGGGCCTCACTGACTTCAGGGGTCCAAGAGCGAGAAGCAGCACAGGTTTTAAATTTGGGTGCCAAAGTGTGTCAACTCAAACTCCACTTTTGGGTGTTCAAATCAGTATATCCGACAGGTGACTAAAATAGGTGATATGGACACCTAATTGCTGATTTGAGTGCCCAAATCTGAGCTCTTTTAGGTTGTCATGTTCCTTTAAAGAAGCCCCTCTGACTGAATCAAGAGTGGCATTGATTGGAAGGTGGATGTTGTGCGGGTCAGGATAAAATAGTTAAAACTGAAGGATGCTTCCCCACATACACCTGAAGGCTCCAAGGCAGACTCAGAGAGAAAGAAAAACATCCGCTATTTCTTTTTGACTACTTCGAGCAAACACAGCTCAGCCTTCGCCCTCTGTGACAACCTCTGTTTTACTTACCCAGAAATGCACATCATTTAACTGCTAAAGATTATGCTGAAATAGAACATAGGTTTCTGCTAGGTTTATTTCATGCATCTGCACCCAAAAATGTCACGATGTAACCTTTTTTTTACTCACCTTTAATTTTGCTTTCATATTCCGTACTTACATTTTTGTCTTTTACCACTGAGATTCTGGTGTCCAATGTTAATTCATCCAGTTGTGACTTTTGAAAATTGACTGCTGCATTCCATTCGTTTTTAGTTTGTTCTGATTACTGTTTCATTTCATTTTCCTGTCCTAAACAGGGGAAGCAAGACCAATCATTATTAATTAGAATGGCATTTTCATTCCATTAAGTTTGTAGGGATGCAAATGGATAAAAGCCAGGCAATTGAGTGTAAAAGCTTACACACTTTCCTTGGCTTGTCCTGCTGATAGTAACTATTCCTGCATGTGCAGGTAGGGCACATTATGCACTGGTGTGACAACTATGCCTATGCCAATAGTCCATGCTACCAACAGGTTATCTGTCTTAACCTGGATGTTCTTTGCTTCTGTCACAAATTTGTAACACACCCTTAGAATTACAAATAGCTTTTGTATATGCAGCTTTTTCCTGGAGAAACTCTCCTTTGTTTTCCAGGTACTGCACCTTTAAATGTAGAGGAGTCTCCATCCCTGCTGCAGAGGCAGCTGACATTTTGTGTTTCAGTTCAAATAAAGAATTTAGGCAGATGAGTCCCTCTGTCTTCCCTCTTTCATAGAGACTTACTATTTGTTCTTTAACTCTTCCTTGTTTACCTTAATCTGAAATGAGTCATCTAAATTGCAAATACATGATTCACTCTTTTTGTATATGACGAACAGGAACACCTGGGCTAGTTATCACCATCTATCTATCTAATCAGGTTGAAAGATAAGTTTAAAGATAAAGATCTACTAAGTGATAATTATTATAAAATGAGGAATCTCCACTTCATAAATTGTAATAAATCCTCTCCGGTATTGTTAGAGTGAAAGTAACAGTTTTTAAATGCATATTAATATATTTAATGATACCTTTACTCACATCAGCCTCCAAACTGAAGTTCTTCTTCTTCTTAGCATATGTGCAATGTGCCTCAGGTGGCACATGATCAGGATTCATCACCGAATTTGGTCCACTGGTTGGATCATTAACTTCCCCGGATTGGGCCGGGTACTGACAGGGAGTGCAACATGAACACTGATCCATGCCTCCCCACACTGAGATGAAGGAGCATTAATCAATGGGGCTATCTGTATGAGTAAAGGTTCACAGGATTGGATCTACAAAGAGATAAAATGGCCTGTGAGTTATTTGAAATCTATCCTGTGTCCAGTTTAGTTTCTGTCAGAGTACATCTGGGGACACTGGGCCTGAATTTAATCTCAGTTATGCTGGAGAAAATCCATTGTAATTCCATTGATTTTAATGTAGTTACTCTGAATGTATACCAGCATAATGAAGGTCAGAACCCGGTTCACTCATTGTGCACATACTGATTGACTAAATACACCTTTCTGATGTCACAGCCGTTCATAAACTCCCCAAAGTGCACAGCTGTGACCTCATCACTTATAGATTTAACAAAGAAAGTATTTAGGAAGAATGTCAACCCAATCCAGTAAACTCCCTTCGCTTCTCCTGTTCGCTTTCCTCTCTTCCCCTGTCTCCCAAACTATCTTTGTTGCAGGCAGCTGAGAATTTTAAATGGCTAACATTACTGAAGAGGTTTGGGAACCCTAAACAAGATTCCAGTTCAGGGTAGTTACTTGAGAAGCAGCTCAGCTCTGACACTCAGCAGAACCTGAGAAGCAGCTAGGCTGCTTCTAACAGAACTAAGCTGACCCTAAGTCTAGTCTGTACTTCCTTCTGGCCAGTTCTCCTGAGTATAGAAACTACTAGCTGGTTTTCCTAAGGCTGGTTGGTGCAGACACCAAGGCTTGACTCTAGTTTCTTCACGACTGGATTACACTGAAGAGTCTAGCATTCCTAAGGCCAGTCAGTTCAGCACAAGAAGCTAGCAATTGTGTCTGCATGCTTTGGGGTTGGATCTAGGCTACCATGAAGAAAGGAGGCAGTGGTGAGGGAGGCACTGTATGCCCTTGAGAAGATATAGACAAATCTGGGTTAACTGGGAGACTTGGCCAATCAGAGTTTGTGCTGTAACAGCTTGTCTGGACCTCTAACTTTAGAATATTAACTTAGGAAGAAAAAAAAAATGTTCTGGCATTTTCTGTAGTGAGATGGTATTCTAGCCTCGCTCTTTGAACAATTGTAAGTGAATGGATGTGGCAATACATACAGCACATTGACTTTGTTTTGATTAATATCAAGATTTATTGTCCCAACTGTTAAATATTGACTTAAGCCAACAGAAGTCAATGTCTGCTATTTTACATGCTCTATATTACACTTCAGGAATAACAATTCGTGGGGAAGGCTGAAGGCCATGTAAGGCCATGACTTAAGCCTTCATGTAACTGGTCATTAACTGTTTGCAAATACTCTCCCCCATCCCATCCCACCCCCCGCATGTTCATTATTACTTTTACAGAAGTTATTAAATGAAGAAAATAGATTGTATCTCCTTTATTAGATGTCCATTGAGTGCTCTATTTTTTTTGTCTTGTTTGCTCATCTTTCCCTAGCAGTTAATGACTGGGAAGTCAGCCTTCATTTTCAATGTTCTACTGGGGGCATAACAAGCATTGCATTATTCCACATGCAGACATACTGGCCTAATTTTCAAATGTGAATAGTGATTTTGGATGCCTCCATTTTTGGTGTCCAACTTAAGACACCTTAGAGGAGCCCCATTTTTTTTTTCCAGAAAAAAAATGGCAAACCACTTCGATTTAAAGTGTCTCAGTTTGGTATCCAAAAATTGAGGAATCCAAAAATCACTAGGTCACATTTGAAAATGTAGCTCTGCACATTTTTTTTTCTGTAAGTTGAATCCATGTGTGCCCCACTCCAATGTAGGGTTTCTGGCACCTCCAGGAAAACCCCAAAAGGTCCAATTCTCAAGTTTTCTAACCCTATAATTTAAAAAGTAGGAGAACATTTTTTTAAAAATCCAAATATAGTTTGGTCTTTGGGCTGATGTCTCCTGTATGTAAAGCTTTGTTTCCATGCAGAATCTTTCCATGTCCTGGGTAACTTCTAAATACCGTATATACTCAAGCATAAGCTGGTTCGTTTATAAGCCGACTCCCCCAAGATGGATAAGTAAAAATGGAAAAATGTTGTGATCCATTCATAAAGCGACCCTGTAATTCAGGGGTCAGCAAACTTTGGCTCCCGGGTCATCAGGATAAGCTGCTGACGGGCCGAGATGGTTTGTTTACCTCAAGCGCCCGGAGGGACAGAGGTAAACCTAAGTAAACAAAGTGTCCCGGCGCACCAGCTGCATACCCTGATGGGCCGGGACAGCAACTGGTGGGGAAATTCTTTTCGGGGGAGAAGCTGGGGGGTCAGGGGAGTGACCCAGGTGATCATCCCCCACATGACCCCACCCGTAGCCCGGGACCCCCACAAACTCCCCATGCCATCCCTTCCCACCTGGTCTGGGGAGGGCCAGGGGAGGATGTCTCTGGCCTGGCCGGAGCTGCTCTGGTGGGCCAGACCGGGCGGTGCGGCCGCAGCATGTTCCAGCGGGCTGGGCTGAGCGGCATGGCTGCAGCCTGCTCTGGGGGGGGGCAGGGCCGAGCAGCACAGCTGCAGCCTGCCAGCCCCGGAGTTGCAGCTGCTTCGGACGGTTGGGGGAGAGCAGAGTGTCCAGAAGCAGAGAGACTCTGGCCCCGTCTCTTCCCTTCTGGCTCTGCTGGCTGTGCTGCCTCTCCTTGCCCCCTCTGTTGGGGGGAGGGGCTGTGTCCCATCTCTCCCTCTCTCTATAGCCGTTCATAAGCCGACCCCCTTCTCTGATGCTTCCCTTTTTTACTAAAAATATTCGGCTTATGAACGAGTATATATGGTAACAGTTATTAGTGAAAACAATAGCAGAACTTTTATTCAGTGGCACTGCTCTACCAAGTTGCATACTATACTAGTAGCATTACTATCCTCGGAAATTAAACTCAAACGATCTACATTAATCAATACATTTCTAAAGTTCCTGTTAATACCAATGCAAATCAGGACTCTCAAAGATCAGGCTATATCCTAGGAATCCTGAAATTAAAGGAAAAACCCATTACAGAGAAACAATTACACCACCCCGAAGTAGTATTTCACTTTCTCTTGTGTCATCTGCCTTTCGTGGGGTTGCCTGTGTGTAACTAGGGAGAAAATCAGGACCTATTCTGTATATTCTATGACTAAAACTGGCCACACTACGTTCCTCTCCTCTCCTTAAAAAGAAAAATCCTGTCATGAAAAAACACCCAAAACATTCTCAGAAATAAATTTGAGCTGAGACTGACTAATCTATCATTCCAAAAGCGCATTTCTACAACCGTGCTCTAAACATTTCAAAATAAGGTAATGATGAGTGCTAATATTTCGTCATATGACATTTTCCCCACCTTTGCACACACATTTGTTATTTATTTACTTATTGGTATTATCGCAGAACCTAAGAACCACACTCATGGATCGGGACCCCATTGTGCTAGGCACCTTACAAATACTAAACAAAAAGAGATGGTCCCTGCCCCACAGAGTTTTCTAAGTATAAGACAAAATAGAACCCACTTAATACAAAACAATAGTAAGTAAAACAAAATATATAATGCAAAATAAAGAATACCCAGTAAAATACTAGGAGGCTAAAAAAAAAAGATTCATAGTTAAAAATCATCACAAGTGCTTAAAGTGGGGGAAATAACTTTAGTTATGGCCAGTTATGTTACTGGGCACCAACGGGTAGCCAAAAAAAACCAACCCCCCAAATTGTGCACGATCCTGTAGCTACTAGTGTTCTGTGTGTGAAACTCCTATTGAAATGAATTACTTTTATACAGACACAGAGGCAGCTACAGGATCATGTCTTAAGGTGGTAGTGTGAAATAGTGTAAATGACATATTTGGGACAGACCTAGGGTGAAATCCTCTCTCCATTGAAGTTAATGGGAAAAACGTATTTCAATTGGGCCAGGATATCACCCCTAGTGTCTAATTATTAACTTGTCTTTTGAATCACAAGCCCTTTATAAGTCCCATCCTCCATTTCATTGTGGAAATGTGCATATTACTGTTACATTATTGCATCAAAGGCATCTTTTGGGCTAATGCTATTCCTAAAGAAAGCTTGACTGGTGATGTCTGTTAAGACCAAATTTGTGACATTGATTTTGAAAGAAAAGTGATGTGAAAGAAAGCAAGTATTTTCTCAGCATGACCTGTGCTATTATCCCGTTTTGGTGCTCTGACTCTAAGAATTTAAAAGGCTGGGCAAATGTACAGTAAGAAACCAAAGAACAATCCAAACATGGTCATTCATGCAACTTTAATGTTGTTTTATGCATACCATATGGGCCAACTAAATCAACTTGCATGTATTTAAACACTTTATAGACTTTGTCACAGTTTCCCCTTTTTTTAAATGCTTAGAGCTACAAGAAAAGTCACATCTCTAATCTTTGACCTCTGTTAGAGATCAAGAAAGTGAGCTAACAAAACTGTCTTCATGATTAAAATTCCCTCAGCAGTAGGTACAAGGAAAGTATCCTCTGTTTTTAACTTTTTAGCATCAGTTGTCTGTCTGCCTGACTACTTCCCAACAATTAAGGAAACTTTGCACTGTTAGGTTAATTGCTGAGCAAGGGAAACCACCCTTTTCAAGCTGTTAATATAGTCTAGTATTGAACATCACTTTGCAAAATTCCTATTTCCTTTTAATAACAAGAAAAAAGTAAACAGATTTCAAGGTGGCAAAAGAACAGCAAAGCCCTAAGCACTGAGCAAAGTAAACACCAGGTGAAAGACAAAAGGGTGGAAGAATTGATTATGCCACGTGGCTGCTCCCCTGAGGAAGATAAAAGAGGCCAGGATATGCTCTGCTACTCCCTGCATGTAGAAGTCAGGCTTGGAAACAATACTTTGACATCTCTGCCATGCAGATAACTCCAACAAGCAAGTCTGCTGATTTAACTATTCACACTTTGTATTTTTTGTGCCCACTGATTGACGACTACAGAACATATTCTACTGGCCTGATCTTTGTATGTTGTTTTTAATAACAAAGGGAAAGAAAGAATTAGGAGAGGAACGGGAAGAAATTGAAAAGAAAAATGATTAAATGAATAAGGTGTGCAGGACCTACAGTAATAGGGCCTAAGAAATCTGAGACTCTGCAAATGTATGCTTTACAAAGAATGTTGGGAAGAACCGTGCTGCCTCGACTGGCAGCTTTCTAAAGGTGGGTCATAGGCATGGTGTTAACTAATCTTCCATAATACTTCTAAAACAGCAAACCAAAGTACTAATCCTGTAATGTGCTGTGCACTCTCAATGCTTATGAAATACAATGGCAGTTGGGATCTCACTGCTCTGCTCAGGAAGTGCTTAGTACCTTGTTGGGTCAAACTCGAAACTCTAATATTTTGCTGATAGTAAGATTTAAACTGAGGACATTGAGTCAGCTGACAGTCATCTAAGGGGAGATATGAACCCTTGTGTAAGGCCAGTCAAATCAACTCAATGATGAAAGATACAAGGCAGCATGATCCAAGCCATTCTCTGAATTGTCTTGGAGCAAAACTGCTAATGGTTTGGGGGGCTTTGGGTTTGTGTGTGTTAGTTTGTTTTGGTTTTTTATATATATAAACTTGGGCTTTGCTTCACCACTTACAGGTCCTAGAAACGATAATTTCTGGGAGCTGTGTGAAACAACAAGCTGCATGGAGGAGCAGGATATTGGACTACAGACTGGTCTGGGAAACCAAAATAGAGTGAAGCTGCAGAAGAACCTTAAGGACAAACAAATTATGCCTTTAGGTATGCACTTGCAAGGACCATTTGTTTCTCTAGAAGTTGCACATGAATGTCTCAGGGCAAAATTTGGCTCCAAAGATTAAAGGCTTGATCGTGACATCCCAAAAAGCCAAAGAGAACAGACGGACATACAAACCATGAGAGAGCCAGCTGGGAGTCGACATTCCCTAGGTTTCGGGGGTCTCATGTTTTCAGAGGTCAGTGGCTGGCCATCTGTGGAGTGGTTGTCAGTGTGTCCCTTCAATCTGGGGGATAACCTGAGTTCTGTGGGAATATTCCAGGGATCTCAGAGCATCTGTCAGGAGGCTGATACCTCTATGGCACTCATCCTATCCCACTCCCTGTGAAGAATGGCTGCAGAACTCTTATGACTCTGTTACTATAGCCTCCCTTCCTCCATGTGGACTCTGTCAGCCCCTCTCTCTGAAGCAGGGCTTCATGTACCATTCATATATATGAGGAAAGCCAATGGCTTTATAGGGGATGATGCCATGGACAGGAATTTTCTCTAAACTCCTCCCATTCTCTACTCTGCCTTCTGCTTCCAGAAAGTTGGGAGAAGCTAATACTGTGTTTGCCCAACACCCTTCCCTTTGACAAATTTCAGAGGGAAAGAAACGGCTATACATGCCATTCATTCTCTCTGCTGAAGAAAATTTCAGGGAGGATATAAAAGTTCTATAAAAATAGCATCCACATTACACTCACAAAATATACAGTCACATGCACAAACATGTAACTGATCAATCAAGCATCCATGTGTGTGCACACTTACCAGTTTGGTGAAGATTGTAGCTTCAAATGGATTCAAATAAGTAGAGTGCACTAGGACGAAAAAGAAAAGCTCATAACAGAAAAATTGTATTTCCCTGAGGATAGGAAGACAAAATACAGGAAGATGAAAACAAAACCAAGCAAAAAAACTGCACTGTAAGAGAAAATTGCATTATCTAAAGTACCAATTAAAGGCATTATGAGGCCAAGGTTGCCAGAAAAATGAAAGGGCCATTAGAATAACTACAACAAAGAGCTGACTAATGGGAAAGAATTGGGAAATTAAGAAGAAACTCTAAAAAAAAAAAAAATCGAAAAAAGAAAAACGGATAGCTGGCTCTGTGGGAAATAGGAGGGAGTGCAATAGTAGTAGCAGTAGTGATATCTTACCTTCATCCAAAGGCAATTTTAAAAACTGTGCGCTTGATGGTCCCATGCTGAATCAGGCACAACCAGTATTAACATCAACAGGAATCACTTCACTACTGGCTTGCAGACACTTTTGGAGTAAAGAGTGGCAGTCAGATAGGCAAAAGACACAGCAAACGGCCCAACAGTGAGCTGGGAAGGGAATTTTGTCCAGAGACAGCCCGGCAAACTCACACTGCTACAAAAAGTGCCGTGGGATCTTTGATGTCTGTTCAAACTAGACATGACTTCAGTTGTTAATGACTTGTCCCTAAGACCCACATGGAATTCATTAGAGGTAAGGAGATGGGTGGGAAGTGTCATGCTGTCTGGTGTGGTTCACGACCCGTGAGTGCCAACCTCAGGGCAGACTCAAAAAGCGGGGCAGAAACCCCAAACTGGTGGGATTTTCTATCATTAGATTTTACCAACCCAGGAACAACTGTCAAATCCTGGATCACTGTAACAGTCTGACCATGGAGTCACAGACAGTCCTCTTGGGCACTCCAATTTATCTTGCTACCCAGGCAATCTAGACTTAGTAATAAATGGTCATTTACCTGAATATGTTGTGAATTTTGGTGTTGTTCCCAGTCCCAAGAGACTAGTCATTTACCCCAGATCAATTTGTATCTTAGATCTCCCACCAAAGATAATGCTAGTAGCCAGTCCCAGAGTAAACAAACTAAGGATTTATTAACTAGGAAAAATAAATTAGATCGTTCTTTACAGGTGTGAGAAAGTGGGGATTTTCCCTTGTTATGTTGTATGTGAGCCTTATCGTTTTGCATGAATGCTGTGTGTGCCTCAGTTTCCCTGTGTATTGCACCTATATCTAGGTGGTGGGAATAAGCGTGTATGACTTTTGCGGAAACTGCTCCAGCTGCCTGCACCGATGCTATGGCTGACCCTTCATAACCCGAGAACCAATATGGGGATGCGACCAGGTGACTCTTGGCCCTGGGAAGCCTGACAAAGACCAGAGGAGGAGCAATGGGCAGGGCAGGGACCAGGCAGCTGGAAGCGAGTCAGTCTTGGCTGGCTTGGAGCTCGGGGGAGGACAAGAGCCCTGGCTCTGGGCTCTATTCCCCCCAAGATGGACTTGGCTGAAAGTCACTATTTCTGTGCTGACAAGTTCTGTCCTACAATGTGTTCCTGTTGACTAATAAACCTTCTGTTTTACTGGCTGGCTGAGAGTCACGTCTGACTGTGGAATTGAGGTGCAGGGCCCTCTGGCTTCCCCAGGAGCCCTGCCCAGGCGGACTCGCTGCGGGAAGTGCATGGCATGGAAGGGGATGCTGAATGCTCTGAGGTCAGACCCAGGAAGGTCGAAGCTGTGTAAGCTTCTTGTCCTGCAGACAGTATGCTCAGAGAGAGGAGGCATGCTCCCGCAGAGTCCTGACTGGCTTCGTATGGAGTAGTTCCACAGCACTGACCCAGTGATGTCGTGACAACAGGTTAAAGCAGGCAACATATAGGTACTGTGACGGAGCAAGGCCAGATGGCTATAGAAAAGTAGTCCTTTTGGGATCCAGGGAGTGGGCGGACAAAGCCCGTCCACTGCTAAAGGATCCCTCCCCCCAGCCTAGAAGGGGGATCCACAGGACCTAGATTCCAATTAATTTCGGGGGATAACTAATGAAATAACAGGGACAGGAGTCAGAGTAGCAGCCGTGTTAGTCTGTATTCGCAAAAAGAAAAGGAGTACTTGTGGCACCTTAGAGACTAACAAATTTATTTGAGCATAAGCTTTCGTGAGCTACAACTCACTTCATCGGATGCATTTGGTGGAAAAAACAGAGGGGAGATTTATATACACACACAGAGAACATGAAACAATGTGTTTATCATACACACTGTAAGGAGAGTGATCACTTAAGATAAGCCATCACCAGCAGCGGGGGGGGGGGAAAGGAGGAAAACCTTTCATGGTGACAAGCAAGGTAGGCTAATTCCAGCAGTTAACAAGAATATCAGAGGAACAGTGGGGGATGGGGTGGGGGGGAGAAATACCATGAGGAAATAGTTTTACTTTGTGAAATGACTCATCCATTCCCAGTCTCTATTCAAGCCTAAGGGACAGGAGTGTGGTCAAAGGGTCAAACGAAGGGAACCGGACGGGGACACCGAGCAGAGAACTCCGGACAGCGCCCACTGCTCCTCAAAGGCGTCAAGGGAGTCAGAGGACACCGCCCAGAAGAACTCTGCCCGGATACTTGAACGGACCTAGGATCAGAAATAGGCCCCACAGTCACAGGAGACTCCATCGGTCAACCTCCTCACTCTGGTTTTATAGATGGCCATTTTAGCTACGGCCAGGAGGAGGTTGACCAGGAGATCCCGTAACTTTGTGGGGCCATGGATGGGGAGTGCATAAATGAGAAGGTGAGGGGAGAAGTGCAACCAAAAACGTAATAAAATATTGGTGAGGAGCCGGAATAGGGGCTGCAGCCTGGCACACTCCAAGTATATATGTGCCAGGGTATCCCTCACGCCGCAAAAGGGGCAGGTATCTGGGAATAAGGTGAACCGCGCCAAGTACATGCCCGTGCTCACAGCTCCGTGAAGGAGCCGCCAACTGACATCCCCGGTGGGCCTTGGGACTAAGGTGGAATATAGGCTGGCCCACCGGCACTCCTCACCCTCCGTCGGTGGCAGGAGATCCCGCCATTTTGTATTGGGGCGGGACATGAGGGTGAGGGTGTGAAGGGTGTGGAGCACGAGCGCGTAGAGATGTTTTATTGGCACGGTTTGAAAACAGACCGCTGCATCTCGTGCAGCCAGATTCTAGTGAAGGGGTCGGTTAGGGCCATGGGGCAGGGGTCCAATTAAAAGGGCCGGTGGGCCTGGGGTAAGGGGTGGGTGGGGCGTACCCTCGTGCAGGACCCGGTCGAGATAAACCCGAGCAGCGGGTGGCAATGCGGCCTTCACCTCCTGAAGTATGCGCTGGGGAGTACAAGGTCTAGAGAGCCCCATGCGCTGAGCGAGCGTCAGGGGATCCAGCCAGTCTCCCCGGTCATAGTCCAGGAGGTCTCCGACTCTTGTGACTTCTGCTAGGACCAACCTCTGGCACACCGAGCGGGACTCCGCCACCTGCACACGGAGCTGGGGGTTGTGTAGCAGGGGCTCCGTGAGGAGATCTGCCCCCTCAGTGGCCGACACGGACATGGTCGTTGAAAAATGTTTCCAGGTCCGGAGGAGGTCTTGGTAGAAGACCGGCAGCCCGGAGAGGTCTCGCGGAAGACCTCTCGGATGGAGAAAAAGGAGCTGCCGGTCGTATCGGAGCCCTCGGAAGTGGCGTAGGGAGGCGTGTGCCAGTATGCTCCACGCCGGACTACCTGCACCATAAAGGAGCCTCTGCAGGGCCTGGAGGCGGAAGACATTGGACCTGAGTAAGCAGACATTTCAGGCCCTGCCCTCCCTCCTCCAGAAGCAGATGGAGAACCCCTGCAGGGACCCAGTGCAGTCCTGACCAAAAGAACTCCAGAATGTCCGGAGGTTGGTCAGGAAAGCCGGGGCCGGGACCAGGGTGTTGAGCCAGTACCAGAGCATGGACAGGATTAGTTGATTAAGCACCAGCACTCTCCCTCGAAGGGAGAGGCACCGGAGTAGTCCTGTCCATTTCCGGAGCCGCTCTATCACCCCACCCTCTAAATTCTGCCAGTTCTCTGGCGGAGAGGGATGCGTGGCAGAAAGGTAAATGCCCAGATAGAGCAGCGGACCAGTGCTCCAACAGATGGCCTGAAGCACGGGTGGAGGGAGCTCGCCTGCCGCCAGTCCCCTACCACCAAGCCAGAGCTCGACCCAGTTGACCTGCACGGAGGAGGCTGCCGAATAGATGGCCTGGCAAGCCTCCACCCGCGCCAAGTCGCCCGGGTCCTGGACCACGAGGAGCACGTCATCAGTGTACGCCAACAGGACAGCCGCAGCTCCGGCTCCCGCAGAACCAACCCTGTCAACCTTCTTCGGAGGAGACAGAGGAAGGGCTCCATCGCCAGAGCATACAGCTGGCCCGAGAGGGGGCACCCCTGCCGTACGCCTTGCCCGAAGCTGACTGGTTTGGTCAGGGTCCAGTTGAGCCTGACCAAACACTCTGCGGAGGCGTACAGCACCCGGAGAAAACCCACAAACTGGGGTCCGAGGCCAAACGCTTGCAGAGTGCTCAGGAGATACCCATGATCCACCCTGTCGAACGCCTTCTCCTGATCTAAGGACAGGAGGGCGAATGACAGACCATCCCTACACCCAAGTTCCAATAGGTCCCGGACCAGATATAGGTTGTCGAAGATGCTGCGACCCGGGACACTGTAGGTCTGGTCTGGGTGGACCGCGTCCGCCAGCACGGACCCTAGCCGCAGCAAGATAGCTTTTGCCACGACTTTGTAGTCCATGCTGAGGATCGAGACGGGACGCCAATTTCATAAATCATGGAGGTCCCCGTTCTTCGGCAATAAGGCCAACACGGCTCACCTGCATGAAAGAGGGAGGATCCTGCTCTGCAAAGACTCGGCCCAGACGGTGACTAGGTCTGGGCCCAGGACATCCCAGAACATGCGGTAGAACTCCACGGTCAGCCCATCCATGCCCAAAGATTTATTGGTGGGCATGCGACGGAGGGCTTTTGAGAACTCGGCCAGAGTGCGAGGCAGCTCTAGCTGGTCTTGGTCGCCCTCGCTGACTGTCAGGAGCTCCTCCCAGAGCACTCTGCAAGCGTTAGGATCGGTCGGATCCGGGGAAAAAAGGCTTGCGTAGAAGGCTCTCGCCCTCCTGCACATCTCCACCGGATCCGTGAGGAGAGTGCCATCTTCTGCCAGTAGGCAGATGACCAGTTTTTTTGCCCCCCTCTTTTTCTCCAGGACGTAGAAGAAGCGGGAGCCGTGATCCATCTCCTGAAGGAGACGGATACGGGATCGAACAAAGGCATCCCGGGCCCGATGCTCCTCGAGGGTCCGGAGTTCCTCCCGCTTCTCCCGGCACGCTCCGCAGAGGGGCGGATCCTCGGGACTGGCGGCCAGATGCCTCTCCAGCTCTAAGACCTCCCGTTCCAACTGCTCTATCGCCGCATCCCTCCGTCAGCTTGCACCCCGGTTGTAGTCACGGCAGAGGAACCGGGCATGCACCTTCCCCAGGTCCCACCACCGCCGTGCCAAGGGAAAGGCACGCCGCTGCCCTCGCCAGGCCAGCCAGAACTCCCGGAAGGACGCCACGAAGCCCACGTCCTCCAGCATACTGTTGTTAAAATGCCAATAGGCTGGCCCCGGCCTCTCCGCGAAGAGGGTGGCTGTCACAGTGGCCAAATGATGGTCAGAAAATGGGGCTGGCCGGATGCTGGAGGAGTGGGCTCGGGAAAGATGAAAACGTGATAAATAAATGCGGTCCAACCGGGAGTGGCGCGACCGATGGGCCTCCACCCAGACGAAGGTGAATGTGGAAGTGTCATCCGGGTGGTGGTCGCACCAGACGTCCACCAGGGAGTGGTGTTTGACTATCTCCTGGAGGACGGCGACGGCGGCCGGGCTTTGCTCGGTCCCCGAACGGTCCCGCTACTCCAGGGTGATGTTAAAGTCCCCTCCCAGGACCAATCACTCCTGAGGATACAAGGTGCCGAGGAAGCCAGACGCCTGCTGATAGAATTGCAGCCGCTCCGGGCTCGCTGCTGGGGCATAGATGTTGACGAGGTTGACTACGAGCCCCTGCATGCGGACCCGGAGGTGCAGCAGGCGGCCCGGCACAGCCTCGGCAACCTCCAGCACCTCAGGCCATAGGTCAGGGGAGAACAGGGTCGTCACTCCAGCCGTACGAACTGTGAGGTGGCTGAAGTAGACCCTGTCCCCCCAATCCAGCTGCCAGCTGTCTTCGGCGGTCGGATCCATATGGGTCTCCTGCAGGAAAACCACAGGATACCTCCCCTCCTGAAGGAAGGAGAGCATCTGGGACCTGCGGAGACCCATCCTACAGTCGCGGGTGTTCAATGTTGTGATGGTAAAGGGTGCCATGAGGAGGGCTGGGGGAGATCCTCGCCGGCAGGGATGTTCGCGGCTCCCCCAAGGGGAATTTTCCCTCCCTTGTGCTGCCCCACCATTATCCCCTGAGCCATCGCCTCTGCCCCCTAACACAACCCCTGCTAGCCAGCCTCCGGATGATGCCATGGAGGGCTGGGCCCTAGTCCAGGGGAAGCGGGGCAAGCGGAAGGCTCGAGGTCCGCTCCTCCCATCTGACGCGGAGGCCTCCCGGAAGACCAGGAAGGGGGGCACTGATGCCGAGCTTTCCGCTCTACCCATGGGTGTGTTCCATCCACCAGAGCCGGCTGGGGAAGACGTGGCAGCACGGGAAGGCGGTATCTCCCCTCCACGGGAGTCCCTCCCCTCCAAGACCCCCGAGGCACCATCTGAAACTCCAGTGTGCCCCGAAGTAACCGTCACATCAGGTGCCGGCGGGGAGAATCCCGGGGTAGCGGAAAACAATTTCCCGTCTATATATGAGGAGATCGAGGTCCTGGATCTGACCCCGATCACCCAGGGGTAGGACGATCCTATGCCAGCGGGCCTCGATCTGGGCGACTTCACTCCAGCCCCCCTTTGCCCATGTTCCCTCCCCCTAACCATTGCTTCTGCTCCCACCTCCGAGGAGCCCCTGGACTCCTCCATCAACCCGGCTGCAGAGGGAACCCCGCTGAGAGCCGCCGAGCCAGTTGAAGTGATGGCCAGTGCCACTCGGCTGGAACCTGAGCCACCAGGGCCATCCCTCGCTGGTGAGGAGCATTTGACCTCCTTTCCGGGAGAGGACCCTACAGAAGAAAGTCCATCTCCTGATGCCATGGCTGCCAAATCCACCAGAGAGCTTGAGCCCAGCATCACTGAGAGCCCTCTCGCCGCCCAGACTCTCACCTCTACCCCTGCCCCTGCCCCTGCCCTTCTCCTGTCCACCTCCTGAGATGTTATTGCCACCCCTGGGACTGTCTCCTTCCCCTTTCCAACAGATGACTCCCAGGGAACGGCCTTTGTGTTTACCTGTACCGACCCACCAGGGGCTGCTATCCTCCCTCCGCCGCCCCCTATCGCCCCAGCATTCAGGTCCACCCATCAGGAGCCCCGTCGGGGGTCCGCACCCTGTCTGCCCATCTCGGTGGGCCACGGGGCTGTAGCAAGGGCCCCATCGGGGAGTAACCAGACCGTAACCCCAGCCCCCCATGCGCTGCGAGAGGAGTTGCGGGAGTTTCTAGAAGACGTCCGCGGCTCCCGCAAGAAAGTCCAGCTTGCCCTCCAGCGATGGGGGGACTATAATCAAATCCTCCGGGCCGCAAGGGCCCTCATGGGGGAGAGTAAAAGGACCGGGAGGCAGGGTGCCACGTCCTACCAGTGGGTCCGCCTCTTCCGTGACTCCTTACTCACCTACGGGGTGGGTCACGGACTGCTGCGCGGCCCGCCGGGAGCTGCGAGCATCCCTGCCGGCGAGGATCCCCCCCAGCCCTCCTCATGGCACCCTTTACCATCGCAACATTGAACACCCGTGGCTGTAGGATGGGTCTCCGCGTCCCAGGTGCTCTCCTTCCTTCGAGAGGGGAGGTACTCTGTGGTTTTCCTGCAGGAGACCCATACGGATCCGACCGCCGAAGACAGCTGGCAGCTGGATTGGGGGGACAGGGTCTACTTTAGCCACCTCACAGTTCGTACAGCTGGAGTGGCGACCCTGTTCTTCCCCGACCTATGGCCCGAGGTGCTGGGGGTCGCCGAGGTTGTGCCGGGTCGCCTACTGTACCTCCGGGTCCGCATGCAGGGGCTCGTAGTCAACCTTGTCAACATCTATGCCCCAGCAGCGAGCCCAGAGCGGCTGCAATTCTATCAGCAGGCATCCGCCTTCCTCGGCACCTTGGATCCTCAGGAGTGCCTGGTCCTGGGAGGGGACTTTAACATCACCCTTGAAGAGCGGGACCGCTCGGGGACCGAGCAGAGCCCGGCCGCCGTCGCCGTCCTCCAGGAGATAGTGGAACACCACTCCCTGGTGGACGTCTGGTGTGACCACCACCCGGATGACACTTCCACGTTCACCTTTGTCCAGGTGGAGGCCCATCGGTCGCACCACTCCCGGTTGGACCGCATTTATTTATCACGTTTTCATCTTTCCCGAGCCCACTCCTCCAGCATCCGTCCGGCCCCATTTTCTGACCATCATATAGCCACTGTGACAGCCTCCCTCTGCGCGGAGAGGCCGGGGCCGGCCTATTGGCATTTTAACAACAGCTTGCTGGAGGATGCGGGCTTCGTGGCGTCCTTCCGGGAGTTCTGGCTGGCCTGGCGAGGGCAGCGGCGTGCCTTTCCCTCGGCGCGGCGGTGCTGGGACTTAGGGAAGGTGTGCGCCCGGCTCTTCTGCCGTGACTACACCCGGGGCGCCAGCCGACGGAGGGATGCGGCAATAGAGCAGTTGGAACGGGAGGTCTTAGAGCTGGAGAGGCGTCTGGCCGCCAGCCCCGAGGATCCACCCCTCTGAGGAGCGTGCCGGGAGAAGCGGGAGGAGCTCCGGACCCTCGAGGACCATCGGGCCCGGGTGCCTTTGTTCGATCCCGCATCCGTCTCCTTCGGGAGATGGATTGCGGCTCCCGCTTCTTCTACGCCCTGGAAATAAAGAGGGGGGCTAAGAAACATATCATCTGCCTACTGGCAGAAGATGGCACCCCCCTCACGGATCCGGTGAAGATGTGCGAGAGGGCGAGAGCCTTCTACGCAAGCCTTTTCTCCCCGGATCCGACCGATCCTAACGCTTGCAGGGTGCTTTGGGAGGAGCTCCCGAAGGTCAGCGTGGGCGACCGAGACCGGCTCGAGCTGCCTCTCACTCTGGCTGAGTTCTCGGAAGCCCTCCGTCACATGCCCACCAATAAATCTCCGGGCATGGACGGGCTGACCGTGGAGTTCTACCGCGTGTTCTGGGACGTCCTGGGCCCAGACCTAGTCACTGTCTGTGCCGAGTCTTTGCAGAGCGGGGTCCTCCCTCTTTCGTGCAGGCGAGCCGTGCTCGCCTTATTGTCGAAGAAGGGGGACCTCCGCGATTTACGAAATTGGCGTCCCGTCTCGCTCCTCAGCACGGACTACAAAATCGTGGCAAAAGCCATCTCCCTGAGGCTAGGGTCCGTGCTGGCGGACGTGGTCCACCCAGACCAGACCTGCACCGTCCCGGGCCGCAGCATCTTTGACAACCTATATCTGGTCCGAGACCTATTGGAACTTGGGTGTAGGGATGGTCTGTCGTTCGTCCTCCTGTCCTTAGATCACGAGAAGGCGTTCGACAGGGTGGATCACGGGTATCTCCTGAGCACTCTGCAGGCGTTTGGATTTGGACCCAGGTTTGTGAATTTTCTCCAGGTGCTGTACGCTTCCGCAGAGTGTCTGGTAAGGCTCAACTGGACCCTGACCGAACCGGTCAGCTTCGGGCGAGGAGTACGGCAGGGGTGCCCCCTCTCAGGCCAGCTGTACGCTCTGGCGATGGAGCCCTTCCTCTGTCTCCTCCGAAGAAGGTTGACAGGGTTGGTGCTGAGGGAGCCGGATCTGCGGCTGGTCCTGTCGGCGTACGCTGATGACGTGCTCCTCGTGGTCCAGGACCCGGGCGACTTGGTGCGGGTGGAGGCTTGCCAGGCCATCTATTCAGCAGCCTCTTCTGCGCGGGTCAACTGGGTCAGGAGCTCTGGCTTGGTGGTAGGGGACTGGCGGCAGGCGAGCTCCCTCCCACCCGCGCTTCAGGCCATCCGGTGGAGCACGGGTCTGCTGATCTATCTGGGCGTTTACCTTTCTGCCACGCATCCCTCTCCGCCGGAGAACTGGCACAATTTAGAGGGCGGGGTGATAGAGCGGCTCCGGAAATGGACAGGACTACTCCGGTGCCTCTCCCTTCGAGGGAGAGCGCTAGTGCTTAATCAACTAGTCCTGTCCATGCTCTGGTACTGGCTCAACACCCTGGTCCCGGCCCCGGCTTTCCTGACCAACCTCCGGACATCGATTCTGGAGTTCTTTTGGTCAGGACTGCCCTGGGTCCCTGCAGGGGTTCTCCATCTACCTCTGGAGGAGGGAGGGCAGGGCCTGAAATGTCTGCTTACTCAGGTCCATGTCTTCCGCCTCCAGACACTGCAGAGGCTCCTTTATGGTGCAGGTAGTCCGGCGTGGACCATACTGGCGCACGCCTTCCTGCGCCGCTTCCGAGGGCTCCGATACGACCGGCAGCTCCTTTATCTCCATCCGAGAGGTCTTCCGTGAGACCTCTCCGGGCTGCCGGTCTTCTGCAGGTGGCGGAGTCCCACTCGGTGCGCCAGAGTTTGGTCCTGGCAGAGGTCACAAGAGTCGGAGACCTCCTGGACTATGACTGGGGAGACTGGCTGGATCCCCTAACCTTCGCTCAGCGCATGGGGCTTTCCAGACCTTGTACTCCCCGGCGCATACTTCAGGAGGTGAAGGCCGCTTTGCCGCCCGCTGCTCGGGTTTATCTCGACCGGGTCCTGCACAAGGGCACGCCCCGCCCACCCGCTACCCCAGGCCCGCCGGACCTTTTAATTGGACCCCTGCCCCGTGGACCCAACCGACCCCTTCACCCCTTCACTAGAAGCCGGCTGCACGAGATGCAGCCGGTCTGCTTTCAAACTGCGCCAAGAAAACATCTCTACACGCTCGTGCTCCACACCCTTCACGCCCGCACCCTCATGTCCCGCCCCGATACAAAATGGCGGGACCTCTGCCACCTTTGGAGGGTGAGGAGCCCCGGTGGGCCAGCCTATATTCCACCTTAGTCCCAAGGCCTGCCGGGGATGTCAGTTGGCGGCTCTTTCACGGAGCCGTGAGCATGGGCGTGTACTTGGCGCGGTTCACTTCAATCCCAGACACCTGCCCCTTTTGCGGCGTGAGGGATACCCTGGCACATGTCTACCTGGAGTGTGCCAGGCTGCAGCCCCTATTCCGGCTCCTCAGCAATATCTTATTACATTTTTGGCTGCACTTCTCCCCTCACCTTCTCATTTATGCACTCCGTATCCGTGGCCCCACAAAGTCACGGGATCTCCTGGTCAACCTCCTCCTGGCCGTAGCTAAAATGGTCATCTACAAAACCAGAGTGAGGAGGTTGGCCGATGGAGTCTCCTGTGACTGTAGGGCCTATTTCCGATCCTCGGTCCGTTCACGTATCCGGGCAGAGTTCTTCTGGGCGGCGTCCTCTGACTCCCTTGACACCTTTGAGGAGCAGTGGACGCTGTCCGGGGTTCTCTGCTCGGTGTCCCCGTCTGGTTCCCTTCTTTTGACCGTTTGACCGCACTCCTGTCCCTGTTATTTTATTAGTTGTCCCCCGGAATTTTTTGGGTATCTAGGTCCTGTGGATCCCCCTTTTAGGCTGGGGGGGATCCTTTAGCAGTGGACGGGCTTCGCCTGCCCACTTCCCGGATCCCAATAAGACTGCTCTCCCATAGTATTCTAGCTTGGAGGGAGGTGGGAAGCTGCTACTCCTCCTGCTAGGCCCTATGCTCTCCCTGCTGCTCCAGCTTCTCCCCTGGCTGGGCCAGACCCCCCCTTTTCTCTGCTACCTGGCTGCTAGACCCCCCCCCCCCCACTCTCGGGTGCTGCTACTACTCCAACTGCAGCGCTGGGGGAAGGGGGCTGCTAGCCCACTCCCCATAAAGGAGGAGTGAGGGACCCCAGCCACTGTTGTTGTGGACACCACAAAAACTACCTGAGAGGGGTCCTTTCTGCCTCCCTGGACCACCACCTGGAGTTCCTGGAGCTGCTGCTGCTGCTGTTGCTGTGGAGTCTGCTGCCTGGAGCTGCTGAAGCCCGAGGAGGCGAAGAAAAGGACCATCAACCAGTGGGGGAGAACCTAGAGACTTTGCAGACCACCGTGGAGGGGGCCCTAAGACTGAGTAATTTTCAAACTGTGCTCTTGTGGTAGGGGTCTTGACTGTGTTTTTAGGGACACAGGGGGTGTGGTGTGGAGCTGCCCCCTGATCCATCTGTGTGTTCCCCCCCAACCCCCACCACTACTACCACCATCGCTGCCCCCTCCATCACCCCCACTGGCTGTATACCATCTGCCTCAGCTCCTGCCTCTAGACTCAGCAGCTTGCTTGGCTTGCCACGCCCTATTTCCCCCTTTGGGCTAGAAACAGCAGCCAGCCTAAAAAGACTTGTTCAAGCGCACGTGGCTGCACGTGCCCCCCACCCCAGACTGCCCACCCCACATCTTTGCCCTTTACTATATGCCCCATTTGCTACTTGTAGCTTTGCCCCCGCTTTTGCCCCAGCCCCCCTTACTAGCTTCAGTTTGTTTGACTGCCCCGCCCATTTCCTTCCGCAGCCTTTGTTTGTTTGCCCCGCCCCAGCCTCTGAAGCTAGTCCCTTGGTTTCCATGTTCTACCTCCAGACCACTTAGCCCCTTGCTCCATGTGCCCATGCCCCCTCCCTTGCGCTTGTGCAACTCTCCATTTTAGTTTCAACCCTTTTCACTGCACCCCGAATGTTGTTGTATCCCCCCCTCCCCTAGTGTACCAAGAGGAGCTGGAATTCCACCTTGTGTCGGTGACTGACCCCTAACCCATGATTGCCCCCCGTCCAGCCCACCCCTTTTGGCACCCTCCTCCCCTGCCTGCAGCCTAGCGGGGAGGAGTGGTCGACCTGCTTCCCCTCTCCCCTCCTCCTTCTGGTGTCTCCCCTTCCCTCCCTACTCATGATGGCAGGAGATGAGACGGGTGGGGCCCCTCCAACAGCCCAAGCAGCCCCTCCCCCGCCTGCCCCTCCATCCCCCCCAAGCTTCTACCTCCGCTGCCGAACCATCTGCCATCGCCCCCGCTGGGGCACCAGCAGCGATGGGCACCGGGGTGACCTCCACTGCTGCCATGTCTCTCCCCCTGTCAGATTCGGGGGGAGCCCCCCCAGCCGGCAGGAAGGGCCAGGGGAAGAAGAAGGGGAAGGGCCCCGCTAAGAAGACCAGGCTCTCCATGGCAGGGGCTGCCCCCAATGCCCCGGCCCCACCGCCAGCTGGGGCATCCCTCCCCGCTGTTCCCTCCACCAGCTCTGCGGGTGTCCCTCCCCCGGCCACCAGGGCGTAAGCCCAGGTGGCGGCAGTCCCCCCGCCTGCCGCTAAATCATCTCTCCTGCCCGCCGCCTCCATTACCATCTATAGTGGCCGGGGCCCCTTTCCCACCATGACCAGGAAGCACGGCGTCCGTTGCTTCCTGGTGCCCGCCTCGCCCCACGTGGAGACCTATGTGCGGGCGTTTGCGAGGGTGGTGGGGCCCACGGCCATTTTGGCGGCCTCCAAAATGTATGGCAAGGTCGTCTTCTTCTTAACATCGGAGGCCACCACCCAGGAGGCGGTGGAGAAGGGCCTGGCAGTAGGGGGTGTGTTTGTCCCCTTAGATCCGCTAGAGGACCTGGGCGTCCACCTGGTCCTGACCTCCGTCCCTCCCTTTCTCCCCAACGCCGCCCTGTTACCCGCCCTCTCTACCTTGGGGAAGCTCATCTCTGTCATCAGCCGTCTCCCGTTGGGCTGCAAAGACCCCGCCCTCTGTCACGTCCTCTCGTTCCGCCAGCAAGTGCAGCTTCAAATGCCGGCGGCGGCGCATGACAGAGAGGCGCTGTAGGGGTCTTTCCTAGTCCCCTACCAGGGGGCTCATTACCGGGTGCATTATTCCACGGGGGAGGCCTGGTGCTATCTCTGCTGGGCGATGGGGCACGTCCGGAGGGACTGCCCCTTGGCCCGGCAAGGAGGGGCATCCGGGACCCCCGAGCCCTGGCAGGGCACCGGCCCCGTCATCGCCAGCGCCGCTGGCTGCCCAGCGCCCGAAACCACCCCTCCTCCTTCCCAGTCCACCATTGCTCCCGCTCGGGCCCAAGGGGCACCTCCCCAACTATGCCCAGACAAGCGGGAGAGCCCCGCCCGCTGCTATAATCTGGTGGGGCCTGTGGAGGAGGGTGCGGCAGGGACACCGCCAGGCATGGGAGAGGGCCTGCCTTAAGGGGAATCTTCCCTCCCTTGTGCTGCCCCACCATTACCCCCTGAGTCCCACTGCCACCGCCACCCCTGACATAACCCCTGCTAGCCAGCCCCCGGATGATGCCATGGAGGGCTGGGCCCTAGTCCACGGGAAGCGGGGCAAGCGGAAGGCTTGAGCTCCGCCCATTCCATCTGATGCGGAGGCCCCCTGGAAGACCAGGATGGGGGGCACCGATTCCGAGCCTTCCGCTCTACCCAGGGGTGTGTTCCATCCACCAGAGCCGGCTGAGGATGACGTGGCAGCACTGGAAGGCAGTATCTCCCCTCCACAGGAGTCCCTCCCCTCCAAGACCCCCCAGGTGCCATCTGAAACTCCAGTGTGCCCCGAAGCAATCGTCACGCCAGGTGCCAGTGGGGAGCATCCCGGGGTGGCGGAAAAGGATTTCCCGTCCATATACGAGGAGATCGAGGCCCTGGATCTGACCCCGATTACCCAAGGTGAGGACGACCCCATGCCAGCGGGCCTCGATCTGGACGATTTCACTACAGCTCCCCTTTCCCCATGTTCTTTTCCCCTAACCATTGCTTCTGCTCACACCTCCGAGGAGCCCCTGGACTCCTCCATCAATCCGGCTGCAGAGGGCACCCTGCTGAGAGCTGCCGAGCCTGTTGAGGCGACGGCCAGTGCCATGAAGCCGGGACCTGAGCCACCAGGGCACCCCTCGGTGAGGAGCATTCGACCTCCTTCCTCGGAGAGGGCCCTACAGAAGAGAGTTCATCTACTGATGCCGTGGCTGCCAAATCCAGCAGAGAGCTTGCGCCCGGCATCACTGAGAGCCCTCTCCCCGCCCAGACTCTCACCTCTAATCTTTCCCCTGCCCCTATCCCATCCACCTTCTGAGATGATGTTGTCGCCCCTGGGGCTGTCTCCTTCCCTTTTCCAACAGATGACTCCCAGGGAGCGGCCTTTGTGTTGACCCGTCCCGACCCACCAGGGGCAGCTATCCTCCCTTCGCCGCCCCCTATCGCCCCAGCATTCAGGTCAACCCAACAGGAGCCCCGTCGGGGGTCCGCACCCTGTCTGCCCGTCTCGGTGGGCCACGGGGCTGTACCAAGGGCCCCGTCGGGGAGTAACCAGACTGTAACCCCAGCCCCCCATGCGCTGCGAGAGGAGTTGCAGGACTTTTTAGAAGACGTCCGTGGCTCCTGCAACAAAGTACAGCTTGCTCTCCAGCGATGGGGGGACTTTAATCAAATCCTCTGGGGCGCAAGGGCCCTCATGGGGGAGGGTAAAAGGACCGGGAGGCAGGACGCCGCGGCCTACCAGTGGGTCCGCCTCTTCCGTGACTCCTTACTCACCTACGGGGTAAGTCACGGACTGCTGCACGGGCCCGCCGGGAGCCGTGAGCGTCCCTGCCGGCGAAGATGCCCCCCCAGCCCTCCTCATGGCACCGTTTACCATCGCAACATTGAACACCCGCGGCTGTAGGATGCGTCTCCGCAGGTCCCAGGTGCTCTCCTTCTTTTGGGAGGGGAGGTACTCTGTGGTTTTCCTGCAGGAGACCCATACGGATCCGATCGCCAAAGACAGCTGGCGGCTGGATTGGGGGGATAGGGTCTACTTTAGCCATCTCACAATACGTACGGCTGGAGTGGCGACCCTGTTCTCCCCCGACCTACGGCCCGAGGTGCTGGGGGTCATCGAGGCTGTGCCGGGCTGCCTGCTGCACCTCCGGGTCCGCATGGAGGGGCTCGTAGTCAACCTCGTCAACATCTATGCCCCAGCAGCGAGCCCGGAACGGCTGCAATTCTATCAGCAGGCGTCCGCCTTCCTCGGCACCTTGGATCCTCGGGAGTGCCTGGTCCTGGGAGGGAACTTTAACATCACCCTTGAGGAGCAGGACCGCTCGGGGGCCGAGCAGAGCCCAGCTGCTGCCGCCGTCCTCAAGGAGATAGTCGAACACCACTCCCTGGTGGACGTCTGGTGCGACCACCACCCGGATGACACTTCCACGTTCACCTTTGTCTGGGTGGAGGCCCATCGGTCGCGCCACTCCCGGTTGGACCGCATTTATTTATCATGCTTTCATCTTTCACAAGCCCACTCCTCCAGCATCCGGCCGGCCCCTTTTTCTGACCATCATATAGCCACCGTGACAGCCTCCCTCTGCGCGGAGAGGCCGGGGCCGGCCTATTGGCATTTTAACAACAGCTTGCTGGAGGATGCGGGCTTCGTGGTGTCCTTCTGGGAGTTCTGGCTGGCCTGTCGAGGGCAGCGGCGTGCCTTTCCCTCGGCGCGGCGGTGGTGGGACCTAGGGAAGGTGCGCGCCTGGCTCTTCTGCCGTGACTACACCCAACGGAGGGATGCGGTGATAGAGCAGTTGGAACGGGACGTCTTAGAGCTGGAATGGCATCTGGCCGCCAACCGCGAGGATCCGGCCCTCTGCGGAGCGTGCCGGGAGAAGCCGGAGGAGGTCTGGGCTCTCGAGGACCATCGGGCTCGGGGTGCCTTTGTTCGATCCTACATCCGTCTCCTTCAGGAGATGGATCGCAGCTCCCGTTTCTTCTATGCCCTGGAGAAAAAGAGGGGGGCTAAGATACATGTGATCTTCCTACTGGCAGAAGATGGCACCCCCCTCACGAACCCGGTGGAGATGTGCGGGAGGGCGAGAGCCTTCTACGCAAGCCTTTTCTCCCCGAATCCGACTGATCCTAACCTTGCAGAGTGCTCTGGGAGGAGCTCCTGATGGTCAGCGAGGGTGACCGAGACCGGCTAGAGCTGCCTCTCACTCTGGCCGAGTTCTCGGAAGCCCTCCGTCGCATGCCCACCAATAAATCTCCGGGCATGGACAGGCTGACCGTGGAGTTCTACCGCGTGTATTGGGACGTCCTGGGCCCAGACCTAGTCACCGTCTGGGCCGAGTCTTTGCAGAGCGGGGTCCTCCCTCTTTCGTGCAGGTGAGCCGTGCTGGCCTTATTGCCGAAGAAGGGGGACCTCTGCGAATTATGAAATTGGCGTCCTGTCTCGCTCCTCAGCACGGACTACAAAGTCGTGGCAAAAACAATCTCACTGCGGCTAGGGTCCGTGCTGGCGGACATGGTCCACCCAGACCAGACCTACAGTGTCCCGGGTCGCAGCATCTTCGACAACCTATATCTGGTCTGGGACCTTTTGGAACTCGGGTGTAGGGATGGTCTGTCATTTGCCCTCCTGTCCTTAGATCAGGAGAAGGCATTCGACAGGGTGGATCGCGGGTATCTCCTGAGCACTCTGCAAGCGTTTGGCTTCAGACCCCAGTTTGTGGGTTTTCTCCGGGTGCTGTATGCCTCTGCAGAGTGTTTGGTCAGGCTCAACTGGACCCTGACCAAACGGTCAGCTTCGTGTGAGGAGTACGGCAGGGGTGCCCCCTATCGGGCCAGCTGTATGCTCTGGTGATCGAGCCCTTCCTCTGTCTCCACCGAAGGAGGTTGACCGGGTTGGTGCTGCGGGAGCCAGAGCTGCGGCTGGTCCTGTCAGCGTACATTGATGACATGCTCCTCGTGGTCAATGACCCGGGCGACTTGGCGCGGGTGGAGGCTTGCCAGGCCATCAATTCGACAGCCTCCTCCGTGCGGGTCAACTGGGTCAAGAGCTCTGGCTTGGTGGTAGGGGACTGGTGGCAGGCGAGCTCCCTTCCACATGCTCTTCAGGCCATCCGGCGGAGTACAGGTCCGCTGCTCTATCTCGGCATTTACCTTTCTGCCACGCATCCCTCTCCGCCGCAGAACTGGCAGAATTTAGAGGGTGGGGTGACAGAGTGGCTCCAGAAATGGACAGGACTACTCCGGAGCCTCTCCCTTCGAGGGAGAGTCCTGGTGCTTAATCAACTAGTTCTGTCCATGCTCTGGTACCGACTCAATACCCTCATCCCGGTCCCGGGTTTCCTGGCCAATCTCCAGACATCGATTCTGGAGTTCTTTTGGTCAGGACTGCACTGGGTCCTTGCAGGGCTTCTCCATCTACCCCTGGAGGAGGGAGGACAGAGCCTGAAATGTCCGCTTACTCAGGTCCATGTCTTCCGCCTCCAAGCCCTGCAGAGGCTCCTTTATGGTGCAGGTAGTCCGGCGTGGAGCATACTGGCGCACGCCTTCCTGCGCTGCTTCCAAGGGCTCCAATACGACTGGCAGCTCCTTTATCTCCATCCAAGAGGCCTTCCACGAGACCTCTCTGGGCTGCCGGTCTTCTACCAAGACCTCCTCCACACCTGGAAACTCTTTACAATGACTAGGTCCATGGTGGCCACCGAGGGGGCAGACCTCCTCTCGGACCCCTGCTACACAACCCCCAGCTCTGTGTGCAGGTGGCGGAGTTCTGCTCGGTGCGCCAGAGGTTGGTCCTGGCAGAAGTCACAAGAGTCGGAGACCTCCTGGATTATGACCGGGGAGACTGGCTGGATCCCCTGACGCTCGCTCAGAGCATGGGGCTCTCCAGACCTTGTACTCCCCGGTGCATACTTCAAGAGGTGAAGACCGCTTTGCTGCCCGTTGCTCGGGTTTATCTTGACCGGGTCCTGCACAAGGGCACTCCCCGCCTACCCCCTACCGCAGGCCCTCCAGACCTTTTAATTGGACCCCTGCCCCGTGGACCCAACCGACCCCCTCACCCCTTCACTATAAGCTGGCTGCACGAGATGCAGCCAGTCTGCTTTCAAACCGCGCCAAGAAAACATCTATACATGCTCCTGCTCCACACCTTTCATGCCCTCACCCTCATGTCCTGCCCTGATACAATATGACGGGACCTCCTGCGACCTTTGGAGGGTGAGGAGCCCTGGTGGGCCAGCCTATACTCCACCTTAGTCCCGAGGACCGCCGGGGATGTCAGTTGGCGGCTCCTTCACGGAGCCTTGAGCACGGCCGTGTACTTGGCGTGGTGCATCTCAATCCCAGACACCTGCCCCCTTTGCGGCGTGAGAGAAAACCTGGCACACATATACCTGGAGTGTGCCAGGCTGCAGCCCCTATTCCGGCTCCTCACCAATATTTTATTATACTTTTGGTTGCACTTTTCCCCTCACCTTCTTATTTATGCACTCCCTATCCGTGTCCCCACAAAGTCACGGGATCTCCTGGTCAAACTCCTCCTGGCGCTAGCTAAAATGGCCATCTATAAAACCAGAGTGAGGAGGTTGGCCGACAGAGTCCCCTGTGACTGTGGGGCCTATTTCCGATCCTCGGTCCATTCACGTATCCGGGCAGAGTTTTTCTGGGCAGCGTCCTCTGACTCCCTTGACGTCTTTGAGGAGCAGTGGGCGCTGTCCGGGGTTCTCTGTTCAGTGTCCCCATCCGGTTCCCTTCATTTGACCCTTTGACTATACTCCTGTCCCTGTTATTTCATTAGTTGTCCCCTGGAATTATTTGGAATCTAGGTCCTGTGGATCCCCCTTCTAGGCTGGGGGGGATCCTTTAGCAGTGGACGGGCTACGCAAAAAGAAAAGGAGTACTTGTGGCACCTAAGGCCTGGTCTACACTGTTGACTCAGATCCAGCTTCTTGTCCACTGTAACTCCTAGGTCCTTTTCTGCAGAACTGCTACCTAGCCATTCGGTTCCTAGTCTGTAGCGGTGCATGGGATTCTTCCATCCTAAGTGCAGGACTCTGCACTTGTCCTTGTTGAACCTCATCAGATTTCTTTTGGCTCAATCCTCTAATTTGTCTAGGTCCCTCTGTATCCTATCCTGACCCTCCAGCATATCTACCTCTCCTCCCACTTTAGTGTCATCTGCAAACTTGCTGAGGGTGCAATCCACACCATCCTCCAGATCATTTATGAAGATATTGAACAAAACTGGCCTCAGGACTGACCCTTGGGGCAGTCCACTTGATACCGGCTGCCAACTAGACAAGGAGCCATTGATCACTATCCGTTGAGCCCAACAATCTAGCCAACTTTCTATCCACCTTATAGTCCATTCATCCAGCCCATACTTTTTTAACTTGCTGGCAAGAATACTGTGGGAGACCATGTCAAAAGCTTTGCTAATGTCAAGGAACAATATGTCCACTTCTTTCCCCTCATCCACAGAGCCAGTTATCTCGTCATAGAAGGCAATTAGATTAGTAAGGCATGACTTGCTCTTGTGAATCCATGCTGACTGTTCCTGATCGCTTTCCTCTCCTCTTAGTGCTTCAGAATTGATTCCTTGAGGACCTGCTCCATGATTTTTCCAGGGACTGAGGTGAGGCTGACTGGCTTGTAGTTCTCTGGATCCTCCTTCTTCCGTTTTTTAAAGATGGGCACTACATTAGCCTTTTTCCAGTCATCTGGCACTTCCCCCGATCACCATGACTTTTCAAAGATAATGGCCAATGGCTCTGCAATCACATTCGCCAACTCCTTTAGCACTCTCGGATGTAGTGCATCCGGTCCCATGGACTTGTGCTCGTCCAGCTTTTCTACATAGTCCCGAACCACTTCTTTCTCCACAGACAGTTGGTCACCTCCTCCCCATGCTGTGCTGCCCAGTGCAGTAGTCTGGGAGCTGACCTTGTTCGTGAAGATAGAGGCAAAAAAAGCATTGAGTACATTAGCTTTTCCCACATCCTCAGTCACTAGGTTGCCTCCCTCATTCAGTAAGGGGCCCATACTTTCCTTGACTTTCTTCTTGTTGCTAACATACTTGAAGACAGGTTTCAGAGTAGCAGCCGTGTTAGTCTGTTTTCGCAAAAAGAAAAGGAGTACTTGTGGCACCTTAGAGACTAACAAATTTATTAGAGCATAAGCTTTCGTGAGCTACAGCTCACTTCATCGGATGCATTTGGTGGAAAAAACAGAGGAGAGATTTATATACACACACACAGAGAACATGAAACAATGGGTTTATCATACACACTGTAAGGAGAGTGATCACTTAAGATAAGCCATCACCCACAGCAGGGGGGGGAAAGGAGGAAAACCTTCCATGGTGACAAGCAGGTAGGCTAATTCCAGCAGTTAACAAGAATATCAGAGGAACAGTGGGGGGTGGGGTGGGGGGGAGAAATACCATGGGGAAATAGTTTTACTTTGTGTAATGACTCATCCATTCCCAGTCTCTATTCAAGCCTAAGTTAATTGTATCCAGTTTGCAAATTAATTCCAATTCAGCAGTCTCTCGTTGGAGTCTGTTTTTGAAGCTTTTTTGTTGAAGTATAGCCACTCTTAGGTCTGTGATCGAGTGACCAGAGAGATTGAAGTGTTCTCCAACTGGTTTTTGAATGTTATAATTCTTGACGTCTGATTTGTGTCCATTCATTCTTTTACGTAGAGACTGTCCAGTTTGGCCAATGTACATGGCAGAGGGGCATTGCTGGCACATGATGGCATATATCACATTGGTAGATGCGCAGGTGAACGAGCCTCTGATAGTGTGGCTGATGTGATTAGGCCCTATGATGGTATCCCCTGAATAGATATGTGGACAGAGTTGGCAACGGGCTTTGTTGCAAGGATAGGTTCCTGGGTTAGTGGTTCTGTTGTGTGGTGTGTGGTTGCTGGTGAGTATTTGCTTCAGATTGGGGGGCTGTCTGTAAGCAAGGACTGGTCTATCTCCCAAGATCTGAGAGAGCGATGGCTCGTCCTTCAGGATAGGTTGTAGATCCTTGATGATGCGTTGGAGAGGTTTTAGTTGGGGGCTGAAGGTGATGGCTAGTGGCGTTCTGTTGTTTTCTTTGTTGGGCCTGTCCTGTAGTAGGTGACTTCTGGGTACTCTTCTGGCTCTGTCAATCTGTTTCTTCACTTCAGCAGGTGGGTATTGTAGTTGTAGGAATGCATGATAGAGATCTTGTAGGTGTTTGTCTCTGTCTGAGGGGTTGGAGCAAATGCGGTTATATCGTAGCGCTTGGCTGTAGACAATGGATCGAGTGGTATGATCTGGATGAAAGCTAGAGGCATGTAGGTAGGAATAGCGGTCAGTAGGTTTCCGATATAGGGTGGTGTTTATGTGACCATCGCTTATTAGCACCGTAGTGTCCAGGAAGTGTATCTCTTGTGTGGACTGGTCCAGGCTGAGGTTGATGGTGGGATGGAAATTGTTGAAATCATGGTGGAATTCCTCAAGAGCTTCTTTTCCATGGGTCCAGATGATGAAGATGTCATCAATGTAGCGCAAGTAGAGTAGGGGCATTAGGGTACCACACAGACTATGCTGACAGCTTGTGCCACACACTCTCAAGGAAACTGCGGAACCACCTGATTAACATCCTCTATAGCAAACAGGGAAAGATTAAGAATGAGCTCTCAAAACTGGATACTCTCATAAAGAACCAACCTTCCACACAAACTTCCTCGTGGCTGGACTTTACAAAAACTAGACAAGCCATTTACAAAACACACTTTGATTCTCTACAAAAGAAAAAGGACACTAAGCTATCTAAACTACTATATGCCACAAGGGGCCACAACAATGGTTCCCGTAACCCACCCAGCAATATTGTTAATCTATCCAACTATACTCTTAGCCCAGCGGAAGAATCTGTCCTATCTCGGGGCCTCTCCTTTTGCCCCTCCACCCCCACGAACATGATACAGTTCTGTGGTGACCTAGAATCCTATTTTCGACGTCTCAGACTCAAGGAATATTTCCAACACACCTCTGACCAACATATTAACCCACAGAGACCTTCCTGCCAACACTACAAAAAGAAGGATTCTGGGTGGACTCCTCCTGAAGGTCGAAACAGCAGCCTGGATTTCTACATAGACTGCTTCCGCCGACATGCACGAGCTGAAATTGTGGAAAAGCAGCATCGCTTATCCCATAACCTCAGCCATGCAGAACACAGTGCCATCCACAGCCTCAGAAACAACTCTGACATCATAATCAAAAAGGCTGACAAAGGAGGTGCTGTCGTCATCATGAATAGGTCGGAGTATGAACAAGAGGCTACTAGGCAGCTCTCCAACACCACTTTCTACAAGCCATTACCCTCTGATCCCACTGAGAGTTACCAAAAGAAACTACAGCATTTGCTCAAGAAACTCCCTGAAAAAGCACAAGAACAAATCCGCACAGACACACCCCTGGAGCCCCAACCTGGGGTATTCTATCTGCTACCCAAGATCCATAAACCTGGAAATCCTGGACGCCCCATCATCTCAGGCATTGGCACCCTGACAGCAGGATTGTCTGGCTATGTAGACTCCCTCCTCAGGCCCTTCGTTACCAGCACTCCCAGCTATCTTCGAGACACCACCGATTTCCTGAGGAAACTACAGTCCATTGGTGATCTTCCTAAAAACACCATCCTAGCCACTATGGATGTAGAAGCCCTCTACACCAACATTCCACACAAAGATGGACTACAAGCCGTCAGGAACAGTATCCCCGATACTGTCACGGCTAACCTGGTGGCAGAACTTTGTGACTTTGTCCTGACCCATAACTATTTCACATTTGGTGACAATGTATACCTTCAAATCAGTGGCACTGCGATGGGTACCCGCATGGCCCCACAGTATGCCAACATTTTTATGGCTGACTTAGAACAACGCTTCCTCAGCTCTTGTCCCCTAATGCCCCTACTCTACTTGCGCTACATTGATGACATCTTCATCATCTGGACCCATGGAAAAGAAGCTCTTGAGGAATTCCACCATGATTTCAACAATTTCCATCCCACCATCAACCTCAGCCTGGACCAGTCCACACAAGAGATACACTTCCTGGACACTACGGTGCTAATAAGCGATGGTCACATAAACACCACCCTATATCGGAAACCTACTGACCGCTATTCCTACCTACATGCCTCTAGCTTTCATCCAGATCATACCACTCGATCCATTGTCTACAGCCAAGCGCTACGATATAACCGCATTTGCTCCAACCCCTCAGACAGAGACAAACACCTACAGGATCTCTATCATGCATTCCTACAACTACAATACCCACCTGCTGAAGTGAAGAAACAGATTGACAGAGCCAGAAGAGTACCCAGAAGTCACCTACTACAGGACAGGCCCAACAAAGAAAACAACAGAACGCCACTAGCCATCACCTTCAGCCCCCAACTAAAACCTCTCCAACGCATCATCAAGGATCTACAACCTATCCTGAAGGACGAGCCATCGCTCTCTCAGATCTTGGGAGATAGACCAGTCCTTGCTTACAGACAGCCCCCCAATCTGAAGCAAATACTCACCAGCAACCACACACCACACAACAGAACCACTAACCCAGGAACCTATCCTTGCAACAAAGCCCGTTGCCAACTCTGTCCACATATCTATTCAGGGGATACCATCATAGGGCCTAATCACATCAGCCACACTATCAGAGGCTCGTTCACCTGCGCATCTACCAATGTGATATATGCCATCATGTGCCAGCAATGCCCCTCTGCCATGTACATTGGCCAAACTGGACAGTCTCTACGTAAAAGAATGAATGGACACAAATCAGACGTCAAGAATTATAACATTCAAAAACCAGTTGGAGAACACTTCAATCTCTCTGGTCACTCGATCACAGACCTAAGAGTGGCTATACTTCAACAAAAAAGCTTCAAAAACAGACTCCAACGAGAGACTGCTGAATTGGAATTAATTTGCAAACTGGATACAATTAACTTAGGCTTGAATAGAGACTGGGAATGGATGAGTCATTACACAAAGTAAAACTATTTCCCCATGGTATTTCTCCCCCCCACCCCACCCCCCACTGTTCCTCTGATATTCTTGTTAACTGCTGGAATTAGCCTACCTGCTTGTCACCATGGAAGGTTTTCCTCCTTTCCCCCCCCTGCTGTGGGTGATGGCTTATCTTAAGTGATCACTCTCCTTACAGTGTGTATGATAAACCCATTGTTTCATGTTCTCTGTGTGTGTGTATATAAATCTCTCCTCTGTTTTTTCCACCAAATGCATCCGATGAAGTGAGCTGTAGCTCACGAAAGCTTATGCTCTAATAAATTTGTTAGTCTCTAAGGTGCCACAAGTACTCCTTTTCTTTTAACATACTTGAAGAAACCCTTCGTGTTACTCTTAACATCTCTTGCTAGTTGCAACTCCAGGTGTGATTTGGCCTTCCTGATTTCACTCCTGCATGCCCGAGCAATATTTTTATACTCTTCCCTGGTCATTTGTCCAATCTTCCACTTCTTGTAAGCTTCTTTTTTGTGTTTAAGATCAGCAAGGATTTCACTGTTAAGCCAAGCTGGTTGCGGGATCGATGGCCGCCGTTTCCCTGTCAACTCCGCTTCTGCCTCTCGCCGTGGTGGAGTTCTGGAGTCAACGGCAGAGTGATCGGGGATCAATTTATTGTGTCTGCACTAGATGCGATAAATCGATCCCCGATAGATCGATCGCTACCCGCCAATCTGGGTAAACATGGCCTTAGAGACTAACAAATTTATTTGAGCATAAGCTTTCATGAGCTACAGCTCACTTCATAGGATGCATTTATTTTCCACTGCATGCATCTGATGAAGTGAGCTGTAGCTCACGAAAGCTTACATTCAGATAAATTGTTAGTCTCTAAGGTGCCACAAGTACTCCTTTTCTTTTTGCAAATACATTTGAGAAAGTCATGCAATGCTTATGAACAATTCACAAACAGAAAAAGCAACTAAATTAACAGAATAAGTTATTCACTATGAATTATTCAATCAGCTCTAATAAGCTTCTATTTATAGGTCTCTACAGCAAAGAACTGAAGCATGCATTTAACTCAGCATGTGCTAGAGGCCCTAATTCAGCACTGCATCCCTATTCAGCACTGCATCCCTTACTTAAGCCTGTGTTTCAGTACCATTGATATCAATTGTTCTGAAGCGCATCCTTTAAGTTAAAGTATTTGCTTGAGTGCTTTTCTGAATTGGGGTTGACTTAAGTATATGCTTAAAAGCTTTCCTCGGTTGGACCCTTAGTCTTTTATTGGATCAAGTGTATAGAGATTGTTACTGTAAGGTGCTTTGTGTATTCTGTGAGGCTTTGATTGTGGTCTTGTGGAGTGTGAGTTTAGGGTCTGAGCTTCCTAGAGCGAGTCTGGGGGCATGCTGTGAAGCTCTTGCTGTTATGCACAACTTGATGAAACCAGACACAAAATAAAGCTGATCTCTTGTAAGCACCTTAAACACTGAGTGATCACTGGAAGGGGAGGTCGGGGGTGGGAAGAAAAAGGAAAAGACCCTGAGTGGAAGAATGGATCAGTTAAAAGCTTCACTAGGGTTGAAACTCCCTGGAAGCATGGAAAACAACTGGAGAAGGTTTAAATGGAACTTACTCTATCTGCAAGTAAAGGGTGTCAGCAAACAGGAAGAAAGTCAGAAGGTGGCCTTATTTCTGACAATAGCTGGTTCTTGATGTGTTTAACAGTTTTCAGTTAACCCTAAGGAGGCTAACTATGAAATGGTATTACTGAACTTGGAGGGCTATAGTACTCCACGAAAAAGTGAAATACATGAGAGAGGTGTTTTTAAACAAAGAGTGCAAAAAGAAGGTGAAACCTTAGAAGAATTTGTGACTGTTCTAAAGCTGCCAAACTTGCAATTTTGGGGGGCTAACTGTGACCCTGATCAAAAACCAGATTATGATTGGGATCTGGGACAAAAAAGTCAGAGAGAGACTACCAGAAGATCAATAATTAACCTGTGACAAAGCAATTAGAATTTTCCAAGCAAAGGAAGTCACCCAGTCCAGAACAAAGCTTATAGATGGTGGACACTTCACTGACACTGTGGTGAATGACAGATAATCCAAAATACAACAAGAAAAGGCAGAAAGGCATGTGCAGGTCTAAGTCACAGGTCAGAGAAAACAGCACATGGAGCTACTGATGCTGTGGCAACCAACTTAAGCCAAGACGATGCCCAGCATATGGGGGGAAAATGCAAGAAATGCCACGGTTTACATCACTTTGCAAGAGCTTGCAAACAGCCGCAGAGTGTGCATAGCATGGACAAAGGGGATTACAATAGCACCACTCACTCAGATGAATTTTTCACAGAAGCAAGAGACAACATTGCAGCAGAAGATGATTGGACTATCAGCCTAAAGCAAATGGGACATTTATTTAAGTGACAGGTTTCAGAGTAGCAGCTGTGTTAGTCTGTATTCGCAAAAAGAAAAAGAGTACTTGTGGCACTAATAAAGTGAGCTGTAGCTCACGAAAGCTTATGCTCAAATAAATTTGTTAGTCTCTAAGGTGCCACAAGTACTCCGTTTCTTTTATTTTAAGTGGACACAGATGCACATGATAAGTCTTATTACCACAAAAAAAAAAAAGGACAGGCAGGGAGGGTAAATGGATAACTCAGGGTTTACGGTGGTGAGTGTATCCCCATGAAAGGCAAACATGAGCTAAGTATATGGGCAAATAAATTGGAAAAGATACGATTACAGATTGCAGCAGGGAAAAGAGCACACATTATTTGGTAAAAAGCATGTCAAAACCTTGGTCTCATGAAAAGGGTGCACTCTTTGGAGGGACGGGGACCAAAACAATTGACAAAGAGTTTGAGGACCTCTTCCCTGGGGTAGGGAAGCTCTCAACAGACTATAGAATAGAGCTGAAAGATCCCTACTGCTCCACCATTCATGTCCTTAGGAAAGTTCCTCTTGACCTAAAGCAGAAGCTAAATGATGAGTTAGATAGGCTTACCACTCTGGGAATCGTAAATGATGAGCTAGATAGGCTTATCACACTGGGAATCATAACGTGAGTAGAAGAATCAACAGAGTGGGTATACTCTTTTTTTTATGCACACAACAGCCAAAAATACAGAACCTCAAAGAACTGGATACATATGTAAAAAGGAACATTTTCCCCTTTCTACAAGGGGAGACACTCTGGGAAGATGGCTGATGCCAAATATTTTTCTACTATTCATGAGTCAGCAGGGTTCAGGCAAGTACCCTTAGAAAAACAGTAGGTTTGTGTACTTTCAACACCCTCTTTGGAAACTCTGTTTCCCACAGTGCTGTTTGGGTTGTACTGGGCATCCAAAGTGTTTCACTGGAACATCCAACAAAGTTTTGATGATGTAGAGGGTACCAAGATGTACATAGATCATATTTTGACCTGGGGAAAACAGCAGAAGAGCATGACCAGAGGCTTCAAGTCGCTATGGAAAGAACCAGAGCTAAAGCTAAACAAATAGGAATGTAAGTTCAGTGTAATGGAACTAGCCTACCTAGGAGAGAAGTTAACACAGAAGATTTAGGTTGATGTTGTCTGAATTCATTTGTTCATTTTGGCTGTTTTATTCAGATCCTCCCCCATTCCCCAAAATGTCTAATTGAACCATTTTGACTTTTCCAGAATGAAACGCTTGTTTTTCAGACGAGATTCACAAGTGGACTTAGGTACTATTCATAAAACAGTGGTGATGGCCACTCCCTTTTTTCACGAGCCCAATAGTTGGGGCACTGACCAGGGATGTGGGAGACCCAGATTCAAATCCCCCTTCTAGAGCAGGCACTTGAACCCAGGTGTCTCATATCCCAAGTGAATGCCTTGATAAACAGGCAATTGACTATTCTAGAGTAGGTCTCTCTCAGGTATGTCCTGTTGCAGCTGTTCCATTTTGTATAAATAATTAAATATCCATTGGAGCAGCCACTTAGGTGTTTGCCTTCACCAGGTGAGTGCCCTAACCACCAGGCTATAACATGATCCACACTCCCTGGCTCAATGACATCAGTAGTGCTGATGTTTTAGGGGTGCCCTACAGTTCCAAGCCACAGTGCAGGGCACCTCAAAGAATAACTGAACATTTATTATTTAGTGTAGTTATTTGGTTGGTTATAAGTATTTGTAAAGTGGTTTTTTTTGGAAGCGGAAGATGTGGTATTGGTGGCTGTGTCTTTAAGGGCTAAGCTTTCCAGACGGAAAATCTGGGTCGGATGCTCTGAAGTTCTTGTTATGCACAGCTTGGTGAGACAGAATAAAGCAGATCTCTTTCAAGCAGCTTAAGCATTGAGTGATCACTGAACTCCACAGTAACCACGAGAGCCAATGATTCAAAATTCAGGTTATGGTGGTTAGTTCTGATTGGATACAGGGTTCCTTGGACATACAGTGAAGTTGTTTGCTGAGGCAGAAAACCAAAACCAAACCCACTTCTCTATCTGAGGATTCTAGAGGCTGCCTGTTGGTGAATTTTCATCACTTCTTTAAAAAAGAGAATCTAAAATATAAATACTAATATCTTTCACGAACAAAGTACAAATGAAAGCATATGACAGACTAATTTTGTAATCTTGTCAAATTAACATTTTCTCCCTAAACACCCTGTGTTCACAGTAATTTTTTTTCAGCATGGATGCTTATTTATAAAAAGACCTTGTCATCAGGATGGGTGTGTGGATGTGCAGAGATAAACTTAGCCATTACTCTATTATACATTAATTAGCTCAACACCTTCATCAGCATATCCACTGGCATCACTGTTGCAAAGCTCTAAAGACTAAAGAATGCAAAAGCAATAGAGGGTGTATAATTATGTACAGTAGGTGTGGTAGAAACAATTAGATTTAACCTTCCCTGTGAGATGAAATGTTTGCAGGAATCTTACGAACAGCTAAATAATTAGAAGAGTAAAACATTTAGTTGTTATAAAATATTTATAACATCTTCCTTTCTTTTTGGAGAAAGAAACAGAAATATGTTTGTATGGGACACACTCCGGGGCGTATTATCTGTGCTGTTCACATGAGTGCAAGCAGTGAAGCTCAAATCTGTAAAGCTATTTAGGCATTTCTGTACTCAGCATTGCAATGCCTAACTGGTTTAGGTACCTGAATGTCATTTTCTAAAATGGTGTGGGCACTTAGGTGTCTAAATATGACATTTAGACTCCCTAAGTACCTAAATCCCTTTTGAAAATTAGATTTAAGCTTCTAAATTGGTTAGGCTTTGTTTTGGCAAATGCAGCAATGCCTACATAGCATTAATTTCTTTGTAGCTTTTAAATTCAGGCCTAGATTGGTAATTTCATTGGGAAATAAAAATATGAAAATAAAATTAAGAGCTTTTTTTATTGGCAAAAACACTTAAAGTTGCTTAAAAGAAATATGACATGAAAATAGGATCACTTTAAAAATAAGTTTTATTTTAAAAAAAAACTATCCTGATGATAAACAAAACTGAATTAACCAAAGCAAGGATGGCAGCAGACACTTAAAATGCCAAATCCTCCGGTGGGTGAGAAACAAGAAACCTCCATAGAGTACAACTCACTTACATGAAGAGGGCTAACGCAAGGCCCCTGCACCAAAAAATGTCACCCATTGTGCGTACGTGTGATAATACTGTGCTGTCCCTTTGTCTTCCCTCTCTTTTGGGAGCCTACTATGATTTGAAATTTATGAGAATCCTATGAGCTGAAATCCACATGGAACAGTAATGCTGCCAATTTCAATCACGCATCACCTCAGGGATGGAGCCGGCACAGAAATCGTAGAGAACAGGACCACTTTATGTATGCTCACGACGTGCCAGGTGCCATGAATTTCTGAGTCAGCACTTCTCTCAACAAAGGATCTGAGATTACAATAAAAATGCACTTCTTATTTTGGAAGGCTCATAGTCTTTGCTAGCAGAAGACATTTTTATGTGAGACAATGTCATTCTACAGGAGCAAGGTTTACATTAGAGCTGCTCAAAGTTTCTCAACATGCTGACAGAAGCTGACAAATATTTTGCCAAAAAACTTTTTTTTGCCCCTTTTCAGTTTGTATGTGAATTAGTTACATTTAAGGACTTTACAGCATTTGTTTCTTCAAATGATTTTATAACATCCCAGGTGTTAAGATTGTGAGGAAATAACGCAAATTTATAAATCTGAAGTCATTGTTTCCAACTGGTTACTTTAACTGCTAGGCAAAAATCAGTACTGTGAACAGAACACCAGACTCCTGGCAGCATTCACTTTAGCTTAAGTTTTCAGCATTAAAGAGGGTAATTACCTAATATATTTCTTTAAGTATTTTCACAGTTTAGCATTAGTGACAAGGCCAGTCATTTTCTGGCAGTTACTGGCTAAAAAAGTGTGCCAGGAAATGCCTGACCCAGAATTTGTTATTTCTTAAATAGTTTGATCCAACTTCCAAAGAGTTCTAAAATCTCTCCTTACCCTGAATCCTCTTTCCTTCATGAGAGACGAGGGCTATAGACCCATAGACAATTGTATTATTTATTATAACTGTATTCTGTTAAGTAGCATTCCTTCATTAGTTATTTATATGACTCTAAAGATATGCATGCAGTTTACAACCTGATTGGATCATGTAAACATAGTGTGCTGAAGTATAGTACTGGGAGCTTTGGCAAGTATGATGGACTTGTCTTGAGAAAAAGGCATATCATATTGCTGAGTCACAGGGGAAGGGGCACAAACAGCTGCTAAAGAGGCAATAAAGCTATGCTATTGAATTCAAGGCAACTCTTAGACCCGTACTTTGTCTTTATTAGCACTGATCATGAACAATTTAGAATTGCAATCCCATCACATTGGAAGTCGGCAGCATAAGGTTTTCTTTTACATAGGTACAAGGTCTCATTTAAATTAGTAATGCAAAATAATTCTGCAGCTGCAGTAGGAAAATTGGAAACATATTTCCATCATCATTACGTTGTTCATTATTCATAATTAATGTATTCCCTCTCAATACTACGGAACAATATTAAAAGTACTGTTTAGCAGAAATGTCACCCATGTATGTATATTCTTGTTCCCATGGGCCATGTGTACATCTGCATTATTTGTGCGTTAATTTTCATTTGGAAAGCTAAGCAGACTCAATTGTCAGTCATGTATCAAGAGGGGAGAAAGATTTTGAGGTCTTCAGATATGGGCTGAGCAAAACTTGTTTTTAAGCTACTTAGATAAAAATGACCATATTCAAATAGAGAAACTGCACTGGCCATTGAGTTAAGGGACTTGTGTTCAGCACCCTTCTTGCTGTCTTGCATCAGACCTGCCACAGAGAATGCTGCAGAGGCCCACACGGGGCCTGACTCCCCAGCACTTTGCACATTATGGAATCATTTTCATTTCTGCAAAGCAAGTATCAAGTGCATGTAAAATGACTGTCTAGGGGAGTGAATAATTCGGAGGTAGTAGCATTTTACCTCCACTCTGCATAGATGTCGATGCATTCACAAAGTGGTAGGCAGAAGTGAATCAGGTCCAGAGTGTCTTGCATTACAGAAGACTCAATGACCCCTCTGAAGAATTATGTGAGCAGTGGATGCCAGAGAACATGGATGTATGTCCCATTGGGCTTCCTGTTCATGCCTTAGGAAATCCTTCCAGTAGTGTAGCTACAATGGTGCAAGTGGTGCAGTCATGCCAGGGCCAAGAAGTTATGGAGGCCCAACCAGATGGAGCAGTGCTCTGGCATTTGACCTGGCACACAGTGATTGCTACTCACTCAAATTTAGCCCCACCATTAAATTTCAGTGACATTGTGATGGGGCAAACAAAATTGCAGCACCACTCAGGTTTGGCCCGGCTGCCCTCTGTCATGATAGAGGGACAGCTGGGCCAAACCTGAGTGGAGCTGCCATTCTGTTTGTCAGGTCACAATGTCACTCATCACTCAAATTTGATCCACAACATGTGAGTGCATGCAAGACAATGGAAGTGAGCAGGGCTGCTGGGATTGGGAAGAACTGCCCTCCCCTGGGATGGCAGCAGAGCACTTAGTGGAGGGGTTCCAATGAGTGGCCAAAAAGGTCCTTGGATTGAGTTGTGGTTGGGCTATGGCATGAGTTGGGAGTGTGGAGGGGCTGTAGGGTAAGTTGGGAGAAGGGATGATTCAGAATCAGCCCCCTAACCTATTCTTACACCAGGCATCTCTGGGGTTCTGGTATGCCACCGAGTCCTTTCTTTCCAAATAAGCACATTAACTCTGCCCCACACAGATTTATGTATCCATGCTGTTAGATGGAAATCACACCAAGACGAAAAAGAGCTCTTGGCTTCTGCCCTGGCATGAATAGGGTGATCATCTGTCCAGATTTTACAGGAGTACCCTGATAGCGGTAGCCTGCTTGGCACCCTGCCTGAGTTTGCAAGACCTGGGTGTTTTTGTCCCAGTTTTAAGAAAAACTTCCCTCCCTCCTGTGTTTGATCATTACCATTTAATTTTGCTTTATATACCAGAATTAGTTCATGCAAGAACATGCGATTGAGTCATCAAGTCCAGTCGCCTGTTACTGTAGCCAACCACCAGCTCTCATTCCTCATGCCCTGCCTGTTCCTCTGAGGTCAGCCAGGATTATCCACTTTTGCATGTGGGCAAACTGAGGTATAGAGCAGGTAAGAGGCCCATCCAAAGTCAGATTGAGTCAGGGCAGAGCAGGGAATAGAACCCAGGTCTCCTGAGTCCCAGATCTTCTTTAGCCACAAGACCATCTTTACTTAATTGCTGCATCTTTATACTCTGGCAAGTGGCATTGTGATCCACTTTTCTCATCCCTACAACTACCCCAGAGAACGGTACCAGATATGTGCATAGTAAAGAGACAAAAGAACACAATTTAAAGAGTTTTTTAATCACACAGTGGATAGAGTATAGGTGCTAGACTGGAGTGTGATATCTCAATCCTGGGGATGGGTGATGCAAGATGAATAACCTGGTCACCCTAGGAACCTCCTCTTTGGACCTTCAGAATTTATTCCCTATTGTCTGGGGATTGACACGATTTTCTGTGATTAGGTGGAGAAGGAGCAAGTTGCAGAGCCACAACTTCCACCCCGCAATTTTTTCTCTTCTGCATTAGGCTTTTATTTTTTAAATAAAAGATACCCTCAAAATGGAGGGTGGGAGGGATTATGCTCCCTTTTGCCTAGATGGCATGATAATCCTATGTTTATAGAGGAGTTAATGTTAGGGAGCAGTACAGTAGTTGGCTGGATAGATGAGAAGGAAAAAATGCAATAGCTAAATCAAAGGGGCAATTCCTGGGCTGCTTTTGTCTGATGCTTTTGGCACTGTAGATCACACCTCCTTCTCTTCCCTTGATTTCCATAACTTTGTTCGTTTTTGCTTATTCGGCTATCTGCTTTAGTGGGTCTTGAGCCTCTCCTCTTTTAATGGTTTCTGTTCTCAGTGTCCTTCTCTCTTTCCTCTACACAGACTCACTTACTGCTCCCTTGGTTTAAACTACAGTCTCTGCACTATGAAATTGATTCCCAAAGCTGATTCTCTACCCATGCTCCCTCACTCTGTCCATTCCCTCACTTCTGTCTCAGATGTCTCCCCTTGGACATGTAGGCATTATCTAAAACTCAGGCTGCAAAACAAAATTCCTTATCTTTCGTTCTGGACCATCCTCACTTCCCTATTGCCATTGACCTCTAGGAGGTTTGAAAAAATGGTGTCAGCTCTCCCATATCTAGTCTCTTGTTAAGATCTGTCTCTTCTTCCTTTGTAATAATCACTAACGTTGTCTCTTTCCTCAATTCCATACCATTAGAGCCCTTGACCCCTCCCTTAGTTCTCTCTCACCTTGGTTAGAATAGTTTTCTTCTCCCTTTTCAGCCTTGACACTCCTCAATTCATCCTTTTCTCTCATTGCTCTGACCACATCATAAGACTATAGTTGAATCTCTTACCATACTGCATTCAAGCTCCTAGTCCATATATCAACTACATCCATATCTAATGTTGCCTGTACCTGCATCTTTCTTCCTGCCCCTCCTTTCACTCCCGAAGCTCAGCCCAGTTCTCTGGTTTTATTGCTGTCTGTCTCTAAGCTTTTTATCTTTAATAATGCAGTCTCCTTCTTCTTATCCATCAAACATCGTTTTCTCCCACTCGCCCCCTGGCAAATTCCTTAAGACTCACTTCTTCCAGAAGTCACTCCTGACCTCTTCTCTTTAATAATCCCATTTCATCCATTTCCAAAACTATCATACCATTGTTTTGTCTTGGCTTTGTCTGTCTTAAAGGTAAGATCTTTGGGAAGTGGAACATATTTATGCTCTGGAAATCTATATGGAAGTAGTCATCATATTGTACCTTTCTAGATGTATAATTATGTTTGTAAAGGACTGTGTGAAGGTTGCGTGCTATACACATTCATAATAATAATAGTATAGTAATAATTCGTGGTTAGATCTTAAATGGCAGATATGGCACAATTTATGAAAAGAGATGGTTTATGGGTTAGGTCACAAATAGTTGGAATGTCAATGAGAAGAGGTGGAAAAGTAATGGAAGAAACTAACTATTGTAATAAGTGATGGAAAGGATAATTGTGCACGTTAACAAAGGTATGGAATGTGCACATATGGAACAGAGACATGTAGGGACTGTCATTCAGGACTGCCGTGCTTTTGGGTCTGATTCTTTTACCCTTACTTTCCTAAGAGATGGTGGCAAGAGATTAAAGGAGAGACGGCATAAATATCTCCACTCCAACAGGCAGAAGCAATGTTAGAAGACACCTCAGAACCAGCAAAAGGAACCTCAACTGGCCCCTTTTCGGGCCAGGAAGCACTGCTGCAAACTTCAGTGCATTAGACTGGGATGTGTGACCATTGAAGAGAGAATTAGATATAAGATCATGATAAGCAAGAGTGCATGGCAAGCACTTAGGAACAATGACAAAGTGAAGACAGGGGGAACAAATTAGAGTGAAAGCTTGTATTTACACAGAGAAGATTTTATTTTGTTATTGTAAAATTTAAACTTCCTTGATGAATAGGTCTTTCTGTTGTGATATTTTATGAATGCCCAACTACTAAGTTATCATAGGTGTGCATGCGTGTGTGTGTAAGTAATGAGGTTGCATAAGTGACTGTCTGGGACTTTGATGACATGACTATACAAGTATGTATTCTGGATGCATGGAAAGAAACTACTATGGTAATAAGCCATCACTGGATATGCATTAGGAGACTATTTGTGCATGCCTTGAGTGTGTGGTGAAGCATGAGGTTGGAAGCAAAGTGCCTCAGCCATCTGAGAAGTGCTCAAATCCTGCATGGTCCATTCCTATAATACTGTGGCTCATTAATTCTATTTATCATTAAAATTAAAAAAACGTAAGGAAAAAAGAGTTTGGGACCGCATTGCAACAGGACTTTGTAGGAGTGCACAGGATTAGGGAGGGAGCTGTACAAGGTCAGTTTACAATTCATAGGCACAGGACATACTTGGTCCTTGCTGTCTTTGGGAAAGAAGCAATCTGGAAAATGGTGAGGGGGAGACTGAACCATGTTCCTATTTCCACCTTGACCCACAAAAGTCGCTCTGGTGCAGTAGTTTGTCGCCTGACAGCTACTTCTAACTCCTTTTTAATAAAAATAATGTAGCCTACTGAATTTAGTTCTCAATTTTTTTGCTAGAAGATGGAGAAAAGTAACTGAAAGGGCCATAGACTGATGCTGAAAGGGCATGTTGGCACTTAGAGAAAAGAGCAAGTTAAACAAGTCAACTTTTCTCCTTCACACCACCCACTTCTCCATCTTTCCTCCTCTACCTTCCACACCCGCAGAGGGTGATGTCTTTGTTCCCCCTGAAACTTTTGCCCTGAACACATTCAATAAAATGGACCACCGTTTCAGCTGGTGTAAGGTGGCATAGTTCCAATGACTGCTCTATTGCTGTTTGGTGGTATGGTGTTTAAATGTGTTTAAGTGATAATGGTTTCAGTTGTACATCTGTAGGAGCTGGTGTATTTCTGTGAAAACATCATAAAGGCCTCCCCGGCCAATCAGATATATTCAATGATAGTTATGTTCTGATCAAGAGTCAGCTCTCAGTCATGTCAAAGGAAGAATTCTCTCTGATTGAATGAGCTTCTGCAGCATTAATGCTGAGCTCATTTCATGAAGAATCTAATTGCTTTTCATAACAGGATTAATTTAGCTGAAAATCAGACATCTTTTGCTCTATCTGTTGTCAATCAGGAGATACCGATCCCAGAAGGAAAGGTTGAAGGGCCAAATCCTCCCACCCTGCTTATTCAAAAGGTGTGGAAGAAGAGGATAGACCATGCAGCTTCTGACCCACTACCACGTCTTTTCCAGGAGGCAGAGCATATGACAGCATAAGTCTGGGAAAGCAACTTGTAAGAGTTAGAAGGGAGCTTGGATCCACAAGAGATAATCCTATAGATCCTGGCCTTCTGTGTCACTAGATTATGGCTCTATGGGTATGTCTACACTGCAATTAAAAACCCATGACTACCGCATACCAGCTGAGTTGGGCTCACATGGCTTGGGCTAAAGGGGCATGTGAGGTAGGAGGGTCCCAGATCCCAGGCTGCAGCCTGAGTGTCTGCAACACAGTTAAACAGTCCCTTAGCCTGAGCCTGACAAGCCCGAGTCAACTGACATGGGCCTAATTTCAATGTAGACAAATCCAATCATCATTCGTAACCTCCCTGATGTGGTCCCACTCCTCACTCTTCCTGCACACTGATCCCACAGTACATCCAATCCAAAGGATGGATTAAGTGTTAGCTACTGTGGCCCTCTGACACAGTTTCCAGGGTTCTACCTCAATATTGCTCCCTCAGATTGAGGCAGAGGAGGACTAAAGACTCAAGAGTTGGTATTTTTTAAAATGATCATATCAAACACACTGATAATGAGAGGAGAGGCAAACTTCAAATGGTTTTGAAGTTTGGCATAGTGCAGATGCTTATCTGGCCCACTGAATTTTGTTATTATCATTATTAAAATAGTACCAACAGATCCAAAGCCCACTGAACTGGCCCATCCCTAGCTCACATGGAACAGACAGGTTTTGGATTTTTCTTCCATAGAGCCAATAACACAAACAAATGAAAAATGAAAGACAGGACATTAATCAATTATCTCCAAAATGCTTTAAGGTTAGGCTAGGTTTAAATCATAGCAATTTATATATTTTCATGCCAGAAGAAAACATAGATAGGTTCTAGTTATTTCAGGGATTAAGTCTTTGAGAAATTCAAGTCAAAAATACAAAACCTTCTTCTCTGCTACTACAGCAAATGTAAAAAGTGATTCACAAAATATTTTTGTGAATAAAGATGAGACTTTCACTCCACTGTTATTTATGAGGTCATCTTATTTGTTTGCAAGTATTAAAATCTTAGAGATATGAATATCAGCAAAAGTGATTTGTCCAGTAATTTATACTGAGAGTGCATTATTCACTTTTCATTATGGACCTGATCCAATCCCTTTTGAAATTAATGACTTCAATGATCACTGGATCAGGCCCTATTTGTGTCTTTTATTTAAAATGTTTTAATCATAAGATTAAGAACTAGAAACATGTGGTGAGATACCTAATTCATGATTACTGAATACCAAGTAGTTAAAGTGAACAATTTGCAGTCAATATCTAGCACATTCAATTAAGTGAAACCACATGAAGAATGCATATATTCATAGAAATCAGGATCAGTTTGTCAATAATTTGTTTAGAGAAAATATTTTCACAACCAATAATTCAATTGCCTCTATCCATAACCCAATGTTAACTGGTCTGGAATCACACTTAAAAATCAAAAACCACCAAACAAGTCTATACTGATTGTCCTTTCCCATACTCATTCTGCTACATTTTATTTCTTCGTGCATGATCTTGTGCATTTTATGTACTCTTTATGGCAGTGCATATAATGTTTTTAAAGGCAGTTTTAGGGATTATTACACAAATAATCCATCAACCACAAAATGAAAAATATCATAGTGGCATGCCTGACAATTATCATAATCGCTATTTTCTCTTATTAGGCTTTTTTTCAATTAATTAAATATAAAGTTTGCCGCAAGCCTTATAAAAGTGTTCATCTGTTTTCCTTTAATTCTGCATAGATTCAAAATGAGATTTGACATTAATTACAAACTTGGATTTATGATTAGTTTATATTGCAACGTGATTTGTGATAGTGTATATGTAGATGATGACTTAGCCCTTGTATGGAATAAACAATTTAGTGACAAACTGTTGTTCTCAGCAAAGGAAGGACACCTTGTTGCCTATGCAGAGCACAAGAGATTGCCTTGTAGTCAAATGGTATGCAGTAAAATGGCAAAAAAAGGGCAAAAAGCTAATTAATGAGAGCAATAGTTTGACAGCAGCTGCAAACCCCATTTTAATTAGCAAATAAAGCGGATTTTAGCTGTTTAAAAGCTATTTGTGATTTGTTATTTACAAGTGAACAGCAATAGTAATGAATTTTGTTACAGATCAAAGAAAGTACATTAAATTGCCCCCTTGCCATTCTATAGGTACCTAAGATAAATTAATATGGTAAAACCTGTAGGACCCAGCACAATTATTTTCTGATTAGCATATTTAAGGGTTGCACGATGCCCGAGTCAGTTTTATCCTCGTCAAAGAGTTTAGGTTTTTTTTTTAAAAAAGCTGATATATCTGTACAGCACAGGCCACAAAATTAAATTGGCACCCTTCACTGTACAGACCTTGTGCCCCTGGCAGTCAGAGCCAGCCTGATACCTCCGAGAGAAGGCTCAGCTGTCATTCAGTGACCCATTAACACTACAGTTCCATCCTGCAGTGTCATATTTCTCATTCTCACAGAGATAGTTCTCCCCAGAGACACTGAATACCTGCAGGAATGAAAGAAGGACAGCAGTGCTATCAAACAGGGTGCAAACAACATGCAGAGAGACTTGTCAATTCTAACACCAGGATTCTAACCTAGAGAAAAATCAAAACCCATTGTGATGCCTGGGCAATCCAGTTTTAAAAGGAATATTGTCTTTAACAAGCTATTCCCTTCTCTGCTTCAGCAATGGGGTGGCAGGGAATAGAAAAGAAAAAAAGCAGCAACTGCCTATGTATGGTGGTAACACAGCTTGCTCTATCTGTACTGTGGGCTCATCCAATGAGGTGTTAAATAAAGCAAACACCTGCTCTTGTTTATACAGTGAAGAGGGGAACCACTGAGAGAATAATCAGGAAAATCATGCATAACACAAGCCATTCCTTTTTGCAGGTTTTAATCTAGCATCCTGATGAGGACTGGAAACAAAATGATTTGGACACGTTAAGATGCGGTGTTTTGCATCAGTGGGGCCTTGCTTCTGGCTACTGTGGGCTTATATGGAACATTGTGCAAAATCACAGGCCATGCATCGTCAGAAGGGGAGATAATCAAGTTGCCACTCTGCCTGCAGTGCTCAGTCTCATCTCCTCAGTTGTTTAAACACACTAGGGAGTCACAGTGTCTATGATTTAGACCTTATGGTAGTCAGTGGGAAATTACATTGTGCATTACCTGTCTATTTGTATGTATGGGGTGTGTGGAGTTTGAAGAGTGCAGAAGAAAGACAAATAAAAACCATCTGAACCTTAACGGAAAAGATAAATTCAGACATGATTACAGCGATAAGGAGAAAGCAAGAGTTTTAATTCTGTTGATTTTGTGGGAGAATGACGGAACAAGAAGATTTTATTTTCATTAAATTCAAATTTCTCTCTCTCCCCCGCCTTCCAAAAAAAAGGGGGGGAGATTATATAAATGGGCAGGGGGAAAATTACTCATTTGGGTTCTTGTGGAGGACACTCAAATTCCACAAGTTTATCACCCACCCCTACAGCCGATGAGCCAGGTTCTCAGCTAGAATAAATCAGCATAGCTCTTGGGCCCATATGTTTAGTGTCTGATTATTATTTCTGGTAGCACCCAAAAGTTTGACAAGCACCTCCCATTAACAAATATAAAAGAATCTCTGCCTGGAAGAGTTTACAAGCTAATAACAAACAAGGTATACTGAGGAGGGATGGGTAACAAGATAGTAGGGAATGGTCTAAGAGAGGAGGACAAGGACACTGAGCAAGAAGGACATCACTAGAATAGTGTGGTAGCTTAGGTCCCAGTTCTGCAGAGCACTTAAACATGCTTAACTTTAAGCATGGGAGTAGCCTTATTGACTTCAAGGGGACATACTTACAGTTAAGTGCATGCTTTCTTATATTGACTCTTGAGGAAGGGATCATAATTTTTTTCTGTGTTTGTACATCAGAGCCTCAATGAGGTATAGTGCATAGCATATTGAAAAAAAAAGTTATAAAACCCCTAAAGATAAAAAGATATTACTTGGCTGGTTTATCACATGGGGTCTTCAGCGGGGGATATGAATGAAGAGAGGGTAATGACCTTATAGACCAACTCAACAAATGACTTCTGTGCAGATAGCATAGAAGAAAGCAAAAAAATAGCAGTGGGAGAAGCAGACAAACGGGGTATCAAGGCTGGTGATAGTGATTCCCTGTTTACAGTCTCATTTTCAGATCTATCAGTTAGCCAGCTTTTAATCCACTTAATGTCTGCTATGTTTATTTTCAAAATGCCATGGGGTACCAAGTCAAATGGCTTATAGAAGTTTAAGTATATTACAGCAACCCTATTACCTTTATCCGCCAATTGTGATTTCATCAGAAAAGACAAAGTTAGTTTGACAGGATCTATTTTCTATAAACCCATGATTGCCTCTCGATTTTTTGATCAAATGCGATCAGTTTGGAATAGATTGTTCCTTATCTAATAAGTCCCCAAAGGCAAGTAATGACTCTCCCCTTAAGCTAGATTTGTTGCAGCCAGTGTGTAATTTCCAGAAATAAATGCTCTGTAGAACAAATTAGACCCTCTACCTGTATTATCACAGACAGCTTTGCTACTCCATTGCCATCAATGAATTTGGATTGGAACTTTAATAATTCTGTTGGTGCAAAACAAGATGGAATATAGACTCCAACTCATCTTGTCTTAGGTATAATGCCTCTTCAGTGCTACTAGAAATATGAAGCAGCAAAACCTTATTTTAACAACTAAAGTCAATGGATATGATTCCAGATACATATAGGGAGCAAATCAGTTGAATAAGAAGGTGCCACATTATATATTCTCACTTCTCAGATTTGAACTACACTTTAAAGTTTTCATCATCATCATATTCCTGTTATTCCTCTGGCGTTTAGGGCAGTGACAAAGCTCCTCCACTGTTGTCTGTTTCTGGGAAGTTTTCCAATGGTTCCCCAGCTGTGCCCCAGGTTTTTCAGCTCAGCTTCCACAGCTCTTCGCCATGTTGTTTTCAGGCGGCCTCGTTTTTGCTTGCCTTCAGGTGTCCATCTTATTGCTGGTCTGGAGATGGAATCAGTTTCCATCCAAAGCACATGACCGATCCATCTCCAACGCCTCCTGGCAATGATGGTGCTCAGACCCTCTTGGCTGCACTGTGTCAATAGATCTTGGTTTGAGATTTTTCTGGGCCAAAAGATACAGATGATTTTTTTGAGGCAGGTTGTATGGAATGAAGACAGTTTGGACATGTCATATTTTCTCATCCCCCAGCATTCTGCACTATAAAGTAGTGTTGAAAGTATGCAGCTCTGATAAATCTTGAGTTTGGTTTTGATGTTGTATTTTGATGATTTCCAGACTGTATTTAAACTCCTGAAGGTGTTTCTGGCTTTATTGATTTTGTTCCAGGTGTCCTGGCTTGTTCCACAGTCATGGCTGGTGGTACTGCTCAAGTTTGTGAATGTTTCTACATTGGTGAGAACATAATCCTCTATCTGTACTGGTGATGGTGAGGCAATATTAAGGGTCATGATATCTGTCTTACTGCTGTTGATTTTCAGTCCAATTTGCTGGCTGAATGCCTTGAGTCAAGTTGTTTTTTCTTGTATATGATGTTGGGTATGTGATAGGAGAGCAACATCATCTGCGAAGTCCAGGTCTTCAAGGGATGAGAAGTGTCCATTTAATGCCTCTTGGCATGTCTTCTGTTGTACGCCGCATTACCCAGTCCATGGCAATGCAGAAGAGAATTGCAGACATGACACACCCCTGACATATTTCTGTTTTAATTTCAAAACTGAGCTCACTGTGATCAACACTGCATGTAAAGTTGAAATAGAAGCTTTTGATGACATTGATTATATGGAAAGGAATTCCATATGCCTGCAGAATGCGCCATAGGCTGGTCCTGTGAATGCTATCAAAAGCCTTCTCAAAGTCTATGAAATGTATGTAGAGTTACCATTGCCATTCTAAGCACTGTTCTATTATGTTTCGTAGAGTGAATATCTGGTCTGTGCATCCACGCCCTTTCCAAAAACCAGCTTGCTCTTTTCTGAGAACACTATCAACTGCCTCTGATATATGCTGGACTATGATCTTACACAATACTTTGCTTGGCACAGATAAAAGTGTGATACCATGCCAGTTATTACAATCTCTGAGAGTTCTTTTCTTTGGTATCTTCACTATAACCCCATTGGTCCATTCATCTGGCACTTTTTCCCTTTCCCAGACTGATGTAAATAGAAGGGGTTAAATTTCTTTCATAAATGCAGAATGCTTAGTGGAGATTACTCGTGATTTAAGAATTTATGGTGTGCTGGTTTAGGACTTACCTGAACAAGCTTGTCCTTGTTATAATTCCACTGTAGCCAGTGGAATTACAGCAGGGGTGAATTTGGCCTGTTATGCCTTAAAACCATATACTACTGTCAGCATTTCTAGTGATTTAAGCACTTATGTGCTATTAAATATAAATAGGCTTGGAAGGATTAGATTTTTTAAATTGGTAAATGTTGATTTCACTGTACACACACAAACTGACAAAAATATTTCCAGATGTTAACAGAAATTTACAGATAGACAAAGTAAGAAAAATGCTACTCAATATCCTTAAATCGAACTCTAAGCTGTTTACTTTGTTAATATCACATGACAAAATACACAATTTGTGTTTTAATGGTTATAAAGCTTTAACTTCTTGAATCTCAACATCTGCTTTCATTTACTCATTATTGTCTGACCACCCTCTATAATGTCAACAACTGAAAATTTAAATAAAAAATAGAAAGACATACTTAATAATTATGCTTATTTTAATCGATTGAAATTATACAAAAATAAAAATCAAATTCTGCCAAGCCTAAATGTAAAGTCCAGATATTGGGTTGTAGTGTGGCTGCTCTGTGCAGCACCAAATGAACAAGGTGGCCTTAATAGCAACATAGCCAGTTCTGGGAGGAAGCTCTGAGTAAGCTTGAAAGCTTCTCTCTCTCACCAACAGAAACTGGTCCAGTAAAATATGTTACCTCACACACTCTGTCTTGCTGAATTAGGACCCCTAAGTGGAAGAACACTGAAACTTAACAAAAGCTTATACTTCACATGCAGAAAATATACTTTCAAACATTCATAAATGTATTGGCAACCCAGTTTTATTTAAAAAGGTTCCTTTTTGTTGATTAGGACATTAACATGTATGATACGGCATGGCCAGAGGACAGCAGGAGAGTATTAGAAAGGGCCTTATTCCCAGTTGAGGGAAGAAAGTTTGCTATAGATTAATTAAAGCACCTGAAGCCAATTAAAGCACCTGAAGCCAGTCACCTGATAATCCCCCCCCCCCCCCGCTTCAATCAGACAAGGGAAGGAGTTGAAGCAGAGTGGTTTGGTGTTGAAGTAGAGAGCAGTTTAGAGGAGAGTGTGGAAAAGTGCTGGGGTGGGCTAGAAGACCATGGCCCTAGGTAAAGGGATGCCTAGTTTGTGCAGAGGGAGGGCAGAAGCCTTGCAAGCTGAAGGCCAGGAGAGGGAAGTAGTCCAGGGGAAGGAACTGCTTGTTCAAGCGGTTTACCGCTATCCCTAGGGCCCCTGGGCTGGGACCCACAGTAGAGGAAGGATCTGGGTCCCTCCCTCTCCACTCCCCTCCTCTAGGGCATTAGTGGGGCAGTTAATACCCCAGTTCAGGGGGTGAGAAATGGTGCCCTGAACCCTCCCCAAGAAGGAAAAGTGCGAGACCCATCAAAGTAATGCTGGCAATTTGCTACACATGCCAAGTTTCAAGCTGCAAAGTTCAGCTGTTTTTGAATTATCTGTGGGCAAAAGAGAGCTTTTTTATTTTAAATTTTCCCCAAAGTTAAAAACACCTGAATTTATTTTGCCCAAAGTTTACAAAGATTGTAATTAACTGTTTGCCAGAAACCAACCCTTGGAAATTTCAGCCCAAAATGAGAATTCTCAGAAGTTGCTTCAGTAAAAGGTATTACCTCACCTGCCTTGTCTCCCTGGGATCAAAATGGCTACAACAGCACTGCATACGGGAATGTAAAGCAATTTTTGCATGCTTCTTGAGTTGCACTGTGTGTGTAGCTTGGCATTAGGGCCTTAAGAAGTTCTAAAAAGTATACTGTCTTTGAGTAGCTCTGCTGATGCTGCACCAAGCGCACATGAGAGTGAGGACAGATATGCGTTGGGGATGGACAAAGGTGGCTTTGTGCCACATTTATGGTTCCCTGATCCTGGAGTTGGCTAGCAGCTGGTTCAGACCCCAGCTCAAATTAGAGCAGCCCCAGCTGCAATGGTGTGTAACAGGCTCTTGTAGCACACAGGGACTGTCAGGACAGCTGGATTCAGGCAATACTTTCTTTCCCTCTGTCTCACCCACAGTGTATCCTGGGTGTTGGGAGTGGTGTGGAAGAGAGACCCAGTTCCATTGGAGACATTTTTGGTAGGCAGTTACATCAGCTTTGTGGTGCAAAGCAGCCCAAGGGAGTGACAAACATCTAGCCTGCTATATTTTGAGGCAGCGAGTCAGAAAGAACACAGCTTGAGACTGCAGGTTGTATTTGCAGAGGTAACAGAAAAACCAATTGTTTTTAATAGGAAAACTAAGCAAATTTAATTTGGAAATCAATGAGAGATAGCAATACCATTTTTTCAACCACTTTTTGGAGCAGAATTGCACATTGAAGGTTCCAGCTCAGCTGTGCCACAAATATGTGGCATTTGTTATTCCTGTTTGGTTTAAATGTGAAGGTTAAAATATTACTGTTTGTCATGACACAGCCCATAACGTATACAGGAAAGGAAAGGGGTTCAAACTGACATTATTCTTGAAAATATCAAGGGGTAGCCGTGTTAGTCTGTATCCACAAAAACAACAAGGAGACCGCTGGCACCTTAAAGACTAACAGATTTATTTGGTCATAAGCTTTTGTGGGTAAAAAAACCACTTCAGATGCAGGCAAATATAAAACTTTCACATTTCCTTAATTGTGAGGTTTTTAGTTTTGCATCTTTCACATTGTTTTCATGTATTTTCCACTTTCTTCTATTTTATACGTTATAGAAATGTACATACATAGACACAGATTTGATAGTGAGCAAATGAAAATAAAATTAGGAAAATGTGAGAGGATAAAGATCTTGTTTTGCTGTCCTAATGATGGGTAAATAAATGCACATACTGAATAATTTAAAAAACCCATAGGCAAGCTCAGCTCACACCCATGACCTTTTGGACAATGAGAATGAGATCAATTATCCACAGACATGTTCTATTTGGAACACAGGGTCTTGGGCTGCTGCATTGTTCTGACTGCCATGCTTTGGAATTAAAGAAGTAAAGCAATATCATGGCAGTTTTCATCTCCTGTTATAGTTTAGGTTACCTTCCTTTCAGAAATTGCTGCTACATGAAATATCACTTTGAAAAAGAGGAGTAATTATTTTAATACTCTTTCTGGAGAAGGAGAGCTATTAGATTTCCCTTGAACACTTATCTATACATTACTGAAGTGATCCTGTCACTTTAGAAAGTCTCTAATTTGCTTCCATTTGTAGACTGCCAGTGCCAACAGAACCTGGAAATCTTATACTGGAGCTACAACAGTACTTGTGGTAGCAAAGAACAATGGCTCAGAGTTTGGCTCTGCCCAGCAAACATTTCCAACATTTGGAGCCTTTGTGAAGCATAGTGGGTGGGCTTCATTGGGAGACTTAAGCACTGCAACAACTTTTAGGCTCCCTGCCGCCAAACAGAATTCACAACTCTGTGTTAGGTGCGCAGGCTCCCTGTACAATGCATAGGGAGAGTTAGGCATGAAAAAGGTAATTCTCAAAAGCCAATGTGCTAAGGGTGAGGGTGGTGGAGCTGCCTAAGCTACCCAATAGCAAATACCAAGGAGAGGAGTGGAGTTTAGGCTCCTAACAGAAGAAGAAAGCTCCTAACTCCAGACTAGAGGAGACACCTATCTCCATTTAAGATTCCCAGCTATGAACCCTCCCCTGGGGTTAGATTCTGAAGCCAAGTCAGTCCTTTTGCAAGAAACAAACAAGGAGGAAGTAGTGATGCTGGTCCCTTTATAACTATTAGCCCAATAGTTAGGGCACTCACCCAGGGTATTCAAGACATGGGTTCAATTCCCCCCTCTGCCTGATGTGGAGCAAAGATTTGGCTCTCTCGCATCCCTGGAGATTGTACTAGCCACTCGGCTACGCTGATGCAGGTCTCTCAGTCTGCCCTGTTCGTGCTGTTGTATAAATATATAAATAATCATTTAGTCAGAGAAAGCGAGAACATTACTGTATAGTCCCTGGTAGGCACACCCTCCAAGGAGGTGTGTGACCAACAGTTCAAGTCTCTTCTCCACATGAGGCAGTGGGGGAAATTCAACCCTGATCTCCCATATCCTGAAGTTTAAGTGGCAACTGAACAGGGGTTTTGTGAATGGTTCCTAATTGTTGGACTTAGGCACCTAACTTCCATTTTAGGTGTCTAAATCCTGTTTGTGAATCCCACCCAACATACTTACTGTACAGTAAAATGTTATGACTACAAGCATTCTTGAGGCGTCATTAATATAGTCTCATTGCTATATACATTCTTTAAATTTATGGACAATGGTGCTGCCCACAAACTGAAAGGAATATTCCATGACCACCTGAATTTCAGGCTACTAACTTTAATGGACAAAGTAGGGAACATTTCATCATAGGGTAGTAATGCAGTAAGGTGCTAAGTACTAGCATCTTTAGACAAAAATTAATTCTACATTGTGCTCTAGAAGTAGTCAGTCTTCGTTCAGATGTATATCGTCTGGAGCTAGTTCCAGACAGGGAGCCCCGATAGTGAGAACACTTGGTTCTCAGCTCCTACAGGTGTCACCCATAGAACAGTCAATAGAAGCCTTTCAGCTACAGTGGACTCTGTGGCAAGTTATAGGAAGAGAGAGAGACTGGGACCTAGGCCTTTTAAGGCTTTATAGATGGTGTCTATGTGACCCTAGGCATCCCTTTATTCACACTCTGCAAACTGCAATGATTTGTGTACAAAATATGCCTCGTGAGGTATCACTTGAATACTAATGACACGCTAGGGAAATATATCATTGTAAAATATGTGTAAATGCTGTGTGTGGAATTATGGATACCCACCAATATTATGCTTTAAAGTCCGTGACTACAAGGTGTTCAAATCAGGCATATCCGTGGGAGAGGATCTAGAGGTTCTCCAGACAAAGGAACAAGGCTGACACCTCTAAACAATTGTGACTCACATTCAATGGGCTATTCATTTGTATCAGAGGTTGCAGCAGAAAGAGATAATTGGTGGAGTAGCAACTACCAGCTGGGGAGGAACCAGCATGAATCCTTATTTTCCAGACCTCATAGCTCCTTTATTCAGCATGAACTAGTCAACTTTATCTGTGGGTACTGTTCAGATATCTTTCAAAGGTTCACTGAACTTTAAAAACAGGGGGAGCAAACCCTAAGTCATCCTTCACTTTAAGGAAACAAAGAAACCAAGCAATTTGTTCTGCAATGTGTCCTGGCCAGAAAAAAGATGGAAAGATGACTGAGGATGAGAGAAACCATCTTGAACAAAGACTGTACCTTGCTAGATTAAGTTTTAGACTTTTAAACGCCTTTTTTACATGTTATTTGCTTGTAGCCATCTTTATCTCTTTAATTTGGTATCACTGAATCCCTGCTCATTTGTTAATAAACTTGTTTTGCTTTTTTTATAAGTCATCAGCACTAGGTAAGTTCAGTAAAGTGTGTGCTTTTAATAAGCTGACAGGTTGGAGCGTTATATTGTCTCGGTAGAGGCAGCAGAGCTAATACTTTTTCTGTGAGGGTTCAGTGAAAGGAACTGGTCCCTGCAATAGGACAATTTTGGGACAAATTTGGGGTTGGAAGGATACTAAGATACTAAGACGTGATCGTTCCCCTCTATTCGACACTGGTGAGGCCTCATCTGGAGTACTGTGTCCAGTTTTGGGCCCCACACTACAGGAAGGATGTGGATAAATTGGAAAGAGTACAACGAAGGGCAACGAAAATGATTAGGGGTCTAGAGCACATGACTTATGAGGAGAGGCTGAGGGAGCTGGGATTGTTTAGTCTGCAGAAGAGAAGAATGAGGGGGGATTTGATAGCTGCTTTCAACTACCTGAAAGGGGGTTTCAAAGAGGATGGCTCTAGACTGGTTCTCAATGGTAGCAGATGACAGAACGAGGAGTAATGGTCTCAAGTTGCAATGGGGGAGGTTTAGATTGGATATTAGGAAAAACTTTTTCACTAAGAGGGTGGTGAAACACTGGAATGCGTTACCTAGGGAGGTGGTAGAATCTCCTTCCTTAGAGGTTTTTAAGGTCAGGCTTGACAAAGCCCTGGCTGGGATGATTTAACTGGGACTTGGTCCTGCTTTGAGCAGGGGGTTGGACTAGATGACCTTCTGGGGTCCCTTCCAACCCTGATATTCTATGATTCTATGATTCTATGATTCTAAGATCAGCCTGCAAGGACTACCAAGTTAAGCAAAGGCAGAGTGAGGCATGTGGGCTGCTAGCAGGCTGTTGAGGTCAGAGCTCTGGACCAAAACTGCACAGCCACAAGACATCCAGGATTACAAGGCAGACATTGATCATAGACCCTTGTTGGTCTGGGTGAACCCCAAAATGTCAGTCTAGCCCCTTCCATTTCACTCACAGTGTGTGTGAAACTAGTGTGAAGAGCATTCCACAGGAGCAGGTGTTGTCACTCTGATCCTCTGCATATTTTTAGAAGCCGGACAAGGATATATTATTTCCATTTAAAAAATTGAAGAATTTTTTTTTTTTGCAGAATTGACATGAAACCCCAAATTTGCTAAAAATGGAAATTCTCATGAAAATAAGCATACTGTAAAAAGAACTTTCCATTGGAAACATTGTGACCAGCTCTACTGTTTTTAGATCCAGACAGAAAATTAACCTTATCTGAAGTTCTGAAATGTTCATATAATTATTTTTACTCTTCTGGTTTTCAGCCTGATTGCGACTGAGATGAACCAAATACTATGATTAAGGCTATTCTCACAGGGTTCAGAGTAGCAGCCGTGTTAGTCTGTATTCGCAAAAAAGAAAAGGAGTACTTGTGGCACCTTAGAGACTAACAAATTTATTTGAGCATAAGCTTTCATGAGTTACAACTCACGCATCGGGCATCCGATGAAGTGAGGTGTAGCTCACGAAAGCTTATGCTCAAATAAATTCTTTAGTCTCTAAGGTGCCACAAGTACTCCTTTTCCTTTTTGATATTCTCACAGAATCTCCAGTCAGGAACAGAAGCACCAAAGATCTTGTTAGAAAACTTCTTTCTCAAGATTTCCAATCAAATTTTGCTCAGTCAAGACATTTGGGTACGTATCTGCACTTTTGAATGCTTTTCCAAAGAAAACCAGAATTCCAAACCTAGTTCCATATATATGGCCCATAGTTTTTCTGGGCCAGATATATGGAAGTAGTCTTACTGAAGTCAATGGGACTACTCAGCGGCTAAGATCTAAAGGATTAGGTGCCACATTTACCCTAGGCTGTAAATGATATTATGACGGCTACAGTCAAATTTTGCCCCCAACCTCCCCAAGAACATAATGTTGATATAACCACCGTGTATCTATTGTTTTCTTCTGTACCACTTTCCATCCAAATCTACATTGATCTTGGTATCATTGATGGCATTTCTAGTATTACTACTGTTGACTATAGGTTTACAGAAGGATATTACTGACAGTAATATTCTCAAGCTTAAAGATTGCTCTCTCTCATAAATTGACCCCATACTTTTTCTATAGCCAGCATAAATTATCTAACAGCATTAGAAAGGATCACGACCAAAACAAAAAATAAAGTCATACTTGTGGAAATATGTTCCCTTTGAGAATAAATTAGCATCTAGTATTCTAAATAAGGCAATAATTTAGCCTGCACCAAATCAAAGTGTAAGGAGCAGGTGGTAATATTATGTCAGAGTAGGGGATCAGCAGCGCAAACACTCTGTTTATTAGCATTATTCATAATATTTCTACCACAAGCAGCATTAGACTATTTACTATTCACCATAAGGGTATAAAAAACGCATTCAAGCTTCAAAAATCAGTGACAAGTTGCCCTGTACCCAGCCTTTTTCTCTGGCAGAGATAGAAAAAGCCACTCCGAAAACTCAGCATGCTATTTTTTAATTCACACTTACATTTCCACTTGAAGAGGCAAGGCAAAACAAACTATTCCTCTCCGAGATGCACCATGGGAATAAGTTCCCTCCTAACTTTAATAATTACTAGGCAAAAGTGATTCTCCCACTCCCTCCTCCAGTCTGAATATGGCCTGCTTATTAGGTCATAGTTTTGTACTCCCTCATTTGCATAATTCACAGATGTCAACCTGCTGGTCGACTGTGTCCCACAGAATCACAGCCTTTGTGTTCTTTGCAAATCTTTCCCTTTTCACAGCTGTAATTAGAGCTATGTTGGTACAAAAATTGGTAAGTAAAAACCGGCACTCAGCATTAAATAAATATTATAACAGTCCTCAGTTCAAAATACTCCCCAGGTTGGTTCTGCCTATGTCTTCACAATTTAAAGCTGCATATGGGTATGTGTGTTTAGAATAATTGTATTTAACTATAGGATAGCTAGAGGAAATTCTAACAGCTGTTTTAGTGCCATTTAGTACTACAACGTTTTACGCACAATAAATAAGAAAAAAATACTCATTTATGGGTAGTGTAGTCAGGTGCAAACAAAGAAAATTTTGTTTAGATTTTCTGCAGTCATAAGGACTGTACTGGAGAGAGAATAAGTGGAAAATTATGTTCCCAATATCATTAAAATTGTTAAAATTTATTCCTCTGACTAATTAGCATTGTAAATTATTCAGCTTAATTCTTCCAGCTTCATACTGTATTTGGTTTCTTTTCTTTCTTTTTAAAGATCAGGACTGTATTCATACTTGCAAACAGATTTCTAAATGAAAGCTCTTCTGGGATGATGTTTAGTGAATAGGACAACACCACTAAAAAAAAAAAATGAAGGCCATTTTATAAAAGAAGGGAAAGAATGGCACAGCTTAAATTGCCCGGTGTATTCCAGTCAGCCTACGCAAACTTCATTATGCTAATGAACGGAATGAAGAGGAGACATTCCTGTGATTCAACAGCAGAAACTACATGCCATCCAAAGCAACTTTTGGATGGTCATGGCATAAATATATCGTACAGACAGATTTGAAAATAAAAAAATTGGCCACAACAACCAGAAATAAAATCTGATTCGTTAGCTTTTCAGATAAACATTTTCTTTCCAGAATTCTGCTTTACATGGGTTTGATCTTCATGCCTAAGGCAAAAACCTATTTTGAGTTAACTACTGTAGTGGTTGGTGAACCACTGATAAGTGTGAGGAGAGAATTTTTCCTTTTGCATGTGCTTGAACATCACTTCTTTAAATTTTAATTCTGTAGAATTGCTGATTAGTACTACCTTCAATAACACAAGGGTATCAGATATTCATCTCAGATAATTTTAGATTATCAAAATTTTAGATGACTGAGTAAGTTGCAGACAATCACAACCTATTGTATCTGCAAAATCGGGTAAGAGATTTCATAACAACAGGCATTCTCAGAAGTTTTCTGAGATTTCCTGCTTTTGGTCCAGACAGACATACTGAGAGGAAAAAGATCTCTCTTATGGCATTTCAACATTGCATTTGGAACCTGAAAGTGGAGAGGCAGACAAAAGTGAATGTTTGGGTTTGGTTTAGTTTTTGTGTGAAGATTCAGGGAGATGTTGTTTTAACTGTCTCTAGTAAAAATAGGTTAGATTCTGCCATCCTCACTCTTTGGAACAGTTTCTCTATGATCTCTTTTTATAACTCTGAAATGAAGTCTGATGTCTGAATCAATACCCTTCTACTTTATCATGAATTCTATTCCATATTGTTGCACTTTTCCATAGCCTGCTGAAGAAACAGGCTTGCCTTTTTTATTTTTGGGGCCAGATTCTGCAACCCTTACTCACGCTGGGTTGCATTTACCCATGCTAGTAGCAGGAGCAGTGAAAGCTTCCTAAAAGGTGGGGGCCCACTGGAGCCCGAACCATGGCCCCATCTCCTTTCCCCTTGAGCCCCCACTCCCATGCCGTCTCTTCCCCTGAGGCCCTGCCCACGCCGCCCTGTCCTCTCAAGACCCCCCACTCTGCTCACCCTTACGGACGGTAAAAAGTGGTGGGGCCATGGCCTCCTGGGTCCCCCCGGTTCCGGCATCCCTCGTAGTCCCAGTAAAGTCAATTAGCTTCCTCATTAATTCGTGGTACAACACTGGCCTCTTGAATCTTGAGTCTGTCTTAAGGAATCTCCTTCAGCTTTAGGTTATATGGTATTTGTTCCTAATCGTCTTTTATAATTATCACTTTCACAAAAGTCTGTTCTCAAAAGCACTTAACTAGAGAGTCCATGGTGAAACAACTCCTTTACCTCTATAAGGCCAGCATGGACTACAGAACCTCCAAGTAAGTGCCTCAAATGAATGGTGCCTCAGACCTGTACTGCAACAAGAAAAGAGAAGAAAGCACCAAGGGGAAGAACATCATTTGCAGTGTTTTACTGTTTAACATGTTCAAAATCTAAAGATTTAAGCTTTGTCTTTCATACAACCATGTAGAAATAATGTTAGTTGTATGTGCCCATCTATTAGCACACTTAGTGTGTATGAGAGAAACAATGTATAACCCCCTCCCCCCCCAAGAATCAACACTGCCGCCCTCCCTCCCTCCCACCCCGCCCGGCACAAATAAACAACCCACCACCAAAAAGAAAACTGACTGAAAAAAAGAACATGAAAGGAAGGAACACACCATAGATTTGCTCAGAAAGTCAAACAATGATAGAAAAGACATTCCTTTCCACTAATAATTAAAGCACTTTGTAAAAATCTACAGGTGGATGTGAAGAACAGATATACATTAATGGATCTGAGTATACTATACACAGCTGATCAAATGCATTCAGCATACCAGACAGCTTATCAGTCACATAATGTAGACCCAGAGGCAACTCTAGATCTATTTTCCCATAGAACCTATTAAAGAACTAGCTGCTGCAGACTGCTTTCTCCAGATACAGTGACACAGAACCAGCCTCAAGTAAGCGCCAACAAATCAAGTGGTTGATGGGTCACATTAGGGAACTTCTGTTATCTCTCTTCACTTCGGGGAATCCAATAGAAGATATCTCTTTTCCTTGATAATTGCTCCCTGGTGGTCCAAAAAGGTCTGAGTTTGTTGACTGCATGTTTCTTTTTACACTCTCTCTCTCTCTCTACACACACAGGTGACAATTCTGTTCCAGTTAAGTGATGGAGGGGAAAAAAACAAAACTAAGGAATGGCCTGCAGTTATAATCCCTGTATGGAAAAAAACTACTTCGGATTAAATCATTTCTAATAGTTACTAGTTAATGCTAAATCTATAGCATGTGGCCTGGTTCCAGGATTCAGCTACTCTTGCCTTCTCAAAAGCAATAAGTGCTGTCTGGAGCATGCCCAATGCACTTTAATGACTCTCCCTTGCCAAATTTCACATGGAGAAAATTCAGAAATATTGGAAAAATGGTTTCTAGGACTATTGACGGTTACTAACTTAGCATAACCCCATACTAAATTGTTTCTTGCTTTAGATATTATGGAGTGGCATTAGCCACTGTATAGTTAAGTTTCAGAGTAGCAGCCGTGTTAGTCTGTATTCGCAAAAACAAAAGGAGTACTTGTGGCACCTTAGAGACTAACAAATTTATTAGAGCATAAGCTTTCGTGAGCTACAGCTCACTTCATCGGATGCATTTGGTGTAAAAAACAGAGGGGAGATTGATATAGACACACAGAAAACATGAAACAATGGGTTTATCATACACACTGTAAGGAGAGTGATCACTTAAGATAAGCCATCACCAGCAGCAGGGGGGGGAAGGAGGAAAACCTTTCATGGTGACAAGCAAGGTAGGCTATTTCCAGCAGTTAACAAGAATATCTGAGGAACAGTGGGGGGTGGGGTGGGGGGGAGAAATAACATGGGGAAATAGTTTTACTTTGTGTAATGACTCATCCATTCCCAGTCTCTATTAAAGCCTAAGTTAATTCTATCCAGTTTGCAAATTAATTCTAATTCAGCAGTCTCTCGTTGGAGTCTGTTTTTGAAGCTTTTTTGTTGAAGGATAGCCACTCTCAGGTCTGTAATCGAGTGACCAGAGAGATTGAAGTGTTCTCCAACTGGTTTTTGAATGTTATAATTCTTGACGTCTGATTTGTGTCCATTCATTCTTTTACGTAGAGACTGTCCAGTTTGACCAATGTATGTGGCAGAGGGGCATTGCTGGCACATGATGGCATATATCACATTGGTAGATGCGCAGGTGAACGAGCCTCTGATAGTGTGGCTGATGTGATTAGGCGCTATGATGGTGTCTCCTGAATAGATATGTGGACAGAGTTGGCAACGGGCTTTGTTGCAAGGATAGGTTCCTGGGTTGGTGGTTCTGTTGTGTGGTGTGTGGTTGCTGGTGAGTATTTGCTTCAGATTGGGGGGCTGTCTGTAAGCAAGGACTGGTCTGTCTCCCAAGATCTGTGAGAGTGATGGGTCGTCCTTCAGGATAGGTTGTAGATCCTTGATGATGCGTTGGAGAGGTTTTAGTTGGGGGCTGAAGGTGATGGCTAGTGGCGTTCTGTTATTTTCTTTGTTGGGCCTGTCCTGTAGTAGATGACTTCTGGGTACTCTTCTGGCTCTGTCAATCTGTTCCTTCACTTCAGCAAGTGGGTATTGTAGTTGTAGGAATGCATGATAGAGATCTTGTAGGTGTTTGTCTCTGTCTGAGGGGACACTACGGTGCTAATAAGCGATGGTCACATAAACACCACCCTATATCAGAAACCTACTGACCGCTATTCCTACCTACATGCCTCTAGCTTTCATCCAGATCATACCACACGATCCATTGTCTAGAGCCAAGCTCTACGATATAACCGCATTTGCTCCAACCCCTCAGACAGAGACAAACACCTACAAGATCTCTATCATGCATTCCTACAACTACAATACCCACTTGCTGAAGTGAAGTGAAGTGAAGTGAAGAAACAGATTGACAGAGCCAGAAGATTACCCAGAAGTCACCTACTACAGGACAGGCCCAACAAAGAAAATAACAGAACGCCACTAGCCATCACCTTCAGCCCCCAACTAAAACCTCTCCAACGCATCATCAAGGATCTACAACCTATCCTGAAGGACGACCCATCACTCTCACAGATCTTGGGAGACAGGCCAGTCCTTGCTTACAGACAAACCTCTACAGGGCCAGAGTTAAGACTGTGATTGCTGTTTGAGCAGAACTTTAAAGCTCGTTGTGCAAGTGCCACCTTAATACTGAATTGTTATATTGGAATTGGAAAAGGTTCAGAAAAGGGCAACAAAAATAATTAGGGGTATGGAATGGCTTCCATATGAGGAGAAATTAATAAGACTGGAACTTTTCAGCTTGGAAAAGAGACAACCAAGAGGGTATATAATTGAGGTCCATACAATCATGACTGGTGTGGGGAAAGTAAATAAGGAAGTGTTATTTACTCCTCCTCATAACACAATAACTAGGGGGTCACCAAATGAAATGAATAAGCAACAGGTTTAAAACAAACAAAAAGAAACATTTCTTCACACAACACACAGTCAGTCTGTGGAACTCTTTGCCAGAGGATGTTGTGAAAGCCAAGACTATAACAGGGTTCAAAAAGAACTAGATAAATTCATGGAGGATAGGTCCATCAATGGCTAATAGCAGGTAGGAATGGTGTCCCTAGCCTCTATTTGACAGAAACTGGGAATGGGCGATAGGGGATTGATCACTTCATGACTACCCTGTTCTGTTCATTCCCTCTGGGGCAGCTGGCATTAGCCACTGTCAGAAGACCGGATACTGGGCTAGATGGACCTTTGGTCTGACCCAATATGGCCGTTCTTATGTTCTTTTCTAGTCTTCTAATGGTCTCTATTTTTTTAACTGTAATATTGTTGAGAGGTAACATGCACTCAGAAGAATGCTATGTGCCTGCAACTTCTAATTCACCTTAACACAGTCTTGTGTGGCAATATTAGCTAAATATAGATCAACCACATGTAACCAGCTGTCCTTCTGTTAACCTAATATCACAGTTAATTAAGGTTTTATCTCTCCTCTCTGCCCAACACACAGAGGCTATCCTTAAGTTACCTAACACATTTTTGGTGATTATCAAGACCCAACCACCCTTGTAACACGCCTTCTAAAACTGAAAAACAAACATAGAAAATTAAGGACTCAACCACCCCCGAATGCATTATGTAATTTATGGATAGCCTCACATGGTTCCCTTGCTAAAATAAAAATACCTGATTTTTATTAACAGCAACAAGATATTTTCCCATAGTACCTGTCATCCAAGGATGTCATAAAAACTTGATCAAGCAGGCATCAACACCCTGTAAAGTAGCTAATTATTATTAATAACTTAATTTTATAGATAAAGGAACTAAGATACAAAGAGCTTAAAGGACTTGGCCAAGTGCACACAGCAAGTCGGTGGGAGAACCAGAATTAGAATGAAGGGATGAAATCTTGGCCTCATTGTAGTGAATGGGAGTTTCTCCACTGATGTCAATGAAGCCAGGATTTTACCACAAGCATTCTTACTTCTTTGTTTTAACTACCTAACTACCTTACTACCCATTGGAGATTAAATGAAACTCCATTTCCCCCCAAATATTTTAGATCTCTCTGTACTCCGTTGAATACATGAGGATACACAGTTGTATACAAAAAGATAATTTAGCATGTTCCAACTCGCATGACAGTTTGTGCTACAGTTGTTTTACTTACTACATTTGGAAACATATCAAGCTGTAGTGCACTCCAAGCAAGCCAGTTCATTTGAGATACTTAAACTTACATTTATTAAGGGAGGCAGGTTTCCAAAAGTGTCAATTTCTGGCCAAAACACTGACTTTTGTGGATGTTACTGCTTCACTTAGTAAATGTAAGTTTGAGTATGTGGAATGGACTGCACTATCTGGAGTGCACTGAAACTTAAAATATTGATATTTGCGTAGAGAAGTGTTGAGAAACTACCTGGATCTGTAAAAACACCCTCCCTGTTTATAAATTTATATAGTGAATTATTTTGGTGAAATAATAGTATTTTTTTAAATGTCCTCTTTTATATTGATTACTTGAAACATACAAAATTGTTAACAACCTCAGCAGGATATCTCTCAAAATAAAAAAAGTAGCAATAAAAAAAAAAGAGGGAAGTGATACCGCACCACTTCTGAAACACAAATATTCAATAGCTCATAGATTGCACAAAACAACAAATACAGAAACATTAGAGAGGAAAGAGGGTCTTAAAGTTAAGCAACTGGCCTGGGACTCAGGAGATTAGGTTCAGTTCCTGGCTTTGCCAGACTTCCTATGTGACTATCTTGGACAAGTCACATAATTTCTGTGTCTTAGTTCTCACGTCTATAAAATGGGGATACTTCTACTATGTCATTTTCCCACCTTCATCTATTTAGATTTTAAATTCTTCAGGACTATGTTTGAGCAGTACCTATCACAATGGGACCGCAGTTTCAGAATCTCTCTGCACTACTGTAATAGAAATAAATAGCAATGATAATTTCCACCCCTCTGTAAATTATAATAGGTCAGTGTCACATCAACAAATGTAGTCTCTATAATCATGGTTGAAATCTTATGGGGGCAGATTTCTTACATAAAGTCGACATTCAGTTAAATCTACATTGCAGACAAACAACATTATAAGAACGTTAAGGTTGCCAGGTCAAACATTCAAAAGTTAGAAAATGCCAGAATTAAGGTTGCCTATACATTATGACATGGTCTTTAATTATATTACCACATTCCCTCCCCCCACCCACCACAGGATTTCCCCTTCATTCAGTGTGCAGTGATTATTGAATCTATACTTATACAATATTTCTTTTAATTCTGATCATTTAACAAATAAACCCATCTCTTATATGCTGCACACCATACTAAACCTATACTGAATAACAAATTATTAATTTCCTCCGGTGGTTTTCTATGGTCCTCTTGTAAGTAGCTGAGTGCTTCACAAACAGTGAATTTATCTTCATAACAATCCATGACATGAAGGGGTGGCACTATCCACTTTTTAGAGATGGGGAACTGAGGCACAAGGACATTAAAACAAAAATTGTCTGCTCAGTAAGTGCTACAATTCCCCCCATTTTGGCCTTATTCCAGCTAATATGGCATGGAAAAATACCTTTATAATCACACAGCAGTGCTGACATTCATGCCAAATTGGATTCTTCTAAGCTCCCTGTCCTGTTCGGCATTTCTTACCTTGCATTTATATACAGGACATTTTTTTTCTGCACCTAGACTATGCAGCATCTGGCCTACATTGTAATAAATAATAATAATAAATATCACCACTGATAATGATAAATCATAAGTTACCTTAAGTTTTCATTTCCCTGGATAAACGCACTGAGGTGCAACATTGCATTTTCAGTTCTGACTTGGGGTGAGGGTGCAGCTGTGTGACATTTGCTATAGATACTTCAACGGCAATTACCAAACAGTTAATATATCAACTTAATTAAATTCTTACCATGTGGCACAGAATAAAGTGTAACTAGAAGTTAACTGGGAGAGAAATAGACAAGAGGATCAATCCAGTGGGCTGAGGCACAGTGAATTACAATGTATGCCCTGTCAGATGAAAGAATTATGTGCACAGATGAGCTTTTGCTGCAGTATTTTAGGAGGCCCTCCATGTTTTGAGATAATGCAGTGAAAAGCTCAGAATGCCATTGCTCTGGAGGAAAAATTATTCTTCTCCAAGTTTCATTTTTACACTTGGCCTCAGGAGGCAACATCATTGTTTTTAAAATATATCTGCATGTTCAGGAACAGATAAGATTATTCAAGTTCATACTAAAATTACTTGTATTGGTTTCATGATGGAACTTCTATAAATCTGGTCAGAAACTAAAACGGTCTCTCTGACGGTATTCTCAAACTGATCAATATCCTGTCAGCAGTAGATTGGAAGCCTAATACTAGTGATTCCCATTCTTTTAAAAAAACTACCAGTTTAACCAGATTAAGAGCCAAATTCTGGTCTCAGTTCCACTGGAGTGAATCCAGAGAAAATTCACTGAATTGAATGGTATTACAGAAACTAGAACCTGGTCCCTTGTCTGTAGCAATTAATAACCTCCTAATTATTAAAGATCGGCAGGTAGTGATCAATCTGTCTGGGATCGATTTATCGCGTCTAATGTAGATGTGATAAATCGATCCCCGATCGCTCTGCTGTCGACTCCTGTACTCCGCCATGGTAAGAGGCGGAAGCGGAGTCTATGGGAAAGTGGCAGCCGTCGACCCCGTGCCGTGAGGATGTGCGGTAAGTCAACCTAAGAAACGTTGACTTCAGCTACGCTATTCTTGTAGATGAAGTTGCGTATCTGAGGTCGATTCCCCCCACCCAGTGTAGACCAGGCCTAGGTCTCATCTGCAGTCAATACCTTCTCCTTTCTACCATAGGAGCAATCCTCCAGCCTTTAGACTTTGCTCAGGAAAGCCACCATTTTTTTCAATTAGCTTTTACATACCACAGAGCATGCAGGGAAGGGGACTGTATTTAACATGGGAGCATCAACAGCAATGGGGGAAGGCAGAAATAGCATGGATAACCTAAATTCCACAAGAGCTATAGAGAGTCTAAGGGGCTGCATTTGGAATGGTCCCACTACAGGGGACATAAGGCCAGAGAGCTTCCAGCTCATCCCAAAGCCATGCATCTTTGATGGACAGAACTTTGCTTCTGAATCTTTTTACATGGAAGGATTCGGATATGGCTCATTGTGAAGGGGAACACTCATGGCCAGTGCGGTCTAGTGGTTGGGTGGGAGTGTGTGACAGGTTGCCTTTCTTTTGGGCATTCCCCTTTTCCACTACTGCTCATCCCTTCGTCCAGATCACATTTTCAAGTGCACCCCTTTTGGGTATGCATAAAGAGTCCAATAATGGAGAGATCTTATTCACGGCTTCCTCCTTGGGTCACGGTCTCATGGACCCTTCTATCTTCAGGGTCTCCCCGCAACTAGGTTCCCTGCTGAGGCATAGATATCTATAGTTGTCCCTTTTTAGGGGCTGATAAGTGAGCCCAGGCCCAGCCTGTCCACTCAGCTCCAGTCCAGGGCCCATGCAGCTAAGTCCTTCACCCTTGGGTGCTATACAGCTGCCTCCATGGATCACTTCTTACCAGTCCTCTCTCTTCTCACAGAGTAAAGTAAAGGATTGAAGATAAACTCTCTGATCTTCAAAGAATCACCGGTCCCTTCTTTGCAGAGTTGGTCAGATATGACACATCTATCCAGTATCCAAACAATGCTCTACTCTGCTCCATCCTGGTGAATGTTTTTCTGAAAAAACTACAGCAATATGATAGATATTGAAATATCACATGGGCCTCTAGACTGGCAGATGCAATTTCTTGTTTCTTTGTAATTTTTTTTCAATAGTTTTCAACAGTATACTCTCATAAAGTAGTAAAACAAATTATATCAAAACCACAAGAATGTTTGATGTAAGTCGCAAGAATTTGCTATGCATATGCTATTTTTAAAAATGAGAACGTAATATAAAAAGACAGAAATAGGAGGAAAAAATTAACTAGCAAAAACAACTATACATTTTGAAACTTGGATCCACTCCTACTTGTCAATTATATTTTTATTATCATGAAACTTTTTTTTTTAATACACACTTCCTTCCCATTGTCTTGGAAAACAATATTAGAAGCATTGCAACTGTTGTCAGGCCATTACAAGTAGAAGGAATTTGCTCACAAGGTTGGATACACAAGACTCCTTTGTGGAAGTAATATGAACTTGTTCCTGCACAAGTAACAATCTGTGCATGGCCCCACAGTGTGCTCCACATCCATGACTGGATCATCTGTTCAAGGCCAGCAATTCCTGGCTAATTAGTGTTGAAGTTAGACCTGTAAACATTCTGTGACAAACAACAAAACTTCAGTTCTTCTGACTGTCCTCCTCTCATCCCCAATCTAGCACAGCATTCAAGCATGTGCTGAACATTAAGCCCAGGTGTAGTCTTTTGTGCTCTGCTGGATCAGGGCCCTGTGATGCTGGCAAACCAGGTGCGAGTTCTTGACAAAGCTTTAGGCCTCAGCCAAGCATTAACAAATTCATTGCTGGAAGTCAGTCTGTTTCACCTGGGTGTTAGTATTGTTAAGAAAGGTATTGGATTTATAATGATGCATTTAGTGTTTAGACTTTATGAAAGGCTTGTAATTTACTGCATGTATTAATCTCACATATCTTTATCACATGCTATAAGGTAATATTTAAGTTTTTGCTTTATAAATATAGAATCTGTTTGTTCTGAAAGGGTGAACCTGTCAGGAGGGATAAACTCCTGCTCATCAAGAAGGCTATCAAAACTAAATTGGCCATTCCAGGCCATTACAATAGAAAAGGCTTTGTTAATTTCCCCAAAGGGCTTGTCCCCTCATCTTGAATTCTGGAAGAAGGAAATAAAGATAGTGAACAACAATTTTTTGAATCTTTTCTTTGCTGTTTGGATTCTGACAGGGCTGGAGCTATAAAACAGAAGCAAAAAGAAAAGGAGTACTTGTGGCACCTTAGAGACTAACAAATTTATTTGAGCATAAGCTTTCGTAAGCTACAGCTCACTTCATCGGATGCTCAGGAAAGCTTATGCTCAAATAAATTTGTTAGTCTCTAAGGTGCCACAAGTACTCCTTTTCTTTTTGCGAATACAGACTAACATGGCTGCTACTCTGAAAACAGAAGCAGAGATCCCCAGGGTCAACCTGGATTACTGTGAAAAACATTCGGAGCTGATAGATTACTGTAACTGTCACCTTTTAATACCATAACTCATTTGCATAGATTACGTTTACTTGCTTAAATTTTGTAAAAACTCGCTCATTTCTTTTTCCTATTTAATAAATGCTTAGTTAGTTCACTGTAGGATTGGCTACAGGCGTTGTCTTTGGTGTCAGTTCTGAGGTACAAAGTGACTGGTCTCTTGGGATTGGGAGCGACTTGAAGATTTTGTGATCTTTGGTGTATTTTAACCAACTACCACGAAATCCAGCTTGCCTGGGTGGCAAGATAGACTGGAATGATGCCCCAAGGAATGGTCTGTGACTCCGTGGTAAGGCTGTTACAGTGCTTTAGGAGTTCACTCTTGTGACTGGGTTGGTGAAATCTAATTATAGAACACACAACCAGCTTGGGGTGTCTGCCCTGCTCCTTGACAGTCGGTCCTGAGGTTGGCACTCATGGTTATGAACTACTTCAGACAGCGTGACAAGCCCAACTTCTCTAGAGCTTGATTTTCAGGAGTGCTGAGCACCTTCAATTCCCAGTGAAGTAAATCAGAGTTATGGGTGCTCAGCAACTCTGAAAACCAGGCCCCTGCTGTCCTGCTCTCAGCCAAATTATCTGAAGGAAGCCCCCTCCCCACCAGTCAGATAGGGGAATTCAAATCTAATTATTCAGCTCTGGTAACTTTGACTAATAACTGCCATAGGTATCTAAATTGACTCCACAGCATTTCTGCAATATGTGGCAATTTGCAGGGTCCAATGATGCAGCAAATCAAAATCATATACAAACAGATCATCGGAAATCATTGGGGTTGCAGAGGGGTAGCTAATGGCAGAATTTCAATGTAATGCACAATACACTTTTTACACAAATTACAATGTAACAGGTTTATTTTTCCAGCAAGACGTTATTTATATTATATGCCTAGGAAAAACGATCTCTACAAACATTGATTGTAAAAACTGATTCAGTTCACATAGCAAAAAAGCATTTTAATCTATTTTAACATATCATCACGTATAATTGCCATTTGAGAGATGATACAGATGAAGTGTTTGTCTCCTAATAAAATAATTACCTTTTAAATACGGGGGGGCAGCAGCAGTCTTTCATTGTCAAACTTGACTAATTTAATCTTTGATCTCATAATTATTGCTGATGGCCATAGAAGGTCATAAAAAAACAAAAAAACAACACCTTTCTAGAATAATATAGATGTAATGATATGACGATATGAGATGTAGAATAATATAGATGTATTTCCAGCTACATCGTCTCTGAGAAATGGTAAAACAATTTGACAAGCTGGAGACGTCCCCAAATGCAGGGAAGGTGGAATTGCAGAACAGCACTGTGGTATTTATGTGTGCAAATCCAAATGCTCAGTTAACTTTCCCAGTGGCAAGTTTCTGGAATTAAACGCAAAAAAGGCAAATGATCATGTAGTATTTCATACCAAGCTCTGAAGCAAGTAATGCAATCAAAAGATTTCAGTTCAGTATGTGAGCTTTGTCATTACTAAAGACTGAATGCAGTAGACAAGCGAAGGACACCAAAAAACGCTGAATGTGAGAAATCAGGGGCTCTGTAAGGCAGTCACTTTTTGTCATATATCTTAACTGCACAGGATAACCTTGAGTGGACTAGAGACAGGGTTCTCTCTTATGAAGTATTGACAAACGCTCTTACTCCAACATATGCCAGTTCATATACCTTTGGCATCCTTTTGGCAAAGCTCCATGTGTTTGTTTCCTTTTTAATTTGGAGTTGGTTATAATTATTTAATATTGGGAAATAAATTAGAGAGGTTTTTCTCTTTTTATGACAATTTGGACAAGGACATTCATGTTCTAGTTATATATTACATGATGCAAAAAGGCCTTTAGTCACAGGTGCCCATTAAATACAAAGTAATTAATTATTAAAGCTCATTTATTATAGGCTAAGATTATTTTTCCAGATATACAGTGACTCTAACATCTAAAATTATAGAACATGTGGAAATAACATAGGAAGCATAAGAACGAACTAGCTAGAACTTCTCTTTTTTGCATACAGATTGCCAAAGGCCTTGGTCTTGCAAACACTCCTGGATAACCTCAAATGTATCTAATGTGATTTGTTACACTGGAGCCAATGGGTCTACTCACAGTGAATAAAGGTAAGAACATCCCTAAATATTTGTAGGATCAGGGCCAAAGTCTTTAATATTTTAGGTAATTTTTTTGTATTTGTGGAAGGAGCTAAATTGACAGAATTGGAGACTGAAGACACTTATTTATGCCCTGAGCATGTACCACTCATGCAGCGCAGTGCAAACTTTCATATACCATTGCCCCAATGTGTCTCAATGCTTTTCCTGAGCACCCACCTAATAGGCAAAAGGGTAGTCCACTACCCATGTCAAATCAGTCCTTGCCTTTCATATTGAGACAGCCAAGAAAGAAGCAAGCTAATGCCCAATGTGAGGGTCATTTCTGTGACATCCCTTATGAAAATTCTGTAGAAGTGAACAGAGCTGAACCAATACGATTACATAGAAATGTGTTATGGTTCTATAAAAATCACTCCACAAACCTACCATGTTTAATAGAGAATGCTATCCTTTCTATATAACAACCCCCCTCCCATATTTTAATACAAGGGACTGGATCCATCTTCACTGTCTTCAGTGGAGTTTGGCTCTGACCCTACAGTTCTTAAAAACAAAAGAAAATTTGGAAAGGTCACAGTAAATATATATATATATATATATTTAAAAATTATCCTATATTTGGGAAATATAATTCCCTCTTAAATGCACTGTAAAGGCTCAAAATTATAACTTAATTTTCTATTAAATTCCATAGACTTTCCCATAAGGTACGGGCTCTTGTCTAATAGCTTGTCTACACAAATAATTCGTCTGTGGCAAGATAGTATGTGGCAGATTAGTGCAGCCTAACTGTCCAAGTAGACCCCGTTGACGCACAGTAACGGATTGTTAATGTGTATCAACAGGGTCCACATGAACAGTTAGCATGCAGCAGGCTAGTATGGGATAGATTCACACCACAGCTGACTGTGAACTAAAAGTTCATGTAGATAAGCCCTATGAACTCCAGTGAGGTCACCAAAGTGTTTCAGCCAGGGTGTCATCAGATAACAACAACATAGTGTCACAGCTGACATGAGCTAGATATTTTACTGGTGACCTGCAGCTGAAGATTATGTATGCAATTTCCAAATCTCCAGAGCCATCCAGTCCCCCTTCAAAAATTCTCCTGAGCAGGTATTCAGATTTATCTATTTATTAACATTTTACCTACTATGATAAAGCTCTTGAGACATTACATCTCATTTTAAGAATGTCCTTGGGAGAAAGCAGAAAAATACAAAATCACATTACATTTTCAGCCATGTCGGTCATGGTCATAAAACTCTTTCCAATAAAGTTAGACAAACCCATGTTATGTATAGCATTTGAATATTTTAGAAACATATACTTTCATCTATATAATACTTTGTCATACAATTTTTCAGTATTAACAACTGAAGGTTCTATACAATCTGGGGTGAATTGAAGAAGGAAAATGTTAAGATACAAGATTTTTTCCAATCATCAGTATTTATATGGTTTTGTTTCAGAATTATAGGCTAACATGAAACCTTCTGGAAAAAGTTTTGACTCTGATATTTGTCACTTTTTCTCTTTGATAGTATTATTGTTGGCTACCATAAATGCCTGCATGACTTTGGATGAATCACTCTGTGCCTCAGTTTCCTCATCTATAAAATAGAAACAAATAATGTGTAGGGAAGTTGAGGCTAAAATAATTTATTGGAAAAGTGCTCTAAGATCACTGCTTTATTATTATTACCAACACTAATTAAATGAGAATATACTTCTGTCCAGAGGATCTCCGATGGCCACCAAAGCTGTTAAATTTCTGTGGTTACTCTTGGTTTTGTTTTGTTCATCTGAGGCCTCTATTGGCATTGATTATGCTACCATTTATTATGGATATGGACAAAACAAGGTGGGTTCTGCAAAATCTTTTTGGCTGTTCTTTGTTTTGCAGAACAGCTTCCAAAAGTTTGCATCTAAATCCCAATTTATCTGAACCTCTAAAGTCTGAAGCATTGTATAAATAGTTCCAAGTATTGATTCATCTGCATATGAGATGGCATTGACTACTTCTACTGGCTATATCTTGATGGATAACTGGAGGTTCAATGTTTGCTAATACAGAAACCCATGATAGAGGTATTGATTTTAAAATTCCTGTGATTATTTGCGTGGTCTGATTCAACTGCCTATCCACAGGTTGGGTGTGGCATCTTCTTGTCCACACCAGTGCATAGTACTCTGCAACTGAAGACACCAGGGAAAAGGCTGATGTTCGTATCATCGGGGCTGGTGATCCCTAGTTTGTTCACCCTAACTTCTGAATAATGTTGACATGAGTCTTCGCTTTAGAGGCTACTTTCTTGAGGTGATCATGAAAGTTCAGAGTGTGGTCAAGAATGATACCGAGATATGTTGGCGTTGTGTCATAACACACAGTTTAACCAGAAATCTCAGAGTTTTGTGCAATTCTATTGTCAAGGTGGAAAGGTGCTTGGATTTGGTCTCAGCTGCCACTTTTGGAAGTACTGCTAGAGAAGGATACTGCTTTCATCAGTCAGCAGCATATGACACAAGCTGGAAGCTGTGAACTGAAACTGCAATAGCTTATCAGATGCAAAACCAGCCCCCCAAAGCGCTTCCAACATAAGGGGACATACAAATTCAAATACACTATCAGGTGACTAGGTTTTAACTTTACAGTAATGATGAATCCTGGACAACACTGTTCAAAGGCCTTGAGGTACGAGCTACAATGGCTTAGAAGGCTCAGCATAAGAGAAAATTTCTATTGCCTTATTGCAATAGAAGGTCAGGCTTGACAAAGCCCTGGCTGGGATGATTTAGTTGGGGATTGGTCCTGCTTTGAGCAGGGGATTGGACTAGATGACCTCCTGAGGTCCCTTCCAACCCTGATATTCTATGATTTGGTATGAAAGGCTCCATAGGATATAAAGTGATTGACTAGGGAATAGGAAGAAACAAGCTGTGATGCAGCTTGGGATGATGCTTTGTGAAATTACTTCCTATTCATTTTTTTTTCTTGTGAGGCATCTTTTGTTAAGGTGGATGTTTTGAAGTAATCTTTTATTTCAAATTAACCACCGTGGCAAGATTTTCCAGGTAATTCTATGGGAAACTAGGAGTAGCATTCTGGGAAATAATCAGGAAAGAAAAAGCAATGAACAGAAAATATTGAACCCCTTAAGGCTAGAATTACACATACAGAAAAAACACCCAAAATATTCAGTCTGGAGAGATACTTGACATTTCTTGGACACAACAGAAGGGAATTGAAAGTAAAGATGTATGCAACTAAATTCTTAGAAACAAGGGAATAGGGCAATTAGGCTATAATATTTCATGCCCTTGATCTGCAGAGTGCAGCAAGGAGCACAAAGGTTTTTTTCACCCCATTGCAAATGCGAGCAGAGGTTGTACATAGGAAAAAATAGATTAAGCCTTAGGCATAGTTCCCTATATTGGCCACAAGTATATCTCAAGCATCTTGCACACTTGCTCCCACACCTTTAAGAGCACATGGTAAAAGTAGGTGGGGTGTGAGGGAAGATTTGGCATGTTTGAGGAGACCTGGGGTTACTGGTGATCTTCAGATAAATGCCTCCCTTCTCTAGCCCCGGAATGTGAGCTAAGAACAAATCATTCTTGATTTTTTTTTATATGACTGACAGGTCAGGTATTGGTAGGAACAAGGAGGAAAATATTTCAGCACCAGCATATAAGAAGTAGACTAGTCATAATCTTGCCATTCCTTTTGCAGTCAGTCACGGTTCACAGAACTAGCTGCCTAATGACTTTTTTGGTCTGGTCAAATTATCTCCCTGGCCTCCGAACCCCTTTGTGGTAACTCCTAATGACTTGCAATGACTCCTACCAGAACTGATCTCTTGTCAGCCCCTTGCTGTTGAACTCAGCCAATAAACTGCTCAGGATTCAATGAGATGCTCCCAAGCACTGAATTGAAAGTCAATAGGAGCTTTATAGGTTTTTCTACCTTCCCTGCAGGAGAGAAATAGCTGCAGGTTTGTTGTTTGGAATGTCATTAATTGGTTTAGTGTTTGAACAAAGTGCTGACCTGATGACCACCTCCTTCACATGATCAGGATTTATGAGTAGACTAATCAATCATATTAGCAACTAGTTACTCTACTGAGCCAATTCCCTATTGTTAACTACTTATATTGCCCTATAATCCAGGTCTGGTAGCACAGCACAGAAAAATGAGACTGCACAACTAGTTTAGCCACAGTTATAATTTAACTCAGTGGTTCTCAGCCTTTCCAGACTTCTGTACCCCTTTCAGGAATCTGATTTGTCTTGTATGCCCCAAGTTTCATCTCGCTTAAAAACTACTTGCACTGCTTGCAGACGGTATAGTGCTTACAAAAGCGTTTTCATTTTAAACTGGCAAGTCTGGGACTCAGAAAGCTTTCTTTGAAAATATTCTCCTGGCTTACCCGCATGCACAGGGTGTTTAGTCTACAAATGTCTTTGCAAATGCGCCAGCTTCATGCTGTTATTTGATAGAGTTTCTCTGCAAAGGAACCACAAAGCTTGAGGTAGATCACTATTTGTAGGTGTGAACCCAAAAGCAACTGATTCCTTGCAGAACTGATGGGTTTTTTTCAGTCAGTCATTTTCAATTTCTGACAATTTTCACTGTTGCCATTACAGCCACTTCTAGCTCCTCATTTTAAAAATCTATTCATTTTTACATTGCAACCACAGACACACCATGACAAATTCAACCTCATTAACATGCTTGCACACATCAGTAAATGACATAAAACATGTCTAAAACACTGTGTATATGCAAGTTACGTTACTGTATAACATAGTATATAGAGTGGTATAAACAAGTCATTGCCTGTATGAAATTGTAGTTTGCACTGAGTTGGCTAGTGCTTTCTATGTAGCCTGTTGTAAAATTAAGCAAATATCTAGATGAGTTTATGTATCCCCTGGATGACCTCTGCATGAAGATACAGGCATTAGTAAAAAATTAAATGCAAGAAATGAGCGGTATTGTACTGAATCCTCTTTGCACTTCAATGCTTGATTTTTTTCTTTAAACCCCACCCTCCCTTCCTACCACCCATGCAGTCCCACTGGTAGTAGCAATGATGGAAGCACTAGTGTAGGCCAACCACAAAGGTTTTAACCATTTTGTCATCTAACCCTACTCAGTGCAAGCCTAGGTGATGTGATGGTTAAAACTCTGAGAGCTGCTTATGTTCCATCTACTCTAGTGCTTCCACTTCTGCTACTGGTAGTGGAGTTGCACTGGGGGTACCAATAGTGGCAAATTTTAAACAAAAAGCACTAATGTCAACAGGATCTAAATATAAATTTCATTGCCACTGTTTTAGGACCAGCTGTTTTTTCAATCTGCAGAATAGGAGGGGAGGTCATGTGGGGAACACCAGCTTCTGCTATGGCTTCTTCTACAGTGTTCAGCTCTGCTGGCCAAAGGCATGAACTTTTACAATAGCCAGCAGGCAGGACAATGCTTCTTGGTAACTATGAAGAGTTAATGATTAACCATTTGAGGGTGTCCTGTACACCGTAAGGACCCTGCAAGGCTGGGCAAAGGGACTGTGTCTATACACCTTATTTGGGTATGTATATTGGTCTTTGTTTTCCATTTGGTGGGATAAATTTATATAGATACCAATGTATGGGGAGACTTTGTCAAACCAATAAAGTGCCACAGAAAGGGCAGCTTGACCCCGCATCCTTCCTGATAAGAATTGTGTTGAAGTTGCTGATACATGCATCTTAGAAGAGCAGGATGTGCCCCAGGAATGTCTATTGGGGCCTCAAGGCTGCAAACTCAGGAAAAACCCACACCTGGTTAATTGATAATCAGAAGAGCCACACTCAGCTTTGGTAATTATCAAGAGTTGGGGGTGTTTTACTAACCTCTTGCGGGTGTGTGTATAAGTGCTTGAGACTAAGTAAAGTTTAGCTTTAAGTGAAAGCACTCGTGTTGTCCTGTTTGTACCAGCCATCTATCAGTCAGATGGCCGTGTCTCCCCTGATTTATTTCCTGATACCACCTCGCACAGAGTAAAAGTTACCAAGAGCTTTGGGTTGAAAGAACCCCAGGTAACACCAATACATAGAACAGGTATAAATTTGTCACAAAATAACTGAACTCTGCTCTCATTTACTCCAGTTAAAAGTCATATATTCACACTGATGTAAGTGAGGACAGAAATTGGACCAATAGGGGACATTAATGCCAATGTAATTGTGCCAATTTGGAATTCATTGGAACAAAATGAGTATTGTCTAGTGGATAGGGGACTGGACAGTGTTTTCTAGATTCTTCTGGTTCAAACGGAATTCCCCACCTTAAAGAGAGGGATTCAGACTGGAATATTTTAGATGCACTCACTCTAATTCCACTCAGTGTTAAAAAGGGAGAAGACAGGTAGAGATGGAAAGGAAAATGTAGTCAGTTAAGACCTGGGCACTTCTAGGATGTGTTTAAAGGGGAAGACCTATAAGGCAGATAAGGCAACTCATTGATAATATTGAAGTCAGTGGAGTTACACTGATGTCAAATTGGTGTAACCAAGAGAAGAATCAGGCCCCAAATGTGTTTTCAAGTATGAAGGAAAGAATGCTACAATGATGGATCACAACCATGTTTGATTAAAGCCCGGAGATGTTTCTGGCAATAGGATGACTTCAGTGTTTGGAGCACTATGCCCCAGGTATCCTCACTTGTTACCTTTCACCAAGTGAACTCATGCCAGTTTATTCTGTAGTCTCCTTTCCATCCAGTTTCCCATCCATATTATCACTCTCTCATTGACTCCAGTATCAACTTATGTGAAACTTTAATCGAAGCCTCAGGTCAGATCTAGGTCAATTAAGATCTATAGCCTCATCAGCCTCTAATTTCTTTGTCCCACTTGCTCCTCTATTCAGATGCCCCTGAAAAGGCCTACTTCTTGTAAACCCATGACTGTTAGCTATTGCTTAACTGATTTTTTATCTAACAAGCTAACCGGTTCATCCTTCATGAATAATTCTGAAATCTTTCCCTCCACAGCAGTTAGATCTATAAGGCTGCTGCTCTCTGCTTCACAGCTATTTCTTGTACTGATGACTTGCAAAACATCAACCTACTTGTGCCATCTTAGCAGGCCCACTGTAAGCAAAGCTGTTCCCCTCGCATGTCTGTTTGATTGGGCCTCCCAGTTAAAAGCCAGGTTTCAGTATGTGACCTTTCCCTTCCCCATTCTTCCCAAACCATTCTTCCCTACCAACGGCGTAGAAAGTAGGGAGAGGCAATAGCAAATGTGACCAGAATTGGTGTCTTCTGAGAGTTAGGGGAAAATGGAGGTTTCCTTCCAAACAGAAGGAGGGGAAAACCAGCGTTGTGCCCGAGAGAACCTCTTTGTCAGAATGAAGCAGCTCTCATTCCACGCCAGGTGGACTGGATCACTAACAAACATCACACCGAGATTTCTCTTCGTTGCTGATGAGGTGAAATCCTCTTTACTCAGAGCCTCAGGGAGGCTCAAGGTTTGGCATCATGGCCTGAAGTGACAATGCATCCCAGCAGTACCACTTTGGTATTTACTGACATTTTACAGAGATGCACTAATAGCCATGCTAGTTCCTTACCTAGTAATTTTAGGACAGTATCTCATCTGGTCTTGGTGGTTTGTTTATACCTGTTTTTTCCAAAATGCCTTGTACCACATTTGCTATCATCCATACTGTATATATTTTTTTATAATTAGTCATTTGTTCCATTGTATTATCAGTTGTAAATACCCCAGCAAAGTAGACATTCAGCTTCTTTATAATTGCTATGTCCTCCACTAAGAGGATATCTTCACTGTTGTTCAAGAGGCCTATTTTCCCCCTTTTTCTTTATCACCAGGGCTACAAGCCCTGGTAACAGGGAAAATGGAACATCTATTTATAGAAGCACTGAGTGAGGAGTGCAGAGACCTCAAGATGGACCAATTAGCAACTATTCTATCTTGTTAGCATTCAGTTTGGAATGGAATAGAAAACACAAATCTAAGGATCACCTGCATATGATACTGGAAACAACGAGCCCAATTTGATATTGCCTAAGGGAAGCACATAATTATAAGACAGTATGGGTCCCAGAATGGAATCCTGTAGAGCCCCAGAAATAATGAATGTTACGTTGAAGATAAAGGGGCTTAACTGCAACAAGCTGGCTCCACTGAAAGAAATAGAATTCAAGGCATGCTAGATAATCCAGAGAAGATCATTAATCTCTGCTGCAGAAACTGGATGGTCATTGATATCAAACAAGGCAGAGAAATCCTAAAATAGTAGGAGATTAACATGGCCTTGTTCAGCAGATATGTAAAGGTAACACTGTGGGATACTGCTATGAGGCTTATGGGCCTGGTAACAATTGAAAAATCAGACTGAAAATTTATCATATATGTTGCTGGCTAGGATAAGTTCTTGGATCTGATAGGCAACTACCATCTGGATGATATGAGGGGGAGGAGAAAGATTAAAAACCAAAAAACAAACAAACAAAAAAGGGAACAGAGAAGAGAGTTATCTACCCTTTCCAATATTCTTTCCATTTGTAATCCAGCCTAGTCTCAAATTTCATTAGAAAAGCTGTATCCCAGCCTGTGTGCCTGGGAAGATGCCAGGATATGATGACTGATGACAGTGAGGAGGAAGATAATAACCAACACTTCAGGTTATGATATAAAGGGTGGAGTAAGTATACGGGTGCTCAGCTCTACCTATCTTACTGTTGGAGTGTTTGTGACTTTTTGAGACTTATTAATAAAACTATTATAAATATAGTGTGATTTCCTAAGTATGAGTGCTGCAACTGCTCACCTTGGGGTTCCCAGCTAAACAGATATTCCAGTAATAGCAGGCCTGATCTTGGGACAAGAACCTACCAAATTTCAGAGTGCTAACCGAGGAAACTAAATCAGTAACGTAATCAATAGATCAGGGACCAGGAGCCACAAAACTCAAGTAAACCCCATGGGATCGCACTCATGAGTACAAATAAAAAGGGGCACGAATACGGTCAATTCAACAGTTAAGTTGATCTTACGGTTAAAGCACTTGGCTGAGACTCACAGAATCTCCCTTCAGTTCCCAGCACTGCCACAGACTTCTTGGGGGACTTCAGAAAAAAGTCAATTCAAATCTCTCTACGCTTCAGTTTCCCATCTGTAAAATCATACTACTTCCTTTCTCCTATACCTTGTGGGTCCCAGCAATGACTCAGACATTTGTCTAAGTGTATTTTAATGGGGAAGGCTGCAAATTCAGTGGCTTAAGCTGTTGAAATTTAATGTACAACACTACTGGTTCCTATCTGGGCCGCTGAGGAGTCATCCACTATAAGGTTAGGGCTCCTCAAGCCTATTGGCTGGGTTTCCTCTCTACTCCAGTCTACACTAGAGGCAAAGGGGAGCTTGCAGGTTTCCAGGCCAGGATTAGTTAGGGATGTATCTTGTCAGGGCACCTCTGCACTGGATTTCTGCTCAGTCTCTACTATTTCCTCACAGGTTCGCTACAAACCAGAGCCGTGCTGCATGGCCAATGGTTATACACCATTTCACATGTGTTTTCCCAGCTCCTGCTGCAGCCTGTTGGATTGCCCTGCATTCAGCTTCTCTACTTCTCCTGGCTGGTCATGCTACTGCTACCTCTCTATGTCATAGAAGGTCATAGATCAGTGAGGTGAGGCTGAGACAGTGTGGTCAACTCTCACAGTTTGGTAGAGACTGGAGGCAGTCTCATGTTGTGACAAATTTCTTCCCTTTCAGAATTTCAGTGCTGTCTGAGGACAACACCTTCTGATTTCTTTGCTACCCTGCATTCCAGGGAAGGGGGGCCAATCAGGGCGGCTGCAAGAAGCTGACAAACTCCCTTCCCTCAGAAGCCACACCATTCTCACAGGAAGGGAGGGAGGAAAGAGGGAGCAGAAAGAACCCAGCAGGTCAGTGTGCCTTTGCCCTACTCTGGGATGGCTCCTGTTTTCCTCCCCTGAACACTAGACCTGGGAAAGGGATGGGGGACACCATTGCAACCCTTCTTCAGGCCTGGGAGAGGAGGGTGAAGAGCCCTGGAGCTGTAGGAGAAACAAAGTTGACGTGGAAGGTGGGGAGGAAGGAGGACATAACTGATGTGAGGGCAGAATTGTTAGGCAAGGGTATGGGCAGATATGGGGTAAGAGTACCTGCAGTGGGGGCCAAAAATTACCTTGATTTTGGAAGCATTGACACCCCCAGCTTGTCACAAGCACTGAGGGTGGGCAAGGAAAGTTAAATACATAAAAGGAAAAATTAAGAGATAGCCCAAACAACAATATAATCCTTGAAAACTAATCTCATAATTTTGGGCCAATCCTTGATTTTTTTTTTTGGGAGGGGGTGACACTCTTGATCTATGGACCTTTCAGGTTGGCAGTACTACTAATGGAAATAGTAGTTTCCTGCTTAGCCGATTAAGTATAGTGGTTTACAGTACCCAGAAAAATTGGGCCTTGACCTCAGTTGTGGCCTCCATTTGACAGAATTCATATATTATTGAAGAGGTTTCAGAGTAGCAGCCGTGTTAGTCTGTATTCGCAAAAAGAAAAAGGAGTACTTGTGGCACCTTAGAGACTAACAAATTTATTTGAGCATAAGATGCACCAAATGCATCCGATGAAGTGAGCTGTAGCTCACGAAAGCTTATGCTCTAATAAATTTGTTAGTCTCTAAGGTGCCACAAGTACTCCTTTTCTTTTTATATTATTGAAGAGTCTGCCTTACGCTTAGCTTTGTTTAAGTAATAAGCAACTATTGTAATTGTTGCAAGATTGTTAAACTAACTGGGTACAGATATCCAAGAACATTGGACAGTAGGTGCAAACTGCCTGGGAAAGGAAAATTAGGGTACTCTATGAAATAAAGGAATTTGGGGAGTTTCTTGACTATGGTAACAGACTAAAGTATATATATGGTTGGTAGTAAGTTAATATTTTTTGGAGCAGATTAATTTTACCCAATCTGGGGGTGCAGCCAGAGTGTAACCTTTGACTATTTCTACACTACCTGCTTCTTCTGGTGACATAGCTTATGCTGCTCGCAAGGGTGGGGTTTTATGCCAACAGGAGACCTCTCTCCTGTCGGCATAGAGCGACTTCACCATATGGGCTGCAGCAGTGCAGCTGTATTGGTATAGCTACGCCAATGCAGCATTGTACATGTAAACATGGCCTTTGCCTGTCAGTATGTGCTGTTATAAGTAAACACACTTGATTGAGCGTAGTTATCTGATGATTTATCAATAAATTAATCCTAACACCTCTAAGACTGTAATACAAATAAATAATAATTAGTGAAGACTGTCTCATAGTATGTGACCAGCTCAAGTAATGCGGGAAAAACCCACACAAACTGAAATGTGGAGAAAATTCTATTATACTTGTGCTGAAAAATAAAAAAAAAATTAAAAGAAATTATTTTCTTTTTAAGTGTTTAACAGATAAAGACTACACTAAATCTTAGACACTTTTTGATGTCTGCCAACACACATGTAGCCCATTGTCAAGGATCACCAATAAGAAACTTCAAAAACAGAAAAAAAAATAAAAATAAAAAAGCAGCAATTCTGGAGTTAAGTGAGTCCTTGAAGTCCTACTTAAAGAAGAACTCCTGGTGAATATTCTAAGCACTGTGATCACAAGCACCGGTTAGGGAGCGTCATTTCAATGTTAATTATGTTCTGGGGTAAACTCTTCATTAGCACTTGGTAGCGGTAGTATTTTGGAAAGTGTTACACCCTGTCAGCTCCTATTTGTTACACTCCCAAAACACCAGCATGCATGACACTTACACAGCAGTGAAATCTGCTCAGGCTTGACACAAACTGTGAAGATGAGTGTGTTGTTTCTTTAAATCTATCAGCAGTAAACAACGCAAGAGGGGCTAGGTGGGGGAAATCGAGGAAGCTTCTAGGCAGGGATAATAGTATTTTCCTGATTATAATAAAGTTCCTTGTTCAGCTTTAGCAGAAAGCAACTCTTCCTGTGAGTCTTTACCAGTGTCACATGACACACATTCTGACCCACAGTTTATACATTGAAAATTTAATGTGCTCTCTTCCTTACCTGCTTATCCAGGGCCTAGTCTTGCTCACTTTGAAGTCAATGGCAACATTTCCATTGACTTCAATGGAAGCTGGAGCAGGCTCTCAGTTTGCTGATTTATTCCAGTCTGAAAGGATTTTGCTGTTCTCATCTTGAACTCTGAAAGCCAGCTTAGGTTTTTTGCATGTGCTGACTATATTTATGAATGTATGAAGCCACAGAAAGTAGTAGGGGCAGCATGTAATGATCAATTAGATATAAATTTTGTCAGTTTTGTGAGAAATAAGACCCCTACTGAGCAAATTAGTTCCCAGGCTTATGATGAAATTGCAGCAGTGATTAGAAAGAGCCCATTTTAAAGTCTCTGAAAGGTCACCAGAACCCCTTAGTCTATCTGTTTTTATTCATTCCATCAAATGTCTCCATTTCCATGTCTGATTTTTCAAAGAGAAAAAGAAAAGATTGAAAACATTTTGAAATAAGTAATGATCTGAAAACTTACTGAATCTCTAGGTAACGTTCTTCCTGGCCATTAGTATGTTAATGAGCACAGGGCACTTGAGTGAATTATTCAGTGATGTAATTGCTCAAAAAGAACAGATCCTAGGAGACCCAGTCGGTTTAAACTTATTTTAAAACTTTATTACTCACAAAAGCTAGGGTTAGCCAATTGTCATTTCCCTGGATATATATCACTGTCAGTCTCAGAATTAAATAGGGTATTCAGAAAGGTGATGTTAAATCATATCTGGACAACTCATAGTTGGATGTGTGGTTAAGGGAAGAAGCTGGTGGGTAAACAGGCAATGAAATTTTGTAAGGCAAACAAAAGCCTTTATTTGATGAAGAAGCCCAGCTCCAATTGTTTAATTTTTAGTTTAGCTTGTGACAATGGAAAACCAATGTTGAATCTAACAATATAGTGTGTCATACTTCTCTCTACCACACATGGAAATTGATTCCTGATTAGACTGCGTAAATTGGTTTAAACTAGTATAGCTGAAAGGGAACAAAATGACATGCCTTGAGGATTAAGCATTGATCAGAAGGAATATATTGGTGTCTGGAGAAAAATAGGTTATATTTAGCAACCGACAATCCTTAGGAAGTATGCAGGTTTTGGATGCATGCAAAGAGTTTTATTTAGCAGAAGTAAAGATGCTATCTAGGCGATTTTGATTCACAAAGAAGTTCTGGCACCTTTGTAGCAGTTTAAGTTCACATGATAAATTTGCACCCTGGGTTTGGCTCAAAGTGGAATTCACTAAGAAAATCAACATATTTCATCAGTTTTGTGTGAAAAAAGTGTCCAGCACTTCATTCCCGTGGCCACCACAGGGAAAAACAAAAAAGATTTCCAGTACTCTAAACTTCAAGAAGAGCTAGATAGAACAGTTGACAAACAATCTAAGCCAGATCCTCTCCCCCTTCGCCAGCTGTTTCTCTGGCAATCCAAAGCACTTGGAACAGCAGTAGATTTAGCCAGCTAGGGATTCTCCCAATGTGGAGAAATCTGCAGGTGACATAGGACTTACTTTATGCTACATACTTTACTGGCCACAGGGTAATACCTGTGGTATTACCACAGAGGTAGCTGGAGTGCCACTGGCCTCCGGCTATCCCTGGCTGCAAAACAGCCCCTTGGTGATCGTTGCATCTGGGTATAACTTGGAGATAGGTGTAAAGTCTAATTTTTGCCAAGCCCCTGGCAGCCCTGGGGAATGGGAGATACGCTTGTGTGGGTGTGTTAGGGGAGTCGGGGGGAAGGGGCACAAATGTGGCTTAAAGCAGAGATCTGGTGCCATTTAGAATATAGTTCTAAAAAGAGTACAAGATATGATCTTTACAGCAGGTTTGGGGTCCCATTATCTCCCAGCATCTTCATCAGGCCATCTGTGATGTTATAAAAAAAGTCTAATGAGCTGATGCCTCCAACAGCAACTTAAATATCTATATATTTTAGAGACTATGGTCAAGCAGCATGGATTGGCACCTCCAGCTCTTTCAGAGGAGGAACCCCGCCCCACAAACCACACACACACACAACACATTTTAAATGTGAAATAATCCCATGGAGCATGTTATGAGTTACCTTCATCTTTGTAATTTTAAACTTTATTGAGGTGTAGCGAGAAAGATGCTCATAGCCCTTATGAATTAAAACAGATTTTTCCCATGTGTCACTCACTTTCATAGTCAATTCAGGTTTAGTTATGCAGTTTCATTTCAGAAAAGTTTAATATCCAATATTATCTTTCTTCATTCAAGAGTTGGGAGTTTTAGCATTATAAATCTTGCCGTATCTTTATTCACAAACTGTTTGCACTGGTGAGTTCTAGGTTTCATGTAGTACAGGGATGTATTTCTTTTTTTGTTTGGCAAATTGATTATAGCTCTTCAACCAACACAAAGCAGGCAGAAGAAATAGAAGGTAGTTTAATGCATTTCACCATGATAGGAAAGGCTTGTAGGCTAGCTCAGAGCAGCCATTTAAAAATATCACACACACACACACACACACACACAGCCTCTCCAAAATTGAGGCTTTCATTGCAAGCTGCATGCCAAATCAGACAGAGGCTTATCAGAGTTTTGTCAATGATTTAGTCAAACTAAGCAGGTAGGAGCAAAAGCTCTGGTGGAAGACAAATTATTCAGACTACTGTCTTACGGAAAGTCAATCTGAGTATATTTCAGTCCACTACAGTCACTTATTGCACCATACATCATGCCAATGACTCTTCAAGAAGTCATATGAATAGCAGGGCTATATTAGTTACCTTAGTTTTGTTTATTAAATGTGGTTTGGTTATATCCTATGTATGATTTATAGTTATACATAAGCCTAAGCATTGAAATTCTCATCAAATCCTAAATTCTTCAGAATTTTGGGCCAGTTTTTTGATCAAAAAAGGATTCCTTGTTTTTTCTGATACAGTAACATGGCTACCCCTCTGAAATCTGAAGGTAGAAGACTAATCTAACTAAGGCATAGCATGATCCAATGACTGGAAGGTACACAAATTTAAACTAGAAATAAAGTGCAAGTTCTTAACAGCATAACTGTGGAACTTCAGGTGATCTCAACTGTGGCAGTATAAACAGGGACAAAGAAACAATCCCTGATCTAACCAGCATGCATACTTTTTAGGGCTTCATCAGTTATAATAGCAACACCTTAATATGCATCAACTTCAAGCCAATGCAGGAGCAGTGCTCTTTCCTGTGAGATGCGTCACTACCCAAGTGAGCAGTTATGTTCTACTATGTTTTCCTGACTAGTTTGGCGAGTACAGCACTGTAATAACCATCATTTAATACCAAGAATTATGCAGAGGGAAAGTCTGAATGTCAAGACCTTGGCAAGGGTAAGATTGCTGTGTTTCTGAAGCAGGTCAGCAATGTGTCACATCAGCCCCTTTATGAACTATCAACCTCATTATTGTGGTTCACTGCACAAACTACCCTTGGGAGTCTAGAACTAATAGCATGCACAGAGAGGTAAGACGCACAGTCCAAACTACCTTATTGATTCACTTTAAAGAAACACATGCATACTAGAGTGAAACAAGCATTACATTTAGAAAAACAATATCAATAACAGAAGCCAAACACCTATTTTTAAATAATAACCTCAGAAAGAGCTTTAAAAAAATGAAAACAGCCTGGAAAACTGTGTGTGAGACACATATCATTGGTTTATACATTCTCTCAAACTAGATCAATCACGTATGTAAATATAAACTTCCCATCTCTGCTAGACCTAACATAATAAGAGTGGTACTGTAATACTGACACTTGAACAAGAAGGTACTTTAAAGGAGACATGAATCACCAGGAAAATACACAAGGAGCATCCAGTTTTGGATCTGCTTGTTTGTGCATGCCATCCATTGCAGGTTTAAATTATAACAGTTAGAATTCTAATGGCCTAAAGGCTTATACCTGCAAGGTGCTGGTCATTCAGGTGATGTGGTGAGCTCTTTCAATGCTCATAGACTTTGATAGAAGCTGAGGTACTGAGCACTCACAGAAGTGCTCCACACCTTGTGGGAATCAATCCTATAAATTTACAAATCTAGAAAGCACCCAGATATTCTTATTTACAGTGCAATTAATTGTACCATAATTCTGAATGTAGTTAATTGCACCTCCATTTGATTTTGGGCACAAAGCTGTCAAAGCAAAATACTCCGTGGGGCTAAAATCTAAAATAAAATTGATATTGGGATACATTTTGTAGGCCCAATAGTCACAACAGATCCCTTGGAAGAGTTAGCCAGAAGTTACTATCATTCAAACAAACAATAACTGTCTACACTTGTTGAACTTTATAGGAAATTTTAAGTGTAGCGCCCCATCTCCACCTGGTTATCTTCTTTAATGCTAATCTACTTACAGGTTTTGATGGACAGGTCTGGGTTCTTCTGGATCCCACTACCCACTCAGCACGGTGTATCTTCTTTATTTTTTCCTATGTATTTATTTGGCGGTGCCTCCACCCCCCTTGCTCCTTCCTAGTCACCAGGGCAGCTTGGGAGGAAAATTCTAACCACAGGGTAATCCCCACTTACTTGCCAGATTGGACACTTCCAAGAAATAAACTAACAAACACAATAATTATATTAAACAGGAGACAAATATAACATAACAGGGTAAAACTATTTTTTAGGTTCACTGGTGCCCACACTGCTTATACCTGTGACTTTCCCCAGTCACATGACTTGATGTAGGATTAGTGTTCCGTTAGTACGCGTACTTTGTTGGGGCCCTTGATGACTTAAGACCACAAAAGTCTTCCCTGCAGTAGTTTAACAGTGTGGCTGACTGGGTTCAGTACAGCCCAAAAGACTCACAAGTGGGAGAAAGTGGTAAATCCCTCTACAGGTTTAATATGCAGCAGGTTATAAAATCCCCAAACCCTTACTCCCAGTTCAGGGAGTAGGGGGTCCCCAAAACAAATTCCCTGACTAACTAAAAGATAGTACACCCACAAACTCCATGAATGATCCTCAGGTTCAGAGATGACTCTGGACTCCTCAGTCACTGCAGCGGGGCTGATCTCTGCTAGCAGGGATCCTTTTCAGGCAGGAATCAGGCTGCTTCGGTCCCAGGATTTCCCCTCACCACAAAGGGATGCAGGGCTCAAGGTGCAGATTATAGTTTGGATTTTAATACAGTTGTGTAGTCTCCTAGCCCAGCAACCACACACATACACCACAGGCAGTAGCCCTGGACTAGCAGACAGAACAGAGCTGACCACTTGGTGACTGGTCTCACCTAGGGAGCTGGAGGGCTAACTCAGCCTGGCTGGCTAAGTTTCCCAGCAAAACTCTTCAAACTGGGAATCACCAGTGGAGAAGGAAAAGCCCAGCTGAGGGATCTTGCTTTCGGGTCCCTTGAGGCCAGTTCTCAGGGGGAACTCTGCATGCAAGCCAAGGACTCACCAGCTCCCCACACAGCCAATCCTGTCCTTAGAATCATAGAATCATAGAATCATAGAATATCAGGGTTGGAAGGGACCCCAGAAGGTCATCTAGTCCAACCCCCTGCTCAAAGCAGGACCAAGTCCCAGTTAAATCATCCCAGCTAGGGCTCTGTCAAGCCTGACAGCCTTGCCCTGGCTAGCTCCAGACTGACTCAAAAATGGCTTCTCCCCTTTCCTGAACTCCCTGGGAAGGGCATCTCACTCCCTATTGGTTGCAAGGCAGATTCTGAGTCTGCCTTGGCGCCCCCTCCCTTCCAGGGACAGTGTGCCTCTCCCTGAGCTGCCAACAGACAGAGCCCCGGAAATCTAGCTAATCTCCTTGGGGGTTACATAAGATACAGTCCTGACAATACAAAGCATTGCAACTGTATTCCTTTTTCTACTTTTCCACAGACCTAATCACTTTACCACAACATGTTATAATTATTTGACTAAGTTATCTATTTATAAAGAATTTAGAACAAATATGTAGGAAAATCCTTGTTCTTTTCAGGTGAAATTGATTTGTATCACTTGCTAACTTGTCAGAGTGAAACAACCTGTTTAATGTAGCTAGATGCAATGTCATAAACTTAGCAACAAAGAATATGCGGGGTGGGGTGGGTGAGGACAACTGCATTCTAGAAAACAATGACCCTGAAAAGGATTTAGGGCTAGATTTTTAAAGGAATTTGGGCATTGCTCTGCTGAACACAGCAACACCTTAGTCAGCCTTCTGCGTAAGAGAATTTTCAGCCCTGAGTTAGGCACCACATCCTGCAGCTCCCATTGGCCAGGAACTGTGGGCAGCTGTGTCTGGAGATGGTCAGTGTAAATAAACGGTCTCGTAGCTTGCCAGTGAATTACCGTCATGGCCACAGGTTGCCCATTACCGATCTAAGGGAACTGGCTGTGGCTCCATGGTAAGCTAATATAGTGATCCAAGAGCACACTTTTGTTGCTGGTTTGGTTAAACCTAATTATAGATTGTACCACCAGTTTGGTTATGTCTGCCCTGTTCTCTAACAGTCTGACCTGAGATTGGCCCTCTCAGCTGTGATCCATTCCAGGTACCATGACATGCACCCTCCCCATTGCTGGTGTCAGCAGTTCTTTTAGTAACTGAGTAAAGGTTTTCTGTCTTTTTAATATCAGGCTTGCTTGTTTCTGTGCTGGGAGAGGATGCCAAGTGTGGATTCATGCATGACTCGTATTGATGCTACTGTATATGCAGACTTCAATGTCTTAAAGAAGTAGATTCTGAGTTTGACTTTAGGCAGAGTTTACAGTTTAGAGCACACATCTTATCAACTCAGTAAACTGTCTAGTAGGTTTGAAAAAGCCAAACTTGGTCAAGAGAAAATGATGCTCCATAAACATTATGGAAATCAGGGGGAAATGAATAATATCTGTGCTTTTTAAAAAAATTATGTAGACATTTTAGAAAATCTGTATGTTTCTTTTCATTGATATGTAGCCAGATTGTTCCTTCAATCAAATTTGTGCAATTTCCCTGATGTCAGTGGGGGCAGAAGTTTAAACAACATTTAGCTGAGGAGGTTTTCAAATCCAGTAGCTGACAGCATTGTGACTCCCCACCCTCCTTTCTTTGAGGTTACAAAAGGTGCCAGGTGTACCACAAGTTTGAAGGCATGTTAGACACCAGACCATAGGCACTAACAGTTTCTGGGTTCCTAACAAGTCCAATTGAGGCATCCGATAGACAAGGAATATTTTACTGTGGCGGGCAGAAAAGGAGGCGTGGGGGGTAGAAGACCTACTTCAACATGATTACAGCTCTTTAAGGAAAAAAACAGATTAAACCGAGGGCTGCTTAGAACATTTTTTCATTGAAATATGTTGTTTTGTTGAAGCCAAAATGTTTCAGAGACGTGTCAGTTTTGACGGGAAGGTTTCTGAGGTCTAGGGTGGACTCTAGGCCCTTCCAGAGAAAAACTGAAATAGAAAATCTGACCGTTTGAGCCGAACATGGATATTTTGACTGTGCCATTTTGCAAAAGGTTTGGATTTTGTTCCACTGTGTAAGGAAAATGTTCAAAACCTTGAAAGCGGTCAGGAAATGGAATTGTCATCCTGTGACCAGCTCTAATTTACTACCTACAATATATAGGCCCCTTCTGACATCTCAGATTTAGTACCTGGCTTTCTTCTTTTAGTCCCTTATACTTGAGGGCAAGAGGCTCCTTTTCCTGGGTCTCGTAGAGTTTTGCTTCTGGGTTTGGTGACTTATATGTCACCTAGTGGTTTAACTGGGACCCTTCTGCATAGCAACATAAGCATCCTTATAATTTTATTTGCAAGAACTCTCCCATAGAGTGAATTGGAAAACAAATCTCTTTCCCTTTCAGGTATTCAGTAACTTGGTATTGCCAAAGAGAGCCTCATTTGGCTTAATTCCCATTGTCCTACCCATGGGATCTTGACTGTTTAGAAACTTTCTCAGCGGATTCCATTCTTGGAATAGGTGGTTTGTCTCTTCAGTACTGCAGTTTTCAAGGCTTCTCTATATCAACACCAAACATGGCAAATTTAGCATCATACTGGCGCAGGAGTGAAGAGTCCTGATCACCAGCAAACTAAGATACCACAGGATATGGAAAACTAATTCTCCAGCCGGGGCCAGAATAATAAATGAATGTCTCAATGATAACAGAACCCATCTCCTTTAGGCTGAAACATAGTAACCAGCACCCAGTAAGGAAATTTAAAAACCCCACTGGACATAAAGGAAATCCATACCCAGAGGAAACCAAACACTCTCAAAATTAGATTAGAAGATCCCAGAGAATGAAAGAACATGGTAAACGAGACTATGGTAATTTCTTATTTTTAACCCATCCATTGACAACTCTGTCCACAGCTAGGCCCAAAGTAAGTATAATAATTTTAGTTGTATTTCATCACACCTATGGTTTAACTGGGATGGCAAAGGGACACCCTCCCTCTTTCCCACATACGTACTCACAAATCCACATCATATGGTTTTCCGTATAATATCAGAACATTGATTTCTTTCTTTCAACAGAACCTCAAGACTATTTCAGAGGTAGGTGACAATCCTTATAGTCTAGCCAGTTGTTCACCACTGTATATTGTTGGCAATTCCCTCCTGGACCACAACCGTGATTGGTTAAGTCCCAGAAGTATGAGATTTGTTTATCTTCCTCTTTGCACTATAAATCTAATTGTTTATAAGATTATTTAGCCCTTTTAAGAAAGTAACTACATTAGTTGAGCCAAACTAATCACTGGCAGAACTCTCTTGATTTCAATGGTATAACGTTAGAGAAACTTGCCTCACTGAGTCTAAGGCCTCCTGTAGCAATGAATGCAACAGGCCAGCTACATGCTGTGTGAAGAAGTATTTCCTTTTCTCTTTTCTAATTTTGCCTGCCATTAATTTGTCAAGCAATCCCCTTGATCTCATATTACAGAGCCCTGCATGTGGAGACGAGGAAAGCTAAAATGCAATGGCCCAAATTAATCAATGATGTTCCACCAGGGTAAATTTGTACCATTATTCAGATATATCCTTGTGCTGGTATCTAAAGATACAGTAGTAAAAACAGAATAGTGGGAGGAAATCTGTTCGAGCAAAAGGGAGGCCAGATGTTTCATAAATACTGTCCTGGCTAGGTACTGGAAAGGAAAATAAACTTTTTTTTTTTTTTTTTTTAAAAAAGGCTATATGTAGCATACAAGCCAAACAAAAGATGGATAGAGTTTCCCTTTCTCCCATGTCAGGCCAGATCCCCCACTGGTGTAAATCAGTATAACTCCACTGACTTCAATGGGACTAATCAGATTTGCGCCAACAGAGGATTTGGCCCCCCATATTTATACTGAATTTCAAAGTATTTTAAACAAACCCTCTTCCTTTTCATCAGGACTTTTTTATTTGGGGTATTGCAATTCCAACCCACACATTCCTCCAGAGCTGTTCTAGGTAGGGAGAATGAGATGTGCGGTAAGTGGAAGCCATTACCATTTAAAATGGAGGCTCCCGAAGAGGAGAAAGTATCAGGCACTGAAGTGTCTGCTTGTTCAAAGTTCTGCAATAGTTTTGGGGATCTCGCATACCTTATGCATGTTTGTATTGAAGAGTGACTCACCAACTGGTGTGCCCCTTTGTGGCTGGACATGACATACCAGGCTCTCTTCCTCCAGCACTCCCTGCTGACAGCCACTCCAGCGCTACAGTGGTCTGCTTCATCTCATGACTTGACCCTCTGTCCAGATCACATTCAGTCCCATCCCTTCTGGGGGTAACAGAGTCCCACAAAACAGTAGTGACCTTATGCCGGGTGTTTAACTCAACTCTGGGCTCAATGATCCTTACACCCCTTATATCAGGGGCCTTGCATGCCCCCTTCCTCTGTGGCTGATAGGGGAACCCAAGACTTCGCTCTGCCCTGGGCTTTTATCCCAGGATCCTGTAACAAGCAGCTACGGTCTGCTTCCTCACACTCCTCACTGCCTATCTATTATCCCTTCCTATCATGGCCTGTCTCTAGGCCCTTTTCCCCAGCCCCTTCCTGGGCTTACTACTCCAGAGACTCTACAGCCAGACTCCGCAGAGTCCTTTTCAGTTCTTGGCCCAAGCAATGCCTCCCAGAGCATTCTTCCTCTGTGCATGCGTCTCTTTCCTCCAGAAACCCAGACCCCAGGCTTGGGATTTTGCCAAGGTTTCACAACAGGAGCTCAGTCTGTTTCTATGGCTGCACAGTGTCTGTCCTGGTCCTCTGTAGAACTCCTGTCTCAGGAAAAGATCCCAAGGTTTACTAATCTCATATCTCCCTTCTGCTTCCCTGAAATCTTAGTCACCTAGCTCCTCTCAGATAGGACTCCTCCTTAGTTCAGCCTCCCAGCTGTGCCTAATCCAAAAATGGGCCTGACCCACCCCCCAGGCCCAACTGGGTGCACTAATTGCTTTCTCGCTCCAGTGAACCCTTTGTTTGCCAGTATCCACTGCTACACATTTATACAGGGCAATTGGCCAAACCCTTATTCCGTTTTTATTTAGTCTTGACTCTGAAAAATATCAATAGGAACCTGGCCTCAGTCAGGAGTGAGTGAAAACTGAATAGCTCCAGGAACCCTATAACTGAGAACAAGTCAATTGAAACTTTTAAGTTTTTATTTCAGCAAATCAGTTATGGCAGCAGGTTGGCTGAATGTGAAATTTTCACAGATTACACATCTTCTGTCTTTGTCAGAATATAAAGTGTGCTGATGATTCATCAGTGACCTAGAGGCCCCTTGCAGCATTACACCTTCATTACATGAAGACACCCAGAGGAATGTACTATTTATTCTGGCTCTGAGGTCTCTGTCATGTAAAAAATAGAATTCCTATAGGTGAGATTATCCTATGTGAGAGCTGAAGTGGGCAGTAAGTTGTTGTGGGTTTTTGGGGTTTTTTTTTTTTTTTTGCATATACTGTTTTCTTTTCAGGAAACCATGAGCCTTCTGAAAGTGTCTAAAATATCAATATATGTATATTTGCATAACACAGAAATATTAGATACAAAGTTTTGTGTTAATGCAAGCCTCCTCCCAAAAAGTTTTGAAAATGTCAGGCACAGAAATAGTCAATATTGTGTAAAGCAGAGATGAAGTTAGCCTTGTGATCAGCTACAAGCCAAGCAGGTGCCCTATGGTAGAGCCCTGTAGTGGGACTGGAATCCCCGGGGTCCCGGCAGGTTTGTATAATATTTGGTGGTGCCCAGAAGCGGTCCAAGTCCTGCCCCCCCAACCCTTACACCTGCCTTGTAAGCCAATATATATATATTTAAATAAATTTTTAACGTAAAAATGTGAGCGCTCTGGGGTGGGGCTGGTGATGAGGGGTTGGTGTGTGGGAGATGCTCAGATGGAGGTTTGGGGTGAGGGCTGTAGGGTGGGGCTGGGGATGTGTGCCGCCTCCTCCTGCTGCTGCCCCTCACTGCAGACTTACTGGGGCTGCCCCAGGCCCAGCCTGGGGCAGGAGCGGTGACTGTGGGCGGGGGGTGGTCCTCTGTTCTGGTGGATGGTCCCACCAGAAAAAGGAAGGGTCTGAGGCAGAAGGGCAGGGTCAGGGCACTAGGACCCTATGGCAGCAGTTGATGCCAGGAGCCAGCAAGGCGGAGCTCAGCGTGAACCTGCAGGGGGCAGCCACGGGCTTGAGGCAGGGATGCTCCGGGGCCAAGGGGAGGCGCGCAGGGGCAGCAAGTGGGGGCTTGGGGACACTCGAGGGAGGCACATGGGGGCGGCAGGTGGGGCCGGGGGAGAGACCTGCCCCTAACATTGGTGGAGCCAGGCCCCCAATGGGACTATATAACTTGCGACCCCTGGCAGGAACCACTGCCATAATAGAAGGAACAGGCAAAAAGTACTTTGTTGCAGGTGGGATCAAGTGGGCGGAAAAAAAAACAGACTCTGGTAATTTGCAGGAAAACACTAGAATTTTTGTCAGTTTGTCATAAATAGAATTTCAGCAATATAAAGCAAATTTTTCTTGCACGATTTGCGGGTTGTAAAGTTTTTTGCAGTTGGGAGCGGGATAAAAATGCAAGGAACAATGCAGGAGCAGGTAGGAATGTGTTTCGAGGGTTTGATGGGACCAAGATCAAAACAATAGTTCTGCGCAGGTATCTACCCCATGGCATTAGCAGTCTCATGGTACATTGATGATCTCATCTAGATGTTATCAAAACAGCAGACAATCAGCAGCCAGTTTTAGGTTCCTCTCTTATTGAAGAGATGAACAGAACCAAGAGAAACCACAACTTGTAATCCCTTGCTGGCAATCTTAGCTATTGTGTATGATATTTAATATATCTAGTATAGTTTATTCCAATGTTCCAAATGTTTAGTTTCTGTTTACATTCCTCTATTTGTTTTTTATCTCTAAGTTTGATCTCTATTATCTATCCCTTTTTATGTCACACTCATTTAAACTACTATAGTTCATTTTAAATAAAAATGAGAAATCAAGATAAACCCTTTTTCTTTTAAGTGATTAAGAAAGCAATTTGAAAGTGTAATTGTGAATTATAGAATCCTGTATCAATTTAACATGCGCATCTTAACTACTGGATTTGAAAACAACTTATTCAGCAAAACCAAAAAACAAACAAACAAACAAACAAACAAACCCAGAAGGACTGATAAGCCTTCAAAATGGTTTGAAAACAGATTTATTATTCCTGTCTTATTGATCGCTGTGCACTTTATAGACCATTATTTCTCTCTCAACCAAGCTAAAATTTTGGCATCTGGACCACCCAGACTTAAACCAAACGTCCCTCATGCATTGTTTTATTTGTTCTCATAAAGAATTGCAGATCCAAAATAGCCACTCTGGAGAAATTGTGATCAACTAAACAAGTATTATTTTCCTTCCTTATGAAAGAACTAATCCATAGAGAAAGCAGATGGGTGAGCAATCTGTTACAGATAACCAGACCAAAAACAACAACAAATAAATTATTAAACTGGAACAAAAGTTTTAAATACGTATCAATAACTTAATGGGGGAAAATAATAAAACAAAACTGCTTTAAAAAATTGGAAGGCCTGGGAAATCAAAGTTAAGGTTATACTCACAACCCTCCACAAGCACTGAAAAGAATGGAAATGCAAATGAAGGTAGGTACCCACAAAGAACCTTAACTCTGCCTATCCTGTTTTCCAAGTCAACAGAATATCTTACATTCTTTGGCATTGTTAAAGGTGTATTCGTCCTAGTGTCCCTTATGGAAAATTGGATAATTCCTGATTTATCTCCCCACCTCCATTAAAAAACAACAAAAAGGCTCTGGCACTTATTTTGCCCTCTTCCTGTGGTACAGACCTTGTTTGGCTCCTGTCCCATGCTGCAGCAGTCTGGAGATAGCGTGCTGGGTTTCTGCTAAATCCACTAGCCTCTCTCCTTTCTTCTTCAGACTTCTCTCCTTGGGCAATTGTGCCAGCTGCCATCTTGGCTGGCATCCCAGGGGCCTCCAGAGCTAATAGCATAAGCTGCTATAGTTTGAGCAAAACAACCAAGGCTCTGTAGCTTCCAGCTGTAAAAACTCATATTCTCTGTGGAGCGGCACACATAAACTCCAGTGGGTTACATGGTCCTCCCAGACTCCCCTATTTCCCACAAACTCCTCCTACAGCTCCTCCCTTGCTCTCATCTCAAAGAACTACCACTTCTCTTCCCATTTTCTCTTTTCCTTCTCACCACCCCACTTATTCTCTCCTGCTTCACTGCCCCTCTCCAAAATCCTTCCAGCTTCTTTTCCCTTTCCTCAAGATCTCCCTACTGCCCATCACTCAACCCTTGTGACCACTGCCCCGATATCTTTCCCCTCTTTGTACATGCCCCCGCCCCCACATATCTGTATCTCTTGCAACTGTCTTCCTTTGGGAGAGGAAGGAGAAACTGCTGTCCTATCCCACACATCCTGTTTTAGAGAGAGACAGCCAGCAGGGCGAGAGCTGAGCTGGTTGCAAAGAGGAACCTCTGCTCTAGATCCCTACCTGCACAGCAGATTGGACATAACTCTTGCTTGCAGACTGCTGCAATTGCAGCTGCCTTCTGCCTACTGCCCCACAAGCCCCCCCAGCCACCCCTTTTGTACCACCTGGGCTGGCTGCAGGTCAAGCAGCCGGAACACCTGTGAACTGAGCCTAGGAAGCATCTGTACACACTTTTGTGCCAGGCCCTGTGCTTCCTTCACCCTTGTATCTCACCAAGTGGTGGGACCATCTGCCACCTGTGGAAGGGGAGGAGCCCTGCTGGGCCAGTCTGGTCCCACGGCCCGCCGAGGATATCAGTTGGCAGCTCCTTCATGGAGCTGTGAGCGCGGGTGTGTACCTGACATGGTTCACCACATCACCTGCCCCTTCTGTGATGAGAGGGAGACCCTGGCACACCCCTACCTCGAGTGCACCAGGTTTCAGCCCCTTTTATGGCTTCTCCAGAACCTTCTCCTCAGGTTCTGGCTGCACTTTCCCCCACACCTTTTCATATATATACACACCCTATCTGTGGCCCCACAAAGTTGCAACACTTTGTCATCAACCTCTGCTTGGCGTTGGCCAAGGTGGCCCCCTCTGGATTCTTGCTTTTGACCCTGTCACTCACTCCTGTCCCTGTTTTTTCATTTGTTGTCCCTCAGAATTTTTTGATGTCTGGGTCCAGTGGCTCCTCCCCTTAGGGCCTTTAGATTCCCCGGAGCATCAATAGATGCCTTCTGCCTATTGAAACCTTGCAGCTAATTAACTGATTGACAGGCAGTAGCAGGAGGGGGAAGTTATCTGTGGAAAGCAGCTACAGTCCCTCGACTCTACCACTTCCCCCTTTCTAGATAGTCAACCCTTGGGGTGTGAAGAGACAATGTTTTCTCACCTTCCACTAAGTTATAAAATGGTGGGGAGGGAAGGGAAAATATCTTTCCTTCCCTCCCCTAAAATTAATCCCATGCTCAAACCTTATAGAATAAAATGTTTTCTGGTATAAGATCCTGCATATCACATTGCATGTCGGTTGGTTGAATTTTGGCAAAGTTAGAGGGATAATGTGGTACTCTCCTAATGTGTTACTGGCTTCTAGCAACTTCTCGTATTACAAATAAGATCAAGATCATAAAGACCCTTTTGTATTGCCCTGCTCATCAAATTCTGTCTGGCACAGGTGACCAGACATTCATTCTGAGAATTCATGCAGAACTGCCCCGCCATGTACTTGTTAAGTTAAAATGGCCTTTATTTTTCATTAAAAGAACAAAACCAAGAGCAAATGTGCAGTCTTTATGGAAGAGCACACATTGTCTTTCTCCTCTGTAATGGTCTGCATAACTCCCCTTCCTGAGATGGCACAAAGCAGGGACTTACACAACTTGGCTTCTGACTATGTCTGCTGCCTCAGTTTCTCCCTCTGAGGTCCTTTCTAACTTCATCTCGGTTTTCGTGGGTCAAATAACACCCCAACTTGGGGTGCCCTCTGCGACAGGGCAGAACACAGAAAACAAGACCCTAACAATTACAGAGCTCTATACACCACATTAAGTTCCTTGGTGTGTTTGCTACCTCAGATAATATCAAATGGGACTTAAAATCAGCCTTATCCAACATTTCCCCCCAGTCTGCTTATTTAGCTGATCACTTTTGAACATTTACCTTTATAAGTAGTGCAGATATTTTTCTTGGAGCTTGGCACTAATGTCTTGTCCAGTCGATCACATCAATTTTCTTTGTGTGCTTCTTGGAGAGAGGGTTAGTGATTTTGCTGACATCATTGTCACTGACAATATTCTTGAGTGAGATTTCACTGAATTTTTCAGTTGAGGGTGTTTTGTTGTTGTTGTTTCCTTCCCCTTTTAGTGGACTAATCTGAAGGCGGAGGTGGCAAGAATTCACATGCAGACTGGACTTGAAAACACATGGGCCAGCTCCTCAGATGGTGTAAACTGGTGAAACACCATTGAGATCCAGTGGATCTATGATGATTTATACCAGCTGAAGATCTGGCCCTGAGAGAGAATTATGGCTGCTCTTGCACGAGTGAACAAAAGGAGATCTCCTTTCTCTTCCATTGTTTCTTTGTAAAAGGCAGTCATAATTTGGCAGCTTAGTCTCCAAGTGTGCTGGGGGAAGACAAGTCCATGCTGCCTCCAAACCATATCTCCCTAGGGAAATTTTGCCATTGCCATGACCCAGTACTCTGATGGGAGCAAGGCATAATGTGTAAAATTAACCAGATTCCTTCTACAATCCTTGTTACTCTTCTTATACCCCCAGCTCTTTTGTTTCTAAAAAGCCATAAGACACAATTTTAGTGTCTAAAGTTTGGCACCTAAATCCATATTCAGTCATCTAAATAAGTTACCAGATTTTCCATAGTACTGAAAGAGCCAATGGGTGCTTTGAAAATCCACTTTCTTAGGTGCCAACCACTGAGCACTCACATTTGAACAATTTCCTCATAAAAGTAGCTCTTTGTCTCATGGCAACCTTGATTTCTTTTCCAGTGTGAGTTGGCAGGTTGTCTTCCACTTCCTTTTCAGAGTCTTGAGGATTTGTCCAATGTACTTTGACTTGGAAGCCAAGGAAGACTGGGAAAGGCTCTGTCTTGGATCCATTGACTGCGCTGTCTATTATCTTCTGAAGAGAGAAGAGATTTTTTTAATACCACAAGGCCTTCCCTTTTTCCCTGACCCCCTTTGCAACACAGCTCAGGTAGTAGTCATTTTGGTTTCCTCTTGAGAGATGAATAGGAGACAGACAAATCAGAGTAAATATCCTTGACTTTAATTAAAGGCAATACAAAGTCTTTTAGTTACATTCCAACAGAGAAACAAAAGAGACAAAAAGCAGAAAAGGACCCATTAGGTTTGTAGCAGTTTTGAAGAACTGTAAAATGTAATGCACTCACACCACAGAGAAAATGAAATGAAACAGCTCCACCTATTCAGGAGGGTTTCAGATGTACAAGAGATCACTCTTTCCCAGAGATTACATTTCTACAAATTAAATTTAACTTTTTCTCTGACCCCCCTCATGCGATATAATAGAGCAACGTGACATATTTGTAACCAAAAGTTGTTTGGTTGTTTTTTGGGAGCGAGATTAAACAAACTATTCCCCTTTTAGATGGCAAAATATTCAGATTTGGAGTGACTTTGTGATCTTTCTTAAGTACTCAACAAAACTGTGTGCAAAATCTTTTTGAATTGGAATGTCTCTGAAAAACAGAAAAAATCTGCTTCCAGCCAATAACTCACACACATGGATTTTGAAAAAGCAGCAAAGAGAAAGAGAGGTAGCAACAATTTCTCCCAAAGGCAATGTTGTCTAGTGGAAGAATCATTGGCTTAGGAGCCAGGTAGATGTGAATTTTATTTCTCCCTCTGCCACTTAGTCTAAGTAGTATTTTGATTATTTTTTTAAGAATGTCTATCCCCAGTACTAGTGGCTCTTACAATAATGCAAAAACCACCCAAGTCACCAGAAGTTTGCCCCTCAATTCTACTCATATTCATAATGACCCATAATAACCCCTCAAGCAAAATCCCACAACCCCATCAGGGCCTGAAAATCTCAAGAGAAAAGATGCACATTGCCATGTGCCCTGAAGGTTAACAAATTTGGGCCCTGCTGTACCAAGGTGGGGAGGGGAGGCTAAGAGCCAGAGTATAGGACCTCACTCAGAAAGGACTTGCCACCAATTTGTTCCATAGATTGGAAGGGCAGCACACCATCCCCAATCCACTAGATTCAAATAGTGGGCACAGCTCCTCTGCACAAATTGGCTGGAGTATTGGTGCCATTGAGTCCATGTAAACATGTAACAATGGATGCATAGCCCCTCCTTCAGCTAATCTGTGGATCGCCCCAAAGGGACCTTTGACATAAATTTACACAAGATTGGTGCAAAAGACCCTCCTCATAGTGAATATTGGTGTACAAGCAACTTTTAACACTGCTCTTGAGGCAGACACTCTTTCCCCTCAAGCAGTCCCTATGCCAAGTTTTGGTGGTGTGGAGGACCCCATTATAGTGTCTCTTGTCTAGTTCCTGTTCCACTAGAGGTGGTAGATGTTCTAAAATGTCAGGTTTAAGTATGTATAACCTACACTGTGGCAGTGGGTCAGGTCTAAGGTGGTCAGGGCAGGAGGCTGGGCTAGTGGTCAGAGTCCAAATGCCAAAGCCAAGGGTTGAGGTAAAATCATCAGGAGTCAGGGAAGGCAGGAACAGGGTTGGGTCTGAGGCTGGAGCAAGGCAGGAATAGGATGGGGACAAGTCTGGATGCAGGATAGGATCTGGGCTGGAGCTGTGGAAGAGCAGGGCTTGGAGAAGCAAGTACAGATACAAGGGCTAACCCTTTCTTCTATGTTTGTTTTTTTGCTTTGATATTACTATGAACATAAATTGCCAAATCTGGAGCTGATGGATATTGGCATAGCTCCATTAGGGGGGCTACCCTGATTTAGTTACACCAGCTGAAAATCTGTCCAAAAACTTTTAAGAATATGTGTGTGGGGAAAGGATTCTCAAAATGTCTATTATTCTCATTTCCTCTCTCAGCAGATGATTTCTTTTTATTCACTTTCCCACACATGTACTTCAGCTTTCCTTAATATACCACAGTGCCTGTTTGTTCATTAAGTTTGCATTAGAACAGGAGGTAGTCAGTGTAATAGTAATGAACAGATAGTGTGCAGTACATACAACATGCTGTTTCAGAACATTAAACATAGATCCTGCCCTCTCTGTTCCATTACATTAAAAATGCCTCTATAAAAGGTTTGTATTACCCCACTGCTACGTAATATATTTTGCGGCACCACTTTTTTGCAATGTGCACACAATGCAACTGCCGCATTGTAATGAACTAAAACATCAGGTGATGCACCGCATATGTATGACCAATACAAATTAAATATGCACTCAAGGCTCAACCTTTGGAGTTTTACATATGTCAAAACTTGGGGACAGTTTAGATCCAGATCCAAACGTTGTGACTCAGGTATATTTCTCATAAGAATGCAAAAGGAAGGATGCCACTGGCTTGGTCCAATAGATTGCTGTGAAAATGACACGTACAAATGAAGAACTGAAATAAAATAAAATAATAAAATCTTTGTCTGGGGGTGGCGTGATGGAGGTGAGGGAGAGTTGCCAGATCACCTGTGCAAATTGTTTCAACAAGATTCTAAAAAGGTAGTGAATTGGATACAGTACCTGATCCAGGGATAGAGTCCAATCTCACTTACACCACTGTAAATCAAAAGTAGTTCCACTGAAGGCAACACAGTGACACTGGTGTAAAACCAGCTAAGTGAGATCAAAATTAAGTCCATTAACTCCAGCAGCCAAAGACAGTCTTCAAGGAATCCATGCACCTTGACTGGTTATTTGTGTGTGCGGGGGGAAGGGCGGTGTCAATCTGCCTCTGGGCTCAAGCAGCCACAATTTTATTGGCTACTTGAGTTAAAATTCCCTCCCCTCATCCCATACAGTGTACTCAATGGTACATGATAAAGGTCACAGATTTATATGTGAACTATTGATGAATAACCTACTAATCCTTATGGACTGCATTCACAGAATATATAATCTGTCAGACATGTTGTCTTTTCCATTTTTGTTTTCTAAGAACAAGATTGTGAACACATTACTCACAACATAGAGCAGTTAGCCAGGAGTAATCTCATTGACTTCAATGAGACTAAAAGTGCAAGCAACTGCTCATCAATTGAAGGAAAGGGCTTCCAAACTGGCCCTAAAATTTATCCTCTAGAGTCTAGACTTTAGAGGAAGTGAAGTGAAATTTACTTGATGACTAATTGGAAATTACATTGTCAGCCCAGATAGCATTGAGGTAATTTAAATAGAATCTGCATGTTTTTTAAAGCATTACCACCTTGGATCTTTATGTTGGCCCTGAGCCACTGGGGTGCCTAAGGCCCAGGATTAGATGCTACTACAATCCACAAAACTTCTGCTGTACTGCCACCTAACCCTGTAGGCTCCTAAATTTCTTTTTCTGGACATTCGTGCTGCTATCTCATGCCCATGCCCCAGTGTGATCTTTAAAGCAAGTGAAGATACACAGGGCAATACCTATCTCGCTTGCAGGGCCTGAGCTGATAGGTATGTTCAGAGCAAGCCTAACTTTACCAAAAGGAGGCGGCCCTTATAACTTTAGCATAGTGTAGTCACCTGGGATGTGGTTTAATTTCCCCCTCTAGCCGAGGAGGAGAAGGGGATTGAACAGGGGTTTTTCATATCTTACAGGAGTGCCCTAACCACTAGACTATGGGATAGGCATTGGTCCCACAATAGTGTGACATGACTTTGTGTGTGAGAGAGCGTGGTCGGGGAGTACTCACCTGGGATGGGGAGAACTCTTGTTCAAATCTCCTCTCCTCATCAGGCAAGCCCCAGCACCCTGACTCCATTTCCCCAGCAGGTGCATGGGGAGGAGGGGGGGAGGGACTGTAGGCAGAAGGGGTGGGGAGGGGCCCCCACCTGTCCTGGCCCAGGGCTGCACAAAATGGAATCTGCTCTGGGCCTTAGGCATGCACCACTGTTGTTTTTACAAAAGACAGATTAAGTGCCTAAGGAGCCTGACTCCAGGTGAAGATTCCTGGATGTGGATCCCAAGCAACATTAGTCACCTCCCTCTAGACTGGACTTAGGTGCCCAATTTAGCGAGAGGGGCATGGCTTAGTATGCACCCCTTTTGTCAGCATCTGCTATTGGATAGCTTAGATGGCTCCCTGCCTAGCATGCTTGCCTTTGTCAATGCCATTCTTAGGCACTTATCTCTCCACATTCTTTGTATAGGGAGCATAGGTGCCTAACCCAGGGTTTGTGGTTTCCACCTGCTGGCTAGTCATCTAAAATGTAGGAGTTTCAGTGCATAGGTCTTTGTGGATCCCAGCCATCAAGATGAAGATGCTGTGAACGAACACAATGTCCATTAGTTAAAGACTAGGGAGGGGAAACTACTGAATTAAAAAGAGACAAAAGAATGGAGATGGGGAGAAATTAATGCTAAAAAAGAAGCTTTATCAGGATGATGCATATTTTTAAATAGTGGCTAGTCATTGTTGGTTCCCACCTTGAGATATCAGAGCACTCACCCTCTGAAAATCAGACCTCTTAAGTTGACTCCTCAAAATCACAAGTCACTTTTGAAAATCTTGGACATATTTTATAAAAACTGCAAAGCCTTTTTTCTTGAATCTGTTACTTTCCTTGACTAAACCACAGAAAACATTTTGGCCCCAAATGATCTGTCATTCCTCACAACCCACCGTATCTTACTCTGCAAATGTTTCCGCTGAAATCAGTTGGACAACTTGCAGGGTAAGGCATCACTTATCACGATCTGGGGAGGCACAATTGGTTTCAGTGTCAGTCTGTCATTTCTGAATGCACCATGTTCATCTGAGTGTCCTGTTTTCTCTGATTTCTTATTCTTTAGATTAATTGCTTTTCTGGACATTTTCTTTCACCACTCTTTTCTCCATTCACCCATCCTCCCTAAGGCTGCTTGGATGGGAAGCACTGGCACACACAGGAAAATGATGAAGTTTTAATTTTCTCTCCCTCCTGTTACTGAGAAAAAGACCTCAATGCAAACCCCAGTGCCTAAATTACTGGCTAGGTTTGTGAGCTTGGATTACACTTAAGGATTCCACAAAGAGACTATTACATTACATTTTCTTTCTCTAGTTTCCAGATGCTGACATTGATATTACCAGCCAGCTTAAAGATATCAATCATCAGAAAGCTTATTGACTGTTCAGAATAGTTCTATCAATATCTAATTTGCTGTCTGATCTAATGCACAGTCTGCGCATTGACTCCATCTTTTAAATCGTAAGGCATCACTTCTCTACATGCATTCGCAAAAGGCTCACATTGCGTGCTTGGCCCCAGTCAGATAGATGACTTACTGCTGCTAGGCTGATAGCTGTTCAAAAAAATTAACCTTGTAACATATGTTTCAAGTACAAGTTACAGCAGTACCGAAAGAAATATTTCGCCTCCAAGTTTGTAGATAGGATTTTATAATGGTTTTGCACTGCTCAGCTTAAATGGACCATATTGTTTCACTGGAATTCATTCAGTATGGTATGTAACTAAAACTGATTTAGTTGGGTGATACATAACACAGATAACCTAATACTGTAGTGACACAAGACACTGGTCCAAATTCTGCTCATACATTGACTTCAGTTCATTTATACTGCTGTAAGTGAGAGCACTATTTCTTTGTGTGTGTGTGTGTGTGTGTGTGTGTGTGTGTGTGTGTGTGTGTATGACTTTGTCTCAAGGTAATGCAATAGAGCTGCCATAAGCTTGTTTGCCATTACCACTGTCTCGCCTGGAATTTTGACAGTATTTTGCAATAACTCAGGGCTAGACTATGGCTTGGACAGCACACCTACACAAGAGTATTAGACCAAGTCAAAATTCCTCGTTTGCTTGCAGGTAGACTTCTCAGACTTTGGGTCTGGCTGTGCTGGGCTACATGGGCAATGCACACCAGATGAGGTGGGCAGGGAAGAGTACAGACTGGGCAGACACTTGTCTCCATCCCTGGAAATGAACTATCCAGCCCAGCTAGATTAACACACAGGGGCAGACAGGGTTAATGTTTTTCTGCCAGACTAGGCCACCAGCTAATTGCCATCCCTCAGCAGCAACAGGGGAGCAGGGATGGAATTGTCTCCCTTTAGTCATAATTCCTTCCATGAGATGCTCCTGTGCAGCAACACACTGCCCCGGGCAGTATCCTAGTGACACAATCTAATACTCCGTAAATAAGTGTAAACACTAGTTATATTTTGGGGGCATAAGAGGGTTTAGTTTGTACCACAAGCATATGGTAATGGAAATTTATTCAGTACAGTCTGGAACACACTAATATCTTGAGAGGGATAGAAAGCAGCAGGGCCATGAGGAATCAGATTCCTAGCAGTAACAAGCAAAGAGCAAAATGTTTCTGGGTGCTGCTCTATTTGAGGAGGAAATCAAAGGTTTGGGTTATTACATGTAGCTCAACTATATTTAACATAACCTCTTCAGTCTATAAATAAATCTGGGAAAAATAGGATCTGCTACAAGATTTTAAATAATTCTTGGTTTTGACTGGGTTGGAAATATTGCAACAGTCTCTCTGGTGATATTCCGAGTTCTTCTAGTCCCAGCTGAAGCTGGGAAGATCTGAGTCATGAAATGAGACATTTCAAAGGTGACTAATGATATTAAGTGCGTCAGTTTTTACGCAACCAACTTAAGACCCCTGGAAGAGGCCTGATTTTCAGAAAGTGCTGAGCACTAGAGCTTGGTGGGATTAGGTCACTAGATTGAATCCAGCCCAGGTTAGGAGTGATTTTAAAATTGGTGCTATCGAATGCAAATTCAGTGGCTTTAGTTCAAAACAAACAAAAAATCATTTCTACTCAGAAGGTCTGAAACTTAAAAGTTTAAACTGTACAAATACTGGGTTTTAACAATTTCAAAATGTTTTTACTCACATTTTTTCTAGTTGGGAGATTTGTCAAAATTGACCCTGTTTCATGAACAGTGTTGACAACTGGCACTTTTTGGAGAGAAAATGGTTTATCAGAAAATTCCAAACCAGCTCAATTGAGCACCTGCTCTCTGAAAATCATGTCTCTTTAACATGCCACAGCTTGGGCACCCAGAAACGGAGACACCCAAAATCACTAGTCACTTGAAAAAATCTTGGTCAAGAACTTGGAGGAAAAAAAAGGAAAAGGAAAAAACAGACATAACTAGACCTTAGATGCCACTTGCAATACTTCATGGAACCAAATCTGATATTCCTGGCCTGACCTACAATGGCAACCCTACTACTACAATATAGTGTACAATCTATTGTATGGTTTCAGAGTAGCAGCCGTGTTAGTTTGTATTCGCAAAAAGAAAAGGAGTATTTGTGGCACCTTAGAGACTAACACATTTATTTGAGCATAAGCTTTTGTGAGCTATAGCTCACTTCATCGGATGCATGAAAGCTTATGCTCAAATAAATGTGTTAGTTTCTAAGGTGCCACAAGTACTCCTTTTCTTTTTGCGAATCTACTGTATGGTATTATTGTATAGTTGCACTGTATTAAAACTTCCTTTGGATCTATGGCCTAAACAGAATGACACAAAAATATTCTTCTTTTCCTTGGAACTAGAGATGGATGCAAGGCCCAACATTCTGATCTAGATCTGTATTTGGAACACTTTCAAGTTCATTAGTGCTTTGAACTGGAGTTTTGGTTCAGTCCATTCTATAGGTCAGGGTCACATGTAATGTTTGAATCCAGATCTGGATTGTAGACACCTCTGAAATTTGGGGGTGACGAGATCTAGGATCTTGATTCAAACTTGGAACGCACTCTACTTGAAACATTATCAATGAAAATGATATCTGAGATCTGAGGGTTGAATGAACAAACAGAAAAATGAGCACAAAATAATTTTCCATCTGGAAAGAGGAAAGGAACTAAAGGAATTTTTGGCAAAGGAAATTGTGATTGTTGAAATCCAGATAGGGATGAAAAATGTGAGAGCGCTGGATGTCCTGGTGAGAGCCAGGTGCAGACTTGAAGAACTAACCACTAACGTATTCCTAACTTATTCAGTGATGAGAATGAATAGGACCCTCTATTTGTTGAGAATTGTTATCACCAGACATTCCATGGAGGAGCATACAGGTAATCAGGTCAGATGTGAATTAGTGTAACTGTGTTAAATCTGGCAACAAAGTAAGGCTATCTGAATTACTGCAGTCATAAAATGTTGTTATAATTCATTTCTACAGAACCAGAAGTGTGCAAATACTGCTTTACTTCCGGAAGCTGCTGTCACAGAGTGGAAATAGCTCCATTTAAGCAATTTTTTTTATTATAAATGAGGGAGTGAATTCAGCAAAAACTGCAGCATACATACAGGGGAAAAATTACAGGGTACTTTTTGCTTAGCAGGTGTGCATCTAACTTGCAGGAAAAATGTTTAAACTGATGAGAATTGAAGTGTTTGATTTATTCACTTTCATATTGACTTGCACAAGTCCACTATTATTATAGTAAAAATTATTATGGTTGGATACCCTAACCAAAATCTTAGCCCCATTGTATTTGGCATTGTACAGACAACATAGTAAGAGGCAGTCCCTTTCCTGAAGAGTTTATAATTTTTATAGCACTATGAAGGTACAAAGGATACCATTCCTTTGTGGTCAGAGGCCTGCAGCTGGTTGCCTGGCTGATTAGCCCTGCCTGCTGCACCTGAAAGGAGAGTTGAACTTAATTAACTGATCCTTATGAAAGAAGACACCAGGTTGGTGACTGTAACCCACCTCAGATTGTTGAGGGGTTGTACTTTCAAAGGACTGCTACTGAATCCACTGTAGAAAGGAAACCAAATGGAGAGAAGAGAGACTGTGGGAAATCTTTGGTTATTGTGTAAGTGCCAGGAATTTTGAGTTGCTGAAGGTATTATTGTGAGGGACAGACTTTGGGAAGGGACTGCTTAGCCTGCATAGACTTTGAGGGAAGAAAGTGTGAGCTTTGATTTCTTCTGTTAAGAGGAGTTAAAATAAAAAACTAAGCCTGCTGGAAGCTGCTTCCCTAGGCTCTTTGAAGAGTGCTCAAACAGAATTACCCCAGGAAGTGAGCTGGCTCAGCAAGAGCAAAGTCTGTCCCAGTATTGCTCAGCCTGCTATTGTCAACAAACTACTAAGGTGTGGAGATCTGAATCCATCTGATGACATCCCATGTGGGGTAATGCTGCGCAACAGCAGAGCTAGTGTTTTGATAGTCATTTTAGATTGCTTTTATTTTCCTTTTCTTTGCAACAAATGACTAGCTTTGTATTAAAGCAGGTCAGGGTAAAATATTTAAAAAGATCAATAATGTTGGTAGGAGGCTTTGTGCAGCAGAGTTTTATTGATCTGAAATTAATTTGTGTCTTGCCTTCCTCATTTTTTTCTCCCCCCCCCATTCCCCAATCCAGGTAACTTGAAACTAATTTCACTACATAATGATTTCCATCTTAATTTGCAAAGGGGAATACAAAGGAATTCTCAACCAAAAACCCACAATGTTTCTCTCTCTCTCTCTCTCTCTCTCTCAAAAAAAAAAAATTGGCTAACATGTTGAACTCTAGGAAATATAGAAGTTTGATCTCCATTCTTAATGATCCCCACTGTAAATATGTGCCATATAGGTATCTTGTCAGGCCCAATCCAGATCCCACTCAAATCAGTGGGACTCTTTCCATTGACTTCAGTAGAAGTTGGTTTATGTCCATACAGTCCTTTGGAAAGGAGAGCAAATGGATACACAATCTCAGATGTAGTATTAACCTCATTTCTGCATAGCCTACTGCCTTGCTGCCACTTTGACTCATTCTTTCTCAATGTTAGTAACTTTTACAGGTGCTGAATGTCCATGATGCTCCCTGAAGTCAATAAGTGCATGAGTCTCTCAGCATCTTGCAGGATTGAGCCCCAAATCAGCTGGCCACAGAAAAGTTAACAGAACAGCAAATTGAGCCAGTTGCACTGAGCAGCACAAGAGACATGTCTGCAGGATGTAGCATATTCAGAAGCAATAAGCTCTAAAGGATCAACCACTGAACTAAATGGGAGATTTACTATTGACTTCAATAGGAGAAGGACCATCAATCCAATGCCTATAATTGTATCACTTATTTTAGAATAATTTATTTTGGATCATTTTACTCATGTGCATGTGCATGTACATGAATATCATTTCTCCATCTGTTTCTTCTTCAAGATGTCAGCATTAATAATCTGGTAATAAAAAGTCTATCTCCATTTATTTGTGCCATGCAGAAAGAATGAACAGATTCAAAATGTTTGGTGCAATATAGTTGTATTCAGTTGTATCTGGAGCCTTGGGGAATCTTCTAACAAAGATAATTGGATTAGCAATGACTGAACTGAAGGGAAGAGAGGGTAAGGGTGGGGGGGGGGGTAGCATCCTGCTGAGCCCTGCAGTGCTTTAGAAAGGTTTAACCCTAACAGCTGAAGTGAAGATGATAAATCACATGTCATTCTGACCAATCAAGCAATGAAATGGCAATGGCAGCAAAGTGTTTTCTAGTATGTCATTTTTTTAATATGCCTTGTGACATAATTTCATAAGTACAGCTGCCTTCTCTTTGGGGGTTGCACCAATAGTTATAGGTGCTTTTGTTTCTAGACACTTCACTAATCACACACAAAGCTTCTTCAGAGGAAAAAATCCCTGTGACTAAACAAACTCCACCTTCTTCAAAGACACCGTTTCTCTCTGTGGTTGTGTGTGAGAGAAATCAATTACTTACGGGACGTTGGTGTTCATGTTCACTGCCATACAACTTCCTCCTTCCACAGGTTCAATTAAAAGGTCAACTATGTTTTTAGGTAGCTGCGTAAGTGGAAACCCTATTGTGGAGTGAAGGCACATGCACCCATCATTGCCTTTGATTATTCTGCTGCTGTGTGAACATCTGGTGACACAGATTAAAATAGCATTGTTAGACACAGCTATTTTAACTTTGCAGTAAAAAAGCAAACTTGTGTTTTCTCATTTAGGCTTATGTGGTGCATTCAGGATTGGAATTTTCAACAACTTTCAACGTTGGCTTAACTCTGCTCCCATGAAAGTCAATGGTGAAACTTTCATTAACGTTAAAATAATTTAGAATGAGGCCAACATTGAGTGCTTTTGAAAAGCCCACCCTAAAAGCCCAATGTTACATGTCCTATCAGAGTAACCAAGGGACTGAGAAAAATCCATTTAATGAACAGAGGTGGTCTTCATGTAGAGCTAGAACGGAACTATATTCAGCACAATTGGGATCACTTTAGGGCAGACTCTTTGAGAGGAGATTGCTTAATAAGGCTGGCTTTCACTGCTGTTTGTCCTTCTTGCTTCACTATTGTGAATCATATGGTACATTCTATCCACCCTTTCCTGGACACGACTGATCCTGAGGGAGGGGAATTGGTGTGAGTCCACTACACATAGGTGGAAGGGAGGATGAAGCATTCAGGAAGCACCAGCATTTCGTGAAGCACAGCTTCGCTGAAACAACCTGTGTCCCAGCCTGGAGGGAGACACTGGAGATAGGGTGGGGACATAATGATTTGAGCCCTATCTGAGGATTTACTGGCCATTTTCCCCATGAACTGGGTGAAGCAACAGCAGAGGTGGCAGTTGCCCTGTGGCTTCAGTAGACCTGCTCTACTATCACTCAACAACTTAGTAGAAGGATTGTTTTCCCCAGTGGGGAACCCTAGTGCACACACAGTTTCTAATTGTGTATGTTAGGAATATTGATTTGGCTCTAATGGTTTACTGATGCAGGCATGACTATATGGAATTGGAAAAACCATATGAATAACCATATAGAACTTTAATAATATACAAAATATTGAATAATACCCACTTAGTGGGGCAACACACCTTCCCCTAGATTCCAGCTTTCAACTCCTATTACTGATTTTGGAATTATGCGTACACCTCATTGGTAAAGAATTTACTAGTGGTGGACTCCAGACACACAATGTGGATACATATCCAGATTTCGGTCACCTCAGCAAGGGATTGGGAAGAGTGTATGTTTGGATCCAGGGTTTTGTTTTAGCCCACTATAAAGATAAGAGCTTGCTGTAAATTTTGGATCTGGATTCAGATTTGGATTTCCAACACTTGATAGTTCCAGTGTGTTTGGATTTGGGCATTTGGCAGAGGCCCATGCCTGGAATATGCCCATCTCTTTATTGTAAATTTAGCTAGATTAGGAATACATACTGAATACAATCTCTTTACTGAAATAAAGAGAGAACTGCTACAAAAGCCCACTTTGCGCTATATATATATATATAGTACATGTTAGATATATTTTACAACCTCCAGTTTAACACCTTAACTGCTGATTTACAGAAATGCCTTTACATTTGCAATGAAATATAGACAAATCCATACTATGTTACCAAAAGTCACATCTGGTTGACCAAGTCTGACCAGATAAAAGAATAATTAAATTCCCTGCCCTAGAGAGTGTTAATCAAGTGGGAGGCTGTTATTTTTTGCAGCACATTGCACTCTGAGAAAAGGCTGGGTACTAAAATCTTAGATTCTTTAATTAAGGTAGGAGTAAAGTGAGAATTTATTTTGTACCTTAAAACCACTGGCATCCTCTGAGTTGGTGGCCTGCATCAATGATTGCTTGCTTCCAGCTGGCACCTATAATTACTGTATTTCCAGCTAACTATGTTTCCAGATTTATTTAGCAAGTGTAGTGTCTCTAGGGATGATATTCAGCTGTCAGTAAAGACATTTCCTTTGTTGCTATATTGTTCCTTTCTACAGTTTTATTTAAAGATACCTAACAGTGCAATAGCTTGAGCCAAGTGCAAGTGAAATCCTTGCAATATGCTCTTGTACCCATTCAACCATTTAAGCTTTTAAAAAATTAAAGCAATTTCCTTGTTTAAAGTGAGAACAACAGATCTTCAAAATGTGTGCTGCATGCTGCCTGTTAACCTATGACATACTGTACAGATTGCAACTGGGGAACAATCTGTATGGTATGAATCTCTTTCTGGAAGTCAGTCTTTTTCACTTTACATAAATATGGAGATGTTCCTAGTAGAGCCATTCTCTTCATACTTTGGAAAACACCACTCTTTAATCAACACGATGCATTCTTTACATTAATTTGCACCATGGACTGTAAAGATATCTCATGTCTAATATTGTGTGCATGCCAACTTGGTAATTACGAGAAGTTATTTAAATGGTCCCCCCCCCGAAAAAAGTCATATCGCTAACATATGTTGACAATATAAACACACATAGTGTGCAGATAATACAGGGTCAATGTAGACATGGCTTGTGACCAGTTACCTTCATGCGCACCAGTGTTTTAAATGTTGGTTTTCAATTCTGTGTGTGATATCTGGAGGAAGGATGATTAAATGGTTAGAGGCCAAGTGTGGTTGGTCGGAGACATAGGTCCAATTCCTGCTCTGCCATTACTATCCATGTGCTAGTCACTTATGCCCAGATCCTCAAAGGTATTTAGGTAAATAACTCCCATTGAAATCATACACCTTTGAGAATCTGGGCCTTAGTCTTTCTGTACCTCAGCTTCTCATCTACAAAACAGGGATAATAGTATGTCACTACCTCAAGGAATGCTGTAATGATAAAAACATTAAAGACTGTGAGGAGCTAAAATACTATGGTAATATGGGATATATCAATACCTGAGATATCTCGCCATGATTTTTAAAGCTATACTCCTTGGTCCATGTTTATTCACCTAAATAAATGACCTTATTTTCAAAATCCTTTCTCCTAAGGTCAATCTATAAAGCTTAGTGGTATCTCATACTCACACTGAAAGAAACGTTTATATTTTAGGAATTGTGCTGAACTAGTAATCTGCATTTACCTTTATTGTCATTTGATGGCATTATAATGAGTGAGGTCTCTGGTGACTTGGACTAATTGCTAGCTATTTCCAGCACACTTAAGAGATGGGTTGTACGAATACAGATGCAATAGGAGGCCTGTTTATAAGGTTGCTTTTTAAGAAGTGTTGAACACAGTCACTCACAATTTAGTTTAGTACGTCGCAAGTCTTCAGAGCCAACTGGCCCAAACTGAAGGAATATGGATTGATCCAGATTATGGAAAAGATGCAAAATTATTGGGGGAAAGAAACAAATTTTGGAGGTTCTTCCCAAGAAGTGGAAGAGAATCAGAAGTAGAACACTCTTGCTAGCCCAGGATCAGAACAGCAGGAGCAACAATAAAAGTTAATGTTTTTCAGGGAGAGTAGTAGTACCATGGAAGAGAGAAAAGTAGCGACAGGGAGACCTGGCAGAGCATGAGATTTTTGAAGGCATAGCATTAAGTGACGAGATGTGTGCTTTCAAAGTGCTACTACTTTGGTCTAATAGATAAGGGAAGTAATGAGTTAGGTGGCTCAGATGTCAGTGGGCCACTGCTTTTAGATTTTGGTGAAACCCTAAGGGCATGTCAGCATAGTGCCTTATTCCAAACAGCTGGGGTATAAATTCTGATGTCCAGCAGGAGTTATGCATTGAGTTGTGGATCCTTCTGGCACACACTAAAAGCTTCCTACTGCAAGTTAATGTAGTCCCCTTTCAAACTCTTAGACAGTCTTTCTTTAGCTTAAGTTGTTGACTGTACATGATGATTTTTGAAACAATGATTTTCTTGTTTTCCTGCATTATTAGGTGAGTTTGCTTGCACGCTGCCAGTGAATTAATTAATTGCCCATTAATATAAATATGCACTATCTGAATGGCTTCTTACATTGATAATTAGTCTAGCATCAAATGACCTTGCTATATTTGTACATAACAATATCAGGTTTTCATTTAGAGACAAAAGATTTGCAAATATCCATATTAAGCATTTGAGAAACAACAAAGGTTTTCACGTTTAAGTGGAAACATGAGTTGGGAAGTAACCAGTATTGTCTGTAAAATATTTCCCGCCATAAATGTTAAAAGCATGAAGACTTCAGTGTGTTCACAACCAAAACCAGTTTCTCTAATTCTTTTTGTGTTTGTTTAAACTTACTTCCTTTTCAGAAATAAAACTGTGTTTGGCGGGGAGATGGTGTAGGCTCACTTGACCTCTCGATTTATTGATCTGATAATATAACCATGCATTCCTTTCACAACCAGGTTTCCTCCTAAGTGTTTACATGGTTTCTGCTTTTTTGCTCTTACTTGGGAGCTGGAAGGGGAAATCTTCTGGAATTTTTTTGATTGTTACACAATATTAATGCTAAGTAGCTATACGTGTGTATTATCCTTTTTAGCTACATATTCATATTTAGTAAAAGTGCAAATTTGTAAAGACTTAAAAACTTTCACTTTTGCATCAATATGGAGATCTTTCTTCCACACTTTCCTACTCTAGAAGTCTTTCTGTCACTAATATCTAGGTCATGAATCAGCTCTGAATTTCCTTGCTTAACATTACCCTATTAGGTGTAAATACTTCTAAGTTTTGTGATTTAAGAGCACACCATACAGACAAGTCAGCCCCAAAACACCAGTTTATAATTACCTCACCCCCCATCTCACCCAGGGCAAGCTTGTCTGTTCATAAGATTTCTGTCCCCGCCCCGTATGAACTTTTCTGGGGCTGGCCCTTCAAATTTGGTAGAGAGGAGCAACTGTAGCCTTAAAGTGGCCATTTTACAAGCTGCTTTCTCCTATCTTCACGCTCTCTCTCTCTCTCTCTCTCTCTCTCTCTCTGTATTCTTCATATGATTAGTGCCCCTAATTGCTGTGATTCCTGTCCCCCCCCCCCCCGAGCAGTCCCAGTTTTTCCCTTTCTTATTGCTGAGGCAAAACCATATTCTCACAGTGCAAAATATGAAATTTCCAATTAAAGAATGGGGGAAAGTATTTTATTTTTAGGTAGATGGAGTAGGTGAGAACATTTTTGAAATTGGAACTAAATTATATTTTCATGGGAAATAATAATGCTTACCACTTTTATCACACTTAAAGCACTGTATAGACATCAACTAATTATACCTCACAGCCACCTTATGAAGAAGATTGGTGTAACCCTAAGAGCCTCCCAGTACGAGAGGGCACAAGGCTTACTGGTAATAGGAAATGAGTTACACTGAATTGGTCAGGCCAGCTGAATCCCAAATCAGTGACATTTTAATCTATATGTAAAAGGTGTCATGTAGTATAGCACCGGAAAACTAATTCACTGATCATTGTTATTCTTGCATGATGTATGTATGTATGCAGAGTGTATTGAGGGTTATGGATATATGCAGGAGTGACTAATGTATTTAAACCCAGGCATGTCAGGGTGAGTTGGTAAACAGGTCTGCCCTAGACAAAGGAATGACCACCAGGATTGTCAGGCAGAGACAATGAAGGTCCACTTACATATTAGGTAAACAAAGTTAGTGAGCCAGGGAGGAGACTGCTTCCAGCAGGGAAGAGAAACTTTATCTGCACAGAAAGACAAGGGACTTGAACTCAAGTCAGAAGCAATTGAATCAACTGATTATATATGGTATTACTGTGTTTATATAAAGGTTTTATGAAAGCATATGACATGCTAGTGATGAATATAATTGTAAAGGGTTTGTACATATTCACATTATATAAGAAATTCTGGATACTCATTGATATTAGGCTTTACATTCTGTGCCCAGACAAAAGGAGAAATATGCAGGTCCCAGACAGGAGGATATACCACAGCTGTCACGTGTCTCCTATGTAAACTAAGCTTGCTGGAATCTAAACCATGGAAGCCCCGTACAAAGGGAAGAACAGCATGAGGTCATCCTGTCTCTTGAAACAAGGTCATTGAACTTTGGAAAATGTAATCTAAGACTGAAGCCATCTTTGGCATCCATCACTAGATAGACACAAGGTTTCAGAACTCTTGCAAGCTGAAAAAGATGGGCCCTTCAACCAAGAAGGGCGGCGTTGAAGTCTCTGGAAACTGAACATTGGAGAGAGACCTGCTTAGACAAAGATCTTCCAGCTGGAAAGACAAGGGAAGCCAACATCTTGTCCTTTTTGTGGAATGTCCTGACTTAGGGACCTGGGAAAAATGACTGGTGAGGGAAACCATCTCAAACAAAACCAATATCTTGCTAGATTATTTTAGACGCATGTTTTTGCTTCTATTTGCTTGTAACCCTTTCTAACTACATTCCTTTTATTTGGGATCACTTAACCTGTTGTCCTATGGTTAATGTGTCTAGTTTTTACTATAAACCAGCTCAGTGCTGTTTGAGGGGAAGGGTGTGTTGACCCTAGTTAACAGGTTTCAGAGTAGCAGCCGTGTTAGTCTGTATTTGCAAAAGGAAAAGAAGTACTTGTGGCACCTTAGAGACTAACAAATTTATTTGAGCATAAGCTTTCGTGAGCTACAGCTCACTTCATCGGATGCATTCGGTGGAAAATACAGTGGGGAGACTGATATCAATCACATCCGATGAAGTGAGCTGTAGCTCACGAAAGCTTATGCTCAAATAAATTTGTTAGTCTCTAAGGTGCCACAAGTACTCCTTTTCTTTTTTTACCCTAGTTAAGTTAGCAAGCTGTAATGTGCTTTGCTGTCTTCAAATGAGCAATGAATCGTATATCTCTGAGTGATCCTGGAATGGACTAGACATTTTAGGATGCACTCTTTGGGGGAAATTTTGGTCTGGGAGTGTGGTGGGGCCACCTGGCTGGTGGAAGCTAGAATGGGACTTTGGTGCTGTAGACAGACATTGGGCTCAGAGATGCTGAGCTAGGGCTGTCTAGCACAGAGACACTCAGGATGTAAGATATGTTCATAGGCTGGTTGTGAGCATCTCAGGCTGGGAGCTACAGGAGCAGGGTATTTCAGGCACCCAGGGTTATAGAGCAGGCGGTAACTAAACCCCTCACTGGTCTCGCTTGCACCCTGACCCCTGTGACCGTGTAAATATTTTAAACATGGGGAAGTTAATACAAAAGGTTGGAGTGGCTTTATCGGTGCCGTACAGTAAATCAGCAGCAGAACTAGGATTAGAAATCAGGACTTTCTGACTTCCGTCTCCATATTCACTTCTCTGGCCCCCTCTGAATTCTGGGCCAGATGAAAGGGTTTGGAAAACTTCATAAGGTTGAGCTCAGTATTTCTCAAGAATGCTCCCTTATAAATGGAAGTCTTCCAAAAGAGCCAGAGTGTATACTACCATGGTCCACAGGGACCTCCTAGATCACAAAATATCTGTGAGGAAAATCCAGTACTTCCTTGGGGTGTTGTGGTTGGTCAGTATGACCAGTCTCCATGCAATTATGCTTTTTAAGAAAGGTGGGTTGCTATTGACTCTTCTACTGAGGGTAAGAAGATGTGGAGAGTGAGGCTGATTATAAGAACAGCATTAACTCCTTGGTAATCTGCTCAGTCCTGATTGGTGCATAACCTGGTGAATTATGGCTGCTCCTTTGATCCACCTCCACCCCCTGCAGAAAGTTCCTGAAGATGGAAATTCATACAGCAGAATCAATGCTCTCCCTTTCTATTAATTCCACCCACATGTGGGTGGACTTTCCACTTCTTTGCTTGAAAAGAAATGATTGTTGAACTCACAGGATTTCCTTGTGGTATTAAAAGAAGTCAATGATTTAAAAATGAAAAAGGAAACTTTTTTTTGTTTTAAAAATATACAAATATCAATAGGTATTTTTTAATCTAGTTGACTGATCCAACAGAGCACTTGGGCATAGATGTAACTAAAAGCACTTGTGTTGTGTCCACTGAAATAATTTAACTCTAATCTTGGGCTTAAAGTCAAACATGGTAAGTACTTTGCTAGATTGGGTCGGGGGGGGGGGGTTCCTAGTGTTGCTATTGGACTTTTTTTTAAAAAAAAAAATCTTTTCAGCCCATATATTTAGAAGCGCATGTGCAAAATTGTGCACATGCAGTCAGATACTGTGACATGTGCAACCCTGCTGCATGCAAGCCGGGGATGGGTGCACTCGAGTGTACTCTTGGGTGCCAGTCCCTACCTTGTGCTGAATCTTTAGACCTTGCCCAAATAAAATGTGCTTATTAATAGCTTTAAATTGTCTTTCTGCAAGGTAATTGCTTTTTTTTTAAAACAGTAATATTAAATAGCATCAGACAAGCCCTGTTAATTTTTCTCACTCTGGAAAACCTAGCTTGTATGTTGACTTGAGTTTATTAAATTTCATGAGCAAAAAGACTAAGCCATTCATTGTACATATTTCCTTATAAACACATGCACTGTGATCTCATAGTCCATATTTTGGTAATCTCCCTGCCTGACTTGAAAGGTGAGATACATTTTGTAAAGCTATGAAGTTCCCTCCTGGTATTTTGGTCTGGAATTTGCTGGAATAAATCTTCTATTTTGCTATGGCTTTTTTCCCCAGAGTAGTTCAAGAACAAGCCCGTGTCCTGGATTTCAGGGTCAGTGTAGTGATGACAGCACATTACTCTGGGTTAGCTAGTCCTTTCAGTTAGTCTTTTTTGTTCTAAGCTGTACCTGAACTAACGGTATGGGTTTAGCAAGTCCAAGGTAAAAGAAGCCATCTGCTTTGTTTGAATCAGCCTGTGTCCATGGCAGTGTGGTCCTTTTACTGTTGGATTCTAATTTCCTGAAGACTTCTTTGCAAAACTAGGGTTTTTCTCTCTTTTTGTGAGTAATTGTTGCCACTTCTCAGTTATGGTGCTCACCCTGACATTGCTCATCCTCACTTTACTGTCTCCTGCCTCCCTACTGCTGATTATCTATTTACCCAACAGTTCGACTCCATGGTCAAATCCATTTATGCGTTCTCCCCTGCCCTGTAGTTTAATTAGAAACAAGTCTTTATGTTCACTTACTGCTGATGGAGGTACAGGGGAGAAGGTTTATGGGAATCTGTCCACATTATTTATGGAATGTTTCCGTATTACCAAGCAGCTGATGGCACATCAGTCATCAATCCAAATCCATGTCCAGAGAGACACTAAAACTTTAGTGCTTAACAGAGCTCGAAATACCCACCTGTCCCTCTATCTATCCTGCAATTAGAAATTGAGAGAAGACAATCTATTCTGCTGATGCTGTGGATCTGATCTAATTCTTCACATATTATAACATTGTCTGATGTCAACTATATTGTTGCTGATATTTGCTGGTGCTTAGGGTTTCAGTATTTTCATGAGTTCAATAGGGCAAAGTTGAGAATGCACAGGAAGATAGGTCCCAGAGCTGTTGACTACTGGGGGACAGTGATATTTAAGCAAAATCAATGTAAATGTTATATTTCTATGGGAAAAGAATATACTGTACACATGTTCCCAAAAGGCATGTATTTTTGTTTGAGTTCATACATTAACATTTGCTAGTGTGTAAGATGCATTTCTACTGTTTTTTTATAGTAAAACCACCACCAGAAGAGATTAACTCTATGAATGAAGTAGCAACACTTTAAAATAATAGGTTTCAGAGTAGCAGCCGTGTTAGTCTGTATTCGCAAAAAGAAAAGGAGTACTTGTGGCACCTTAGAGACTAACAAATTTATTTGAGCATAAGCTTTCGTGAGCTACAGCTCACTTCATGCATACGATGAAGTGAGCTGTAGCTCACGAAAGCTTATGCTCAAATAAATTTGTTAATCTCTAAGGTGCCACAAGTACTCCTTTTCTTTTTAAAATAATACTATTCTTTTCTGTTCTGCTTAGGTCTTATGTAGCCCACCCCCATTATCATAGTATCTGGAAGTCTTATTAAGTAATTCTGTCTTATGTCATGAATGGCTGTAATGTTCATTATAAACTTAATCATAGTGAACGACAATAAATAATGTGGCTAGATAGTATAACAGGGGAATTACATTATATTTAATAATAGTATTTAGCAATATGCATGTATGTCTTTCATCTTCAAAGCTTTTTAAAATCATAAACTAGCTCATAGGGAGCATATTCATTTGTTAATCTTAAAATGGCATAATATTAATCGAAAATGGAGGATGGGTGGAATAAATGACTTGACCAATGCCACAAAGGAAGTCAATTTCAGCTCTAGCATAAGAACTAGGATTTGCCTAGTTCCTAAACTTGTACTTATGTAACAGTTTAAAGACTCCAATCCAGCAAAGTACTCAAGCATGTGCTTAAACTTGAGGCATATGAATTGTCCCTTTGACTTCAGTGTGACTATTCATTTAAAGCTAAATTCGTGTGTAAGTGTTTTTCTGGACTGGGGCCTCAAAGATGATGATGATTCATCATATTTTAATGTTTGTTAATTTACTATCATTGGGTATTATTTCAGCCTACAAATAGCTAGGAAAGCTTTGGGCTCCAGGTGCAGGCTATTCCTTTAATGGGGAAAAATATATGGACAAAGATACAAGCTATTGTCTTTCTAGTCTAATTTGTTGACAAGATTACACATGCTTTTAGGGGGTATTCAGTGGTAAAAGCAAATGGCTGTTTATAAGTCTCAGAGGTAGCATCTGTTTCAGCAGTCCAGCAAAATGGCTGTATTCAACTTCTAGCCATAGTATTTCTCTGTCTGCTGCTTCTCCCCAGATACTGCTTCTAACTCAAACTCTGAAGCTACTAGACCTTAACTCCTCCCCAAAACAAATTAAGACCCATATGTCACTTGCAGTTAGGCCTCTATTTTTGTGGAAGTAAGATGGTAAGTGTAAAAATGTGTCCATATTTATTTGCAGGTGAAAAATGAATTATTGGAATTGACTTTCTCAAACCATCACTTGATTGACTCAGCATCTTGACCATTATTAGTCCAGCTCACTAAATGAGTTTAATAGGAGCAATTTCAACAAACATATTCATTTCATATGATTGCTATTTGCCCTACAGTACTGCATTGATTTTAGCAATGCATTGTACATAACAGAGCAGGAAGGAAAAGGTTCCTTTTTTAAATCCCTACTGGTATTTTTTTGCAAACCATGTGAGATGAAAAAAAATCTCCGTAGGAGGTGTTAGTGAAACCTGCTGAAGGAGAAGATGGTATGTTCCAAGCAGTAGTCATGGTAGCTCTTAAGAGCAAACAATATGAAAGAGCAAGCAGGCACCGGGATGTTTGGCAAGGGGAGAGCGGGAGGTGGTGGTAAATAATTCTCTCTAGTGGAGTAAGAGAAAACTGGATTCCTATCTACTAACTTATTCATGTGCAGTACCTGGTACCAGCCCTAGAAAACCAGGTAATGAATCATGAGAATAGGTAGAGTTGGAGGGCATGATATAAACCTCCTTTTTTCCTTTATAAATATGCAGTCAAATCACATAATCCGCCCGTATAGCCAAGCAGGTCCACATCATAAGTAGAGCTGCCCAGAAAACTGTATTCTGTTTCACAAAGAGAGATGAGGTTTTGGATTTGGTTTGTTCCAATGTGAAATGAAGCTGAGAACATAGGCCTGAACCTCTGTGTCCATTGTCCTAAGCCAATGCCTTAGCCACTGGGCCAGTGGCAGGATAGTCCATCCTGGATATTCCACATGGTTTTGATGAAATTTCTGTCAGTTTCCATTAAACATTTTAGTTTCAACAAGAAAATATTTAATTGAAAAGTTTTTGACCAGCTGTGATTGTAAATAGGCATAAGTGTCCTCGTTTGGGGGGTTAGGGGGAAATTAAGAGATCTAACTGCCTCAGCAACCTGAAATCTTTTTTTTTTTTAAAAAAGTCATTCCCTGACTTTTTCCCTCACCCTCGAGTATTGATGTCTTAATTTTACATGTAACCTGACTTTAAGGGACATGCATGTATTAGGTAGGAATGGTAATCTAAAAAGTAAACTGATGAAATTAAATAGTGCACATGTAGAGCACTAATGCAATAAGGATACTAATGTGATAAAGCACTAATGGGACAAAATTAACCAGAAGGGTCCTTTCTGTCTCCAGTGTTGAACTCGTGGGAATGGATAGAGGGTTACTGTCAGGGGGAAGGGCTTTCAAATATAGCCCCTCATTAAGTCTGCGAAATCTGAGTTTTGTACTTTTTGTTACCTTTAGGACACTGTGCAAAACACATTTGTTCACCATCTTTGGAATGTATTACCTGGGATGCTGAGGGTGGGAAACTATAGTCTATTTAGTTACAGATTTATCAGTAGTATTTGCTGAATGCAGTTTTTTTTTTAATTCATGAGCAGACAAAAATGATTAGGGGAATGGAACGGCTTCCATATGAAGAGAGATTGATAAGACTGGGACTTTTCAACTTGAAAAAGAGACGATTAAGGGGGGATATGATTGAAGTCTATAAAATCATGACTGGTGTGGAGAAAGTAAACAAGGAAGTGTTATATACTCCTTCTCATACCACAAGAACTAGGGGTCACTAAATGAAATTAATAGGCAGCAGGTTTAAAACAAACAAAGGGAAGTATTTCTTCACACAATGCACAGTCAACCTGTGGAACTTTTTGCTAGAGGATGTTGTGAAGGCCAAGACTGTAATAGGGTTAAAAAAAGAACTAGATACATTCATGGAGGATAGCGTCCCTAGCCTCCATTTCCCAGAAGCTGGGAATGAGCGACAGAGAATGGATCATTTGATGATTACCTGTTCTGTTCATTCCCTCTGGGGCATCTGGCATTGGCCACTGTTGGAAGACAGGATACTGGACTAGATGGATACTGGGCTAGATGGACACAGTATGGCCATTCTTATGTTCTTATGCTGTATAGTGGTGTGTGTGGTCATTGAGTAATATAAATGCAAGCAGGAGACAAGGCAACAGGAAGCTGCTTTGCATGGCATGCACTTAGCAAACCAGACCCTCAGCAAGTGTAAGCTGGCACAAGTTAATTGAATTCAGTGGATCTTTGCTAATTTATACCATCTGAGGATCTGGCTCAAAGAGTTTAAATTTTATGATACCTAGGGGATAACCAATTAAACATTTAATATTCTTTGCTTTTTGCCCTGCCCACTGTTCCCTTTCCACTGCTTACCCTGGCAACATCATAAGAATCAGCTTAGTTTGGATAAAATTTTAGCAGCTGGCATCCTTCCTTATTAGCTTCAGGAGAAAAGGGGTGTGTGTGTGTGTGTGTGTGTGTGTGGTGTTTTTCTTTTTTTAATGTTTCTTCCCTTCTTATAGGGCAGTCATATTCTGCACAATCATCAGGCTGCTGATCTTGATTAAATTCTTTGTGGTAACAGCAATATGATTGTAACTGCTAGTGGCCATCAAATTAGGGGGAAAAAAACCTGCATTGTTGAGAATCAGTTTTTCTCAAAACCCAATATCTTTTTTGGGGAAAAGATTAGATGATGACATACAGGGATTTTATCATGCAAAATGAAATCACTGTTGTCAGAAAAATACATATTTAATAACACTGGAGGAAACCCTGTTCAAGGCAAATACTCCGCTCGGTACTAATGTCTTTCCACCTTTCACTGCATTTTCTCCACTTGGCACAAAGGAGCTTGATGCTTTTAAGAGTTTTTTTTATGTAGCTTGCAAAATGGATTTTTCAATATGCCTTGATTCTCAAAGGTTTTAAGGATTTTGCTAAACTACAGCAAACTGTAATTTGTAGTCTTGGCAAATTGGGAGCATTACTTTCATACATTTCAGAGTAGCAGCCGTGTTAGTCTGTATTCGCAAAAAGAAAAGGAGTACTTGTGGCACCTTAGAGACTAACAAATTTATTAGAGCATAAGCTTTCGTGAGCTACAGCTCACTTCATCGGATGCATTTGGTGGAAAAAACAGAGGAGAGATTTATATACACACACACAGAGAACATGAAACAATGGGTTTATCATACACACTGTAAGGAGAGTGATCACTTAAGATAAGCCATCACCAACAGCAGGGGGGGGAAGGAGGAAAACCTTTCATGGTGACAAGCAGGTAGGCTAATTCCAGCAGTTAACAAGAATATCAGAGGAACAGTGGGGGGTGGGGTGGGAGGGAGAAATACCATGGGGAAATAGTTTTACTTTGTGTAATGACTCATCCATTCCCAGTCTCTATTCAAGCCTAAGTTAATTGTATCCAGTTTGCAAATTAATTCCAATTCAGCAGTCTCTCGTTGGAGTCTGTTTTTGAAGCTTTTTTGTTGAAGTATAGCCACTCTTAGGTCTGTGATCGAGTGACCAGAGAGATTGAAGTGTTCTCCAACTGGTTTTTGAATGTTATAATTCTTGACGTCTGATTTGTGTCCATTCATTCTTTTACGTAGAGACTGTCCAGTTTGGCCAATGTACATGGCAGAGGGGCATTGCTGGCACATGATGGCATATATCACATTGGTAGATGCGCAGGTGAACGAGCCTCTGATAGTGTGGCTGATGTGATTAGGCCCTGTGATGGTATCCCCTGAATAGATATGTGGACAGAGTTGGCAACGGGCTTTGTTGCAAGGATAGGTTCCTGGGTTAGTGGTTCTGTTGTGTGGTGTGTGGTTGCTGGTGAGTATTTGCTTCAGATTGGGGGGCTGTCTGTAAGCAAGGACTGGTCTATCTCCCAAGATCTGAGAGAGCGATGGCTCGTCCTTCAGGATAGGTTGTAGATCCTTGATGATGCGTTGGAGGGGTTTTAGTTGGGGGCTGAAGGTGATGGCTAGTGGCGTTCTGTTGTTTTCTTTGTTGGGCCTGTCCTGTAGTAGGTGACTTCTGGGTACTCTTCTGGCTCTGTCAATCTGTTTCTTCACTTCAGCAGGTGGGTACTGTAGTTGTAGGAATGCATGATAGAGATCTTGTAGGTGTTTGTCTCTGTCTGAGGGGTTGGAGCAAATGCGGTTATATCGTAGCGCTTGGCTGTAGACAATGGATCGAGTGGTATGATCTGGATGAAAGCTAGAGGCATGTAGGTAGGAATAGCGGTCAGTAGGTTTCCGATATAGGGTGGTGTTTATGTGACCATCGCTTATTAGCACCGTAGTGTCCAGGAAGTGGATCTCTTGTGTGGACTGGTCCAGGCTGAGGTTGATGGTGGGATGGAAATTGTTGAAATCATGGTGGAATTCCTCAAGAGCTTCTTTTCCATGGGTCCAGATGATGAAGATGTCATCAATGTAGCGCAAGTAGAGTAGGGGCATTAGGGAACGAGAGCTGAGGAAGCGTTGTTCTAAGTCAGCCATAAAAATGTTGGCATACTGTGGGGCCATGCGGGTACCCATCGCAGTGCCGCTGATTTGAAGGTATACATTGTCACCAAATGTGAAATAGTTATGGGTCAGGACAAAGTCACAAAGTTCTGCCACCAGGTTAGCCGTGACAGTATCGGGGATACTGTTCCTGACGGCTTGTAGTCCATCTTTGTGTGGAATGTTGGTGTAGAGGGCTTCTACATCCATAGTGGCTAGGATGGTGTTTTTAGGAAGATCACCAATGGACTGTAGTTTCCTCAGGAAATCGGTGGTGTCTCGAAGATAGCTGGGAGTGCTGGTAACGAAGGGCCTGAGGAGGGAGTCTACATAGCCAGACAATCCTGCTGTCAGGGTGCCAATGCCTGAGATGATGGGGCGTCCAGGATTTCCAGGTTTATGGATCTTGGGTAGCAGATAGAATACCCCAGGTCCTGGCTCCAGGGGTGTGTCTGTGCGGATTTGTTCTTGTGCTTTTTCAGGGAGTTTCTTGAGCAAATGCTGTAGTTTCTTTTGGTAACTCTCAGTGGGATCAGAGGGTAATGGCTTGTAGAAAGTGGTGTTGGAGAGCTGCCTAGTAGCCTCTTGTTCATACTCCGACCTATTCATGATGACGACAGCACCTCCTTTGTCAGCCTTTTTGATTATGATGTCAGAGTTGTTTCTGAGGCTGTGGATGGCACTGTGTTCTGCATGGCTGAGGTTATGGGGTAAGCGATGCTGCTTTTCCACAATTTCAGCTCGTGCACGTCGGCGGAAGCAGTCTATGTAGAAATCCAGGCTGCTGTTTCGACCTTCAGGAGGAGTCCACCTAGAATCCTTCTTTTTGTAGTGTTGGCAGGAAGGTCTCTGTGGGTTAATATGTTGGTCAGAGGTGTGTTGGAAATATTCCTTGAGTCTGAGACGTCGAAAATAGGATTCTAGGTCACCACAGAACTGTATCATGTTCGTGGGGGTGGAGGGGCAAAAGGAGAGGCCCCGAGATAGGACAGATTCTTCCGCTGGGCTAAGAGTATAGTTGGATAGATTAACAATATTGCTGGGTGGGTTACGGGAACCATTGTTGTGGCCCCTTGTGGCATATAGTAGTTTAGATAGCTTAGTGTCCTTTTTCTTTTGTAGAGAATCAAAGTGTGTTTTGTAAATGGCTTGTCTAGTTTTTGTAAAGTCCAGCCATGAGGAAGTTTGTGTGGAAGGTTGGTTCTTTATGAGAACCATTTTATAACATTCAAAAACCAGTTGGAGAACACTTCAATCTCTCTGGTCACTCGATCACAGACCTAAGAGTGGCTATACTTCAACAAAAAAGCTTCAAAAACAGACTCCAACGAGAGACTGCTGAATTGGAATTAATTTGCAAACTGGATACAATTAACTTAGGCTTGAATAGAGACTGGGAATGGATGAGTCATTACACAAAGTAAAACTATTTCCCCATGGTATTTCTCCCTCCCACCCCACCCCCCACTGTTCCTCTGATATTCTTGTTAACTGCTGGAATTAGCCTACCTGCTTGTCACCATGAAAGGTTTTCCTCCTTCCCCCCCCTGCTGTTGGTGATGGCTTATCTTAAGTGATCACTCTCCTTACAGTGTGTATGATAAACCCATTGTTTCATGTTCTCTGTGTGTGTGTATATAAATCTCTCCTCTGTTTTTTCCACCAAATGCATCCGATGAAGTGAGCTGTAGCTCACGAAAGCTTATGCTCTAATAAATTTGTTAGTCTCTAAGGTGCCACAAGTACTCCTTTTCTTTTTACTTTCATACAGGAAGATGAGGGCTGGCTGGCTCCATGACTAAAATGATGCATTTCCGTCTTGCTGGTGCTCATTTAAAACATCATGTAAGGCTAATTTGGTGCTTATGTACAGATTTGTAATTGTTTAAGTTCAAAATGGGGATAAGAACACTGTCCTTCTAAAATGTGAGTTTGATTATATAAATGAGGAGAAGGGCAAAGAACATAGACGATAGAGTATTAATTGATTTGGAAATCGTTTCCACTGCCTGCCTTGCATCTATTTGGTCACAGAGCCATGTGTGTACTCAGAGCCCCATGCACCCACTAAAGCACTGTTCCAGCCACCAGTTGCATGCTCCCCAGCAGCGCCTCATCCTTTTCATCCTTTCTGATCCATCTGCCACTAGCCTGTATTGGAGAATTCCATTCCTTCCTCTCTGCTTGGTTGTGGTATGGTACGCTGGATAGCTTGAATGCTTCAGCAACTTTTGCACTAAATATGATTGACAATCTGCTAGAACATAAGCATGGAAGCTGTATAGCAATAACAGAAGTATGAGGCAGATTCAGAGGAGAAGTTATTGCCACTTGCACTTTTTGCTTTCACAGTGCTGGTGTAAGGGGGCAGGAGTGAATGGGTCACCAGAGGATGCATAACTGGGGGTGTGTTGCTCAATATCATGAGGGCGGCAATCTATCATAGATACTAAGGTCAGAAGGGACCATTCTGATCATCTAGTCCGACCTCCTGCACAGCACAGGCCACAGAATCTCACCCACTCACTCCTATGAAAAACCTCAGCTATGTCTGAGCTATTGAAGTCCTTAAATCATGGTTTAAAGACTTCAAGGAGCAGAGAAGCCTCCCTCAAGTCACCCATGCCCCATGCTACAGAGGAAGGCGAAAAACCTCCAGGGCCTCTCCAATCTGCTCTGGAGGAAAATTCCTTCCCGACCCCAAATATGGCAATCAGCTAAACCCTGAGCATATGGGCAAGATTCACCAGCCAGATACTACAGAAAATTCCTTCCTGGGTAACTCAGATCCCATCCATCTAATATCCCATCTCAGGGGATTAGTCCTATTTACCCTGAATATTTAAAGATCAATTACTTACCAAAATCCCATTATCCCATCATACCATCTCCTCCATAAACTTATTGAGTAGAATCTTAAAACCAGATAGATCTTTTGCCCCCACTGCTTCCCTTGGAAGGCTATTCCAAAACTTCACCCCTCTGATGGTTAAAAACCTTCATCTGATTTCAAGTCTAAACTTCCTGGTGGCCAGTTTATACTCATTTGTTCTTGTGTCCACATTGGTGCTGAGCTTAAATAATTCCTCTGCCTCTCCTGTATTTATCCCTCTGATATATTTATAGAGAGCAATCATATCTCCCCTCAACCTTCTTTTAGTTAGGCTAAACAAGCCAAGCTCCTTAAGTCTCCTTTCATAAGACAAGTTTTCCATTCCTCGGATCATCCTAGTAGGCCTTCTCTGTACCTGCTCCAGTTTGAATTCATCCTTTTTAAACATGGGAGACCAGAACTGCACACAGTATTCTAGGTGAGGTCTCACCAGTGCCTTGTATAATGGTACTAAAACCTCCTTATCCCTACTGGAAATGCCTCTCCTGATGCATCCCAAAACCGCATTAGCTTTTTTCACAGCCATATCACATTGGCAGCTCATAGTCATCCTATGATCAACCAATACTCCAAGGTCCTTCTCCTCTTCCGTTACTTCTAATTGATGCGTCCCCAACTTATAACTAAAATTCTTGTTATTAATCCCTAAATGCATAACCTTACACTTCTCACTATTAAAGTTCATCCTATTACTATTACTCCAGTTTACAAGGTCATCCAGATCCTCTTGTATAATATCCCGATCCTTCTCCGAATTGGCAATACATCCCAGCTTTGTATCATCTGCAAACTTTATGAGCACACTCCCACTTTTTGTGCCAAGGTCAATAATAAAAAGATTAAATAAGATTGGTCCCAAAACCGATCCCTGAGGAACTCCACTGGTAACCTCCCTCCAACCTGACAGTTCTCCTTTCAGTAGGACCCGTTGCAGTCTCCCCTTTAACCAATTCCTTATCCACCTTTTGATGTTCATATTGATCCCCATCTTCTCCAATTTAACTAATAATTCCCCATGTGGCACAGTATCAAATGCCTTACTGAAATCTAGTTAAATTAGATCCACTGCATTTCCTTTATCTAAAAAATCTGTTACTTTTTCAAAAAAGGAGATTAGATTGGTTTGGCACGATCTACCTTTTGTAAAACCATGTTGTATTTTGTCCCATTTACCATTGACTTCAATGTCCTTAACTAATTTCTCCTTCAAAATTTTTTCCAGGACCTTGCATACTACCGATGTCAAACTAACTGGCCTGTAGTTACCCGGATCACTTTTTTTTCCTTTCTTAAAAATAGGAACTATATTAGCAATTCTCCAATCATTCGGTACTACTCCTGAGTTTACAGATTCATTAAAAATTCTTGCTAATAGGCTTGCAATTTCAGGTGCCAATTCCTTTAATATTCTTGGATGAAGATTATCTGGGCCCCCCGATTTAGTCCCATTAAGCTGTTTCAGTTTCGCTTCTACCTCCGATATGGTAATATCTACCTCCATATCCTCATTCCCATTTGTCATGCTACCATTATCCCTAAGATCCTCTTTAGCCTTATTAAAGACTGAGGCAAAGTATTTGTTTAGATGTTGGGCCATGCCTAGATTATCTTTAACCTCCACTCCATCCTCAGTGTTAAGTGGCCCCACTTCTTCTTTCTTAGTTTTCTTCTTATTTATATGGCTATAGAACCTTTTACTATTGGTTTTAATTCCCTTTGCAAGGTCCAACTCTGCTCGACTTTTAGCCTGTCTCACTTTATCCCTACATGTTCTGACCTCAATTAGGTAGCTTTCCTTGCTGATCCCTCCCATCCTCCACTCCCTGTATGCTTTCTGCTTCTTCTTAATCACCTCTCTAAGATGCTTGCTCATCCAGCTTGGTCTACAACTCCTTCCTATGAATTTTTTCCCCTTTCTTGGGATACAGGCTTCCGATAGCTTCTGCAGCTTTGATTTAAAGTAATCCCAGGCCTCCTCTACTTTTAGATCCATAAGTTCTTCAGTCCAATCCACTTCCCTAACTAATTTCCTTAATTTTTGAAAGTCAGCCCTTTTGAAATCAAAAACCCTAGTTGCAGATTTATTTTTGTTAATCCTTCCATTTAGTTTGAACTGAATTAGCTCATGATCACTTGAGCCAAGATTGTCCCCTACAACCATTTCTTCTATGAGGTCCTCGCTACTCACCAAAATTAAATCTAAAATGGCATCCCCTCTAGTCGGTTCAGCAACTACTTGATGAAGGAATCCATCAGCTATCGCATCTAGGAAAATCTGAGCCCTATTATTATTACTAGCACTGGTCCTCCAGTCTATATCTGGGAAGTTAAAGTCTCCCATGATCACGCAGTTTCCATTAGTATTTACTTTATTAAAGACATTAAAAAGGGCTCTATCCATATCCAAATTAGATCCCGGAGGTCTATAGCATACCCCAAGCACTATCGTAGGAGAGGCTTTACTAGTTTTCTTCCCCAATGTAATTTTTGCCCAGACGGACTCCGTCTTATCCATTGCATCGCTTCTTATTTCTTTACATTCTACCTCATCATTGATATACAATGCTACTCCACCACCTTTACCTTTGTTTCTGTCTTTCCTAAACAGCACATACCCTTCAATACCTGTAGTCCAGTCATGACTACTATTCCACCATGTTTCTGTTATCCCTAGAATATCTGGTTTCACTTCCTGCACCAGTAGCTCTAGTTCCTCCATTTTGTTACCTAGGCTCCTCGCATTGGTGTATAAACATCTTAATTTTTGCTGTTTGGCCTCGCTCACATTTTGTACCCTATTAGGCACAGTCATTCTACAGCCAGTATAACCTATTAGACTAGTATCCACACTGCCCTTGCTCCTTATATACATTCTCCTACCCACGGCTGTATCCTTTCTTACTTCGTCTTCTTCCCTCTCAATGCTATAATCTGGTGTGGAGATTTCCTGGACATCTCCCAACCATCTCCCCCTAATTCCTAGTTTAAAGCTCTCTTTATCAGTTGTGCCAGCCTTGATCCTAGAAGTCTATTTCCTTCACTACTCAGATGAAGTCCATCCCGAGAGAACTGTCCTCTGTCCGTGAATGCCTCCCAGTGATCATACATCCCAAAGCCCTCCTTATAGCACCACTGCCAAAGCCATCTGTTGACAGTCATAATCTTGTCACACATTTGTTGCCCTTCTCTAGGAACAGGCAGGATCCCACTAAAGATCACCTGAGCCTCAATTTCCTGAATCTAGCCGTATTATTTGTTCCCACATGAAGGATAATTAGGGGATTCTTTCCCGCTCCCTTTAGGATCCTTTTCAACCTCAGGTCTACATCCCATATCTTAGCACCCGGAAGACAGCACACCCTTCTATTCTCTGGATCAGCTCTAGTTACAAGCCTGTCTATTCTTCTCAATAAAGAGTCCCCGATCACATAGACCTGCCTTTTCCTGGTGACGGTGCTATTCTCCAGTCTCTCCCCTGTTCCCTCTGGCAGCAAGTTCTTTCCATTCCTATTTTCCCTTATAATCCTCTTCAACCCATCCTGTATCCTCCTGGGGCTCATATTTGGTGTAGTCTCCCTTGACTCTTCCCCTTTTCCTATAGGACTAGCCTCTCTTCTCTTCTTCCTTACCCTTCCACCTTCAACAAGTACCTGCTGAGCCCCTTCTTCATTTTCCAACTCTGCAAACCTGTTCCTAAGCTCTATTTCTCCTTCACTAGCCTGTCTTTTCCTCTGCCTGGTTCTTTTAGTCACATGCTTCCACTGACCACTTTCCTCACCCAGTCTCCCCTCAAAATTCCCCAGCCCTGCTTCCATCAGTGAGTCTGAGCTTTTCCCTTCAGATACCTCATATCTTTGCTCCATCATCTGCTCAAACCCCTTCCTAAACTCAACGAGACTTTCCACCTGCATCTCCAAACCTCGGATCTTTTCCTCCATCAGCTCTATCAGACAGCATTTCATGCAGAAAAAACTCTTACCGGTTCCCCCCTCCAGGATCATGTACATACCACAGCTTCCACATCCAGTCATCCTCAATGTGTCTTCCACTATAGGAGTCACTCCCACAGCTGCCTCTGTATCTGTCATCGCCTTCCCACCTAAATCCTCTTAATCTGGGAAACACAAGCCACACCAAAAAGACCACCCCCCCAGCAAAAGCAAACCCCAAACAAGCACCACAATACAAACTCCCACTCAAACTCCCCTGTTTAGAGCTCTGTTTGCTAGCTCCTTTCGGTTCCTAGGGGTTATTTGTATTGTGGATATGGGGAAGTGCAGGCCAGTAAGGAGTTGAAAGGGACGTGGATGAAACCCTCCATACTCCAATATACATAGAGCATTGGAATCTGTCTATTTCCAAAGGACTAAACTGTGCCTAATACTGTGCAAGCCTATGGGGGGCAGAAGAGAAGCCTTCCCCTATATGGAACCCAGGCAGAATATTGGAACATGCATTCCCAGCATGTTCCTAAGAGAGGCAGATGGGAAATGTTTTTCCTGTCCTGTGAAAACTTTCATGATTTTGAACACTTTCCTGCTCTTGTCAGGGTGAAACTGAGACCTTATGAAATATTTTGTGTTGAGACCCACCCCCAATAGCCCACTGGATAGGGCCCTCGCGTGGTATGGTGGAGAGTGAGGTTCAAGCTCTGCATTTGAATTGGGCAAGGTAGGAAATAAACGTGGAATTCTCAGGCTCAACGTGAGTGCCCTAACCACTGGCTATTCCAGGGTGGTGCTCTCTGGTTTTGACCAGAAATTCCATTTTGGACCTGAGGAACTTTTCCTGGTGAATGTTTCATTTGAACAGGTATATTCCTTTAAAAAGTTTTGATGTCAATTGACGTCTTCCAATGAAAATCCATTTTGTCAGAAAATTCCCAACCAGCTCTAGTTCCTCATAGCTGCTAACATCTAAATGTAAGGTTTGGACATCTTATTACAGCTACTAAACATGAAGTCTGAGGTCAGTGATCCAAATACATTTTATTGACGTTATACTAGGCTGAATTCATATGGCCCATGGCCTTTGCAGGGTAAAATAGAAGAAATTGGACCACGCATTGTATTTGTTTCAAAGGGAGGGACCCTTGTCTCACTTTCTTGACTTCTAGTTTGTCTCCCTTTGCTCCCAGTCCCATTTTCTTTGCCCAGTCATACCAACTTCCTGCTCCAGTTTCTTGCCCAGCCAGTCCTATTCTCCCCTTACAGACTCTCTGTTCTCTCTCCTTCACCCCTTATGGCCCACCTTTCCTGTCCCACTTGCTCCCAGTCTACATCCCAGACTCTTCATCCAATCTGTTCAATCTGTTTCTCCTGGCCAGCCCTCCAAAGCCCTATCTCCCAGTCTCTTTGCCCAACCTGTGATTGTTCTCCCCCTGCATCCTGGCTCCTCATCCAATATTTCTTCCCACTCACTGAACTTATCACTCTCCCCCGAACCCTCCACTGGTTCCCAATCCCAGTCTCTTTGCCCATCCAGGCCCAGTTTCCCTTCCCTTCTTCCTTCAGGAATGGCTCATGCCCCCTCTGCACTCACATCAGGCAGCATCCTTCTCCGTACTGCCTGGACTCAATGGAGGTGGAGTGGGGGCATTAAGAGCACAGGAGATAAAGGTTTTCCACTCTGTTTGGGTGCCCACCCCTAGCATGGCCTACACCTATACCTGAGCTGCAGTTGAAGAGGAAGTTCTGCCCATCCACATGTTACAACATACCAAGTGTAGATGGTATCTTTAGGTTTTTAGCTGCAAAACTCTAGCAAGTCTCCACTGAGCATGTACAAACTGCTACTTTTCAAAGGCTTAACGCTTGCTAGATATGGGCAGATTTTCATGCGGGCAGCAAACATCACATCCTCAATATGGAGGCCACCCCCTGCTAAATTTCTAGTCCCTGCTCCAAAGCATAGGAGTACTAGAGCTTCTTAAAGACACAGTAACCAGAGTTTTTAACAGTGACAGAACGTATATTTCTCTAGCCTCATTCTTAGAACTGTCTGAACCTTTTTGGCTAAAATTCTTTTCCCGAAACTCCAGTGTTTGGCAAGTAAGATTGCCAAACGTGAACCATTCAGGCTACAAAATTATAAGCAACTGAAAACCGTGTCTTCTAATGCCAAGTGTTGGACAACTTTAAACAGGGCTGGTAGCCCTGTGTGTGTGTGTGTGTGTGTGTGTGTGTGTATACACACACACACACACACACACACTTGTGGGCATACAATGGGAGCGAGGACTTTTAAAACTCTTGAAATGGATAACTATCATCTAATCTATATGGATATGTGTATCTTCAAGTTACTCTTGAGAATTCTGTACAGTTTGCAAGGAAATGTGATAGTGTTGCTCAGTGAATTGTTTTAAAACAAGGGTCTGTATTAACTTCAGTATATCTTTACATGTCCATTAGGGAAAAATATTTTCTACAAGACTTCTTCAGGCAGCTAAAATTACAAGAAAAAATCAAGCTGAAGATTAATTTTATAGCCCTGAACTTGATCATTCATTTCTAATGGGAGATATTTTGCTTAAACAAACACACACACACACACACACACACACAGAGCGAGAGAGAGAGAGAGAGAGAGAGAGAGAAGCTCCTTTTACCTGAGGTTCAAAGTCTTTTTTACGAATATTACATAAGCCTCCATTGCACAGAGAGGTTCATGAACTGAACCTTTCCACTGGGTTTGCAGGGGCTGGAAGTGAACCAGTTCCATGAGGTTCACTTGGATATTTGAATTCTTACAGTTTAATGCACAATGAGGAACCATCAGTGCTAGCCCTTTCCTACTCACCAGCTTTCCACTCCCTCCACCAGAACAAGACCTTGGATCCCTCCTTTTCTCACCTTATGTCTTCAGTGGGAGCTTCAGGACATTTAGTGTGGGTATGGGTGGATATTTGTTGGGAAGTAGGAGAGAGAAAGGCCATTGGTGGGAGAGGGAGGTTCACCAGCTTCCTAGCTATTAGAAGAACCTTACCCCTTGTTCACAGAATCTTCGCAAAGGAGGCGTGAGGTTCATGCATGCTTCAGATCTCGGATCAAATGCTCAGCTCAAGTTGGTATGTGGGCTTGTGTGAATATTTTTCACAGTTCTAATTCCATCTGACTGACAGGTTAGATAAATATTATACCCATGTCATAGACTATAGATAGGTACTTGGATACACTGGGGTTGCTTTTCCTGCCATACTACTCTCTCCATCCACTTGGCATGTAAGTTAAACTCACATGCATGCCCACTGTCTGTCAAATCCATGCAAGTTATGCTATTTTACCACTTATAGCCATTTTCTCACCACTGTATCCACTATTTACATCACAAGTGAATTTGGCCCAGAGACATCCATGGGAGTTATACCAGTTCTGAATTTGAGCTGTACTTTCTGATTGGCTGAAATTCTTAGCTACCTTGGAAAATGCTTAAAGGTATATTTTTATCCTAAAAAGAGGATTTATTCAGTCTCCCTTCTTTTATGCAACATCTTTGCTGATACCCCTTGTCTCTGACAGGATCAAAATTATACAGTCAGTTTTTAAAAAAACAAAACAAAAAACCCTGAGCAGATAATGGCTTCCGTAGCCAAAAAAGAATAGCTTCTTTTTACTGGTCTTGTAAATTAGGCTTAATTGTATTTGATGCACAGTAGACCTTTTTAAAGCAAACAAATACTGCAGATCAAATGAAATGATTGGTATTGTATTCCATTAAAAGATGCAGCTTTATAGCAGAGAAAATTGCTATCTGAATTGATAATATTTCTTAGCTGAAAATAAGTCTGCATTATTTAAATGTTGGCCAAATTCCAAGATTTTTTTTTAAATGAAGTGACACAAACTTCTTGTCAGTTTCAAAAAATTCCAACAACGCAGACAGCAGTTTTTTAAGGCTGGAAAGGAATCATTCCTGTTTTTAAAGAGTGCAACAGTAATTACTGGCCCAGAGCATACGTTCCCTTAGTAAAACTCATGGAAGGGGGCCTATAATGAGGAAGTCTTCATTAGGATCCCATGGAAGAAGCAGGAATCACAGGCACCAAGCCCAGCTGAGCTCAGGGATCCACAGGGAGCACATGACCATCTGCATGGAAGTCAGGTGCTTCCAAACTGGCAATAGTGCCCCCTGCAGTTCCGGCCCGTCCCCTGTCAGTGTGGCACATAAAGGCCATACTGCAGGCTTTCTTCTACTGGCAGCTGACCTCATTAAGCTGGGTTTCCCAGTGAGGGAGGGCCACAGAAAAGAGAATGAGTATAGGTGTTCCCACTAGGTGCTGAGACCCTTTCTGTAGGGGTCTGGGATGGGGGTGCTACGGTGGTTGGGCCAGTTATATCCTCTTCACATGTCAGTTTAGGGGGATTGATCATGCTGTATTTTCAGCTGCCTTGCCATTTGTTTGCAAGATTTGTCTCATCACCCAAGACAGAAAATATAGGGACAATCCCACAGTTGATGTAAATGTGTGTTGCTCTGTCTGAGAATATAGCCCGTAATAAATTTTCTTCTCATAACAGGTCACTTTTGTCAGAAAATCTCATTGCCTGTAATATGGGATGAATATAAGAGTCAACGCTGAGGCAGCAAGGGCCTGATTCTTCTCACTCTGGTGCAAATCAGGAGCAACTCCAGTGAAGACCAATGGTCTCTCAGGCTGCTCTAACTTGCATCAGCTGCCTGGCGTGGTGCAAAGTCAGCATAGTATCAGGGGAGTGTAAAGGTTAGTTTAAGGCACTTTTATCTTCCCCCTTCCCTCCGCCCGTCCTAGCATGTATTGCACAGTTCACTCCTCAGCTGTACCTGAAGATGTGGTCCAAAGTATGGTATAAGCCTTAATCTGCAGGTGTTAAGTAAAGAGGACAAGGAGGGAATTGTATGCTCATAATATTTTGTTGTTGCTAGGTTGGTAGCAGCTTGCTAAAGTGGCCTGCCATCAATTGATATTTATAGCAATGTATAAAACATAGTAGTGACATCCCTTTTAAATTCAAAAGCTTTAGCTAATATTACTGTCTGCATTCAAAGCAGAGCTCAGTTCCTAAAAGCTGGTTAATAAACATTTTAGTACTACTCTATTCCAGTGATCTGAATTCAATAATGTTACCTTTCCAGAAGCTGCAGAATGGAAAGTGAAAGAATGATTTATGAAGCTTGGCTATGCATGGCCAGATAAGAAAGCTTTAACTGATGCTTGCAGGATTCAGATTTAATGAAGTACAAGTCACCAAGATAAGTTTAGGTAAATGAAGCCTCTGTCACAATATGTTACAGCAAAAGAAATGACAGACAGAGCAGAGCAGATGGAGGTTATTACAGAACAGTGGATCAAGCAAAGTAGTCTAAGTAACTGCACAAAGATGGAGCAGATGCATTAACATTATTATTATAAACAATTTGATAATACCAACACACATTTATGAAATCCGTTTAAATTAAGCATAGCAGTAATTTCTTTGTTTAAGTTGTCACTTAGCTCTCAGTGAGATCATATGTCTAATCCACCAGTTCCGTTCAAGTAAACTGCTCCTATTTAATACAACCTTCTTTTTAAATGTGGCTGTTAGTCTCATACCCCCTCATGTTTTGCCTTTTCAGGATCTTTTGTTAAGAGTGGCTTCCTGTTTTGTTGACAATGTTAAGAAGCTGCCATTCAAAACGAGGCAATTCCTGTCATCCTTGTTTTGAACATCCTCACGTGAAATGCAGCCTGGCATTGTGAATTAAACGAGGTTGGTGGGTGTACCTGTGTTGCTGGTGCTTCACAATCAGAGTCCATGCTAGAGAGTCAGGGTTCTGCTTACGTGTTGCTCTCAGGAGAGGCTTGGGACTAAGTCAATGCACCAGCTGCAATTGTATTCTGTCCATTGTAGTATTCCCTGCTGGATAGTGAGGTGGTATTGGAAAGAGCTGGCTCAGGACAGAGCCAACTCTATTGTGACCCTTCACATTTTGCTTGGACATTGAATAAACCATGGAGGGTTTCACTGAGTCCTTGAAACATCACAAGAAGGAGCATTTTCTCCACATCTTGTATTTTGAAAAGTCAGGACATACTGTATAAAGGAATGCAGTATTTAAAAGGGCACTGCCAAAGGTAACACACTCAAATTTTCAATTCATAGTACCTTGAAAATGGAGTTTTGCTCTTTGCACTCAATCCAGAAAAAAATATATCCGTGCTATCTTCTCTGCTGGGTGACCTGCCAAATGAGCACAGAGCCACTGCATTACTTTGCAAATGTGTATGAGATCTGATCTCCGTACTCATGTTACACAATTCCTCCACGCTGCCAGTCTGCTTTGTTCTTGTTTGAAGGCAGGGTATTGAAAACCTGGCATTGAAGAGCTTTGCTATCTATAGTACTCAGACAGCAGGATTCTTCTATCCAGTATTTTAATACCCTGCCTTTTCATAAGAAAATAAAAGATGTAGAATGGAACATGTAACATACCTGTATCTGGAAACTGAGACACTGCTGGAAAGAATAACTTCAGATTGACCAGGGCTGGTAGTATCTCTGGCACACTAAACTCCAAAAAGTGCTTGCTCTTCTCATTCTGTTTATACCAAACCACCTACTCTTCTCCCCCCAGACCCCAAGTCTTTCAATGAACATTTTCTTCCTCCTAGGTTACTTCACTATGGTCTCCCCTATTGAAGGCTTCAGTCTTCAGCCTTCAAGGGAATTAAAGCCACTCTTCACCATCTTTTTCTCCTTTATCAGTGTGTCAGGAGAGACTGGAGAGAGGGTGGAAAAGGATAGAGGTTAATAAGGGAGTGTAGAAGTAGCAAAGCTGCCAGAGATAAAGCTGTTGTCTCAGAAGGTCCATTTTCCCTGTGGCTAATAAGACATCAGTACTGATATGCATTTTCATTGGATAATTCAGCTGTGCTCTTGTCATGTTCTGTAGGTGTCATTGTTTCACTAAGACATGGAATTCCTAGTTGGGACAGGAATGCATTTCACAATAGAGCCAGTTAGGTTAGTCCTTGTTTTCTTGGTCTTCTTCATACTGTCTTAAACTAATCAGTTGATAGTTTTATGGAGAGTATTGTACAGCGAAGTATCAACTGAGTGCCCCAAAGTCATTTAACTCGGTTTTATTTTGTTTTCTTTTTCCAGGATAGAAGCTTTAATAAAGTAATTTGTAAATCTCTTACATGCGTTCTGCTCTCTTTTTTTTTATTTGAGACAAAAATCTTCTACCCTAGAAAGAGCTAAGATGTCTGTCTTGGTTTTGATTTGTTATGCTTCTTGTAACAACACAGCCTGTGTGTAAACAAGAGAGAGATTCCACTCAGATGGCACAATCAGCTTAATGTTCCTTGTGGCTTCGTAATAATAGTTTCTACAGCAGTACTTTTTTATCCTTGCAAGTTTTCTTTTCCTACTGCTGTTTATAAAGACAGCAAAAAGCTCTAGAGAGAGGGAGAGAGAGACCAGTAATTTTATGTAATTTAGAATTAGCCAGTTGTATTTTTAATAGACAATGTTTGTCAGTTTTGTTAAAGCTAGGAGGACATAATAAAGCCTAATATTTATTTTGTGTTCAAAAATCTGAACTTTATCTAAGCTCTATAGAACCTGGTAGCTTCCAAAGGAAGAAAAATGAGTTTCTGCATCATTTGGCTCACACAATGGAATATTTTCTTCACAGGCTAGTTAGCAATGTTGCTTTTAGTATTTTAATAAGTCAGGACAGAATATCAGCAGTTGCAAAATGGAATGAGATTACTGATTTCTGATGTCTGTTAATAATAGGAGTATCTTCTAAGTCAGGGGAAGGAAGGCAAGAAGTGCCAGCCCCATGAAAGCATGTTTAGAAGCTTCAACAATACTTTGTGCACCTATCATAAAAATAAATAGATAGCCAGAAGTGGGTTGTATGGTTGTGGATTTCTGCTGAAAGTTCAATGTTCCCGAGTTTGTTTGATTGCATTGGCATATACCGTCACAATACCATAAAAGTTAAGCATTCTCTCTTTTTTTTTTCCTGAAAAGAAATGACAGTCTATGTTGTCTCATTTTTTACAGCTGAGTTGCTGCGAGAAGATGCCCCCCTCAAGCAGGTTTTTCTGGATTCGGAATGACTTGTAGGTCCTCTGTTATGCTGCAAGATTATTACTCCTTTATTTGTAGAGCACCTAGGAGTCCCAGTCATGGACCAATACCCCAGTGTCCTAGGCATGGTACAAACACAGCATAAAAAGACAGTTTCTGCTCCAGAAAGCTTATGATCTAAGATAAGAGAACAGGTGGATACTGAGGGACAGAGGAGGGGAACATAAGGCACATCTGGGCATCAGCATGGAGGCCCAATGCTTCTGAGAGCTCTCTGGAATGATATTGTTGTGCCACCCTTTGCAAGTGAGCAGCATTTGTTCCCCCTGTGCCCGGCCAGCTCTGCTTCCCAGTGTGGGGATGGGAGACAGGGCTTTGCCTTGTCCTTGCTCCCCATCTTTAGAGAGACTGGCACAATGCAGTCTTGCATGCAAGAAAGCACAAGGACTTCACTATGCTCAGCCCCTACTGATGTCCAGGAGGCTACCTACACACCTGTTTGGCAAATCTTAAATAATGAAATGTTCCCTGTGATTCACAGCATGATTTGTCAAGTCAAAATTCAAATACTAATCCATTTCAGTTTTGACTTGACTCAGTTTTGACCTTCAAAATTAAGAGCTGAATCATACATATTTTTTCTGGTATTTTGGTTTGAATGATTCATTCAAGATGTTAGCTCAATTAAATAGAAAATTTAATCATAATTAGTTCTGAGGTAGGGGAATTAAATTTGAATTGCATGGGCATCTAGAACTTCCAAAGCATGAACAACATTTTCTCCCCAAATACAGATGAAAATAAGGAGAGGACAAATAGAGATTTTTTTTTAAATGGCTTTATTTAAGTCTTATCCACATTGTGTTAGTCTCTAAGGTGCCACAAGTACTCCTTTTCTTAATTCAGAATAATAAACACTCCAAGTCTGAAGATGGTGACTTCAGAGTTTTTAAAAACAAGGTTCTTTTTTAATCATTTAGTATTCATTAACTTTGTTCAGAAAAGATTAACATGGCAGACAAGCTAAGATATTGAATGGATATATTCAAATATCCCATTAGTAGATGTAATAATTGTAGAACTCAAACTAATTCCAAAATAATTAGAGCAAAGCAAACAAAACAGATGACAAGCTAAAACGTCTCCAAAATAACACATAGGATTAGACAAGACACTAGTCACGGTGAACTGTGTAATAAGTGACACAGCTACCACTGGTTTATGCAGGTGTATATCTTGGTATCTCATGTTAAGTACGTCTCGGAATATCCAAATAAAACTGAAAATAATCTCAGAACTGCGTAGTGAGGATTCTCTACATTCCTTATCAGCATAGAATTAACTAAATAGAAACAAAATGATGTCGTAGTGATATTTGTTTAGTCTTATGTATTTGTTTTTCATATTTAGCTATTTCTAACAAATCAAATAAGAAATAATTTATATCAGGGGCAGGTGAGGTGTTTTCAGGTTATTAGAAATAACTTTTTAGCTTTGAAAGAAACCACAATGCAGCTCGTACTTACAAAACAAAATAAGTCAAGAGGTATCAACAGATGAGGCTGATTCAAATTCCATGCTGAGTCAACACCAATTTAATTGTAGAGATGGAGGCATCTGAACAAAATGGCTGAAGTGTTTGAAACTCCCCTAAATGAGTTCGTGTTCCCCTACTACTGTTCCAGAAGCTATCACAGTCTTTTAAGTCTTGTTGCTATCCAATACATCCTTGGATTTTTCTTGAATTAGATTGCCCTGCTCTCTACATATACTACAGAACTTTAAAGTTGAAAATCTTAAAGTGAGTAATGATTTCTGGGTGTGAGACATCTCAACACTGACACACCATTATCCATTAGATATTCTGTCTCTTTCTTGTTTGTTTGTTTTTTCCCCCATCAAACTCACAAACACCAAGCTGATCACTTCTGTAGTTCTGGCAAGTCTTGAAAGACCCACTATTAAATTAATCTTCAAAAGCTGACACACCCTCTATTTTTCCATTCATACCCAATATTTCCCCCCTCAATTCTTAAATTTAAATTCTACCTAACTAGTTCCTTTGCAAACCAAGTCAAGTGGGATTTAAGATACTCTGGGCTGTCATACATTTTGCTGTTTACAATGAAGGGATTAGAATTCTTTCTACAGAGGTATATTGCCAGATCAAAGTCTAACACAGATTAAATGCTATAGGGTGACAAATTGAGATTTTGAAGAACTAAGCTTTCCATACAAATCAGAAACTATGGCCACGGACACACACACACACACACCCCTCCCGATATTAAACCACTAACTAAAGTCACAAACTCATACCACAGAATTAAGCAAACTGAAACTAGGCTTTACAGAAGTTTAGCCCCCTTGAAATGAAATGAAACTGGGATTTCTGGTTATGTAGCACATGGCAACTAGTTGGACTTTTTCTTGTGAAAACAAATGGAAGAACTTCCATTTAACCTGAAGTTAAATTTTGAAGAACATCTCCAAGCTCTATGGAGAAAAAGAAATGGAGAGACCAGCAACTTAAACTGAAATTGGAATAACTTCAGCCCAATTTTTTTTTAAAGAGTAAAGAACTTGTGAAAGCCCCATGTCAGTAGAGTGAAGTGGAGAATGTCGTCTTGTATATTTATTTCATATGATAGTAGGTATTATGATATAAGACAAGTTTGTTTTATTAATTAATTCCCTAGTCCTTTTGATATTTCGTCAACTGACTTTTTCTTTTAAATTAAATTCAAATTTGTATTTAAATTCAAATTTTCCTGGGATTAAAATGCACATGTTCTGCTTGCTTTATCTGCACACAAATAGCTTGATGAAGGAAGTGTGTATGAAGGCATTATGCTAACAATGATTAGAAATCAGAGTTTTTCCCTTAAGTATCTTATTATTCAAGTGGGCTGTAATTGTATTGATCTCTAGCACAAATGTACAACATACATTTTCTGCTGTGTTCCTTCCAAGATCAATACAAATGATTTTCAGAAAAGGGATCCAAATCAGATGGGAGCTCCCCATACACTGTAACCTCTTATTATATTTTCTAGTCACTGTCAATATGCCATCCTTTGGAAAGAGTTAAAAATAAACTTTCTATGTCCATAAGAAGTTGTTTAGCCCACCTCCAGGTACAGTAGGTCACTTGCTTCCCTTTTTTGCTTAGATTCTTATTAAGAATGTGATTCTCTGGGCACAAACTTAGAGGACCGGTTGAGTCTTGTTGAAAATTTGTTTTAGGGGGTTAACTAACTAACTATACTTCATGACTGTGCAGGACACTTTCCGCTGTGTGATTGCTGATTTTCTGTATTCCAGGGATTTAACTAGATTCTTACTAGTTCTCTCCTAAGTATCACTCTCCCCAAAGTGCCATTTTCAGGGGAAATTTCAAATAATTTTAAAGTTCCTCAAGAAATCAAAAAAGCTCAAGGGCTAGGTTTTTAAGAGTTCAGTACTCAGTAAGCTCTAGAAAATCTGGCCCCAGTTGTAGATGTTGAGTGCTGGTCCTCAAAACTTTTTGGAGTAAGCCAATGGGAGCTGCATATATTCTGAGGTGGGAGACTTGGACTATGGTACTGGGACACAAAGTTAACTTTTCTTTAGGATCATTCAAAGATGCACTAATGTTGTTGGAAATCTTAAGAGGCATGATATGATATGCCTTACCTTAAAGCCCTGTAAAGGAACTAATTCCTTTGTTTGTACAATATGGTGTCTTTTGTGGAAGAAAATCCAGATGTCAATACACACACTCAGGGTATAGATTTAGGGCTCTTTTATTAGCAGAGCTTCAGTAGTCTGCTCATTCTGAGCTCCAGTACAAGAACATCTTTGATTACTACAACAACATTGGCCTTTAAAAAGCACACATCTCTTTGTGGTATTGTAAGCGGGGGAATAGTTCCGCTCTTGTGGGGAACTTTCCTGGCTTCTGCACTACCCGGGTGAAGTGGGCTAGCGAAAGGATCTGAGTCCTCACTCCCACTTCCTTTACCCAGTGGCCTCCCTGCCCTTGAGGACTCCCCTTCCACTCTCCTATCTGACAGAGTCCTCGTAACCCCAACAAGGCTGGGCCCAGGATTCCTGGGGAGCTCGACCCCCAACCCTGCTGTGGTCACCTAGGACAGGGGCTAGGGTGTCCCCACTCCGGGGTACTCTCTGCACTGGGCACTTCTCTAACCATTACATACAATTTAAAGCAAATGCAAGTTATTTAATCAACAATTAATTTTAAAAAGAATAAGGAAAAATGGGAAAGGTTAAAGGAAACACATCAGCCCGCTCTGTGGCAGGGAACATCACAAACAGTGTCTCTGCAATGTCAGGGCAGTTCACAGTCTGTTCCTTGCAAGTCCCAGGCCTTCTTCTCAGGCCCTGGCTGTGCTGCAGGGATGCTGTGGGTTGGACACTTGCTCTGGTGGTGGCCACACTCTCTCAGGCTCTAAGTGGTAGGAACTTTCTTCTCAGTATTGCCCCTGCCCTGTTGGAGTTATGATCCAAGTCTGGCCTGCAGAGACCCTTGGCTGAGGTGTCTCCCTGTGCTGGGCCTGCTGCCCAGGGTCCCCCTCGGTCTCCTCGGCTGCTCATCGCACCCAGCTCCTGACTGCTCCAGCCCCAGCTCCACCACTCTGTCTCAGCGCTGCTGCTGCTGCTCTGCCTCCAGCTCCCTGGGCTGCTTCTTTGGCCCCTCTGCCTCTGGCTGCTGCAGCTCTGCTCCCAGGACAGGTCTGCTCTCTCTGGGCTGCTTTTCTGGTCCCTCTGGATCTGGCACAGCTCTGCCCCCCAGCTCAGCTTGGGCCCCTGCTTTCTCCTCAGCTCAGCCCCACTCTGTCTGACCCAGGCAATTCCAGCTCACACAGAGGACAGGACCTCCCTGGCCTCCTGACTGCCCTGATTAGCCTGCCTGCCCTGTCATTCAGGCTGACCTGGAGCATTGGCCTCTCCCCATTGTTCCCGGGGGCTGTCAGTCTCAGGGTCCTGATTCTCCATTGACCCTTCCCTCTTTTTAGTACTGGGAGCTAGCAACTAAAACACCCGCACTGAATGTTAGTAAGGGGGAAACAGTCCCCTTACAGTATGCTGGAATGTATTTAAAAGTTAAAACTATAGATCTCGCTACACCCAGAAGGAAGAGCTGATGTTCACTGTTAATTCTTGGCAACTTCTAATAAAGCACTTACCTTTGTAACAACATGGATTTCTCTGTGATCCTGGCTTCTGCCTATATCACAACATGACGTGTCAGAAGTGAATGGATCTCCCCTTCAGAAAGAAGAGAAAAGCAAGGGGAAAGAATAAAGAGTAAGGGAAGTTCCTGTTCAGAGTGTGTAGGATTTGTATTTCTCATTTCAAAGCATAGAAGTAGGCCTCAAAACTGGCTATGCTGCCAGAGCTTAGAGGGAGAAGAGCAGAAATATCTCTGACAAAGGTTGTAAAGGCAGGAAAAGCCAAAATAATGAGATCTTCTCAATGTTTTACACCATCTACAATCTGAACTACTATCCGAAGGTAATATCTCATTATTTCAGCCCAAGAAAGGGTTCCAGGAGGCACTCTGATTTCCTGGAGGTATATAAATAAAATGCTAGAACCCTTAACAGCCCTAGTTTATAGTTAAAAAATGAAAATGGGTAAAGGAGATATCCTGAGCAAAATGTTCTTCAATGTCTTTGGTGAGGTAGCAGAGCCTTTAGATGCCTTAATTCTAGTCAAAGATGCATTCCAGGTCATAATCCAATGAGTGATGACATTTATATTCTTAGCCAATATACATCTAAGCAGGGCTGCCGCATATGTGAGTCAGAGTTTCAGAAAAAGTCTTCATGACTTGGTACTGCACAACACTTTTATTAAACTAGAATGGTATAAAATGAACATGGCACACATTAAATGGATTAAAAACTGGCTCACTGATAGATCTCAAAATGAAATGATGAATTGGGAATTGCCTTCCTCTGCATCATGGGGCCCAGGTCTCTTGCAGACTTAAACTAGTATAAATGGTGGATTCTCTGTAACTTGAAATCTTTACATCATGATTTGAGGACTTCTGTAACTCAGCCAAAAATTATGGGTCTATTGAAAGAGTGGATGGATAAGGTTCTGTGGCCTGAAATATGCAGGAGATCAGACTAGATGATCATGATGGTCCCTTATGACCGTCATGTCTGAATCACTGTGCAATTTGTTTCCAGGGGGTCATGTAGGGATTGGTTCATGACCTACCCTAATTAACATTTTAATCAATGACCTAGTGGGAAAACATAAAATAATCACTGATAGTTTGCAGATGACATTCAAACTTGGGGAGTAGTAAATAAGAAAGAGGACAGGTCACTGATACAGGGCAATCTGGATTGCTTGGTAAACTGGCCACATGCAAAAATATGCATTTAATATAGATAAAAGTAAACACATACTTATAGGGACAAAGAATGTAGGCCATATGTACAGGATGGGGACACTCTCCTGGGAAGCAGTGACTCTCTGAAAAAGATTTGGAGACTGTGGTGGAAAATCAGCTGAATACAAGCTCCTAGTGTGATGCTGTGGCCAAAAGAGCTCATTTGAGCCTGGGATGCTTAAACAGTAGAATCTGGAATAGGAGTAGAGAGGTTTATTTTACATATTTTTATATTTTATTTGGCATCAGTGTGGCTGCTGCTTGAATACTGCATCCAGTTCTTGTGCCCACCATTTTGAAGAATGATGTTGATAAACATGAGAGCTCAAAGAGCTCAATCTATTTATCTTAACAAAGAGAGGGTTAATGGGTGACTTGATTGCAGTATGTAAGTATCTACAAGGGGAACAAATACTTAGTAATGGGCTCTTCAATCTAGCAGAGCAAGGTATAACATGATGCAATAGTTGGAAACTGAAGATAGACAAACTCAGGCTGGAAATAAGTTGTATGTTAAAGTAATGGATTCTGCATCATTGACTATTTTTAAATCAAGATTGGACGTTTTTCTAAAGATATGCTGTAGGAATTATTTTAGGGAAGTTCTATGGCTTGTGTTTATACAGGAAGTCAGACTAGATGATCACAATGGTCCCTTTTGGCCTGGGAATCTATCAATCTATAAAAGTCGGATAAATGTATTGTTTTGGCTGATTTCAGAACACAGGGAGATACTTTGTCTTTTCTCCATATTCATCTCTTTCTCTAGGCTGAAATTTTTAAAGTTGCCTAAGGGTTTGGATGCCCAATTCACTTTAACTTTCATTTTCTATTTAGAGCCATATGATTGACCACTGGTACTTGGAGTATCCTAATCTATCTTCTTAGTTTTTACCTCCTTCACAAGAGTATGGAACATCACTGTCATCCCAATACACCTGAGCCCTAGACTTTGAATCTGATAACTGAATATGTCTTGGGCTGATCTTTAATGCTAATATTATCTTGCTACTTCTCTGACTGTCATCTGTTAACATGTGGTTATACAAAGAATTTGCTAACACACTAAGCACCACACAGCACTTGAACTAATGTACACATTGTCCCTCTCTCCCTTATTTTATTTCCTATTTCAGTAGCTGTATAGTTGTCCACCCTCAATTATATTTTTGACCTTGAGCTTAGTTGGGATGTTGTTTGGAATTGCAAATTCATTTCTATTTCAGACTCCTGGTTGAGATAAAGTCCCTAGGGCTATGAAATTTTGTTAAATGCCAGAGCTACAGTTCATACTGTGTTGAATTTAATTAGGATTTCAAGTAACTAACTATCTCTCTCTCTCTCTCTCTCTCTCTCTGGTCTTTAAGTCTGTGTGTGTTAAATAATTTTTTTTCTTTTTTGAAGGGCTTTGGAAATACTGAGCTATGATATAACACTATCTTTTTGCACAACTCAAATTGCAATTCATCTTATATATTCACAAACCTTTTGCATTGTATTAGCAATGATCTAATACCTACTTTTAATACTAACTACTGCCCAATACAAATTCTGATAGAAATATTTTGATTAGCATATTATACATCAAATTATTCAGAAATATTTTTCCATGCAATTTAATGTACAGAGACTGTATGTATTGCCAAAAGGGCAAATATTATGATACCATGAAACACTGCATGTACTTTGCTACTAACACATTAATTAGGGCCTGATTTTTTTCCAGAAGTGCTGAGGATCTGGATCTGCCATTGATTTCAACAGGACTTTTGGGTGCTCAGGTTTTCTGAAGATCAGGAGTGAAGTTGGTCACCTTTTTTTTTTTTAAAAAAAGGGGGGGGCTGGACAAAGCAATAAAAAAGCCTCATCTTGTAGGGACCAGTTCTCCCCTGGCAGGCATCAAGAGTGGCTTATCAACTTTTGGAGAGTTGTCCATTTCCCCATTACTTATATATTTTTTGTTTGTGGTTCAAACGTGTCACGTTACAAATCATTCCAAAAGTGCTAAAAGAAAAATCATAGAATGCATAGAATGCATTTGTATGAATCGGCCCCAAAACATCAGGTAACAAAGATGACCCGACAGGAAAACATCAGCAGATAAAGATGAGAATTCTCTGAGTCAGAGTTGCTCTGCACACAGTTCCATCTCTAACTTATTTGATCCAATTAAACATTTTAATTTTTGATATGGTGTTCATGTTTATAGGGGTTCTGGGAAGGTGAAAGTCAATTAATACAAAGGCTGAGAACATGAGTGGACAGACCTATTACAGTGGTACTCACATTTTGAAGCTGAACCCCTGCTTCAGGAAAATAAAACCTGGTTGTGCCCTTCCCCATTGCTACCCTGCCATGTGATGATGAAGGGCTATAGAAGAGGAATGGTCCAATGGTGACTGTTCTTGCCTGGGTTGTAGCAGACTTGGGTTAAATTCCCTGTTCTATGACAGGCTTTCCATGTGCCGTTGGGCAAATACTTTCCTATATCAGTGCAGTATTAAAAGAATGAATACACTGAAGATTGAAGTGCTCAGATTTAAAATTTTTATTAAAGCTAATGTTTATAGAATTGCTTAAAACATAGGTTGAGAAAAGTGTGTCTGTACATCTGGGTATAGTGCTTCCATTATCCATAAATACAAAGTTTGTTTTAAAAGTCATAAGGTACATATAGTGCATAATCAGCAATAACCCAATTTAGGTGAATACATTTAACAATACAGTTTAGATATTAGTATCTACGCTGATGAGGGCCAAATAAGTACCTTAGCTAGATAGCTTCACTTATACACCTTCCACATTGGCTGGCTATCTAGTTCTCTCCCTCTCCACACTGCTCTCACTTTGAGAAATCCTCCTAATAGATTTCCCATCCTTTCTTGCATCTTTGAGCAGTAAAATAGTTAACAATATAGATATTTTAAAATGATCATTGTTGGCATCTGAATAATAGCACTTATTGAAATGTATGGGGCTATTCACTCCTCAGAGCAATTGTTTCAGGCTGTCTACAAATGCAGGCGGACATCTCTGCATTAGCTAAACTTGCTTCACATTGTGAAGCTATTCTTCAGTTAGAGACATGCTTTTTTGTCCTTTTTTTTTCTTTCTTTCTTTTTTTCCCCTTCTCTTTAGATGAAAGTTGAGGTTGGAAAATAACTGAAACGTTTGCTTACCACAAGCAGTTCTTCATGACCTTGGTTCACAAGCCTGGAAGAGTTGCATTCAGAGAGCAGTGGAAATACATATTTTGAAGTATGCTTCCCTGTGCCCAGCACCCAGGAGGCATTTTATCTTCCTAGGAATAATTCTTCCCTCCCTAGCACTCTGATACTGAAGATGTTCTTCATTCATATGACTCAAACCATTTAATGGGATGGGATGTATAGGTGATGTGCAATGGGCCATGGAAGAAGCTGCAGGTGCTTCCTAGAAGGATCGGCAGTTCTTCACTGTCAGGTTTTTCACCTTGGAAAATCTGTCTCCATATTCCATTCTCTCTTGCTCACTAGTCCCAGAATCAAGGGAAACAGCAGACATTAACATTTAGCTGTTCTAGTATAGATTCAGCATTAGCCGTTTGTTTGATTAGCAGCAATTCTTCAGCAAGATGAAGCTTGAAATGTTTTTGGGCCAATCTAATATGCTGAGTTGTCTCCTGTGCTTTAGAATCTCAGTTCACTGCTGGAAACTGGCTCTGTGCTCCGTGCAAGACCACGTTACCATAGGCTGTTTCTATATAATACAGGATGCAATTACAGCTAATGGGACAGAGCAGCTAGTATTTGGTGTACACAGACTTCTACCAAAGTGGAGTCATCACATCTCCAGAGATGCAGTAAATCTGTTTTGTTAGAGAACAGAGTCAGTTTTCAAATGGGTGACTAAAGTTAGGCATGCAGCAAGGGATTTTCAAAGGTGCCAAAAGGAGTTGGGTACACAACTCCCATTCAATGCCCTAAAGCTACTTTGAAAATCCCATCTTTAAATCCATATTTAGATACATAAATTGGAGGCTTGATTTTTTTCCCCCCCAGAGGTGGTGAATGACACAAATGACAGCTCTGAATGTTCAGGAGGTCAGGAAATCAGCTATTTATTTAGGAGGCTAAATATAGATTTAGGTGCCTAATTTTAACCAATCTGGTTTAATATTGGCCCAGGTGGCCCAGATCTATAGAAAATTGGCTTTGAATCACTGAATGTAAATTTCCTCATAAAAAGGTTTAAAAGGATATGCAGAATAATCTAAATAGTATGTTTAATAACTATTTTCCTGTCTACAGTAGTGCCAGATTGCCTTAGAGTGCATTATCACTTGTCTAGTCATTATAGACAATACACGAAATAAATCAGTGTTTTAGGGAGCAGTAAATTTTTTTATATTATTGACCAAAAGTTGCTAGGGTCACTGGTTCCAGTGATAATCTATATGTATTAATGACATATTCAAAATGCATATTTTCTATATTGCAAAGATTTAGGGCCATTTATGGCTCTGATGAAAAATTACAAATGACCATGAAGTAAGTTAGCTCTGCCTAGGTGCTGACTGCACCATATTTAGTTGCTTATATAGAAATAATCTCCCTACCAGTCACAACAATTCATCAGGCATGAAAGCACGATAGAGGTTAAGGCAAAAAAGAATTATTATGGCATTTGTCAGTAATGTCTGATCTTGAGAGGCGTGCAGATGGATATGCAGATGTGTGGAGACAGAAGATTATCTTTCCATCATCTGGAGAAATCTCCAGAGTCGCTAGTAATTTCCAACAGGGGGTTAGGAGCTGCCACAAACCTGTCCTTTCCAAGCCATTGGTGATAGCTGAATAAAGGGACTAGCAACTTTTGATTGGTTGCTGTTGCAGAGCAGTGAGGAGCTTTGATGCTTTCTAAATAAACTTAGAAAAAATGAATAAATATAATTTCTTGAAAAACTTCTAAACACACACTAAGACATGGTGATTAGTCACACAGTGTACTTTCCAGATAGGAACAGGTTCATTCAGTTTCATTGCTGCACATTCAATAATGGTTAAAGTCAGCCATTCTTATGGATGCTCCTTGATTCTGGTTTACTAACATGGTACCTCCTTTTATTTTTTTTTAAAAAAAGGAGGCAGATATTTTATGGATTCAGTATCTGCATTTTGCTGAGAAGAAAACAATAAAATGTTTGTTGTGGTGTAATGTTTTCCAGGAATTTCTTGGCACAAATCTTTTTTGTTTTAAAAAAATCAAAACGGATTCTTTTCACGTTACTATGTATAATAGACAGAATGAGAACAAACAGGCATGCAGGAGTGAAATCAGGAAGGCCAAATCACACCTGCAGTTCCAGCTAGCAAGAGATGTTAAGAGTAATAAGAAGGGTTTCTTCAGGTATGTTAGCAACAAGAAGAAAGTCAAGGGAAGTGTGGGCCCCTTACTGAATGAGGGAGGCAATCTAGTGACAGAGGATGTCAACAACATGGTTTTACAAAAGGTAAATCGTGCCAAACCAACCTAATCTCCTTTTTTGAAAAAGTAACAGATTTTTTAGATAAAGGAAATGCAGTGGATCTAATTTACCTAGATTTCAGTAAGGCATTTGATACCGTGCCACATGGGGAATTATTAGTTAAATTGGAGAAGATGGGGATCAATATGAACATCAGAAGGTGGATAAGGAATTGGTTAAAGGGGAGACTGCAACGGGTCCTACTGAAAGGCGAACTGTCAGGTTGGAGGGAGGTTACCAGTGGAGTTCCTCAGGGATCGGTTTTGGGACCAATCTTATTTAATCTTTTTGTTACTGACCTTGGCACAAAAAGTGGGAGTGTGCTAATAAAGTTTGCAGATGATACAAAGCTGGGAGGTATTGCAAATTCGGAGAAGGATCGGGATATTATACAGGAGGATCTGGATGACCTTGTAAACTGGAGTAATAGTAATAGGATGAAATTTAATAGTGAGAAGTGTAAGGTTATGCATTTAGGGATTAATAACAAGAATTTTAGTTATAAGCTGGGGACGCATCAATTAGAAGTAACGGAAGAGGAGAAGGACCTTGGAGTATTGGTTGATCATAGGATGACTATGAGCTGCCAATGTGATATGGCTGTGAAAAAAGCTAATGCGGTTTTGGGATGCATCAGGAGAGGCATTTCCAGTAGGGATAAGGAGGTTTTAGTACCGTTATACAAGACACTGGTGAGACCTCACCTAGAATACTGTGTGCAGTTCTGGTCTCCCATGTTTAAAAAGGATGAATTCAAACTGGAGCAGGTACAGAGAAGGGCTACTAGGATGATCCGAGGAATGGAAAACTTGTCTTATGAAAGGAGACTTAAGGAGCTTGGCTTGTTTAGCCTAACTAAAAGAAGGTTGAGGGGAGATATGATTGCTCTCTATAAATATATCAGAGGGATAAATATAGGAGAGGGAGAGGAATTATTTAAGCTCAGCACCAATGTGGACACAAGAACAAATGGGTATAAACTGGCCACCAGGAAGTTTAGACTTGGAATCAGACGAAGGTTTTTAACCATCAGAGGAGTGAAGTTTTGGAATAGCCTTCCAAGGGAAGCAGTGGGGGCAAAAGATCTATCTGGTTTTAAGATTCTACTCGATAAGTTTATGGAGGAGATGGTATGATGGGATAATGGGATTTTGGTAAGTAACTGATCTTTAAATATTCAGGGTAAATAGGCCAAATCCCCTGAGATGGGATATTAGATGGATAGGATCTGAGTTACTATAGAAAATTCTTTCCTGGGTATCTGGCTGGTGAATCTTGCCCATATGCTCAGGGTTTAGCTGATTGCCATATTTGGGGTCGGGAAGGAATTTTCCTCCAGGGCAGATTGGAGAGGCCCTGGAGGTTTTTCGCCTTCCTCTGTAGCATGGGGCATGGTTGACTGGAGGGAGGCTTCTCTGCTCCTTGAAGTTTTGAACCATGATTTGAGGACTTCCATAGCTCAGACATGGGTGAGGTTTTTCATAGGAGTGGTGGGTGACATTCTGTGGCCTGCGCTGTGCAGGAGGTCGGACTAGATGATCAGAGTGGTCCCTTCTGACCTTAGTATCTATGAATCTATGAATCTAGGATGTGGAAAAAGCAAATGTATTCAATGCTTTTTTTGCTTCCGTCTTCACAAACAAGGTCAGCTCCCAGACTGCGCACTGGGCAGCACAGCATGGGGAGGAGGTGACTACCCCTCTATGGAAAAAAGCGGTTCGGGACTATTTAGAAAAGCTGGATGAGCACAAGTTTATGAGGCCAGATGCACTGCATCCCGAGAGTGCTAAAGGAGTTGGTGGATGTGATTGCAGAGCCATTGGCCATTGTCTTTGAAAAGTCATGGCGATTGGGGGAGGTCCCGGACGACTGGAAAAAGGCTAATTTAGTGCCCATCTTTAAAAAAGGGAAGAAGGAGGATCTGGGGAACTACAGGCCAGTCAGCCTCACCTCAGTCCTTGGAAAAATCATGGAGCAGGTCCTCAAGGAATCAATTCTGAAGCACTTAGAGGAGAGTAAAGTGATCAGGAACAGTCAGCATGGATTCACCAAGGGCAAGTCATGCCTGACTAATCTCATTGCCTTCTATGACGAGATAACTGGCTCTGTGGATGAGGGGAAAGCAGTGGACGTGTTGTTTAGCAAACTTTTGACACGGCTTTAGCAAACTTTTGACACGGCCTCCCACAGTATTCTTGCTAGCAAGTTAAAGAAGTATGGGCTGGATGAATGGACTATAAGGTGGATAGAAAGCTGGCTAGATTGTAGGGCTCAACGGGTAGTGATCAATGGCTCCATATCTAGTTGGCAGCTGGTATCAAGTGGAGTGCCCCAAGGGTCAGTCCTGGGGCCGGTTTTGTTCAATATCTTCATTAATGATCTGGAGGATGGTGTGGATTGCACCCTCAGCAAGTTTGCAGATGACACTAAAGTGGGAGGAGAGGTAGATACGCAGGAAGGTAGGGAAAGGATACAGAGGGACCTAGATAAATTAGAGGTTTGGGCCAAAAGAAATCTGATGAGGTTCAACAAGGACAAGTGCAGAGTCCTGCACTTGGGATGGAAGAATCCCATGTGCCGCTATAGACTAGGTACCGAATGGCTAGGCAGCAGTTCTGCAGAAAAGGACCTAGGGGTTACAGTGGATGAGAAGCTGGATATGAGTCAACAGTGTGCCCTTGTTTCCAAGAAGGCCAAGGGCATTTTGGTATGTATAAGTAGGGGCATTGCCAGCAGATAGAGGGACGTGATCATTCCCATCTAGTCAACATTGGTGAGGCCTCATCTGGAGTACTGTGTCCAGTTTTGGGCTCCACACTACAAGGAGCTGAAAAAATTGGAAAATGTCCAGCGGAGGGCAACAAAATGATTAGGGGACTGGAACACATGATGTCCACCTTGGGTTGCCAATGACACCGTGTATTGAAGCACCTGGTTCTCCAGAATAGCTTCGAAATGGCTTACCTCCATTTCCTGAAATTGCACAAAATCATAACTCCTCTTGTAGTTCCTGAACATTCACAGAGCTGCTGATCTCTGGGCAATTCTGAAAGCTATCATACATCAAGTGCTATCAGCATCAATTCATGTTGTTTGCTGGCTTAGGGCCAGCTCCCAAAATCCCTCAATCTGAAAATGAGGGAATGCATCAGCTATGTCATTATCAACGCCAGCTACTGGGCCTGACAACGTTAGGTCAAGTTGTGTACCAAGGACCATTAGTCACTTCTGAAAATCATGTCTTTTTTTATTAAAATAGCCTTCAGTTTTGATGGTGGGTGTATTCTTATGATGTTTAACAATTTATGTAGTACACATACCCTTACCTACCTTCTTACCCTGGGAGATCTGGAGAATTGATAACATTTACCACCATTTTGTTACTCCAGAAACAAACCCTCTTGTTAACAAACTCTATTTCCTAAATAATCTCTGCCACAAAAATGGGGAAAAAATCCAGGAATGTTACATCCCCCCTGTCCCTTTTTGTATCCAAACAACCCCCACCTTGATTAGGCACAAACCCTGCCTTGATTAAAATATCCCCAAAATGGTTCCTTGTGAAAAATCTACATGGATCTGCAAATCAGCCTCAAGTATCCACTCCTCCCTCCAAAATGATACCCCATTAAAGTGGCCCTTGTAGGAGTGCTGTACAGACAGAGAACAAAAAAGATGGTCCTTTCCAGATGGACAGTTTAAATAGTGAGAATTATGTAAGTGTTTGTACAATCCTACCACAATGCTCCATTTCCCGATCAAGCCATTTAGGTGCTGCCATAATAAAAATAATAGTTTTCAATGTGAAAATAGCAAAAATGTTTAAGGTGAACTCTTGTGTAAGAGGCAATTGAATTATGCAAAATAAAACGGACTTTCATGCCAAGTTCTACAAAATAAAAATGTTGGTTTTTGTGCATTTCTAAAATGACCATCATAAAATTCTTTCTGGCTAAGTGTTTCAAAAACCAGTAACGATTTTTAGGTGCTTTTGTTTTAGGGGTCCAATGTAAGATGCCTTAAAGGGGCCTAATTTTTTTTAGAAAGTGCTGAATGCTCTTAAAAAAAAATAATATCCAGCCCTTCAGGTTTTTCAGGATCGAGCACCATCTGCTGAGCCTGAGGATAGCCAGCCCACCCTCCAGGCAAATTAGCAAGCTCAGTTGTGTTGTGGTATGACCACCTCGTTGGCTGGCCTGTTGAGGGGAGCCAGCAGTCTGCTTTTAAGCTCAGCAGCAGCAGCAGGTGGCTGGCTGCTCCATGCTTGGCCTGTAGCAGTGGTTTCTCTTGCTCCAGTCCTGCTTTTGCCCTCTTCTGCTCCTGCCATGATCCTGACCCATGACTCTGGTTCCATCCCTTGGCTCTGCTTTATGGCCCCCTCAGCCTGGCTCTAACTGTTGAGATGGACTACCTGGGCCTGACAACGTTAGATCAAGTTGTGTACCAAGGACCATTAGTCACTTCTGAAAATCATGTCTTTTTTTATTAAAATAGCCTTCAGTTTTGATGGTGGGTGTATTCTTATGATGTTTAACAATTTATGCTGAATGGATCCTTGGTGTTACTCCACTGAAGTCCATGGAGCGCTTAATGTGGACCATTAAGTTGTTGTGAATAACACCTGGTGTCACTTTACATTCCTATGTATAAAGAGCAGAAAGACTTTTTTTACCACCATCTGCTGTTATGTGAGTCCTGTTTCCTTATGGTATTCTGGGAGAATAAGGAGACAGGGGAATGGGAAAAGAATGAGACTAATCATGCTAGGAAATGTCAATGAGCATTGCTTGCCACTGGCTTGGGCTACAATAAACTTTACACAGCCATTTAAACTAGACAAGCTGCTGCACCCTGTCCCAGAGAGGAGCAAAAGAGAAGGCCTCAAAGCAGACTAGAGTGGCTGTTGGGAAAGCAGCCAATCACAGGGGCTGCAGGAGCGGCAAATCAGATCCCTTTCTGCAGTACTACTTCCTATGTAGTCATTTCCCATTTTGTATGTGTGCAACTAATTGTACCTTCCTAAGCGGAGTACTTTGCATTTGTCCTTATTGAATTTCATGCTATTTTATTTACTTCAGACCACTTCTCCAGTTTGTCAAGATCATTTCAAATTTTAATCCTATCTTCCCAAAGCACTTGCAACCCTTCCCAGCTTTGAATCATTCACAAACTTTTTAAGTGTATTCTCTGTGCCACTATCTAAATAATTGGTGAAGGAATTGAACAGAACTGGTCACAGAACGGATCCCTGTGGGATCCCACTCAAGCTGAACATGCATATTGACTCTGAACTACTGATAACCATTCTCAGAGAGTATCCAACCAGTTATGCACCCACTTTATAGTAGCTCCATCTAAGTTGTATTTCCCTAGTTTGTTTATGAGACGATAATGCAAGACAGTATCAAAAGCCTTACTAAAATCAAGATCTATCACATCTACAGCTTCCCCCATCAACAAAGCATGTTACCCTGTCAAAGACAGCTATTAGATTGGTTTGACACGATTTGTTTGTGAGAAATCCATGCTGTTACTTATCACCTTAATGTTTTTGAGGTGTTTGCAAATTGATTGCTTTATTATTTGGTCCATTAGCTTTCTGGGTACTGAAGTTAAGGTGACTGGTCTGTAATTCCCCAGATTGTCTTTATTTCCCTTTCTTATAGATGGGCAATATATTTGCCCTTTTCCAGTCTTCTGGAATCTCTCCCGTCTTCTACGTCTTTTCAAAGATAATCACTAATAGCTTAGATATCTCCTCAGTCAGTTCCTTGAATATTCAAGGATGTATTTCATCAGGCCGTGGCAACCTTGAAGACGTCTAACTTGTCTAAGTAATTTTTAACTTGTTCTTTCCCTGTTCTAGCCACTGATCCTACCTCATTTTCACGATCATTCACTGTGTTTGGTGTACAATTGCTTAATCACCTTTTTGGTGAAAACAGAAACAAAAAAGTCATTTAACACTTCTGCCATTTCCACATGTCCTGTTATTCCCTCCTCCCCCGCACTCCCGCCACTTAGAAACAGGCCTACCCTGTTCTGGGTCTTCCTCTTGCTTCTAAATTATTTGCAGAATGTTTTCTTGTTACTCTTTATGCCTCTAGGTAGTTCAATCTCATTTTGTGCTGTGGTCTTTTAAATTTTGTCCCTACATACTTGTTATGTTTATATTAATCCTTTGTAATTTGACTTAGTTTCCACTTTTTAGTAGGATTCTTTTTTGAGTTTCAGATGATCGAAGAGCTCCTGGTTAAGCCAGGGTGGTCTCGTGCCATTCTGCCTATCTTTCCTATGCACTGGGATAGATTTTGCTCTTGTGCCCTTAAAAATGTCTCTTTGAAAAACTGCCAACTGTCTTCAATTGTTTTTCTCCTTCGACTTGCTTCCCGTGGGATCTAACCTACCCACTCCCTGAGTTTGCTAAAGTCTGCCTTCTTGAATATGCATGGCATACTCCACTTTAGGAGTAAAAGTCCCATGAAAAGGCAATTGTTTTCCTACGTCACATAGGCAGTTTTGAAAATCCCACCCTTGCTGGAGAATCATGTCCACAGACATACTAAAGGTATCAGTTCTATATAAAGGTTACTGGGGCTGATACTTCTCTCCTTACATTGTTGTACAATAGGGTTCAACTCACTATTTTCAATGGAGAACTCCTGATTTAAGCTGCTAAGGGGGGAATCCTATATATACAGTGGGGCTGAGCATGGATGTGGGGGTGATACTGGGCCAGGGCTGCTTAAGAGAACTTTCAACTCATCAAAGAAACTAGGAGCCATTGCAAATAAAACCCACTTTTTTTTTTGGAGACTTCTTAAAATCTTGTTTTTGCAGGGAAAGTGTCACAGCACTCTTTAGATAACTCCCACAAAACAGCTCTGTTTACAAACTGGCATAATCAGTTTTATTTTCCCAGATAGCAACTGAAATAGTGTCTTTCCTGGTTGGCTCAGAACAGAAAGTAGGTGGGTGGATGAGCTAATGTTCTGGAAAGAATTGGCCATAAAATGAAATTTGTGAATTCTCCTGAAGGACAAACAGTTATGGTTTAGGTTGTTTTCAAGTTTTCTGTGGTTGACCAAATGGCGTCAGATTAAATCAAAAAGATTACTCATGAGATGCTTTTTTACAATGAATAAATTATGTTGCTTTTTTCTATTTCTCCACTTTTGGATATTAAATACATAGGAATATAACTTGCATACAATAGGCACCATTAAGAAGTCAGCATGTGTGTCAGTAGTTACTGACAGAATACAGACAACACCGCAATACTTACCACTTGCATTCTTCCCTATACTTCATTATCCAGAGAGATTTTGAGATATGCATATGGTCAGTAAGCCGCACACACAGCTTCTATGAGGAAGCTATCTGGGACTGATCATGTTCAGGTAGGGAAGCTAGGACTATCTCTGTGGTGACCACACTGTAAAGGAGTGAACTGCCACCTTATTTGTTTGTAATGATTGAATTGCATGCTGAAGTAGCTTCTAGCCTTTTTCTATGGAATCCCTTTCTTCTGCAGAACTCAAATCGATATTCCATTTCTGAGTCTCTGCATATCAGGCCATGGCACAAGCCAGATCATCTTCTTTTTTTTATATATTTATTTATTGATTGATTGATTGTGACGGGGCAAGGCCAGATGGCTATAGAAAAGTAGTGGGAGATAGATATATTAGTTCCAGGCTAAAAAAATCCCTGGTACCAGGATAAGTGAAATGGCAGCTGCTCCAGGTCAATTAAGAAACCAGGGCCAATTAAGAACTTTCCAGAAGGCAGGGAGAAGGCTAGGTTGATTGGGACACCTGAAGCCAATCAGGGGCTGGCTGAAACTAGTTAAAAACCTCCCAGTTAGTCAGGTGGGGGTGCATGTCAGGAGCTGTGGGAAGAAGTTGCGCTGTTGGAGAGGCTGAGTAGTACACACCATACCAGGCACAAGGAAGGAGGCCCTGAGGTAAGAGTGAAGTGGAGCTTGAGGAAGTGAGGGCTGCTGTGGGGGAAGTAGCCCAGGGAAATGTACATGTCATGTTTCTAAAAGGTCAGCTACCATAGCTGATACTATTAGGGTCCCTGGGCTGGAGCCTGGAGTAGAGGGTGGGCCCGGGCTCTTCTCCCCGCCCCCACATTTGTCCCCTGATTAATCACTGAGACTGGAAGACAACATAGACTGGGCAAGAAAGGATAACTTCTCCTCACCTCCCTCGCTGGCTTATGATGAAAATGGCTCAGCGGACTGTGACCCTTGTCTCTAGAGAGAGAATGGTTACATGGAGGATCACAGTGAGCCTCTGAGTCTAGCGAAATCCGCCAGGAAACACGGGACCCATGGAGGCAAGGTTGGAGCTTTGTCAGTATATATATAGATATGTATATCTATCTATCTATCTATCTATCTATCTATCTATATATACCTTTCTCTATTCTCTCCCTATTTTTCCTCTACTTTTCTTTTGCCATATCTTTCTTTCTTTTTGACTATCATTTTTTTTTCCTCTCAAGTTTAGGATTCTCTTTCCATGTTCCCCTCTCACCAAAATATTACATGATCTTGGGACTAGAATGGTATCCAGTAGTAATTCTACAGAGCCAAGCTTCATGCACTGAGTGCTTTGGGACCAGAGGAACGTGAGCTGATGAGGTACTACAAGAACCTACAACCTTTGATTTACGAGCTGCTTTTGTTGCCAACTGCATCAGCAGTCACTGAAGAAGCAGGAGATGGCTGACAGATGCCTTTCAAAGCACCACCTGTTGCTTTAGTTCAGGAGTACATTTTAAGTGGAAATCAAGGTGTATCCCACGCTCATTGTTGTCCTCTTCTGTCCCATGTCCCTCACACCTTGACATAGGATTAAGTCCCCCTTGGAGAGGAGGATAGGGGGACAACTTTCAAGTTGGGAAACACTGACACCATGTCTCCCCCTACTGGGGACTATGAACCTCTGTGAAAATTGGGGAAACCCCTTGGAGATTTCTCCTTGTAAGCTGCTCTCTAGTCGTGTTTGTTTTCCCCATCTAGATCTGTGCTGTTATTCTCCACACTAGTCTGAGGGTAGCCGATGGGTCTTTTGCCCTCGGCGAGATGGGGAAATTTTCTTTCTCTAACATACAAAAATTGTTCCAGCGGCCTGGGCAGAGGAAATCAATTTGTGATTCAATGGCCATGAAGGCAGTTCAGCAACGTGCTGTGGGGAATGGAGACCATGACAAGGCGTTGAAGATATCCTGGTCACCCACTGCAGCTAACGAAGTCCCCAACCATAATGATTCTTCCAGAGCTGATAGAGTGGGACTGCCACTTTGCAACGGCTTTCTCACTCAAAAATTTCCCACACAGGTTTTCTCGCAACTCTCATCTCATGAATAACATCTTATCAAATCTCACCATCATTAACATGTATCATTAACTGAAGTCCTGTGGTGTTGGGAGCGTGACGAAGTGATAGATGGAGATGACCACTGGCAGTCAGAGCCCCAATCCTGCAGGTAGGCAGCCTTGGGAGTAATGGCCATTCAACTCCTTCCCTGGGGCAGCAGAGAAGTTCGACAGCATCCTAGGTGACTGAGCAGCCCTTTTTAGGGTAGCAGTGCTCACATTTTTTTAAGGGAAGGGGCTAGAAAAGATGCCCTAAACATTGCCTGCCCCATAACGCCTCGCCAGACTTAGGGCTTGTTTACACTACCCACCAGATCGGCGGGCATCGATCGGTCCAGCGGGGGTCGATTTATGGCGTCTATTGACTGCTGACCACTCTCCCATCGACTTGGGTACTCCAACAGAAAGAGGAGTGCAAGCAGAGTCGATGGGAGAGCATCAGCTGTCGACTTACCACAGTGAAGACACCGCGGTAAGTAGATCTAAGTACGTTGACTTCAGCTACACTATTCATATAGCTGAAGTTGCGTTTCTTAGATTGAACTTGCACGGTAGTGTAGACAAGCCCTAACACAGCTGGCAGATCATCCTACAGCCGTCAAAAAACAATAAAGAACAAAAGACTCATTCTAGGAGCATGGAATGTCTGCACCCTTATGGATGGAGGTGGTGCGCGAAGAACAGCTCTTGTCTCCAGAAAACTCACTTGCTACAATATTGATATTGCAGCACTGAGTGAGACTAGACTGGCTGGAGAAGGTACCATCAATGAGCTAGGAGGGGATTACACTTTCTTTTGGAAAGGAAAAGCAGTCTGTAGGAGGAATGGGTACCTTAAAAATGTCCAAATCATTGAGACACAATCAAATGTCAGATGTTGAGACATGATTGCAAAGGTAGAGAAATTACCTTTCCATTGACAAATGGCACAGCTTTAACCCTTTATCGTTGACGAGTGGGTTGTGTCATATCAGTCATTCTTAAATACCCTGGGATGATTTTTTTAAAATTTGGTTTATCTCTCACATCATATTACTCTCCAATTTTTCTAGTTTTAGAATGTAGAAACTCATAGGAAAAAATGTATTTATGACCCAGGTATTTAACTGATATTCATCTCTACATATTGCACTCTATTCCGTATTTAGTACTGTATTCCTAAACATGAAAAATATTTACCCCAAACAGAGATTTGCTAATTTATCTGTTCGGGAAGAAAAGATCACAGCTCCCACCTTGACAAAATACAGAAATGAATACCCTTTACTCATTGCATTTGAAAAATTTAAAATATCTGCACACTATCCTTTGAATTAAACCAGACTGAAACCTCAGCTTTGAATAGATGGTGTATTCACATAAGGCCTTATCTAAAGGCACTTGAAGACCATGGAAAACTATCCTTGACTTCAACAAGTTTTGAATTAGGTCTATAAATACTGCAAGTAGTTATAATTTATATCTTAATTATTCATAAACACTTTCATAATTAGCCACCTCTCATACTGAAATCTTTGAGGCAATGCACAAACAGGGCATGTCTGTTTTGGTTTAATTTTTTTTAAAAAAAATCATGAAATAATTAGAAATAAATCTATGTAAAGCATTAAATCAGTTTCTGTAAGGTATTATCCAATGCTCATACTTAAATGATCAGATTTAAAATAAAAGTTGTACCTATTATTGGATGTGACTTACAATTATTTGTATGATCCTTTAGTGTACTATATACAACTATAAGACCAAAATTGTTTTTAGGGGGGAAAGAATTGCTGAAAGGAATGATTAAAAAATTAAGAAGTTTGGCTGATGTATTTTGGGTATTAAAAAAACTCAACTCTCTCCTTTTTAAAGATAATTTCCAAATTTCCATGATGAAAAGAAGCTAGGTCTGCAGCACACAGACTTCAGAAACAGCGAGCGTTTTGGCACACTTATTAATGCACTTTGTTTTGCAGATAATGAGAACATTGCAAGCTGTTTTGCTCTTTTGTCTAAAAATTTCCACCAGAGGCTCTTTTAAGCCACCATAGCTTTCAGTGACTGATTCCTGCAGAGCTCAAGTCTGGTTTTGCTGTAGCTGTCAGCTGTTTCTTGTGCTTGTTGGGGCCTGCTTTGCCATCAGTGGAAACCTAGCCAAAGTTGTGAGAGATCGACTGGCTTTAGGACAGGTGTTCCCCTCTTGCCCCCCCATTGTGACTGGGGTTTTGATCAGCTTGTCATTGCAGAGAGCTGTCATTCTGAAACTCTTCATATGATGACATATATTAACTTGCATTGCCCCATCCTGACCAGAAGGGAAATGGAACTAATGACTGGCATATGGTAGTGGAATGAACAATCATGGTGGATGAATTGGCTCAGACCTTGGCTTGTTGAAATATTCAAAAGACTAGCAATCAACTGTAGTCTAGATTCTAAATCAGAATATTCTACATCTAACTCTTAGTATTATGAACTAGGTTACGATCTAGAATAACATGAAGACACTTTTTCACCCTCACTCGTCATCAACTGTGTTATAAGTGAGTGAAAAAGGAGCCTGCAATTCTCTCCCTTGTTTTTCTCTTGTCTGAAAACTGGTGCACAGTGAGTGGCATTGGAGATTATTTATGGAGGCAGTCCAATCACAACAGCTTTCTTTCCTTTGTTTTAATTTGAATAGAAGTCACAAGCACACTTAACAGACAAATGGAGAGCGTAGCACACGCTTATATCAGCAGAAGATTTGTACCTTAGTCTTAATCTGGCACAGTTTCAACCATATTTTCTCAAATACATCTGGAAAAGACAATGTGCCAAAGATCAAGAAAAGGTTTCCACATGCGTAAACCACATCACACAGACGTAGGTGGATAGTCACATTTTGCATTGAGGCAACAACACCTTCCACCTGAGGATCACAAAATACTCTGTACACATTAATAAATTCAGCCCCACAACATTTCTGTAAAGTAGAGACTATCCCATTTTGATAGGTACCCAAACACCAGCAAATAAAGTAAGTTGCCCTAAATAACACCAGAAGTCTGTGGTAGAATTGGGAATAGAACCAAGGTGTTTTTTAGTGCTCACTTTTGTATTTTTAAACCACAAAAGCAACCTTCTCCAGAGAAGAGTTAACACTGCTGTGCACTGCAAATGCTTTTTCCTGAGTCGGTGATCCTGCAAGCTCTTGCACGGATGGTATGCAGATAGGTTTGAAAGGGTCTGTTTCAGTTTCCATTGCAGTCAGTGGGAGCCTTCCCATTCATTGGAGCGTGAGCAGACTCAGATCAGGCCCAGTGTAATGTTGAGCATTAGGCATGATCAAATTAAGTTAAGTTAGCTGTGCCCTTGTTTGCAAACATGCTGGGTAAAAGTATGGGATAGAGTGTACTTGAAGACAAGGTTTAATATGCAATCCTCCTGTTGATAGGTTTCTAACTACCCCTTCTCTCAGGCCTTTCTCTTGCTGCTGGGCAAAAGTAACTTGCTGGCCATATAGCAGTGCTCTCATTACTAATCCAAGATCAGTTACCTGTGTTGTGTAAAATCAAACCCTAACTGCATTTTTTTTCTTCTGCAGAAGAATCTCTGGAATAGTGATAGGCATAGCTATATAGATAGCTATATCTTAAAACTGTGACAATAAGTGAGAAGAAAACATCAAGCTTCTGAAACCATTTCTTGGCTTAGCTAAAGATTTCAGAAGCAACTGTTTAGTGCATAGTATGAGGAATCAGTTGCCTTTATTGCTAGACTGTTTGCAAAAAATATATTCCACTGAGCTCTTCCCTCACAGGGAGATAAAGCAGTTCTTTGAACAGTATTTTTGTAGTTTTGCTCTCAATGTGAGGTTCACCTACAGCCCAATTCTGTGGTTTGTGTATGTGCTTACATAAGAGATAATTCCATTTATGATGATTAAAATTGAACAGTTTTTTTCATCTTCAACACTCCATATTGCAAAAATGCCTGTTTATGTACTGAATATGGGTGCTATATTTTATAAATGTCTTTTAGTTTAAACCTTCATTTTGGAGAGAGGTGAAAGGTTTCCTTCTCTTCTTGTCAGAGGAGTTTACATCACTTGTTCAGTCAGACACCAAGTCAGTAGCAAATTGGGAACAGAAATAGAAATTTGTACTTTCTATTCCTTACTCTGAGTACTGAACCACACAAACAAGTAGTCAAATCATTATACAGAACTGTGCTTCGAAAGCATGAGATTTTTCAATTAGTATGAGCATGTTATACAGAATTTCATGTGAAGACAAAACAAAAATACCTCTTCTTGGTGATTTTTTTTAAAAATACAATATATATGGAAGATGTCACTAAAAAAACCCAATCCAACTATTGATTTCCAATAGCAATAATGAAAAAGAAGCTTTAGTGTGTATTGAAATACCGGCATAAGGCATGAGGCATAAGGGCCTCATGATGAAACATAGCCTTTCAAACACATGGTATGGCGGCTTATGTCTTGCTGCATAATTAATAATGCAGGTATAATACATGGCAGTGCTTTTAATATATAGAGGATTAATTCTGAATTAATGAGACGAATTAATTCAAAAACAGTAGGAAGCCATTTTATTGTAAGAAGCCAAAACGAAAGAGATACTTAAACTGTCTCAAATGAAGGTCAATCAAGGACAATGAGCATTTGGTTCATATTTCATGTGCAGATTGCTATTGTGACCTATCCTATTGGAATTACAACTGGAAAACCTCTGAACAGCCCTGAAAGCTGTTTTTTCCCCCAAATGTACCTAAATCTATTATCTATTTTTGCATCAATGGTATATTAAGAATAGTTTCAAGCCAGAAAGAAAAGGAGTACTTGTGGCACCTTAGAGACTAACAAATTTATTAGAGCATAAGCTTTCGTGAGCTACAGCTCACTTCATCGGATGCATTTGGTGGAAAAAAAACCATTTTCCACCAAATGCATCCGATGAAGTGAGCTGTAGCTCACGAAAGCTTATGCTCTAATAAATTTGTTAGTCTCTAAGGTGCCACAAGTACTCCTTTTCTTTTTGCGAATACAGACTAACACGGCTGCTACTCTGTTTCAAGCCAGAGCCACTGTTTAGGAAGGACACACAGGGCAGAAAAGGTGGGGGAGTTGCATTGTATGTAAGAGAGCAGTATGACTGCTCAGAGCTCCAGTACGAAACTGCATAAAAGCCTGAGAGTCTCTGGATTAAGTTTAGAAGTGTGAGCAACACGGGTGATATCGTGCTGGGAGTCAGCTATAGACCACCAGACCAGGGAGATGAGGCGAACGAGGCTTTCTTCAGGCAACTAACAGAAGTTACTAGGTCACAGGCTCTGGTTCTCATCGGGGACTTAAATCACCCCAATGTCTGCTGGGAGCGCAATACAGCAGTGCACAGACAATCCAAGAAGTTTTTGGAAAGTGTAGGGGACAATTTCCTGGTGCAAGTGCTGGAGGAGCTAACTATGGGCAGAGCTCTTCTTAACCTGCTGCTCACAAACTGGATTAGTAGGGGAAGCAATTAGTAGGGGAAGCAAAAGTGGATGGGAACCTGGGAGGCAGTGACCATGAGATGGTCGAGTTCAGGATCCTGACACAAGGAAGAAAGGAGAGTAGCAGAATACGGAGCCTGGACTTCAGAAAAGCAGACTTTGACTCCCTCAGGGAACTGATGGGCAGGATCCCCTGGGAGAATAACATGAGGGGGAAAGAAGTCCAGGAGAGCTGGCTGTATTTTAAAGAATCCTTATTGAGGTTGCAGGAACAAACCATCCTGATGTGTAGAAAAAATAGTAAATATGGCAAGCGACCAGCTTGGCTTAACAGTGAAATCCTTGCTGATCTTAAACACAAAAAAAGAAGCTTACAAGAAGTGGAAGATTGGACAAATGACCAGGGAGGAGTATAAAAATATTGCTCAGTTATGCAGGAGTGAAATCAGGAAGGCTAAATCACAATTGGAGTTGCAGCTAGCAAGGGATGTTAAGAGTAACAAGAAGGGTTTCTACAGACAGTTGGCAACAAGAAGAAAGTCAAGGAAAGTGTGGGCCCCTTACTGAATGAGGGAGGCAACCTAGTGACAGAGGATGTGGAAAAAGCAAATGTACTCAATGCTTTTTTTGCCTCTGTCTTCACGAGACTCTGTCTTCACAAGGTCAGCTCCCAGACTACTGCACTGAGCAGCACAGCATGGGGAGGAGTGGAGCAGCCCTCTGTGGAGAAAGAAGTGGTTCGGGACTATTTAGAAAAAGTGGACGAGCACAAGTCCATGGGGCCGGATGCACTGCATCCGAGAATTCTAAAGGAGTTGGTGGATGTGATTGCAGAGCCATTGGCCATTATCTTTGAAAAGTCATGGCGATTGCGGGAGGTCCCGGATGACTGGAAAAAGGCTAATGTAATGCCCATCTTTAAAAAGGGGAAGGAGGAGAATCTGAAGAACTACAGGCCATTCAGTCTCACCTCAATCCCTGGAAAAATCATGGAGCAGGTACTCAAGGAATCAATTTTGAAGCACTTGGAGGAGAGGAAAGTGATCAGGAACAGTGAGCATGGATTCACCAAGGGCAAGTCATGCCTGACTAACCTAATTGCCTTCTATGATGCAATAACTGGCTCTGTGGATGAGGGGAAAGCAGTGGATGTGTTATTCCGTGACTTTAGCAAAGCTTTTGACACGGTGTCCCACAGTATTCTTGCCAGCAAGTTAAAGAAGTATGGACTGGATGAATAGAATATAAGGTGGATTGGGAAAGCTGGCTAGATTGTCAGGCTCAACGGGTAGTGATCAATGGCTCCATGTCTAGTTGGCAGCCAGTATCAAGCTGAGTATCCCAAGGATCGGTCCTGGGGCTGGTTTTGTTCAATATCTTCATTATTGATCTGGAGGATTGCATGGATTGCACCGTCAGCAAGTTTGCAGATGACACTAAACTGGGAGGAGTGGTAGATACACAGGAGGGTAGGGATAGGATACAGAGGGACCTAGACAAATTAGAGGAAAGGGCCAAAAGAAATCTGATGAGGTTCAACAAGTGTCCTGCACTTAGGATGGAAGAATCCCATGCACCTCTACAGACTAGGGACCGAGTGGCAAGGCGGCAGTTCTGCAAAAAAGGACCTAGGGGTTACAGTGGACGAAAAGATGGATATGAATCAACAGTGTGCCCTTTTTGCCAAGAAGGCTAACGGCGTTTTGGGCTGTATAAGTAGGAGCATGTCCAGCAGATCGAGGGACCTTATGCAATAGGGGGTGTGTGTGTGTGTGTGTGTATTTTAGGGAGGACCAGTATTATCATATTGGAAGTTTGTTTTTAAAAATGTAATTATTTGTTACAATCAGGTCCATTCAGAAAGTAAAATACAAAATGAAAAATCTTCAGAAATATGTTTGAGCCCCTGGGAAATAAGTATGATCTCTGGTTTGGATAATTTAGCAATATCTGGAGAACAGGGTGAGCCTTTGTCAGAGGCAAGGAATTCATCTCAACCTTCTCTTCAATTTGATAGTGGAAAAGAGCTGCCACAAGGTCCTTCCAATGTAGCCCTGTCACGCTGTGGTGAGTGTTTTCTTTTTAAACCTTAAGTAATTTTAAGGTGCCTATCACATTGGTATCTAAACATTCATTGCACTTTGTTCATTTACAGCCTGCCTGATCCAAAGTCCCAATGACCCAAATTAACTTCAAATCAGTGACTTAAGTGGGCTTTGGATTGGAGCCTTAGTTATAACTGGGTAACATAACTGAGCAAAACTCTTTGGTCTGTAAAAACAACGAGGAAGGCTTTGTGGCACCTTAGAGACTAACAAATTTATTTGGGCATAAGCTTTCTTGGGCTAGAACCCACTTCATTGGATGCATGGAGTGGAAAATACAGGAGCAGGTATAAATACATGAAAAGATGTGAGTTGCCTTACCAAGTTTGAGGTGATGAAAGCTTATGCTCAGATAAATTTGCTAGTCTCTAAGGTGCCACAAAAAGAAAAGGAGTACTTGTGGCACCTTAGAGACTAACAAATTTATTAGAGCATAAGCTTTTGTGAGCTACAGCTCACTTCATCAGATGCATTTGGTGGCCACAAGTACTCCTTTTCTTTTTGCGAATACAGACTAACAGGACTGCTGCTCTGAAACCTGTCTAATGAGACAATTCAATTGACAGCAGGATACCAAGGGAGGAAAAATAACTTTTTTGAAGTGGTAATGAGTGACCCATTTCAGACAGTTGACAAGAAGGTGTGAGTAACAGTAGGGGGAAATTAGGTTTAGGTTTTGTCTGTGTTAGAGAAGAAGTCAGACAAGATGATCTAATGGTCCCTTTGTCCTTAAAAATCTATGAAACAATGCTTTGTTTTACAGAAATGGTTGATATGCCAACAAGGACCACTATGAGGTTTGTTTTTGTTCCCTTTTGTGAATATCTGGAAGGTGCAAACTTTCCTGACAGAGTGTGTGTGGTTCAAACAAAGATGTTTTTAATCTTCCAGCTCAGAGCTTTTCCCCCTCTTTATTTGAATACATCATGAAGTGTTAATGGGCATAACATAACAGTGCTGAGAGACAAACACACTTGCAGCAAGCTCTCATTATAGTGAGCACAGCTTTTGAACTACTTAACCCATTCGTACTCTTTCCTTCAAGTTAATCTGCAAACTGAAAGGAAACACCTTCCAGTTTACTATTTTTCCTTGCTTCATCTCTGTGGATGCTGTCTGTGAAGGGCTTTTCTGTTCAGTTTGATGATGTGACTGGGGAAAACTGTCATACTGAGTTTAAAAAACCCTGCTTATATATTCTTCCTTTTTATTTACTTTATCTCCAACACCAATCAGATTTGAACATCTTATTAGAATGAAGTGGCATTTAATATGTTCGAAGTCAGATATTTACATAACTTTCTAGTATCAGATAAACTACAAAGTACCTCCAGAATGTGCCTTTAACCAGAACAATTTTCCTTCTGTATCTTCAAAAAGAAAAGGAGTACTTGTGACACGTTAGAGACTAACAAATTTATTTGAGCATAAGCTTTCGTGAGCTACAGCTCACTTCATCGGATGCATTTGGTGGAAAATACAGAGGGGATATTGATATACACACACAAAGAACATGAAACAATGGGTTTTGTCATACACACTGTAAGGAGACTAACAAATTTGTTAGTCTCTAAGGTGCCACAAGTACTCCTTTTCTTTTTCTGAATACAGACTAACACGGCTGCTACTCTGAAAACTGTAAGGAGAGTGATCACTTAAGATAAGCCATCACCAGCAGCATGGGGGGGAAAGGAGGAAAACCTTTCATGGTGACAAGCAAGGTAGGCTATTTCCAGCAGTTAACAAGAACATCTGAGGAACAGTGGGGGGTGAGGTGGGGGGGAAGAAATAACATGGGGAAATAGTTTTACTTTGTGTAATGACTCATCCATTCCCAGTCTCTATTCAAGCTTAAGTTAATTGTATCCAGTTTGCAAATTAATTCCAATTCAGCAGTCTCTCGTTGGAGTCTGTTTTTGAAGATTTTTTGTTGAAGGATAGCCACTCTCAGGTCTGTAATCGAGTGACCGGAGAGATTGAAGTGTTCTCCAACTGGTTTTTGAATGTTATAATTCTTGACGTCTGATTTGTGTCCATTTATTCTTTTACATAGAGACTGTCCAGTTTGACCAATGTATGTGGCAGAGGGGCATTGCTGGCACATGATGGCATCTATCACATTGGTAGATGCGCAGGTGAACGAGCATCTGATAGTGTGGCTAATGTGATTAGGCCCTATGATGGTGTCCCCTGAATAGATATGTGGACAGAGTTGGCAACGGGCTTTGTTGCAAGGATAGGTTCCTGGGTTAGTGGTTCTGTTGTGTGGTGTGTGGTTGCTGGTGAGTATTTGCTTCAGGTTAGGGGGCTGTCTGTAAGCAAGGACTGGCCTGTCTCCCAAGGTCTGTGAGAGTGGTGGGTCGTCCTTCAGGATAGGTTGTAGATCCTTGATGATGCGTTGGAGAGGTTTTAGTTGGGGGCTGAAGGTGATGGCTAGTGGTGTTCTGTTATTTTCTTTGTTGGGCCTGTCCTATAGTAGGTGACTTCTGGGTACTCTTCTGGCTCTGTCAATCTGTTTCTTCACTTCAGCAGGTGGGTATTGTAGTTGTAGGAATGCACGATAGAGATCTTGTAGGTGTTTGTCTCTGTCTGAGGGGTTGGAGCAAGTGCGGTTATATCGTAGAGCTTGGCTGTAGACAATGGATCGTGTGGTATGATCTGGATGAAAGCTAGAGGCATGTAGGTAGGAATAGCGGTCAGTAGGTTTCCGATATAGGGTCGTGTTTATGTGACCATGTCTTATTAGCACCGTAGTGTCCAGGAAGTGGATCTCTTGTGTGGACTGGTCCAGGCTGAGGTTGATGGTGGGATGGAAATTGTTGAAATCATGGTGGAATTCCTCAAGGGCTTCTTTTCCATGGGTCCAGATGATGAAGATGTCATCAGTGTAGCGCAAATAGAGTAGGGGCACTAGGAGACGAAAGCTGAGGAAGCATTGTTCTAAGTCAGCCATAAAAATGTTGGCATACTGTGGGGCCATGCGGGTACCCATCGCAGTGCCACTGATTTGAAGGTATACATTGTCCCCAAATATGAAATAGTTATGGGTGAGGACAAAGTCACAAAGTTCAGCCCCCAGGTTAGCCGTGACATTATTGGGGATACTGTTCCTGACGGCTTGTAGTCCATCTTTGTGTGGAATGTTGGTGTAGAGGGCTTCTACATCCATATTGGCTAGGATGATGTTTTTAGGAAGATCACCAATAGATTGTAGTTTCCTCAGGAAGTCAGTGGTGTCTCGAAGATAGCTGGGAGTGCTGGTAATGTAGGGCCTGAGGAGGGAGTCTACATAGCCAGACAATCCTGCTGTCAGGGTGCCAATGCCTGAGATGCTGGGGCATCCAGGATTTCCAGGTTTATGGATCTTGGGTAGCAGATAGAATACCCCAGGTCGGGGTTCTAGGGGTGTGTCTGTGCGGATTTGTTCTTGTGCTTTTTCAGGGAGTTTCTTGAGCAAATGCTGTAGTTTCTTTTGGTAACTCTCAGTGGGATCAGAGGGTAACGGCTTGTAGAAAGTGGTGTTGGAGAGGCCTAGTAGCTTCTTGTTCATACTCCGACCTATTCATGATGACGACAGCACCTCCTTTGTCAGCCTTTTTGATTATGATGTCAGAGTTGTTTCTGAGGCTGTGGATGGCATTGTGTTCTGCACAGCTGACGTTATGGGGCAAGTGATGCTGCTTTTCCACAATTTCAGCTCGTGCACGTCGGTGGAAGCACTCTATGTAGAAGTCCAGTCTGCTGTTTCGACCTTCAGGAGGAGTCCACCCAGAATCCTTCTTTTTGTAGTGTTGGTAGGAAGGTCTCTGTGGGTTAATATGTTGGTCAGAGGTGTATTGGAAATATTCCTTGAGTCGGAGACGTCGAAAATAGGATTCTAGGTCACCACAGAACTGTGTCATGTTCATGGGGGTGGAGGGGCAAGAGGAGAGGCCCCGAGATAGGACAGATTCTTCTGCTGGGCTAAGAGTATAGTTGGATAGATTAACAATATTGCTGGGTGGGTTACGGGAACCACAGTTGTGGCCCCTTGTGGCATGTAGTAGTTTAGATAGCTTAGTGTCCTTTTTCTTTTGTAGAGAAGCAAAGTGTGTGTTGTAAATGGCTTATCTATTTTTTGTAAAGTCCAACCATGAGGAAGTGTCACCATGAAAGGTTTTCCTCCTTTCCCCCCACTGCTGCTGGTGGTGGCTTATCTTAAGTGATCACTCTCCATACAATGTGTATGATAAAACCCATTGTTTCATGTTTTCTGTGTGTGCATATCAATCTCCCCTCTGTATTTTCCACCAAATGCAACCGATGAAGTGACCTGTAGCTCACGAAAGCTTATGCTCAAATAAATTTGTTAGTCTCTAAGGTGTCACAAGTACTCCTTTTCTTTTTGAGAATACAGACTAACACGGCTGCTACTCTGAAACCTTCTGTACCTTGAATCTATGATGATGGAAAGAAATACCGCTCATTGATTTCCAATCATTGTAGAATGTGTACATTCTCAGGATGATCCTGTTGTCACATTTATTTACTTTTTTCAGCGGAAGTTGGTTGGAATCCAGACTATCCATGGATTCCAATAGATTAGACATATGGTGAAATTCCTCATGGAGTTAATTGACCTATAATCTGGGAAATCAGGTCTTGCTAACTTCCCCTTTAATGACTTCTTTTAATGATTATCATGCCCATTTATATTGTGTGAGACACTCAAATTGAACTAACAAGGACATCTTTAGGGAAATGTAAGTTTCTAGGCAGTGATGCTATATCATTATTTTCAGTTGAGATGGCATTAATGTATCAGTTCAGTGAAAGATCTATGCAAATCCATAGACAGGGAACTTAGTTTTATAGTGTGTCTGTGGTTTTTTTTGTTTTTTTTTTGTCCCTTACAAATAAGTTTTTCAGAATTGGCAACAGGTTTTCATTTTGTTTTCTTTTTTATGGCATGAAACTTATCTGGTCTCCATTCTCCTCTGTGTGTAGAGCAGACAAAAATCTCCCCAAGCTCTGACTTACCAGCAGATCTCCCCAGGCTGTAGTGAGGCCTGCACAGCACTAGATAAGAAAAGAGTGTACTTCAAACAGCTCGGCATTAATCAGCCAGCACGGCTTCAAGCTCAGTGTTAGAGCAAAGGAATGCAATTCTGAAGCTTGCTTACATTAAATGAAATTAAATGAGACAGACTCACTTAATTCTTGCTTTTAAAAAGCTCTTGAAGTGCTGTTTTAAACTAGTTACTTTATGATGTCACTGAGCAGGGATGCTAATCTGGCTCATCAGAGAGTGGAAGTGGCAGAGCACTTCGGATTCTTTCATGGAATTATTGGGTTGGCCTTTGAAACAATTCCCTTATATCTTATTCATACCTTTCCGGCATAACATATTGTACCATCCATTATCTTTAACTGAATGCTCAGCTCCTCCTCTTGTATCAATGTTCTGGGAATCCCCCTGTAAGGAATGCTGGTGATAGGCCTTGTGTTGCTCGATAGTTTTGCTCTTTCTCTTTGCCCTACTACTACATTTTTCCATTTGATTTATAGGCTGTGTGACTTTAGTGTCATTGACTCCTAGCAGTCTGTCCTTAATTTTACTGTGTATGCATGCTCTGAATTTGTGATAGGAAAATCTTGGAGAATTTAGAAGAAATCAGTGTAGAGTAATGGGCAAACTTTCTTTTTTCCAGTCAATTTTGTCCATCCTTATTATTTGTAAGTTCCAAAAAGTAAGAGGTCCAGCACACTCTTGAATATACTCTGTGTAATATAAAGTAAATGCTCAAACAACTACACAGACAGCATGCAACAAATCCAGTCTAAAGTGTATACAGAATTTGAATGAGAAATAATCCTCCCATAGTTATAGGACCTATTCCAAAATGGTTCAGTATTGTCTGTTGGCTAATTAAATGATTAGCCAATCAGAGCAATCAATTTATGCTAATGATAGGGCTAATAGTAAATCCCCAACTGTTTTAAAGCCATGGTTGCAAGCTCAGAAGCATCTGTCCTAATGATTAAACCAGTTGCTCTGATACTAGCCCATGAGTTAAACCAATGAATGATAAGTATAGCGCTTTCTTTTAAATTCAGGCACAAAGTAAAACAACAAAACTATCTGCATTATTGACCAATTCTTTATGAATTTATTCATTTGGCACAATGACCTATAACTCTGCTGTAGGACTGCAGTGAAAACAAGTCAGTAGCACTGGGAATTGTGGCCTCTGCTCTAACATAAACGGTGATTATCCCCAGAAATTATGAAAGATGCACTGCATTTTCCACAGCATCTCCTGTCCCTGGCTCAGATATTTACCATTTATGTGTGTAGCTGCATTTATAAAACAATAACGCATTAAACTGAATCCACAAGGTTCAGGAGATAGATGGAAGGTCAGCATGACATCAGGGGAGCCATGGGTGGATGTGGGGGGAAGAAAGAATTCAACCCCAGTAGTTATGAAGAAGAAAATGACTGATATGAAGCTTTCTACTGTTCAGTCGAAGATAGCGAGGAAGAGGCTTCTTTGAGTAGGTTCTAAATTAGGTTCAAGAGAAATTTTGTGCAGTCAAGTTATATTAAGATAAATCAGGAAAAATCATGCCTCCCTATAACAGAGAATACAGCTCTGGCCAATCAAAAGGCCATGGATTTTATTTTCTTCTAGCGAAGCTCACCCACTCATTTTCCCCTCAGAGTTCAGTTTTCGTGGGAAACACATATCCCTTTTTCCCTAAAATATTATGTAAGTCCCTTCAACTGGATTTAGCCAGGCTTCTCTCAGGGCAGATCCCTTGGCGATCCCTGAACTGAGGGCAAACTGCTGTGGTGCATTTTATATTGTTACTGAAATGCTCACCTGAAAACTTGGTGGCTGATGGTGATGGAGTGTCACTATCAGTCACAGTGTTGATCCAGGGCTTTGTAAACAGGAAAACTGATGGTTCAATAGTGATGGAAGATTGTGTGTTAACTGAGAAAAATTTGTTTGGGAAACGTTGTAGCATACAGCTGGTCATAAGATGGGAGAGAGGAGGAATGGAGAGAGAAATCACACAAACATTTGTCCTGGTTTTTTATTGAAATGCCTCCAAAATTTGAAAAAAATTAACTAGCTGCATAGTTGGTTGAAAATGGTAAGGAAACTTATGAAAATATTGTGAAATAATTTTATGTGGGGTTTTTGGTCAAAATTCTAATTTCGGTGAAATTTTTCATTGACATTTGAAAAATTTCAACCAGCTCTACCTAAGGTAAATGTACAATTAACAACATTGAGAGGCAAAATCCTGTAGATATGAAAATAATGGTGTGGAAATCGTTCTGCATGAAATAAGAATCCACCTGAACTTTTGCCTAAAACTTGAATCAAAGTTTGTCTGAAGGAAGAGAAAAGGAACTTTAAAAAAAAATTCATTATGTAATTCCTAGTTGTTGACTCGAGGCAGATATACTGAAAGGGCATCTTTACAGCCTGTCTAGCCTACCTGGAAAATTCCAGCCATGTATCCAAACCAGAGAGTTTGAGATATTATCTATCCTAAATACTTATATGACCCCTACCACCACAGTATTTGAGCACCTCATAACACCATCATGAGGTAGGGAAGTACTATTCTCTCCATTTTAGAGACGAGACACCAATACGCAGAAGGCCAGATTTTAGTGGTATTCAGATAGGTACTGAGTAGGGTTTTCCAAAGCATGTAAGCAAGTTATGCACCTCCCATTGTAATCAAAGGTCTCCGATGGCCCAGGCTAGGACTGTAACCACTAGACCATCCTTCCTCGCTATGTATTAGCAGTAGATGAGAATCTAAATGTTTAGATTCATAGCTTAGTTGAACCAAATGTTTTTGAGGTTTGCCAAGCCCCACTTATAGTAGTACCCTACCATTGAGAAACTAGCAAGATAGTCATGGAACTACTTTTTAGAGCTGACCCTACTGTGCTGCTAATAACATCAGGTCCATTTGAGTTGTGGCTGTGTGGGGGCAAGCAGAAGTGACCAAAATGGACTTTTCAGTGTAGCCAATATTTTCTGAGCACTGGCCCATAAGTAGAGATGGTCAGAAAATGGGGTTTTGGTCAGATAAGAAATTCTGACATTTCAAAATTTTGATTTTCTTCTGAATTGGGACCAAAAAAATTTACCATTTCAAGATTTATGTGGAAATATCAGACAATCTTATTGAAATGCTTCATTCTGACATTGTCAAAATGTTTCATTTTTATAATGTTGAGCCATTATGTTATACTATGAAGTAAAACATATATAAACATCATAATGTAATACAAAGGCCTAAACTAAATGAAATGAAACTGTCAGAACAGAGAAAAATGACAAGAGCATCTAAATGAAACAAGAACATCCAAACAAAATATACCAATTGGATTCAAATGGTTGCAAAAACTTTCCATCAAAAATGTCACCAAGGTCAACATGGTCACGGGAAACATTTTGATTTTGACAAAAGAGCATTTTTCAAGGGAAAACTTCCACTGACATTTTTTACAACTAGATTTTTTTTTGTTTTAGTTTTTGTTTTAACATAGTCTTTAGGTTGAGGTCATGCTGTGTTGCTATGTTTGATGTGAGGCACACACATTAAAAGAGTGAAAAGGAATTGAATTAAGTACATTAGAGTTGAAAGGGAATATAGTATTTTTTTTGGCTCCTTCCAAAATGGCCTGTTAACATCACGGCATTGACTTGCAGTAGAAGCTTGTTTAGGTGGGTTGCAGGGAAAAGTGGATGGGAAGAAAGAAGATAAGAAATTACAGGCTTGAGGGAAGAAAAGAACAGGCAAAGAGGAGACGAAATAGAGAGATGATGGAGAGGAGAAAGGGGAACAAGACAGAGGGCAAAGGGACAAGAAAAACAGAAGGGAGGGATGGGAAAACAAAAAACAGATGACATAGGGTCAAAGAACAAGGGACAAGCAGGCTAGACAAGTGGTAGGGTGTGAAAGAAAATCTCAACTAGCTTGATCATTTCCCATTCTCTGTAGTACTATAGACTGAAAACAACAGATGCCAAAGCCAATTTCACCATCGCAGTCTGTACAGCACTTCAAATAGATGAGCATTGGACAAGCATGTCAAGACACTGCAAATAGCCCAAGTCCATGTTTATATGTGGAAAAAAGACATGACACAGTAGAGTTCTGGCCTAAAGTAGTTTAAGTGTGACAGGAAATAGAGCTGGATAGAAAATGTCAGGGCTGCCTGCGCACCTGACAAGTGGAAAATGCAAAGGCGAGAAACACTTTTCCCTTTCTGCCTTTGTCTTTTCTCTTCCTTTTGTTCTGTATCCCCTCTTTTCTCTTTATTCCACTGCCTCTCTGTCTTATCTGCCAATATAATCTCCTTTCTCGCACATTTTCCCCTAGGAAACCTAATTTCTCATATTCTCTTTCTTCCTGTTCACTATCCCCATAAAACCACCTAAATGACCTACTGCTGTGAGATGATGCCAACAGGTTATGATGCTATTTTGAATGGAATATACAAGTCCTGTAGAGTCAGAGTGATAGAAAAGTAATCTGGCTTGCAAAGCGCACAGGAAAACAGTATTTGGGGGGGCTGGGTAGACTACTTGTATATAATATGACTGTAGGGAAAGAATTGATGGGAGAGATGGAACTATGAGGGAAGGGAAGCATTATGAGAGATATATGTTGGGGAAAAATGAGATGGAATGGCCATAGGGATTGGTGGAGGGAAGGAATGATAGAAAGGTTACAGGTCCCCAACAAGCTTTTCTGTTAGGGTGAGGGGAAAGAAGAGTCAAGATGGGTGTATACGAAGTACTCCAAGAGAAGAAAGATGGTTAAATAACTACAATGAAAAAGTAAATTGCAAGGATTAAAGTGAAAATTCTGAAAGAGCAGGTTTTGTGATATGCAAGGGAGCTTTTACAGAATTGGCTGAGCAGAAAGCGGTTGACTGTGCGTGTTCCTCCTCCTCTTCCTTGTCACTTCTGATCTCATTCCTTATCTCTCTCCAGTTCTGAGCTAGGATCAGGGCTCACCTCTTTGCCTAACATCTCAGCCAAGGTGGGAAGATGAGCAGCAGCTTGGGAAGTGCTTACATGTAAAACAGGACAAAACTCTCCTCCAATCAGCATTTTGCCCCTCACTGTGCTATTGTGTTTCAGAAAGGAATAGCCTAGGTGAATGACACAGACTAGTCTGATAAGAAAAGCTGTGGGAAATCAAAGAATTGGAGGGAGCAGGAGAAAAGCCCAATTATAGGATGCTGTGTGAGGAAAGAAAAGGATAAAAATGCCAAATCCAAAGGAGAACACAGAACTGTGACAGCCATAGGCCTTACGCCACCTATGCCTCCCTATGAGCCCTTCTCCTTTATACAAACACACTCCCCAACACGGCCACATGATCTGCTTCCCAGAGCAGCATTTTCACTTTCCTGCTCATGATTCCACTTCACTCTGGTGCTAGCAGCCTGAAGCAGAGAGTGAATCCCTAACTGCTTTCCCCTCTTGCTACTTAGAAAACTGTGCTTCAGTTCTGCTTCCCTGCACAGGTAGGAGAATTTAACAGGAGCTGCAGAGCCTCTCAGACAGGTGGGCAAGTGGTGTTCAGAGTCTCACAGACAAGTGAAGAAGCGGTGCTTGGGTGCCATGGTGATGAATGTGGTATAAACATCTAGACAGACAACGTTGCCGCAACTTGCAGAAGGAGGGTTTCGCTGACAAGCAGGGGAGATCACGACATGGGTAGTGGTGGGAAGACCCACTCATGGATGAGGTGGGAATTGTATAAAACCTGACTTGCATTATTCAGTATAGGGCACCAAAAAATTAGGGCTGACCCTGACAGTGTCATGGGGGAAATCCAGTAGGAAACTGAAAGTAGCCATGTATAATAAATAGCGTTCTAAAAGATTTTAGGAAAAAATGAGAAAGTATAGAGATGGCAAGTAAAATAATAGATTAAAAAAAGGAAACAATACACTGGATAGAGGACCAAACTCTACTCTGGCATTGTGGGTTAAGTCCAGAATCATTCCATTGATTTTAACGGCATCACTCCAGATTAACCTTGTTAGCTGAGAGACGAATTTGGCCTAGTAAGTTTTTAATAAAGTTTTCTAAGTGCTTAATTAGGTCAACATAACTTAAGAAAAAATGCCACACTTTCAACTGAAAAAGTGGCATCCTGTGTGTTGTCCACATTGTTGCTCATTGTCTGATTAGAATGTTGATGTGTGCAGCATAGTCCTAGTTTCCCAAGAAGACTGAAATTGTTTTGACTAGTTGTTCCCCTCTTATCTCCTCCCCTACGGTCAGCTGTTCCTTCAGTCAGGAATAGAACACCAACTTTTGCCAATACCAGTCTACTGGGAGAGACTTGAGCATTGGGCAGCTGTCTTCCCAGAGACAGAGGGCATCACCTCCATAAAAACCTCTTTTCTATTCTCAAGGCTGAAAGCTTGAGTTCATCCCAGAAACCAATCTTCCAGTTGTCACTCAGCGTGCTATCACCATATGCTAACTTAATGGAAAGCTGTCTTCAGTGCAAAGATGATTGTCCACCCTGCCGCTGTATGTGTTTGTGTGAGCTTGCACAACCATGGGCGGGCAAGGGTGTAGGGGAGAAAAAGAAGATAGTATGAAATGTTTCAAGAGATTTTTCTGTAATGAAAAGTGGAGTGTTCGCTAATCACATATGCTGTGTGAAAAGTGGCAACTAACATTTAGGTTTTTTATAAAAGACCATAATCCCCCCTCAGGCATAAGAAAAAATTAAATAAACACATTTTTTTAATTCGGTCAAGTTGATAATTTCCAACCTGCAGTTCATAAAGGCAGAATCACTGATTTATTCACATTTAGCAGTGCTCATTTTTAGCAACTGGGTTGTGTTACATCTGGAGGCAGAAATAGATGATAAAGAGTCCCCAGATACTGGTAGTCTTTGAAAGCAAAAACTATTTTAGAACATTTAAAAGACAATTACTTTTTCAAAGTTGTTAGTTCCAAAATCAGCTTATTAGGCATGCCTTCAAACTCAACTGGGGATTTTTTTTTTAAGACAGAAATGTTTCTTCCGAGAAATGTGTAAATGCCAGTGAATTGCACTGTTTTCCATCACTGACGTTTATGCAATTCCCATATATTATTGGGGATGCTGTTAATTCAGTGCCACTGTTCACATCAATGTGATGATGATGACAATGTTGGGAAGAAAGTATAAAAACACAATTCAGGTTTCTTATTTGGAAAATTAAGGGCATATTCTCCCAAGATTCTGGAAAGGGGCATAATTTGGAAGCTTTTCTGGGCTTTCATTTTATTGGTTCCAGGATTACTAACTGAATTATTTTAGAGCATTACAGCACCAAGCATTCCTTTTCTGTGACTAACACGGCTGCTACTCTGAAACCTGGGTAATGACTGCAGCACGTAATACCAGATTCCCAAATTTAGAGAAATCCAAATGCCTACATGTATTTGGAACATACCTGATTTATTGTACAAATACCACTGAGAGCATATACATGACCAGCTAAAGGTTTAATTGGCTTTTTTTGCATTGACACAGAATGCAAAAAAGCTGTGGATGTAAGATGCACATAATTGCGTATGTGCAGGTGACATAATTCAAATATCCACTTTCCCCCAATACGTTCCCAACCCCCTCTCCACAAAAAAACCCAAACCTAGTCCAAGCAGAGTTCAGATCCTATAAAGGGAGAAGTGCTCGAGACCCAGTGAAGTCCACTAGGAAATCTGCTATTTCTATTAATTTCTGTGGAATAGGCTCAGATACTTTGGTGATGAGCACCTGTTTATCTTAGATTTTTATACTGCTGCCTAAATTTGGAAATCTGGCCCTATATTGACAAGTTTTCTATTTTTAGTAGTGATTTAATCCTGCATATAGCACAATGGGCACAGAGAGTAGAAAAAATGCATGGGAATTCTGGGTAAGGATGACAGGAGATTCTAAGTAAAACTTGCAGTGAAAGCAGACATTCAGCTGAACAGAAGCGGAGCTGATAGAGGCTTTGCATTTAGCTGGGGTTTTTCTTTTAAACCTATACTTTTGAAAAGGCATATAGCAGTTGTCAGCTAAATTGGACTGGTGCTTTGAATGTGAAGAATCTTTACACACCACTGGAGCAGAACTGTAAGGTGTTAATAATGAACCTGGCCCTACAGGTGTATACCCACTTACATTTTAATGTTTATAAAAAATGTTTCACTTTGCTGCTGAAGGATGACGCTAGAGACCAAACATACACCAACTTTCCAGAAACTTTATTACAAGATCATGGTGGTTCTTATCACAGACTGTTCCTTTAGTTTCATGTTTTAAGGATGAAGAAGAAAATAATCCAAACGCTACATGCCTTCCACATACTTCTATATTCTTCTGAAGTCTGAACTCTGAACTGTTGCCTTCTACATACAGGAAATCAAAAGTCAGTAATTCTCTCTAGCCATTGTATTCATTGCACAGTCTGCTTCAGTCAGAGAGAAAACAGAAAAAGCCCAGGTATTTCTGCATTGTGTGACTGGGCCATCTCATTGCCAGCATACTTGTTTCAGCAGGGAAACAGACAGATGTACAGCAGATCCAGGGTTAGGTAACAACAGGAATAATGTTTGTTTAGATATGTCACTTGCAGAGGAGATGACTCCCTTCTTCGTTAATGGCTGTCCAAGAGACACTGCCTGTACTCTCTCAGAGCCAGACAGAAACACACAGAAAGGCCACAGTGGGGTCAGATGCGAGTAGATAGATCCCCCAAAGAGTATACAAAATAGACTTTTCCTACATAAATCACTAGAGTTTTAAACACTAGGATCCATTAAAGGAATTATATCCCTGAGTTGGTAATCAATAGTGTTTTCTAGCAGCTATTGTGTCCTTTGTACTAAAAGAGAGACACTTTAACTTTTTATACATGAAATTGTCCTGAATTTAATGTCTGTTGTCTTAGGTTCTCCTAGAGCAAGTGCTGTATCTACCTTGGGGAAGTTGGGAACCTGTCTCCTGCTTCTTGCCCTACAGGGACCCTAGATATCAGACTCTTAAAACAGTGACAATTTTGTGTGTGTATAAAACTGATCACTGGTAAAGAACTAAACCATTCATCCTGGCCCTTGGGGAGATGTAATTTTGGGGGAAAGTTCCACATTTTGAGGGAAAATGAATTTTTCTAGGACTTTTTTATGCAAATGTTGAAGCTGATTAAGAGAATATTAGACTAAGGTTCAGGAGTTGTAGACTGCTGGACAGCATGCAGGTGAGACAATCAAAGCTGCATGTTAAATTCAATGATCTCAAAGCTCTAACATGTATCCTGTGGCTGTGATATTACATCATGTGATCATGTGATGTAATATCACAAAATCATCAGTTGCCTTTTTTTTTTAATCTGTCAGGCAAAGGTTTCCTGCTTCCACTCCCAAATGTGGAATTTCTCCACCAAAATTACATTTGCCTGAGGCCCAAGATGAGTGAAATTCAGTCTCAGGCCCAGGCCACTTGCAATGTCTTCAAACATCATGTCACAGTTTTAAAGTCAAATTTCTGGTGCTGCTGCGGTTGCAAAACCAGGAGATTTTAAAAGTGAAATGTCCAGTTCCCAGTGAGACATCGCACTCACTTTTATCACTGGATGGTCCCAAGACAGGTGAATCATATATGTAAGTAGGGAAAAGTGATTTTTAAGGTAAATTTTGGAGATGATGTAGCTTTATTTCCCGTTGAATCATGTACAGCGAGTTTTATGGCAATGAAAACGTACAGATGCCGGGGTAAGAGTTTCAATAATGTTTTAAAAACTCACCATAAAGTTCCTAAAATAGTTTCTCTAACATGAGGCATATACAGGGTACCTAATCGTATCCTGTGTTATAAAGTATTCATCAGTGCTCATTTGGCATGATCTGCATAACTCACTCGTGGCTTCGTGACTCATAATTAAAGTGACATCTTTATATTTGGGGGGTGGTCAAAAATTGGAGTTTTGACTAATGAACATTTTCTCAGAAAGTGCTTGTTTCCTGAAAGTTATTGAATTTTCATCAAAATATCAAAGAGCAAAAATGTTGGGGTTTTGGCTTAAAATGTTTCCGTTTTTGACCAAAAATGTCGTTTCATTTTTTTTTGGCAAAAAGAATTTGCTATAGAAATAGACCCCTTTTTTTGACCAGTTCCTTTTTTTAGACCACGTTACCCCATACTATACGCTGGATATATATCCAAGCCTAACCAAAGATTAACTATGTTCTCACTGACCATGATAATCCTAGTTCCTCCCAGAGCCCTGGGGTGAGGCCCCGTTCCCCATTTTTCTCACCTTTTACTCTTAGCAACAAGAATTCTAAACTGTTAATTTTCCTAAAAGAAAAAAGTAAAACGTGTAAAGAGTAAATAGTCCCCCAAGACTATTGATCTAGTGTATTACATGATTGTTCCAAAGGGTTATTTTTCAAATCCAAAGTGGATAATTTACAGTTGGGGGTGGGGTGGAGAATGTATGTGTATATACGTTTTGTGAAGGCAGAGAGTTAGCTGTCCTGATCTCTAATTGAGCAAGGTACTACAAAGTACCCACTGGGACTACTGATGTGCTTCAAGTTAGGCAAATGTTTAAGTACCTTGTTGAACTGATCCTCCTGGTCTGGTGGCTTGTGATTAATTTAAACGTTGCATGTCTGTTGGCAACTAGCCTCTGACAACGGGCAAATTATCCTACAAAATTGCATGGTACTAAAACTGGCAACCTGTTTGATCACCTGCAGGTGACTGTTTCAACTGCACATGCTCATGTGCATGCTAGTCATTCACCGTGGAGTTTGTTATAGTTAAGATCCTATTATCTGAACTACTTTACAGCAAATTATATGTGTTGCTATGATTAGAGAGGCTACACATTTCCCTATTAATTTCTGCAGAACAGTAGCTCTGAGCATCAAAGCCACTGTTCCAATTAAATGAAATTGGATTGCTGCACAATATTGACAAGGCAGTTTTATGAACAGCACAGGTGTGGATACCTATCCTCATGAGAGATGTTGGACAATGTAGAAAGGGATTTTTTGAGGATCACAAGTTAGTCAATTAATTCACAGAACCAATAATTTAGAGTAGTTACCAATATAAATGAAAGCAAAAGAACAGTAGGGTGGATCTCACAGCCCTTTAAATTTTTCCCCTTTTACAGTCTTTTAGAAGTACAGAAGAACCTGCTAAAATATCTCAAACTGCAAGGGACAATTTTTGTCTTTGGATGCATGTATGCATGAAGTCCCATTGGAACTAATGGCAGTTACAAGTGTGAGCATCCAAGGATAAAATTTGGCCTGAAGTAAAAAACGACTCTCAGCTGCACCCTGGGATGAAAGTGTCGTGAATACAAAACCACATCAAACTAGCAATTCAATCTCAGTTTCCCTGCTTTCCTATTAGCAGTGCATCTGCTATGGTGGGAAGATCCCAGGTTCAGAAACAGAAATATGTCTTTGTTCTTTTTAAATTAACTGTTTTGTTTACTTATTTTGCATCCCCAGTTAATCGGGGAAGTTTTACCACTGTTTACTGCAGTAAAAGGTAACTGTATTGCCCCATCAGCAGGGCATGACTGAGAGTCACAGTGTGGTCCCTGTTTTCCTCTTTGCTCCTGTGATGAAGTAGTGCATGCCAGCCCTTTTGCAGTTTCCTTTTTGAAAAAAATATCTAGATGATGAGAACATGCAGATTGGAGAAAATGTGATGTCAGCAAGAATATCCCCTGCCAAACATAGGGCTTAATTCTTTCATTCTTTCCTCATCTGAGTAGCACTTTACACCATTAATTCAATGGGATTTCTTGCAGAGTAAGATAGTACTCCATGTGATAGAATTAGGTCCACAATGATATCATATAGCACTATACTTCTTCACCTGTTTTAGTCTTAGATTTTAAACTTCACGTCATCGAGTTCTTGAATTAAGAATATATATAGGGTCTGGAGCTTTTTAGTAAAAAGACTTCTCCTGTGGGTGATAAAATGATACTTCTCTCCCTCCCTCCTCAAAAAGGAGAAAATTGCTCTGATCCCAGTTATTTCTCAGTTAAATCTCATCACAATCAGCTTTTATTTATTCATTTGTGTGATTTTCTCCACCCCCTACAACTTTTTGAAAAGAATCCTTCCTCAGTTTCCCATCTTCTCATGTACTGTAATAGAGTCCACTCTGACAACCACCAGAATAGTACATTTGTGAGGATGCTACCAAATACCGCCTTCCTACCACTTAATGCCTCAAACTTTGCATAGTTCTTTACTAGAATTTACTCTGACTGTGATCTTTCCTTTTTACATTAAAAAAATTCTCACTATCCATCCTCCAACACTTGGCATTGTAGAATAATTGAAAATATAAAGTGTTTTATTTTTCTATTTTTCTATGCATACATGGATTTCCTCATTGTAACTGGTCTACTTTATTAAATGTTCATGTTTATAAAAATCTGTAACATGCTGTATATGGTTATTGGGAGCACTGTGTGAAAGAGTTCAATTTTCCATTTTCCTGCAAGCTAAGAAATATGGCATTTTTCACAAAAACAATTATAATGGACCAGATAATAAAATATAAATTTTCAGAACAATCTGTTCATTAACATTTTGAAAAGCAGAACAAATATAAATCTTCAAAATCTGGCCCAGGAAAGCACAACAATTCACTGACTATATGTGACATATTTCCTTTCTGTCTATAACTTTTAGTGTATCAACTTCTGTATGTTATTTCACATTTGTACTTGACCTGCTATATAAGGTCCTTGGATAGAGATTTTTGCATGTGCCGTATGTCTTCAAGGACAAACACACGGCTCGCAGCAGAACTCAATGCACTTATGTAATACTGCAAAAACATCAGGAAATTGTGAAGAAATAAATAACTTGAGCCCCATCATTATGATAGTTAATGGCTTCAGGGAGGCACTAAAGCAGACAATATGGTCAGAACGAAATGTCCATCTGTGTCTCTGCTGTCAAGGGAAATAGTTTAACATCATTTCTTATCTCTTCCTTGGTCCCTGTGACAAGTAGCCCATGAGGTATTCAGACTCTGCACTGAAGTAACTAATGAAAGATGATAGGCTGGGAATTGCTAAATGAATTGAGCCTGACTGTACGCCCTACAACGTCAGATAGCAGCTCCTCCTCCTATCATTTTTGTAATCTTTCTTTTAGTTTGATGCCCCTGAAAACCTTCCTGCCTGATTCTGAAGTGTCATTTTCACAGTGATTCAGGAATGATCAGAAAAGCAGGTGAAACAACACAGAGCAGTGCTAAATAAATGGGCTGTCAGAAAAATATTCTCCCTTGGAAAGGTTTAAGGCTTTCTGTAAAATCTGATGATACTCCAGGAAAAGTCCTGGCAAACTAAATGTTATTCATTTTCACCTTCAGTGCAAAATTTTCAGTGGACTTTGGGTATAAAACAATCACTATTATAATATAGAAAGAAAATAATTGCTTCCATACCTGTGATGGGCAAACCCAAACAGGCCCTGATCCTACAGTCAGATTACTCATGTGAGTAAAATTACATGGAACTGATTTGGTTGCACTGATTTGGTTGCATTTATTGTCATGCAAATTATTTTATTGGTATCTCATGCAGCATTCTCCTCTTCTGATGTGTAAAATATTGAGCTGCTGATTTTTCTTTTGGGAGTCTGTAAATTTTACATTGTCTATCCCTGTCTATTTTAAAATAAATGTATTGTCCAGTGATATAGGAAGTGTCTGTATGTGTTTGTGCTTCTTCGTTTTATTTACTTTTCAAATGAATGATAATGCATCTGTCATGGTCTCTAGTTTTGGGTAATCAAAAGCACAAAAGAATTCATAGGAGTTCTTCCTTATTTCTAATTAAGGGTAACTCCCATCCCCTGCACCCCCACCTTCTTGTGCATACAGTAAGATGTATGAGCAATGTTTTAAAATATCTAGACAAGATTTTAAATCAGTTTAAATGATTGGTCCCCTTCTGGTGTTGGCATTCAGTCCAGCCCCCCAACAAATTCTGTTTGTCTGAGTCAGTGTGTGGAGAATAAAGGGAAAAGGGGAATTCCTGTTTGTATCCCACTGTGATATTTAGTTGTGAACATTTCAGCCACTAAACAGGATGGCCAGCAAGGAGGAAATAAACAGGAAATATAAACAGTCTTGCGTTCACCCTGTACATAGCATATTGGGGGGTTTCTAATTTATCTGCACCCACCATCAGTGTGCCATTGGTGTGGAGGAGTGAAGTCATGGCAGCAGAATGCAGAGACTTTTTCATTTTGCACTTGAACTCTTGGACTGAATTACTTGTCACATGATGGGGGTGAAGGTGGCCAGCAAAATAATTTGCTGGTGGCATCTTATGATGGGGTTGACCTGGCAAGGAGGTCAGGTGATGTGCTCAATAGCACAAGAGAGTGGAGTTTATGGTCTCCCAAACCTGATGTTTTTAGGAGAATGAGAATCATGCTCTTACAAATTCCAAAACAGAGAGTGGATTGGCTGGATAGTGAAGGTTGTTAGCTCTTGGTGAAAGAGCAGGGAAGTCACTTGCACATTGGTATGTGTGATCCTAGTTGCCACCGTGAGGCGCTAGGGTTAAGAAATAAGTCTGTCATTTATAGCTAAGTTAAAGAGAGAGAGCAAGTTCCACCCCAGAAATGAGTTGACTTGTAAGGACTTCCTCCTCTCAGTGATGTGCTTTTAGCTTTATTGATAACACATAAGGCTGAGGTCAGTCTAGGCAAGTTTCTAAAACCTGTTTATCTCCCTTTCACCTTGTCATCTGCACTGCATTTATGTTTTTAAAATATGCACTTTTTCTAAACATAAAGTTTGGCCTTTTCCAAAATTGTAATTCTAGAGAGCAACCAAGTAGTTGAATAGAGTATCATCTTAACGGAGAATCAAACTTAAGCCTTCTTATCCAAACCAAAACAAACATCCATCACCAGTATACAACAGATTCTGTACCATACAAGTCCTTGTCATCTTCTATTGCTATTCTTCCTTGCATCATTTAGTCATTCTAGAATGATTTTAATACCTAGCAGAAGAAGCAAAGTTGCTTCAATTGTCACTTTAGGTCAATTCTACTCCACCTGCATACAGTCTGAGTAAAAGCGTTCCATGCAGGTGGAGGGCAGAAGAGATTAAATCCAAACCCTTGAGTCAATGAGCTGAGCTGCCTTGCAGCCCACCCACAGCTGCTGAATAGCAATTGTGGCCCATCTGCACCAGTTGTACAAGGTACTGGGGTTGCTGGATTCATATAAATGAAGCACCTATGGTCTTTCCCTTGGCTTGTGCTCATGGCACCACTCTATGCAGTGCCACTGCAGAGAACATGTGTGTGATGCCTTGGGGATAGGTTGGTACATCTACACAGCCACTCTCCCTGTTCTCCCTTCACGTACCTCCTGTGCAGGGCCCCATGCTGGTTCTGTGCATCAGAAGTGAATTTCATGCTTGGGGAAGATAGAATTTTGAACTTGTTTGATCTCTTCCTAAACTTATTTCCAAAAACTTTATTCACAACCTATATCTGCTTCTGCCCTGAGTACATTGTGGTTTTGATACTTAATTTGTTTAATATTTCCTCTTATCTACTGAATGTAATCCTCCAGGCCAGCGTCACCTTAACTTTCCAGGCAAAGTAACTCCTTTTGGGAGTGATCTGTGCTGTATAATTTATCATAAATCATGTTGGAAATGGGATTTCACACCATCTTCCCCACCCACAACCTCACTGTCTTTTTTCTCTGTCTACCTTCCCCCTTCCTATGTGGTTTTCATGGTCTCTTCAGTACAACTGCCATTCATTTGGATTCTAGCAAAAGAATCATCTAATATGATAAAGGAGTGTCTTTACCTGGTCCCTCTCTGAAGGTGTGCCTGACAGCAACATTTGGGAATATTAACTGAAGCAAAACATTTTTAGAACAAGTAGATATCAGTCACTGCATATTGAGTTACTTATGCTGATTTTTATTTTAGGTAGGTAGGGACAAAACTTGCTTGGCTATTAACCTTGATAGCAGAAGAAGTGCAATAATTTTCAATTATGAAATAGCACTGCAAGGCTATCCGAGTCATTTCTCTGAACTTATAAAACCTTGAATATTTTTAAGTTAAACTTATATTATCTACAAGCTTTATATAAACGGAGATTGATAATGTACATATTTCATTTTGTGTACTCTGAATCCTTGCCTTCACATGAAAAATTTCTGCAAAATTGAACACTTGTAGACATTTAAACAGCATCTAGGCACAGAGAAACCCACTGTGTGTAAAATATGTGCATGCATTAAATATAGCCTATATGGATTTTCTTAATTGCTCTATAATAATTGGTGTCTCACACAAGAGAAAAGAAACAATATTTGTGAGATTAGTTTAAAAAAGAAATGTTCACGTACTGATATTGAAGCTAATTAACACAAAACCAAACTCAGGATTGAAAGTCCCCACTTGGAAAAAAAAATAAAATGCATGTTAAAAGGAAAACAATTTGTTTTCCATTTGGTTGGATTCTGTTTGTGATGAAAAGACATCATTGCGGGGAAAAAACAGCAGAAGAAATCTCAGCACATTTCATGGGTTATGTCTGTCTATCAGGAAACAGAATGGTCCTTTCATAGATTTGTCAAAATAAATATAGAGATACCATTACTGTAGCTGTCTCCCGGTGGTACGTTTCAACTGGCCATCAGTTGAAATGATGTTCCTATTTTCTGCTACTTAATGTTACTCTTCTGATATCGTTAAAGGTGTTGCTTAGTATTGGATATGTAAATAGAAATCCAGTTGCCACATCTTTCATTGTTATACAAAATTGTATGCACTTTGTGAAAGCTTGCTTTTTTTTAAATTTATTTTAATTTTTTTAACAGTCTTCTGTGTCCTTGTGCATTCAAGATGCATCTTTTAGTATATTAAGCCTTTGGGACCTGACGTATGACACACTTCAGATGAATTTTAACCTTTTTTTATTCAGTGCAAATATGAAATGTTTTTAAAGGGGATACTTGGTAGGTATTTTACTTTCAGGATATTATCAGTTTATACCCAATATACCTTCTATCTGAGGTCTGTATCCATACAGTGGCATGTTTTTATACTTGTTAAGAGAAGAGATAACAATTCTCAAGTAATTAACAATTAACAAGTAATTTTATTACTTAAAATTAATAAACCAAAGCACAAAATGACCTGCAATTTTTTCCCATTTTGTATACATAAAACAAATATATATTTGTTTCCTGATTTCAGTGATATATTCATTTATAAAGCCATTTTTTTCAAGGGCACATATTAAAAGAAAAAACAACCATCATCAAACAATAGCTGGCAGAGGTGTATATGGGGTTGCATAGTAAGTTATGTGTGGGCTTTGTTTGTTTTTAAATTTTGTGCCTAATAATTTCTATGCCAAACAACCCTGATGTATCTTAAATTTTATTCATAGCAACATGCAGAGATGATATACTGAATTTATTTACATCTCTAATTATTTCAAGGATCTATAGCTCTTCTACAAAAATCATCTGCCCTGAACTTCAGAACAAACTGCTGTCTGGATGGATTGATTGACCTGTGAGCCTGGTAACTTTTCTGACAAGTTGCATGCACATCCATAAACTTAGTCAGGGTAAATACAGAGGTCAGTGAAGTGAGAAGTATGTGGCTTTGCAGTATGTATTGTGCAAGCAGACTACTGTTTCATATCCTACTTATTTACAATACATCATACTGTCAATCATCAGAGCAGGACATGATTTAACTTTGAGGCCTGTATGATAAATAAAATGATTAGGTGATGACTACTTGTAAAAGCCTTTGCTATCCTAGCCAGAAAAAAAAGATCCTGAGAAAATCATTTGAGTTCATGAGCTCATCAGAAATTGTTTAGATTTCACTTTTTTCATTGACATTTTTATTTGCTAGGCATTTTTTCTGCTTCTCATGTGAACTACACACAAGTTTAATTTCTTTTTGAACTAGGGCCATGTATGTCAGCAATCACAGACACCGTGGCTAGTGCCAATCTCCTACTTCCAACAACTCTTTCCATCTTTAGCTGTCTTACAAATAGTCTGGAATGCTTGACGAGCAGAAGTGGTGAGCTTTTATTAGGCATTGTCATTTAAATGTAAAAGTCATGCTGTTTTAATTTAATAATAATATTTTTTTTTTAAAAAAAAAGCACCAGTAGCTTTTGTAAAAGGGGAAGGATTTTTCCTAGTGCTGGCCAGAATTGCTGCTCCTCCCCTTCCCCGTGTTGTGCTTTCATTGGCAGCTGTCTTCCCCAATCAGAGTTGGTTGCATTTCAATGATACCATACATCTATACTTGAGAGGTATTTTGTGAGGAAAAGGTGCTGTATCAATGTTAAACGTTAAGGGCCAATCCTTGGCCCTGCTCCATCACCTTTGTACTTCTCTGGAGGCACAACAGGGACTGTAATGCTGGATTAAACAGCTACTGTGGACTCCAAGACTGCAAGGGAATACTCAAGTGAATAGAGATGTCCCAGAGAAAAAGGGTGTGGCTGAGGTTAGGAGGTGTAATCTGCTGTACTCCTGCAGTCCCTTCCCACCAGAATGATTCATTTGGGGCCATTGTATGTGGGAACAAATAACATAAGGATAAGGAGAGCACAAGACAGGTCTCCCACCTCCTCAGGTTCTGCTCTGAGTACAGCTGGGCAAAACTTTTTGGCCAAAAGTCTTTTTGGTAAAAAATGCAAATTTGGGCACATTTTGTGAATTCATGTTGATTTCACTGAATGGTTTTGAAAAAGAAATTTGGGAAGAAAAACCCATAATAGTTCACTGTGACACTTTCAAAACAAAATACTTAGATTTTTTTTCAGTTTGAAATGATGTTTCGTTTCAAAATCTCCTTCATTTTTTAATTTTAAAATGGTCAACAGAAGATTTTCATTTTTGTTGAAACACAATTTTATTTCTTCTGGAAATGAAAATGTTTTTGACTCTTTGATTTGCTGAAAATTTTTTTAAAAAAATCTTTCATCGCCTGACCCAAAATGACTTTTCCCCACTCTTCAAAATTACCAGGAAACCAAAAAATCTGTTGTTTGCCCAGTTCTAGTTCTGAGCACTGTTTCGTTGGACCAGAGGATCAGGTCCTTTGAGCATTTCATTACATAAAGACTAGTCAACAAAATGGAATGTGTGGGTTATTTTTTGTTTTGTTTTTAAAGGCAAGAAAAACTATCTGGATTTGGCAGAAGTGGGTTGAACAGGTGAGGCTGAGGGTAATTCTGGACCTAACTGTTGAGTAGCAGCAGCACTAGTAGCTCAGGCTGTCGGTCTGCTTTAGCAACTAAGCATGTCCGCTGCCACTGGGCATTTGGAGTAGAGAGCAGCCAGCTGTGCAGTCCCATTCTAGCAGTGCAGCCTTGGACTAGTGACAGGGAAAATAAAGGGGAAAGGAGAGGAAATATTTATGTTTTTTTGGTTAGAATCACAACAATAACCAGTCTAATCTTATTGGGGCAATAATGATAATAAATAATACTTTGCATTCATTTGGACATGGAGTTAAGTGTGTGGTGAGGGAGGGCTGATGGGAGGAGCTCATCTATAAGTATATGCAATGAATTTTGGCTGACGTGAATTTTACTCACTGAAAAGGAAGGATTAGCAGTACTCCTTTCTAAACATGACATGTTATTACTGCAGTTCAGTTGTTAATTGAGTTACCTCTGGGCAAATGTTCAGAATACTGCCACTGGAAGTATTTATTATTTCTATATATTTCTTTGGGAAAGATATGCAACTGCAAGTGGCAGAATATACTGGTATCTACTTAACTGTAATAAAATGTTTCTTTGGTGGTGGTAGCGACATCATAAATTTTATGGCTTGTCGAATCATAGCAACTTTTATAGGGGAATAAATGTGTGATGATACAAATGGCCCAAATATTACCAACAAGGAATTACTCAACCAGCTCTAATAAATATTTCTTTATTAAATGGTTGTTTCCATATTCTGAAAGTGGAGTTTTCTCTTTGGCTTGCTCAAGAAGCACATGAAGGCCACTGTGCCCTGAGTAAGGGGTAGTGAATAGCTGTGCTGTGCAAGGAGCAGACAGGGCGACCTCTGAGAGTCACTATTTCCCCTCTGCTTTCATTGCTGCTCTGGAGATGGATATACTGTGCCAGGTCTAGACCCAGGGCAGCATATGCTGCCCAAAGCACTAGCATAGCTATGACACATAGTGTGTTGAGGGTCCCTGTCCTGTTCTGCCCCTTCCTGCCCAACTGTATGAGCTGAACCCTATTTCCTCTCCTGTGCTGCTACCCATGATGTGGGATGTAAAGGGAAACCTTGCACCTCCTTAGACCGGTATCCCTGCAGTAAGCAGGCTACATCTAGGCCCAGAAATAGCAGGAATTGAAATATCAGCCACACTGGAATTCTTCTGTATGTTGACTATAATGGATGTGAAAATGTACAGAAGTAAGATCTTTTTGTGGTCGTATCTTTGTTAATTGCTAAACAAAGAATTTTCATGAATCAGATGAGAAGAAATTTCACAAGAGAAACTGTGATTACTTGGTTTTAGCATTTGTTGGAGCATCTACGCCCCCAATTCAACAAAGCATCTATGCATAACTTGAATAAACTAAATAACTTCAATGAGACTTCCTGCTCACTTAGTTAAGCACATATTTAACTGTTCTGACAAATCGGGGCCCTATTGAAAAGGTATCATCTACTTGAGAAGAATATACATAGGAGAATATCAGCCAATATGGTCAAAGATCCCAAACTATTTCCAAACTGATAAAACAATAATTACAGTATGACTTATAAGAAGAATTTCAAATGTATCCCTGTGATGGGGTGTACAAACCCCACACTGGGCAACGAGGGGTTAGGGGATTATTTTGGGCTCAGCCAGATCTGCCCCACCACACCTGCAGAAAATGTTTCAGCTGCTGGGAATTAGCGCATTTGAGTGGCAGAGCTGGCGGTGAGCAGACCTGCAGCCCACCACTTCAAAGCAGAGGGAAGCCTAAGACTCTGACCCAGCTGCTCAAAGGGGCCCTCTCGGGGGAAGGAGGAGGAGGAGCCACCCTAGAGACAACAGAAAGGGAAGTATCTTGTGAACCTTGGAGTTTGGTAACCCCCTTTACTTACTGTGGTTTGGGTTTCCCCACTAGGGGAAAGTCTTGGGCTAGGCTGACCCTATGGGGGTGGACGAGAGGAAGAGGCCCAGGGAGGACAGTCTTCAGCAGCCTTGGTTGCCAGACTACTGGTAGCCCAAAGGGCCCTGGTTGGAGACGGGTGGAGTGGGAGGGCCCAGGTTCCCCTCCCCACAAGCCCTTGGCAGTCAGAGATTGTAAATGTAACCCCTAGGCCATGCTCCTCAAGAGAGGACTGTTACAATCCATCTATTGGAACAAATATGACTGAACTAGGATTTGATTCCGAAAGCAAAAAGAGAATCCATAATATACATACAAGGAGAGACAAAAATACACAAGATAGTTAGTTGGATAGAATCATGAAAAGACTGGGTGAATAGTTGATTAGTTTATATATTTAGTAATGGAGTAGATAAATTATGTATACGCATGATAAAGAAATAAATAATTCACTTTTACTTATTTTTAAAAATAAGAAATATTTTTATACAAATATAAATATTTAATTTGTTTGATCTTACTTTTCTTATTCCCTGAGGCCCAGCAGATCTTGCATCTATTTGGATGATAACCTTAATGCTTTTGGTCCAAATCTTGGAATTCTTATGCATTCCTTATTCACACAAATTAAGTGAAGTCAATAGGAGGTTTTCCTGAATAAGGGCTTCAAAAACCCCAACCTGCATAGATAAAGATGTAATATAAATAGTCATGATTTGGGGACGAATCCTCTTGTAGTGGATCTGAACAGAGAATTGAAGAGAATATCAATTTCAAAGGATTTCCTTCTAAAGTATGTAATATACACCTGCCATACAATATTAGGCAATTATTTTCATTATGTTTCCTAATATGCATTTAATGAGACCTATAAGATGCCCATGGAATCTGCATACAGATTGGACCTTGTGCACACAGATCTTCCTCTTTTCACATGGGCAGATTAAAGTAATCATAGCAAAACTACTGTATGTGTGAAAGCATACAGGAAAAAATCATATACAAGCCTGAGTTCAACAAAACAAAACTATATAAACCTAATGTTGTGGGAACCTCAACGTATGGAGTTCAGTGTGAATAAGTATCCCAACTGTCTGAACCAGGCCCCAGGCCCCAAAACCCTTTCTTCATCTTGAAAACTTCTTCTCAACAGATTTTCCCTTTAAAAACCTCTCACACCACTACTTGGAATGGTTGCCTTGGTGTGAAGGACCAGCAGCCTGTTACCCCCACTTTACCCATTGTGGTATTGGCTGGCAGGCCTGCTACTCAGTCTCTGTCTTCAGAGATGGGATGTAGCTTCCAGGCAGGGACACTGCTACTCCCTCAACACAAGATGGTTTTGGATGGAGAAATAAAAACCATCCTTCAGTACTCGGATGTGCCGCTCCGAAAATACATGCCCCTCAGACCTGGTGAATATTCATTAGGGAAACAGCAAGAATTCTTTAATATTAAGAGAAACTAATGTTTGTGCTTGGTTCAGAGGGCACACACAATAGAGCTGTATCTGCTCAGAACATGTGTCAAAATGGCTTCTAGTGTACACGGGGTAAGTTCATTTAGCGAGGGAACCAGAAAAAAAGCCATGTGGCTTCAAGCATGTAATCAGTCACAGCTCAAACTCAAAATTGAAAAAAAGACAATTTAAGAAGGCTAGAGACACAAGGCAGTTGAGGTAATATCGTTTATTGGACCAATTTCTGTTAGTGAGAGAAGCAAGTTTTTGAGCCATACAGAGCTCTTCTTCAGACCTGGGAAGTACTCTGAGTGTTACAGCTATATAGAAAGTGGAACAGATTGTTCAGCAAAAGTAGTTAACACATTTCAAGGGACTATTCAAGCTGAAGTGGCCAGTTATCTCCCCAGTTATGGGTGGGAAAGGAGGGGGAGGAAAAAGATTGGGGGCTCTTTGTGGGTTATAGATTGTTGTAATAAACCATAAATCTAGTGTCTCTATTCAGTCAATGATTTTTAGTGTCTAGCAAATTTATGAATTTATGCTGATATCTTTTGAAGGTGGTGTGTAAATTTCTTTTCAGGGTGGGGACTAGAGGTCAACTATACAGTGATCGCTTTGTGAAGAATGTTGACTCTCAGGTCATATGGTGTTTTTGTCTTTTATTTTTCTGTGTGAGTTCTTTTGAAGGTATGGTGATAATTTCATTTCACCCACATAGTTGCTATTGAGGCATTTAGTGCATTGAATAAGGTACGCTACAGGTTGTGGATAGGCACGAGTGGGACCAATTGGGCTTGAAAGATCTGTTTGTGGCTCTGGGGGTCCATCATTGTAGAAGTGGAGATATGCCTTCTTGCAGGGTCTGGTGCCACTTGGAGTTGGAATGTGCTGGTATTTGGGGACCTTGCTTCTGATGATAAGCTTAGAGAGGTTGGGAGGTTGCTTGGAGGCCAGAAGAGGGGGTTCAGGAAAATTTTTCTTTCAGGATGTGGTCTCCATTAACTATGGGTTGTAGTTGTTTACTAATACTCCGTATGGGTTTCAGTGTTGGGAGGTAGGTGAAATTTAGGAGTGTGTGGTCAGAGAGGGTTTTATTTCCATATTGAAGCAAATTGTCTTTGAGTATTTGGGTGTCTTGTTCCATGATATGGTTTACTTCTCTGGTGAAGTGTCTTTGTTCAGTGAAGGCAGTTTTAAGTATGTTAAAATATATATCTGAACTTTCTCCTTGGAGCATGTTCTGTGGTATCTGAGTGCTTGGCTGTGAATAACAGATTTCTTCATGTGTTTGGGGTGATTACCAGATCTCTGAAGGTAGCATGGTGATCAGTGGGTTTCCTATATATAGCCTGAAAGCTTGGATCTCTCACCATTAGAAGCTGGTTCAATAAAAGATATTACCTCACCCACCTTGTCTCTCTAATATCCTGGGATCAATACAGTCACAACAATATCGGCAACTAAGAAAGTTCGCAGATATACTGGTACTGGACAAAATATTCTGCTGAACTTCAGTGAGACTTTCACTTGTGTGAAAATCTACACTGCTGAAAAATAGGCAAGTTTTGAATGTTTTTTAACTTTGCCCAACTTTTTGTATACTATATGGTCTGAAAACTTCCTCTAATATCATTTTAAATGTAGTAATTAGTTGGTATTTATTTAATACACACTGGCTCATTCTATTAAATCTTAAAATTCTTAATTCAGAGCATTATAAAGTATGGAGTGAATATCTGCCCATGTAATGTGCTTTTCTTAGAAGTTGATGGTTGAGAGGATAAGAGAGTGTTTAAATTGTGGGCTTAAAAAAATCTTATTTACTTTTGTCAGGTGTATTTGGATTACTCCTTAAGATACTAAATATGCATCCAGACACCACTGGAACTAGGCTAGCTGTCCAAGGGCATCATCTAGCTCCCTTTGCTCTTTAATGTTCTCTCTGAGTTTGAGAGTAGAAGAAAATTAGGTATGTTGGTGTCACTCTGCATCTCTGTGAATAGTGTCAACTGCTGTCCCAGTTAAAGAAAAATACATTCCACACTTTCAGCACTTGACTGCAGTTCTAACCTATTAATTGACTATGGGGAGAGGGAAATGATCTCCTGTTATATATATTTTACTAATGGAAGCTCAGGACAGATGAAGCAAAAGATTCAGCCTTTTAAATAATGTCTGTTACATTAAAGAGTTGGAGAAATGTAATGGTGGGTGAAGGTAGCTGACTTGTGTGTGTGTGAGTGAGTATGTGTGTGCGTGCACGCATCCACGCTCGCATACATTTAACCTTACTCTATACAAATCAAATGTAACAATGGATGGCTGGAAGCTTTATATCGTATGACAGAATTGGATCAGAAAATGAACTAAACATTGTTAGGAGGGAATCTGCAATTCAGTATTGTACCCCGAAAATGGGGATAGATATTGAAATGCCATTAAAATGACTTAATTTTTTCAGTTAAAGCTATTTCACTGATAGTTTAAATATAAAATGCATCTTCTATTATCCATCATAAGAAATCCTGTATATGAACTAAATTTGACAGGATTAATAAAAAATTTCAAGTATATTGTTCAAAATAGAGTTTACCCGGGAATAATACTGGTAAATTTGGGGTGGGGGTAGGTAGAAACCATTGAATTTGTATAAAACTCAGGATTCCTGCACCATTTTTTTCATATAAAGATGCCATTAATATTTTGCACCTCATCTTGATGTACTAATCACCAGTTAATTTTTGACTCCATACCCTGATACTCGGACCAGTCACAATATTAACTTTTTATAAGATTTTTGATCAAAGTACATATTGGGGAAAGAACAGGCAAGTGTAAATTATAAATCTGTAATTCCACTGTGGGACTCTGGTGACAAACCACAAGAGTGAGGACTGAGTGCTTTATATTGCCACTAGATGAGAGAGAATTATAGGCTCATAACTCTGTTTTCTTGTTTTATATATATATGAATCCAAGTCCCATATCCCTGCCCAGCACAGCCTATGGCTTTCTCGCTAGCACTGCATCCTTATTTGGGCAACTGCTGGCCACTTCCCAGCTGCTTTCACTCTGCCGTCAAATCATTTCCTGTTCTCAACTCTGCTTTGACCAGGCTCCCCGGAGCTTTATTTTACATCATCTTGTACCCACCTGTTAGCCACTATTCCTGCTGCAGCCTCTTCCTTTCATCTGTTCCAGTCCCGGCACAATTTTACTTGGGTCAGCTACACTAGTTGGTGTATGGGGTAGAGGCAGGATTCAGACTCCACCCAATTCCCATCCCTGCCCATTCATTTGCCCCTATTGCGGGTACTGGGACGGGGGCCCTAGGCCAACCCAGAGCTAAAGGTCTGCCCCCTCAAATGCGGGGGAGGAACCACTGACCCCAGGCCACAAATGACTTCTTGGAACAACGAATGAAAAAACAACACAGGAATGGGAGTGAGGGTTAAAGGGTAAAATTCATGCAATCACAAGGGGGCATGGGGCAGAGAAGCTGCAACATCACTCAGTGCTCCTGGAAGGTGTCTAAGAAGACAGGGGACACCACCTAGAGGAACTCTGCTCAGAGGTGTGATTTAATGAGGGACCAAAAATAGGCAGAGCAACGCCCTGTCCAGCTTCCTCCTCTTGGTATGGTGGATAGCCATTGTGGGCAGAGCCAGTAGAAGGTCTTGGGACATTGTGGGACGATGGGTGGGGTGTGCATAAATGAGGAGGTGCAGGGAAAATTGCAGCAAGAACATCAATACAAGGTTTTTGAGGAGCTGGAAGAGGGGCTACAGCCTAACACATTCTACAGATACATGCTCCAGGGTTTCCCTCTTGCTGCAGAAGGGATGGGTGTCAGGTGTCCATGGACCATGCGAGATGCACAGAGGTGCTTATGGCTCCATGAAGAAGCCACTAATATTCTTGGCAGGCCATGGGGCCAAGGAGATATACAAGCTGGTCCACTGGGGCTCCCCACACTCCACACACGGCAGCAAGTCCTGTTGCTTGGCGTTGGGGCAGGACATGTTTCACCACTTGGACCAGTCACAGGAAAGGGATGCGAACACACTTTACCAGTAGGTTTTACAGCATTCACTGACAGCAGAGACTCAGGACTCCTTGGTTCAATTCCAAGTTTTGAATGGAGTGTGCTCTAGTGTTGTAGACCCTTCTGCTCTTGTGCCCACAGCCTTTCCCCATTCCTCTCTTTTCCCATCTACACCCCACCCCTGGCTCCTGCACTCCTCCCCTTCCACTTCACTTTAACTCCTCTGCCCATAACTTGCTCCTGTCCCTCTGCTCCTTTTCACTACTCTGCAGCTCCTGGCTGCTGCCACCCTCCTTCTCCTTGCTTATAACCCCTCCAGCCCCCTTGTTGTCTGCTTCCCCGTACCCTCTGGCTCTTGCAAGCCACTGCCAATCCTCACTCCTTTGCATTTGAGTCAGGTGGCTTCCTCCTCCATGTGGCTGAGTGCCAGCAGGGGGAGTTGCAATCACATTAAACACAATCCTCCTGCTTTCAGTTGCTGTGCTCATCACTACAGCAGCCTGTAGCAGACAGGAAGAGCAGTTGCAGGGGAAGTCCAGCTCAGCCCCTGAGGTTCCGGCCTGGAACATGCCTAATTGCTCTTTAAAGATAGCATGTGCACAGTCTGGTTGGCACTAGCAGCTGTGAGGGGATGGAGCATGCTCAGTGCAGATGGAATCTTTGGAGAATTTAGCTGGCAAATTCTAAAATGTCTCTATTGAAAAAAATAATAGTTTTTCAAAGGTTCTTAACTTGGACAAATCTGGGTGGTTTTCAGGGCGGATAGCCAAAGGCACATCCCTAACCTCACAGTAACCCCTCTGCCAAATTTCAAGTCCCTGTTCTAAAGCATAGAGGCAGCAGAACTTCTCAACAAAAAAGTCACCAGAATTTTTTTAATTTAGGCAAAAGAATGTATTTTCCCCTACTCTCATTCTCAGAAATGGATGACTGATATTTTTACTTCAACTTTAAAAAAAATATAAATATAATATTTTATTATTCAGCCTGATGTAGACACGTGTCTACAGTTTACAAAGTTATAAGCCTATAGTAGATCATAACAGATATACTGACATACATTTACAGAAATATACATTTGCAGAGAAATGAATTGTTGCTTTTTGCTTTGCAATTATTTGACAGAATAATGTAGTAAACGGCAAAGTGCAGTATGCAAGCTTTTAAGGAGTGTGTAGCGTATGTTTCTAGTTATATTCAAAAAATCTGTTGTCTGTTTTTGAATAGATAGAACTGAGAGCAATTTTTCCTGTTGCTATGTAACACTGCCTGTGTGAATCTAGTAAAGGTTATGACACTTAAATGCTTTCTGAAAAATGTTGACTTTTTTTTTGTTTTGTTTTTTGGAGGTTTTTTTTAGAAAATACAATACATCCGCCAATGTGAATTCAAAATATTATTGTTAGGACATTTGCAGAAATTGATGTGAGTTTGAGTGGAAAGCATTTCTATCTTACTCCTTTTTGAGAAATCTTTTTCGAGATCAGGGACAAATGGAAATGTCATTTGTATAGATTAGGGAGAATGCCGCTTAATGAAAATGAAGAGTAATATGACATCCCGTGGTGAAAAACAACCTCTCTGAATATATCCTTCATGAAGACCTAAGAATTCAAGCCCTCAACAGAAATACAGAAGTAAAACATTAAACTGTGAAATAGTAGATGCACATGCATTTGTTTTACAAACAGAAGCTGGATTTTTTTCTACTGACTTTACTACATTATTCTAAATTGATTTTTTTATCTGTTATTTATAGGCAAAGGTTCTGAATCCAGCATCATTTAGAGGCTGATCCAAGGTCCATTACAGACAATGGAAAAACTCAATAGACTTTAGAGGGCTCCAGCTCGGGCCCTTACTCAGATGTAAATAGGGAGTAACTTCATTGAAGCCAATGATGTTACAGTAATATAAAAACAAATATTAAGATTATCTTGCTCTAAGTGACATGGGGATGGAGAGGTAGCAAGGGTGGAATTCACAAAGGTTCTTAGGTGTCTAATCATGATATTTAGGCACTTAACCCCCACATTCAGGTGCTTAAATCCCTGTTTTAGGCTTCATTGCAATCCACAAAACTCCCGCCAAACCCTGTAAGACAACTAACCTCACTTGGTGCCTATTTTTTTCAGGGTTAAAGTTTCCTAGGTATCGAAGCTTCTGCCTGTGGGCATGTGCACTGGTGCTTCACTCTAGACATCCAGAGTGCCCCAGTGGTCAGTCCTGGGGTTGGTTTTGTTCAACATCTTCATTAATGATCTGGGTGATGGGATGGATTGCACTCTCAGCAAGTTTGCAGATGACACTACATTGCGGGGAGCAGTAGATACACTGGAGGGTAGGGATAGGGTCCAGAGTGACCTAGACAAATTGGAGGATTGGGCCAAAATAAATCTGATGAAGTTCAACAAAGACAAGTGCACAGTCCTGCACTTAGGATGGAAGAATCCCATGTACTGCTACAGGCTGGGGATCGACTGGCTACGCAGCAGTTCTGCAGAAAAGGATCTGGGGATTACAGTGGATGAGAAGCTGGATATGAGTCAGCAGTGTGCCCTTGTTGCCAGGAAGTCTATTGGCATATTGGGCTGCATTAGTAGGAGCATTGCCCGCATATCAAGGGAAATGATTATTTCCCTCTATTTGGCACTGGTGAGGCTACATCTGGAGTATTGTATCCAGGTTTGGGTTCCCCACTACAGAAAGGATGTGGACAAATTGGAGACAGTCCAGTGGAGGGCAACGAAAATGGTCAGGGGGCTGGGGCATATGACTTATGAGGAGAGGCTGAGGGAACTGGGCTTATTTAGTCTGCAGAAGAAAAGAGTGAGGGAGGATTTGACAGCAGCTTTCAACTACCTGAAGGAGGGTTCCACAGAAGATGGAGCTCCGCTGTTCTCAGTGGTGGCAGATGACAGAACAAGGAGCAATGGTCTCAAGGTTGCAGTGGGGGAGGTCTAGGTTAGATATTAGGAAACACTATTTCACTAGGAGGGTGGTGAACCACTGGAATGGGTTACCTAGGGAGGTGGTGGAATCTCCATCCTTGGGGGTTTTTAAGGCCCGGCTTGACAAAGCCTTGGCTGGGATGATTTAGTTGGTGTTGGTCCTGCTTTGAGCAGGGGGTTAGACTAGATGACCTCCTGAGGTCTCTTCCAACCCTAATCTTCTATGATTCTAGATGTCTATATCCCGCCAAAGCCCCAGAGCGAATCACATGGGCAGGCAAATGCTTATTTTCCCTTGTATCTCACATTTGAGGCGCAATCTAGTAGGTAAGCTCAGAGACTGCCTACTGAATCAATTACCATTCAAAATCTGGCTGCCGGAGGAAAAGATGGTAGTGGTGCCTTGTAACTTTTATTCTGATGAGTAGAATGCTCACCTGGGATATGGGAGACCCAGGTTCAATTTCCTTATTTGCGTGAGGGTAACAGGATTTGAAGAGGGGTCTCCCACACTTCTCAGGAGGGTGCTCAAATCACTGAGCTATGGGATAATCTGATGTGAGGCTCCTTCAGTCTTTCCTGTTGAACTTTTCCCAATGTGTATAAATAGTCTTTGGGACAGGGGGCCTGGGCCCTGGGTCACCTCCCCTGGGTGTGACCTAACAACCAGGCTACAGAATCATTTTCACTCACTCGCTCTCAATCTCTGGCCAAATGGCTTTTTTAAAAAAATATTTATATATGATGGAACAGCTTGAACAGGAAAGACCGAGGAAAGAATATCTCCTCAACACCCCAAATAGTGTTGTGTGGAGTGAGGCAGGTGCCTAATTCATTCTCACAAATAAAGCCTTAGATGCCTAAGCCATTTAACTCCAAGAGAGGGGTTTCCAGTTGTGAAACATTAGCAGAGATAGGCACCTCCCTGCAGCCAGCACTTAGGCATCTAACTTGATCAGAGGTGCAGGGCTTAGGACACACCCTTCTTCTTGGTTATCTTAGACAACTCACTGCCTGGCATGCTGGCTTTTGGTGGATTGCATTTTAAGGCCCATCTCTCCCCATTCATTGTATAGGGATGGTAGGTGCCTAACTCAGGCTTTGTGGATCGCAGTGTTCTATGATTTTTCTCACTACATAGATGTTAGGCGCTATGATGTTCAGTGTCACAATGCCTACATCTGTTTGTGGATCCAGCCAAAGGTGCTAACATCTTTCTCTGTAAGCAATTACTTAGATTCTAAGCTGTTTGGCGTGAGTACCTTTTTTTTTTGTTCTGTGTTTGTATTGGGTCAAGCAAAATGGGGACCCAGTCCATGACTGTGTGTCATAGACACTATTGTAATATAAATGAGTAATAATTAATAAGGAGCAAGTCTATCCTCAGAATGGTTGGTTACTGAGGGGAGACCAAGACCTCTTCTCATTGAGTGACTTTCTGATTGTTATAAAAATTACAAGATTGACCAAAGGAGGGATGCTTTGTTTTCTTGCTGTGTTTCTGTATAAAGGACAAAGCCTTTTGTTTTAAAATTAACTCTTGGATTTACATTACTATAAAAGTAGATATTACCCAGAAATGATTACACTTGTGGGTACCGATTAGACTTTGCTACTTATCCATAAGCTGTAGATAAATGTTTCAGGGAAGAAATATTTTCTGATCTTCAAAGGAGAGGAAAAAGAGAGCTGATTTAATCTCAGTAATGCTGGTCTGTGTTTCTTTGTGGATGGAGGGAGGGTCGGCTCCAAATGGAATTTATTTTTTTTTCATTTGATATGCCAATCTATTTTATAAATCAGATTAAGCCTCAAACTTAGGTTTTATAAATAGAAACTTTTCCCAAACCAATAGAAATATTTCTGGGAATAGTCTTTGATAAATGCACTGGAAATGAGTTTTAAAAATACCTGTGATGTTTGCAATTAAAACATGGCTGTGATAACTGGATGCCACTTACGGATTCCCACACTGCTCTTTCAAACAGTTTTGTGGCCCCTCTGCACCAGAAGAGCAACACAAAAGGGCCAGACTTGGGCCAAGGATCTAGCCCAATGTCCAGATTCCCCTTTGCATTCAGGCCACTTTGTGCCATAGTACTGGTGCAAAGCAACTCTAAAGCTGGTATAGCCGCTACAGAAAGGTAAACTAATTTATAGGAGGATCTTCTAGTTGCATAAAGCCAGTATAGCTGCTTATTTACTACCCATCCTCCACGTAGTGTTCAAAGGAGGCATGACTGGGAAGAAAAGGTGGGGCACTCAATGTTTCTTTGTGCCTTAGTGTTGTCAACTATCATAATGTCAAGTGTCCTATTTGAAACCACTGGCCCTCAGTGTAACTTAGAGTAGCCCTCTAATTTATGTCTGGGGACCAACCACAGCTTTGCTGGAGCCAAGGACATGGGCAACTTAGCCCAGTGTAGTTCTTTACATTGGCAAACAAGTCCCTGTGTAGTTACAGAACCATAAAAGAGGTGTCACATCAGAATCAGGCCCAAGAGGTTTTTACACTCTTACTTTGACTTATTTCTACTGAATGCTCTTTAACGAGCCAATGGCCTATTTTATGTGAAGCATTTAGTTTGTCTCAAAGAACCCCAAAAGTTACCTAGAAGCCTGTGTGTTTCCCCCCCTCCCTTCTTGAATGTTAAAGTGGCCGGTTCTACAATACAGAGCTTTTGAAGAAGAGAATCACTTTATAAGGAATAGAAATGTTTTAAAACACTATAGGTAAATAGGCTTTCTATAAGTACGGGCAACATGACTGCTGTCTGCTACGTATTATGAAAATGAACAGGGGAAAGCCATCTTTGTTTAAAAGAGCTTCTCCGAGAGCAATTTTTACATGTGTGACAGTTCATTTGTTAAGAAAGTGCACATTAAGGAAGAAGAAGAAAATGAGCATCTTTACCTGCTATGAAAAGGACAGAAGAAAGATGGTAGGAACACTGAAAGATTTCTCACCAGAAAATGGTTTCTTGCTTGCTGAAAACAACCACCTCCTTGCAAAGTTCAATCAAGGCTTACAAACACATTGCTGTAGTACACTGAGTTCAGAATCTCAGCTGACATTTCTAATAGTATTTAGACAAATCTGATTTATTTGAGTCTCTCTCAACGGCTGCTATAAAAGAAGTGCTGATTTGGTGACATATTAATCATAGCATTTTTATTGCAGTTTCTTTTGCTGATAGTGGAGAGCATTAACACCGATGAATTCCTTTCAATAGGTTTAGTATTTCTGTTTCTTAAAGGCTCTCTTAGTTTGACTGGACTTAAACTCCTGGCAAGGCCTTCACACACTGTATATTTCCTTGAACAAAACTCCTGTCAGACAACAATTTAGTTAATTGAGGATAATGCCTTGTAAAATGCTGATTGAGTGATTTGGTAGGAACTTACTTCAGCTCTGTGCTGAAAAGTGGTCCTTGCAGTTTTATAATTTGAGTAAAATGGAATTGAAATGCATTGTTAAAATTATTGCGCCTTTACATTTATAACTGTTTCCTTTAAAATAACAAATGACAACAAACAACCTTCTCTCAGCAATGAGGCCATTCTTAATGAACAATTGTGTTTTAGGCATCATGATTTTACCAGCTGCAAATTGCAATTGTAGTAGTAGGACCTTGTCCAAAACTCACTGAAGTCAATAAGAATTTGAGAATTAAAGCACCGATCACACTGGATATATTTTCTAGATGCCCTCATTCTTGCCTTCTTCTCCAATTAATTGTAGATTTGACACATTTTCCTTACGTCACTATATATTATTATAGAATCATAGAATAGTAGGACTGGAAGGGACCTCGAGAGGTCATCTAGTCCAGTTGCCTGCACTCATGGTAGGACTAAGTATTAGTACCTTATCTCTGACAGGTGTTTGTCTAACCTGCTCTTAAAAACCTCCACTGGCAGAGATTCCACAACCTGCATAGGTAATTTACTCCAGTGCTTAACCATGCTGACGGTTAGGAAGTTTTTCCTAATATCTAGTCTAAACCACCTCTGCTGCAATTTAAGCCCATTATTTCTTGTCTTAGCCTCAGAGTTTAACAAGAACAATTTTTCTCCCTCAGCCTTATAACAACCATTTATGTTCTCGAAAACTGTTATCGTGTCCCTTCACAGTCTTCTCTTCTCCAGACTAAAACTCATAGGTCATGTTTTCTAGACCTTTAATTATTTTTGTTGCTCTTGTTTGGACTTTCTGTAATTTGTCCCCATCTTTCCTGAAATGGAGCACCCAGAATTGGATACAATACTTCAGCTGAGTCCTAATCAGCATGGTGTAGAGCGGAATAATTATTTCTCATGTCAAGCTTACAACATTCCTGCTAATATATCTAAGAATTTTTTTTGTGTGTAACAGTGTTACACTATTATTTCATATTTAGCCTCTGATCCACTATGACCCCCAGATCATAGCTCCTTAGCTATTGTCTTGGAAGCTGTGTTGTGCAGGGGAACAGCTTCCTGGTACTGGGTTGCATAGTCCAGTACAACAAACACATGTTGGTGGCCCCGAGCTATCTTCTCTAGGGGCTGTACCAGATCCATGGTTATCCGTTCAAAAGGAACCTCTATTATTGGAAGAGGTATCAAAGGAGCCCGCAAGTGTGGGCGAGGGCTATGTAACTGACACTCCGGACAAGAGGTGCAGTATCGCTGGACATCTTCATGTACTCCTGGCCAGAAGAACCTCCACAGGATCCATGCCTGGATTTTGTCTACCCCTAGGTGTCCTCCATACAGGTGACTGTGGGCAAGACTCAATATGGCTTTTTGATGTTTTTGTAGCACCAGAAGTTGTTGTATCTCTTGCTCCTGCATTTGCACCACACGGTACAGGAGATCTTTCTTCACTATAAAATAAGGTCTGGGACCCCAGACCTTCCCATCCATGGGTATCCCATCAATCTTGGCCACCTCTTTCCTGGTGTTATCGTATCTGGGGTCCTCCACCTGGTCCCGCCCAAAAGTCTCTCTCCTGGGACTAACCTGCCCAAGCTCCTAGGGGCCGGCTTCTGCTTCTTCCAACGGCTCGCCACCATCATGGCTGGGGGCAGCTTCTGGCTCACCTTCTGTGGTGGAAGTTTCTCTGTTGGCTGCTCACATCCATCTGCCTACTAGGGAGGTTTTCTGGCCCTGGGTCAGGATCCGGGTTCCCAAGGCCTTCGCGGCCTTCCTCTCCTTTTTTGTCTTCCAGGTCTTTTGGGGGGCTGAGAACAGATTCTGAGAAATCTCAGCGAACATTGGGGATTGACATTCCCCCGGTGATGAGTCGCTGTCCTCAGGGACCCCACCTCCTTCCAGCCTCTCCAGGGGGAGTAAATTATCAAACCTTGGATAGTCCCTCCCAATAACTACAGGATATGGGAGTTTAGGAACTATGCCCATGGTCACCTCAATGAGGTTTTCCTGAACCTGTATCTCCACTGGGATGGTGGGGTAATGGTTCACGGCCCCATGCATGCACGTCACTGCTACACGTTTGGCTTGTAGCAGCCGATTATTTTTTACCGGCTTACCTGATATGAGGGTAATAGCACTCCTAGAGTCCACAAGCTCTCCACAAGTGGTGATAGCACTCCCAGAGTCCACAAGTCTCTGCTCCATTTATCCTCACTGGCCTGGTGTAATTATGCGGGGCTAATGTGACCCCCCACGAGGTTGATAAGGGAGCATGGGACCTCCCAATCCCCCAAATTACATTGCATAGGCTCCTTGGTGCTGGGACACTGTGCTGCTATGTGTCCCCACTCCCCACATGCATAACATCTATAATTGCTTTTAATCACTCCCCTATCCCGGGGGCTAGGGGGTTTAGTCCCGGGGCTCCCCCCACTCAGGCCAATCCCTTCCATCTGGGATCCCCACTGGTTTTCGGCCCCCCCCTTCTTCCACCTAGGACTCCCCAGGGGTTTGGCTGCCCAACCTTCCAGGGTTGGGGTCGGGTGCTTGCTTTGAAAGGGGCCTTCCTTGGGTAGTCAGGTCAGTCCCCTGGCTGTCATCCATCTTTCTACCGGTGTTGTTATCTCATCGTACGTGGACGGATCGTTCTGGCCTACCCATTTGTGGAGATCTGGCAGCAGTTCCCGCATGTAATGGTCTATGACCAGAGTTTCCAAAACCTCCTCTGGCCTGCACATCTTGGGCTGTAACCACTTCCGTGCGAGGTGTATGAAGTTGAATAGCTGGGACCTCGGGGGTTTGTTCTCCTGTTATTTCCACTCATGGAACCTCTGGCCCTTACCGCTGCCATTACCCCTGCTCATGCTAGGATCTCTGCCTTCAGACAGGTATAGTCAGTGGCATCTGTGGCAGGCAAGTCAAAGTAGGCCTTCTGGGCCTCTCCACACAAAAAAGGTGCGAGGATGCTGGCCCACTGCTCCTGGAGCCATACCTCACGCTAAGCAGTCCTTTCGAATGAGAGGAGATATGCCTCTACGTCATCTCTTGACGTCATCTTTGGCAGACAACCAGTGGTCCTCAGACTTTGCGTCCCGTCGGACCCCGGGCCTGGGTGGTGAGGATCTTCAGCTGGTCCACCACCTCTCTCAAGAGAGCACAATCTTGGGTCACTTGGGTCATCAATAATTGATTGGTTTCCTGCTGTAGCTGCATAGACTCCTGTTGTGCCATTGCCTGAACCCAGGTGGCCTCCTGCTGGGCTGCCGTGGCTTGTACCAGAGCTCTTACCACCTTCTCCATTGTGGTACAAAGCAAACGAACAAAAACAAAAACAAAAAAAATCCAAACCCCCAATGCACTTTTTAAAAAAAAAACAAAATAAACCCTCTTTCTTCCGCCACGCTGTGAACGAAATCCCACTTTTCACACCAGTTGTGACAAAGCTCTGTCCTTGCCTCCATGGGTCCCGCGTTTCCTGGTGGATTTCGCTAGCCTCAGAGGCTCACTGTGACCCTCCACGTAACCCTTCTCTCTCTAGAGACAAGGGTCACAGTGTACTTAGCCATTTTCATCATAAGCTAGCGAGGGAGGTGAGGAGAAGTTATCCTTCCTTGCACAGTCTCTCTTGTCTCCCAGTCTCAGTGATTAATCAGGGGGCAAACGTGGGGGCGGGGAGAAGAGCCCGGGCCCACCCTCTACTCCGGGCTCCAGCCCAGGCACCCTAATAGTATCAGCTATGGTAGCTGACCTTTTAGAAACATGACATGTACATTTCCCTGGGCTACTTCCCCCACAGCAGCCCTCACTTCCTCAAGCTCCACTTCACTCTTACCTCAGGGCCTCCTTCCTTGTGCCTGATATGGTGTGTACTACTCAGTCTCTCCAACAGCGCAACTTCTTCCCACAGCTCCTGACATGCACCCCCACCTGACTAACTGGGAGGCTTTTAACTAGTTTCAGCCAGCCCCTGATTGGTTTCAGGTGTCCCAATCAACCTAGCCTTCTCCCTGCCTTCTGGAAATTTCTTAATGGCCCCAGGTATCTTAATTGACCTGGAGCAGCTGCCATTTCACTTATCCTGGTACCAGGGATTTGTTTAGCCTGGAGCTAATATATCTATCTCCCACTACTCTTCCATAGCCATCTGGCCTTGCTCTGTCACAGCGTGTAACCAATTGCTTCTTCCTAAGTGGAATACTTTGTGTTTGTCCTTTATTGAATTTCATCCTATTTACTTCAGATCATTTCTCCAGTTTGTCCAGGTCATTTTGAATTTTAATTCTGTCATCCAAAGCACTTGCAACCTTCCCAGATTGGTATAGTCCGCAAACTTTGAGTGTACTCTATGCCTTTATCTAAATCACTGATGAAGATATTGAGCAGAATTGTACCCAGAACTGATCCCTGTGGAACTACACTCCATATGCCATTTCAGCTTGATTGTGAACCACTGATAACTACTCTCTGGTAATGTTTTCCAACCAGTTATGCACTTTTCGTAGCTCTATCTAGATTGTATTTCCCTAGTTTATTTATAAGAGGGTCATGCAAAACAGTATCAAAAGCCTTACTAAAGTCAACATATACCACATCTACTGCTTCCCTCCTATCCACAAGGCTTGTTGCCCTGCCAAAGAAAGCTGTTAGGTTGGTTTGATATGATTTGTTCTTGACAAATCCATGCTGACTGTTACTTATCACCTTTTTATCTTCTAGGTGTTTGCAAATTGATTGCTTATTTATTTGCCCCATTATCTTGCTGGGTACTGAAGTTAGGTGAACTGGTCTGTAATTCCCCAGGTTATCGCTATTTCTCTTTTTATAGATTGGCACTATATTTCCCTTTTCCTGTCCTCTGGAATGTCATGTTTTCCATGACTTTTCGAAGATAATATCTGAGCCATTAGCTATCGCCTCAGTCAACTCCTTGCATATTCTAGGATGTATATCATCAGGTCCTGATGATTTGAAGACATCTAGCTTGTCTAAGTAATTTTTTACTTGTTCTTTCCCGATTTTAGCCTCTGATCCTATTTCATTTTCGCTGGCATTCACTACTAACCTTTTTGGTGAAAACTGAGGGGGGAAGGGGGAAAGGCATTTAGCACTTATGCCATTTCCACATTTTCAGTTATTGTCCCTCCCGCATTGAGTAACCGGCCTATCCTGTCCTTGGTCTTCCTCTTGATTCTAATGTATTTGTAGAATGTTTTCATGTTACCCTTTTTGTCTGTAGCTAGTTTAATCTCGTTTTGTACCTTGGCTTTTCTAATTTTGTCTCTACCTTGTGTTGTTTGTTTATATTCATCCTTTGTCAAATTTGACCTTGTTTTCACTTTTTGTAGGATTCTTTTTTTTTGTTTTAGATAATTGAAAATCTCCTGATTAACCCACGGCAGTCTGTTGGCATATTTCCTATCTTTCCTATGCAGTGGGATATCTCTTTGAAATAATAATAATATCTCTTTGAAAAACTGCCAACTCTCTTGAAACGTTTTCCCCCTTGACTTGCTTCTTATGGGATCTTACCTACCAACTCCCTGAGTTTGCTAAAGTCCACCACCCTGAAATCCTTTATCTTTGTTCTGCTGTTTTTCCTCCTACCGAAAGGAGGATTCTTAAAATCATGATTCTTAAAATCATGACCTCTACCATTTCATGATCACTTTCACCCAAGCTGCCTTCCACTTTCAAATTCTTAACCAGTGCCTCCCTATTTATCAAAATCGAAATCGAGAACAGTCTCTCCCCTATTAGATTTCTCCACCTTCTGAACTAAAAAAATGTCTCCAATATATTCCAAGAACTTGTGGCCTGCTGCATTATTTTCCCAATGGACATCTGGGTAGCTGAAGTCCTCCATCACCATCCAGTGATGGAGCTGTGCTTTGGATGATTTTGTTAGTTGTTTAAAAAAAGCTGCCTTCCTGGTTAGGTGGTCTGTAATAGACCTCTACCATGACATCACCATTGTTTTTACCCCTTTTGTCCTGACCCAGAGACTTTTGACAAGTCTGTTTACTATTTCAATCTCAACCTCCATCCAAGTGTATACATTTTTAATATATAAGGCCTCCCTTTTTCCTCTGCCTATCCTTCCTGACCAAGCTGTACCCTTCTATACGAGTATTCTAGTTATGAATGTTATCACACCAAGTCTCTGATGCCAACTATCATAGTTGTGTTTATTAACTAGCATTTCAATTTCTTCCTGCTTATTCCCCATACTTCTCGCATTAGTATACAGACATCCAAGATACTGATTTTATTTCTCCCTGTGTTCTCTCGTCTCTCCCCGTTCCCCAATTCTGACCCTTCTCCCAGGTCTCCATATTTTGGACTCACCTGAGGGCTTTTGTCACCTACCCCTTTCAAACCTATTTTAAAGCCCTCCTCTCTAGATTAGCCAGTCTGTATCCAAATATACTCTTTTCCTTCCTTGATAGGTGGACCCCATCTCTGCTTAACAGTCCTTGTTCCTGTAACAGCATCGCATGATTAAGGAAGTTGAAGCCCTCCTGGTGACACCATCCTCACAGTCGGGCATTCTTCTCCAGGATGCATCTGTCTCTGCCTTGGCTCCTACCCTTGATAGGAAGGATTGAAGAGAACACCACCTGTGCCCCCAACTCCTTCACCCTTACTCCCAGAGCCCTGTTATCACTTCTGATCTGCTCAGGGACATATCTTGCGGAATCATTAGTGCCCATATGGACAAGTAATATGGGGTAGTTGTCAGAGGGCCAGATGCTCCTCAAAAGTCCCTCCATAATGTCTTGGATATGGGCCCCTAGCATGCAGCATACCTCCTGGGATGCCATGTCGGGCCAACAGATGGGTATCTCCGTTCCCCTCAGAAGAGCATCACCAACCACCTCTACTCTACATTTCCTCCTGGGAGTGGTGGCTGTGATCCTCCCAGTCTTAGGGGTACATGGCTTCTCCTCCACCTTTGGGGGTGATTCCTCACCACTAGTTCTCAGACAGCATAATAGTTCTTCATCAGTACGGTGGGTGGGTTGGGAGCAGGGGTGGAGCACTGCCTGCTACCAGAAATAACCAGCAGACAGTGTCCTCCCTGTGACTGAGCATATCCTCCTCCCCCGGTGGCAGCAATCCTCTCTAGCTGGGTAGCTTCCTCAGCCTAGGACGTCTCCATATGAATACTCTCAATGAATTCCACGTGGACCCGGATGCTCCTCAGCCTAGCCACTTCCTCCTGTAGATCTCCCACCTGCTTCCTGAGAGAGTCCACTAGCAGGCACCTTTCACGATGGATGTTCCCCCTAGCCTGGCTTTCTGAAAGTGGGAAATGGAGGCAACAGTCTGCAAAGCCACACCAGGATCTAGATAGAGGCATCCATGGTCGGGTTCTCTGTCTGGGTACAGATGCAGGTGGAGGATACAGGAGCAGTGTTGGCCATGGTGATGCAGCCATTCCTAACCATATTGATTATATTATAGTTTCCTTCCAAACTCTCCTGTTTGTGGTTCCGTTTGTCAGCTCCTCTTGGTCACTTAGCCTCTGGCATTTAAGGCTTCGTCTACATTAGCATTTTGGTCAGTAAAACTTTTGTCAGTCAGAGTGTGAAAAAAACACACCCCAGTGACATAAGTTTCACCAATAAAAGCGCTGGTGTGGACAGCGCTATGTCGGCAGGAGACGCTCTCTCATTAACATAGCTACCGCCACTCGTTGGGGATAGTTTAATTATGCTGATGGGAGAGCTCTCTCCCATCAGCTAGAGCAGTTACACGAGGGACCTTACAGTGGCGCAGCTGAGGAGGTACAGCTATGCCACTATAAGGTGTGTAGTATAGACATACCCTAAGGCCTGCTCTTCCATGTCAGCCCTACCCCCTCGTTAATCACATGGGGGAGGGTGATCACAAGGCTGATTTGAGGCTGATCAAAGATGATTCAGGGAACAAAGGCTCAAACAGTCCCCGAACACACAATCCGAACTGACTCTGTAACTTTAAATAACCTGAAGGAGAGAGGAAAAACACAAACAGCCAAAAAACAAATAGCCAAACAAACTCCCTCACTCCAAGATTAGTATTCACACCTTGTTCGTCCAACAGGGGGATCTCCTTCTCCCCCCTCTCAAACTCCCTTGTTCATCTGAGAGTCTATATGCATATGTGAAACTCTACATTTTGCCACTCTTGCAACTTTTATAAACACTTTGGAGAGAAATATGAACCCAATGCAAAATTGCATCAATAAGTTAATAATAAATACAATAATAATTTCCTTTCCTGGCACATGGGTAACTGTGGAGTTCTTTTTGTATTTTAAATTCAGGCTTGTTTATCTGTAGCATAATTTCCAATTTTATACCTGTCAATGGAGCAAACCTCCACAAAAATAAAGTTGTTCTGCATTAGAACCCTAATGACCTATAAGCAAAGTGATAGTGAGCTGAAGCATATGGAGATGCTATTTCATAGTGTGGATGTCTTAGGTTTTCTTCATGCAATTTTCTGCATACTATAGCTACAGAATATGATGCTGCCATTTCACTTCAAAATGGAAGACTCAGAGATGGAGTTAAGTGCATAATGCAAAATAACCTCTCATCTTTGGACTTCAAGTTAAATCTGATGGTAGCAGGAGGATGAAATGAATTTTTTTTGTCTTGGTCTAAGTCCCAGTGGACAGTTGTCTATGCCATAAAACCATTTTACACAGTTTAGTCCAAATGTAATAGCTTTTGTATTGAATTGCTCTTATTGAGGGACGTCAATGCTTCCATTTTATGTATGAGACTAATGCTTAAGAATATTAAAAGTGACTTCCCACCTTCTGTAAAATCCTTGCAAATTTCCTTTACAGAGAAAGTTACTCTCCATATCCATCCTTTGCCATTTGCTTCTGAAGCAATATCTATATAGCAGTAACACAAGCTATTGACTAAATTATCTGGATTTGCTCTGGTAATGGTAACACAAACTCACCCAGTCTTTTTGTTTTCTCCAGTGGTGTTAAGTGCATAGTCTGTCTAATGTATGTGAAGCAGTTCACCACTATACGTTAAAGTGGGTTCCTCGCAATTAGAGACTATCAACTAACATAAGAGGCTAAAGATATATTTACCATATATAGATACTATCATCTAAACTATCAATCAATCTAATCTTATCGCTATAGAGTCTAACATGCCTGCTGATGTTAGAAAGTAAAAATCTAATGTATTTAAGTAGAACCTTCTGGGTTTTGAAAGATTTTCAGGCTTGTGTCCCTTAATGGGATGTGCTCAGAATATTCCTACAGTATTTTCCAAATTTTGGAACCTCTGTTCTTTGCCATTAAAATCTCCATAGATTTCAGCTGAGACTAAAGAAAATTAAACATCAAATAGAGCTGAAGGCTTCTTATTTTTGCCATTGTAAAAGCTAATTCTATTAATAATTTTGCATGTTGAGAAGAAGGAGCTATTATTCTCTCCGTCTTAAAATTGTATACCACACAGATGAGTGAATGCAGCAATTTGATATGTTTAGTATCACACTTCTTGACCTGACCTAGGTCTGATCCTCATTTAAATGGCATAATAAAAATCCACTTAACAGATGCTCAGAAGATGCATTTTCATGGTTTTCAAGTTTCTGTGGTGTTAATTTGCTTACATTGCTGAAACAGGAGGGGATATATCTGAAATGAACCATGTGGGGAAAAAAGTGCTCACTTTGAATTAATAAACTGGTAGGCCTATTTAATTGCAATACTCAGGGGAAAATCACCAAGCTATGTATTGGGTGTTATGAGATTGTCAAAGGCTATGAAGAGTCACATAAGTGATGGAGAGCCATAAAAAGTCTTGAAGTCTGAGTCTCTCTTATTTCAGTGAACATGAAACCGAGGACAGTATTACAAAGGTGTACAACTCCCTCACTCCCCATGCCAGCAGAGGATGGGAGCACTGTGTGTTGTATTTGGCCAGGGAAATGTATGATTTACATCCTTGAATGAGATCCATTCTTTGTTATAATTCTACAGAGATGATTAGCATGCAATCTGGCAGCATCTCACTCTGGAACTGGTTGAAACTATTTAGAATGGACTTTACTAATGTCAGACTAGTTTTGTTTAGAGTGAGATTTATGGCTTGCCTACATGGGAACACTCAGGTAAAATTAATCTGAATAATCTATTAAAGTGGATTAGTTAAACCGCGGTACACCACTGTGGACACTTTCATTCAGAATTAAAGTGACCTTAATTTGGTTTAGCGTAATTCACTTTGAAACTGAGGTTTTGTAGGTTGTAATCCCAAGATCAGGCCCAGGGTTATTAGAATTATTATTAATTTGGGAACCCTGCTGTGCACTGTGGCAATACTTAGGCTATGTCTACACTACCGCGGTAAGTCGACCTATGCTATGCAACTCCAGCTACGTGAATAGCTTTAGGTTGACTTCCCACGTGGTCCACACCATGGGAGGTCAACGGGAGAAAAGCTCCTGTCAACGTACCTTACTCTTCCTGTCTGGGGTAGAGTTCAGGGGTCGACTGGAGAGCGATCTGCAGTTGATTTTGCAGGTCTTTACCAGACCCACTAAATCAACCGCCGGTGGATCGATCTCAGAGCATAGATCCCTTCTGTAGTGTAAACATGCCCTTAGGAAAAACCTTTTGAATTTGCAAGAGCTTTATTAACACAATTAATAAGCACACACACACACACTTCAACCCAAACAAATTGGTAACAAAAATCCAGAATTGTTTTAATACCCAGTGTCATAACAAACACATGCTCATACCATCCTTGTGGAGATCTAGGAGTGATGAGACAGGTGATGATCCATGAAGGTCCTATCCCATCTCTGCCATGCCAAGAGATCCCAACTGTCGAAGTCTCAAAAGTCTAGACTATCGTTAGCCCTGTTATAGGGTCTGGTGACTGCCATCAATATTCATAAGAATGTCCGGCTTCCTTTGTCCATAACTAAACTTCCTCATCTTAATAATGTTGGGGTGTCCTTATCCTCCAGGTTAGGGTATTAATGATCTCAAACCTATTAACATGTTAGTCAATAGATTTCTATAGCAATCTTGAGGTTGAACATCTGCTGATGTTCCTATCTTAAAATACCCACAACTAGCATCAACTGACTTCTTGCAGTTACTTGTCAGTGGTTAAGCATACTTGTTTATTATAGCAATGCCTCTTCTGCTGTCTTGTGACTTCAGGTTAACTGCCTTATGCTAAGGCCTATAGACCTCATGCCCTTATGCAAAGTGCTAAGCTAATGTCTTTCAAGTTTTGGGCCTGTAGGTTTCTTGCATTACTGTCTTATACCTATCCCTTATATCAATAGACTACAATTGTGTGCTGTTGACCACTGTTGATCCTGACCTGATCTAGGAAGGTGTATATTTTTGGGTAAAATGTAATCTATCTGCTAAGCACGCTTGTACATATAATAATGGAAGTTATTGCAGTAGTAACAGCAAGTGGAAGAACCAAAATATATGTATTAAATACAGACTAAGCCCTTAACAATGCTCAAGACATATAGCCAAGAGTGTGGCCAAGCAGAAGTTGGCAGTTGGCATAAGATAGCATAAGTATTATGTGCTTGGCCTAAGGTTATAAAATTGAGCAATATATATCTTGTGACATTTTAGCAATGCATTGTGTGATAAATAAGTAAACCCCAAACCAACATATGGTAGCATCTTAGGGTATTTTTGCAATATGGTAACCATGGAGCTAACTGCAATTAACATATCAAAACTATTGGAATATTAAATGACACCAGTGTGGTGTTGCCAGACAGAAATTTAATTATGGTTAGCTGGCATACCACATATGGGCAAGGATCGACAACTTATCATACATGGTCCTGAACGTGTGTGAGTGGAATGGGAAAAAGTGCATAGAAAATGTGGTTATTCAACCTGTTGTTGGGACACTGGGACAATGGTATGTGATAACCAGATAGGAAGCCTGGCCCACTGCCTTCCTCTTGGAGGATCTCCACTTACTTTTCCTCCCATCCTTATTTAATGGTCTCCATAATAATGTGATTATGCACAATGTAAGACTGTAAATATGAACAATACAGGACACCTCTTTACTGTACTTACCTTATTCTGTTTATTGACTCTTCCTATGATTTCAGTTATATTTTACTGTATTAACTAAAGCTCATAAAGTTTTTTTTGTGTGTGTGTGCTTCCCCAACTTCATTTTCTTAATTAAGTCTAAGTAGCCATCTACAAAATAAACTTATTTGTGATAGGAACACTTGATGCCCTAGGTCATTCCCAGCCTACAATACTCTGCATCACTTCCACCCTCTTTCAATGTTTGTCATTCCTCTTTCTCTCTCTCATTCACTGAGTGAGTTTTTCCTCATATTCCTTTGATCGCTTCTTTCATCTCCAACAATCTCTTCTCCTCTTCTATTCTCATTTACCAATTGTGAGTCTCCTTTCTATATGTTCTCTTTTCTAGTGAACTCACACAGAGCCAGATCATCAACAGCAACAGAGTAGTGCTCTGATATTTTCTCTCCCCATCACCAATAAAATATTGTATTATGTTTCTCTTTTTTCCTGCATCACTCCAGTATGTACCGTTTCATGAATAGGTCGGAGTATGAACAAGAGGCTACTAGGCAGCTCTCCAACACCACTTTCTACAAGCCATTACCCTCTGATCCCACTGAGAGTTACCAAAAGAAACTACAGCATTTGCTCAAGAAACTCCCTGAAAAAGCACAAGAACAAATCCGCACAGACACACCCCTAGAACCCCGACCTGGGGTATTCTATCTGCTACCCAAGATCCATAAACCTGGAAATCCTGGATGCCCCATCATCTCAAGCATTGGCACCCTGACAGCAGGATTGTCTGGCTATGTAGACTCCCTCCTCAGGCCCTACGTTACCGGCACTCCCAGCTATCTTCGAGACACCACTGACTTCCTGAGGAAACTACAATCCATTGGTGATCTTCCTAAAAACACCGTCCTAGCCAATATGGATGTAGAAGACCTCTACACCAACATTCCACACAAAGATGGACTACAAGCTGTCAGGAACAGTATCCCCGATAATGTCACGGCTAACCTGGTGGCTGAACTTTGTGACATTGTCCTCACCCATAACTATTTCACATTTGGGGACAATGTATACCTTCAAATCAGCGGCACTGCGATGGGTACCCGCATGGCCCCACAGTATGCCAACATTTTTATGGCTGACTTAGAAAAACGCTTCCTCAGCTCTCGTCTCCTAATGCCCCTACTCTACTTGCACTACATTGATGACATCTTCATCATCTGGACCCATGGAAAAGAAGCCCTTGAGGAATTCCACCAGGATTTCAACAATTTCCATCCCACCATCAACCTCAGCCTTGACCAGTCCACACAAGAGATCCACTTCCTGGACACTACGGTGCTAATACCCGATGGTCACATAAACACCACCCTATATCGGAAACCTACTGACCGCTATTCCTACCTACATGCCTCTAACTTTCATCCAGATCATACCACACGATCCATTGTCTACAGCCAAGCTCTACGATATAACCGCATTTGCTCCAACCCCTCAGACAGAGACAAACACCTACAAGGTCTCTATCATGCATTCTTACAACTACAATACCCACCTGCTGAAGTGAAGAAACAGATTGACAGAGCCAGAAGAGTACCCAGAAGTCACCTACTACAGGACAGGCCCAACAAAGAAAATAACAGAATGCCACTAGCCATCACCTTCAGCCCCCAACTAAAACCTCTCCAACGCATCATCAAGTATCTACAACCTATCCTGAAGGACGACCCATCACTCTCACAGATCTTGGGAGACAGGCCAGTCCTTGCTTACAGACAGCCCCCCAATCTGAAGCAAATACTCACCAGCAACCACAAACCACACAACAGAACCACTAACCCAGGAACCTATCCTTGCAACAAAGCCCATTGCCAACTCTGTCCACATATCTATTCAGGGGACACCATCATAGGGCCTAATCACATCAGCCACACTATCAGAGGCTCGTTCACCTGCACATTTACCAATGTGATATATGCCATCATGTGCCAGCAATGCCCCTCTGCCATGTACATTGGTCAAACTGGACAGTCTCTACGTAAAAGAATAAATAGACACAAATCAGACGTCAAGAATTATAACATTCAAAAACTAGTTGGAGAACACTTCAATCTCTCCGGTCACTCGATTACAGACCTGAGGGTGGCTATCCTTCAACGAAAAAACTTCAAAAACAGACTCCAACGAGAGACTGCTGAATTGGAATTAATTTGCAAACTGGATAGAATTAACTTAGGCTTGAATAGAGACCGGGAATGGATGAGTCATTACACAAAGTAAAACTATTTCCCCATGTTATTTCTCCCCCCCATCCCACCCCCCACTGTTCCTCAGATGTTTTTGTTAACTGCTGGAAATAGCCTACCTTGTTTGTCACCATGAAAGGTTTTCCTCCCCCTCCCCCGCTGCTGGTGATGGCTCATCTTAAGTGATCACTCTCTTTACAGTGTGTATGATAAAACCTATTGTTTCATGTTCTCTGTGTGTGTATATCAATCTCCCCTCTGTTTTTTCCACCAAATGCATTCGATGAAGTGAGCTGTAGCTCACGAAAGCTTATGCTCAAATAAATTTGTTAGTCTCTAAGGTGCCACAAGTATTCCTTTTCTTTTTGCAAATACAGGCTAACACAGCTGCTACTCTGAAACCTGTCATTAAGATGGGTAGTCATTCAACTACTCTTCATAATCCTGAAGACATTATCTGATGGGCTTATAATATATTGAGACCATAACTTTGATACTCTTAAAACATAACTGAAAAGGAAGAAAGAAATAATGGAAGAAACCATCCTAGGAAATTGTACTTAACAGAGTAGGCAGCATTAGTTATGTACAAGGACAGATCCAGGTGCCAGTTCTGACTACTTTGTGAGTCAAAGCTGGTGGCAAGCTAGCACAAGCAGTCAGGAGAATCCTTAGATATTGTAACCAGCTCAAAGCTACCTACCTCCAAGCCTGGGTGAAGGGGACACTTCAGGAACAGAGCTGGGGAAGGGGGCTGTGGTTGGAGCACTGCTGTCCCTCAACAATTCCCATCTACTGAAATGATTTCTTATGGGTCCACAAGGGCATAGGGCTGTAAGGCTGCGATATAAAAACGATCCTTGCCTACTCCTCTTCAGCTGTACTGTCCTCAGCTCAGTGGCCACTAAGAATTCAGTCCAGCATATGTAAAACAAAAGGAAATGCAAGTTCTGTGTGAAACTAAATTTAGATTTGAAAGGCTGTTCAATAGCTCTGAATGGGAGTTTACACTCACAGTAGTCATACTTGCCACTTAGACAGTGATTTGTTCACATTAACTAATTAATACTCACAACATCAGAACACTCTCTGTGCCCCCAGGATCTGTGTGTAGATTTCTTTGACCCCAGCTGGAAGGGGATGGCATCAACCACCTTTGTGGCACTGTCCTTCTGTTTTCCTAAGCCCCGTGGAGGGCTTTTTGCAAGTCCAGGGATTTGTGAGAGAAGGGTGATGAGAGTGGTTAGGAGGGGTGAGCTGGAGCTGTGGAAGATGTGTATATCCCTCTCCTTTTCCCCCATGTACCTAGCAGAAAAAACAAAAAGAAGTTGATAAAGCTAGAGGCTGAGCAAAGATCCTGTTAAAATTCCTTTAAACAATTGTCCCCAAGGGCAGGTATAGGCTGGAGAGCCCTCAACAGTGTGAATCCAGTGAAGCCCCTACTGATAGGAAACCAAAGCAGAGCTCCAGGGGGTCCAAATCTAATGTTGAGTGTTAGTATATAGGTCTGTTTGTTAGCCTGGGATAGAATTTTGGGTTTGACTTTTTGATACTCTTGTATCTTATACTAATATATGTGAACAAAGGACAAAGACTATGTATGTTGCTTCTCCTAGTCAGATGGATTTGTTAGTAGAACGGGAACAGATAAGAGCAGTTAAAGTGTTACTTGGTAAGATTGCCTTAACCCCTATTTCAAGGCAAGGTCAAACAACCAGATGGGAGGGGTAAAGGGAGGAGGATTGGGAGGAAGGTATAAAACAGTAAAAGACCAAAGGAATGCCTGTCCCTGACCATAGCACACCCTCATGCCGCACCCCTCCCATGGTGTATGAAAGGGATGGTACTGTGGGTATGCATTGCAGGTATATTTGGGCCTGCTAAGGAGGAGGAGGTGGGAAGGGGGAATGGGGAACAGGGGAAAATGGGAATGGAGACACAGGCAACACTCTGTGGCATCAGAGCTGAGAAGGGAGACACGGGGTAAATGCTCTGTGGTGTCAGAGCTGGGAAAAGAATACTGGAAAACAGACTCTTCCATTGTGTAGAGCTATGGATATGCTTGCTTGGAAACTAACCCCAATAAACATTGCATTGCCTGCACTTCGGACTTCTGGTCTCTGCTTTCTGTCTGCGTGACAAGAATCGGGAGAGGGTGAAAGGAAAGCCCTCTAACATGGAGGTACAGAGCTCCTATGCAGATGGCCCTGTGTGCCTGGGAGAGCCAGGAGGTCTTTGTGGGCCAGACCCTTTTATTTCTGTGTAGACAGGAAAATCAACCCCCATTTCTATGAAGGAAGAATTCAGAGGCAAGAATTTGTGGAATTTCTGGGCATAGTGTAAGCCACTATTGATATCATCCTCCTCCAATGGGGAGACTGAGGAAGAGAGTTTACATGATTTGCTTACAATCAAAGAGGAAGTCTTTAGCAAAACCAGGATTAAAACTCAAGATGGAGTTTGCTTTTCCCAATCCTGTGGTCAGGCCACTATGCTATGCATCTTTCTGTATGATGTAATAGTTTAGTAGTGGTGAACCTCAAAAAGTTTAACGCTTTTGTTGAGAAACGCTCCCAAACGATTGGATATGTTTTTTACCCCAAACTGTGTTTTAAGTACAGAATTAGTAATCTTACAATAATAGGCTTTTTCATGAGAATTTCTAGTACTTCCTGATTTTGGTCAGGTCTTCTGGTCCCAGTCAAAACCAGGGAGTGCAAAAGTCTATTGTAAGGTGATAGTTCTAACCCATAAAGTCTTGAATAGGTTCAGTCCTGGTTACCGCTGAAAATGTGTTTCTTCCAGTGTGATAGTGCAAGCATTAAGATAATCCAGGACTCTCATGCTAACAACCTAGAGTTAAATCATGAGGGAGTTGGGGCAGGACATGCCTCAAAGAAGTGTCCCTACCTGTGAAATTCACTTCCTGGGTAGGTTCCCCACAACCTCAATCTACTGATCTTCTGATCATGTTGCAAAGCCCATTTATTCTTTCTGACTTTTTTAGCAGGTTAAATCATGTGGGGATGGAGAGAGAGCTTTAAGGGCAAGCTAATGGGATTCACACACTTCTGTTGATGTCTTTTTGAATTTTGGGAATTGAAATTTTGTTCATACATACAAGATCAAGGATAACCCCATTTTAAAAGTACAAATATGGAAGCTAAAGTGAATGACAATTTAGAAAGGATAGAAAGAAACATTTTGAATTTAGGTCAAAGGTGTTGGGCTAGTTTTTATTTTATCTGAATGCTTTAGTCCATCTTTTAATGATAATCACAGACATAAACAGCGCAAAACTGAGTTTCAGACAAATTTGGGCACTACAGTTGCTGAAAAAACAAACCGTAAAGACACAGTGTATATGAGAAATGTCAGGCTCAATCATAAGGCCAATACAAAGTTCTTTAGTATTATGTAATACATGTAAAGTGGAGGATTTATGCTTTTGCAAACAGCAAATCAATAGTCAACTGTGGAAAGCTCAAATCAGAGAAGGACAACTTGAGATGAGACAGGCAATCAGACTGGATTTCACCATTTCAGACTCCAGGCGGCTTTAAAAAAGAAGAGATGTGATAAGACTCCTTTCCCTAGCCTACAGAGAAATCTATAAGTAATGTGTGAACTTAACCAAAGAAGGGGTTTACTACTGGGATCTGAAAAAAAGGAGGAGGAAAAACAGAGGTTAAAGGGTTTGCCAGTAAGAGGCATTCCTTGTGGAGAAGGCAGGTTTCACACTTGAGGGAAAAGCTTCTGTGCAACCAGAAAAGGGGCAGGTTCATTGAAGTCTTTAACAAGTGTGACAAAGCTCTGTCCTTGCCTCCATGGGTCCCGCATTTCCTGGCAGATTTCACTAGCCTCAGAGGCTCACTGTGACCCTCCACGTAACCCTTCTCTCTCTAGAGACAAGGGTCACAGTCTACTGAGCCATTTTCATCATAAGCCAGCGAGGGAGGTGAGAAGTTATCCTTCCTTGCACAGTCTCTGTTGTCTCCCAGTCTCAGTGATTAATCAGGGGCAAAGATGGGTAGGGAGGGGAGCCCGGGCCCACCCTCTACTCTGGGCTCCAGCCCAGGGACCCTAATAGTATCAGTTATGGTAGCTGACCTTTTAGAAACATGACATGTACAATTCCCTGGGTTACTTCCCCCACAGCAGCCCTCACTTCCTCAAGCTCCACTTCACTCTTACCTCAGGGCCTCCTTCCTTGTGCCTGATATGGTGTGTACTTCTCAGCCTCTCCAACAGCACAACTTCCTCCCACAGCTCCTGACATGCACTCCCACCTGACTGACTGGGAGGCTTTTAACTAGTTTCAGCCAGCCCCTGATTGGTTTCAGGTGTCCCAATCATCCTAGCCTTCTCCCTGCCTTCTAGAAATTTCTCAATTGGCCCCAGGTGTCTTAATTGATCTGGAGCAGCTGCCATTTCACTTATCCTGGTCTTATTGGGATCCGGGAAGTGGGCGGGCAAAGCCCGTCCACTGCTAAAGGGTCCCCCCCAGCCTAAAAGGGGGATCCACAGGACCTAGATACCCAAAAAATTCCGGGGGACAACTAATAAAATAACAGGGACAGGAGTGCGGTCAAAGGGTCAAAAGAAGGGAACCGGACGGGGACACCGAGCAGAGAACCCCGGACAGAGCCCACTGCTCCTCAAAGGCGTCAAGGGAGTCAGAGGACGCCGCCCAGAGGAACTCTGCCCGGATACGTGAACGGACCGAGGATCGGAAATAGGCCCTACAGTCACAGGAGACTCCATCGGCCAACCTCCTCACTCTGGTTTTGTAGATGGCCATTTTAGCTAGGGCCAGGAGGAGGTTGACCAGGAGATCCCGGGACTTTGTGGGGCCACGGATAGGGAGTGCATAAATGAGAAGGTGAGGGGAGAAGTGCAACCAAAAACGTAATAAGATATTGGTGAGGAGCCGGAATAGGGGCTGCAGCCTGGCACACTCCAAGTAGACATGTGCCAGGGTATTCCTCATGCCGCAAAAGGGGCAGGTGTCTGGGATTGTGGTGAACCGCGCCAAGTACACGCCCGTGCTCACGGCTCCGTGAAGGAGCCGCCAACTGACATCCCCGGCGGGCTTTGGGACTAAGATGGAATATAGGCTGGCCCACCGGGGCTCTTATCCTGGTACCAGGGATTTGTTTAGCCTGGAGCTAATATATTTATCTCTCATTACTCTTCCATAGCCATCTGGCCTTGCCCCGTCACACAAGTTTATAGTGTTATAGTATAGTTTCCAAACTATAGTTCTCCAAGAATACAAAACAAGCTGCAAAGTGTCAATACTGATGTATCCCAAGACATGTGTCCTGAAGATCCTATAGTTACACTGAGGCTGAAATTTACCCAAAGCAGACATAGGCCCAAATGCCAAATCTCGTGAAGAGGAACTTAGCCAGCAGGGCTGGTGCACCTTAGGCGCCAAAATTCTATGAATGGGTGAAATACATAATCTGAGATGCGTATGCATCCTATCTTGTCAGAAAGGAGCCTAAATGTCCTTGTGGGGACGGGGTTGTGTACTTTTTTATGTGAGGGAGTGAAGTGGGGAATGCCTAATTTACATGCATCTTCTTAACCTACACAACTTTTACATATGATTTTCAGGATCTTGCCAATATAAGGCCACATTTTGCCTTGATTTATGTTCTGTGCACTGTTTTGCAATCAATGAAACTGTTCCACTATATGCTGTGTATCTCTGACTTGAGGTAATCAGAGGTCCCTAACTAGAATTAACACTCTTGGCTTTGCTTTTACTCTTAATGTTGGGAATATCTAGCACAGATTACAGCCTGATTTTCACTACAACACGATAATCTGCATCAATGGCAAAGTCATAGATCTCTTTAACTCAGAGTAAAGAAGAAATAAGATTTTTATTTTAATGCTTGAAACTTCTGTGATTGGTGAAGAGAGCACATATTTTATTTAACTGTATCACAGAACATTACCTCAGACTCCAAGCCAGTGCCTTGTCTGTCCAGTTTTTCATATATTTTCTTTTTTCTGTTTGTCTATATAATATAATCCAGTGAAATCTCTTCTTCCACAACTCACTGCTATCGGCTATAGCTTAGTAAGAAAACTACGTAAGTCCCAGAAATGTCAAACATAATGAAAAAAGGCAAAAACACAAAAGAGGAAGTTGTTCCTGTGCATTCCACTCTCAGAAACAATCTGCATGGTCTTCTGGTTCATCAGTCACACCATAGTTACAAGGTTATCCTACCATTCCTCTATTACTCTTGTGGCACTGTCAAGAGGTGATGGCATACTTTCCATTAAAATAACATCTCTTGCAGAAATAGCTAGAATTACTGCCTTCTGATAACTTGAGAAAATAGCTTTGCTATTGAACAACAAGCTTTTTTACTTTGATTCCTTTCATCCACCACAGAATAAGATGAAAAATTACAAAGACTGCTAATTGTTAGTGCCAGTTGAAAATTTTCCATCAAAACTCTTTTTTTATTAAAGGAACATTTGCGGTTTTTTGCTGATCAATTTTTTTGTCATGAAGTGTGTACTTTCTGTTGAAAATTTCATTTTTTCATTGAAAAACCAAACACCTGAAAGCTGAAGTATTTTTAGTTGGCTATCCTGCCGTAGTGCCTCCTGGGAGTTGTAGTTAAATTGCCTCATGTCCCCATTCTCCTCTATGGGCTAGGCTATAGTGATGGACTACATCTCCCATGATGCATAATGGCCAAGTTGACTGCTTCCCCTCTCCAAGAAGGGAGAGCATGGTACAACATGTGAGAAGCAGTTTAAAAAAGGAGTCTGCTCTTTAGAAGAGAATGGGAGCACAAGATACCTGAACTACTACTCCGGTGAAGCACCATGGCAGTACTTCCAAAATAAAATATTTTGGTTTTCAGCCAGAAAATTCTGGTATTCACATTTTTCAAAAATGTGAATATTTTCTGTGGGAACCACTCCCAAATTTCCAACCAACCCTACTTACTGTACCAAGAGTTAAATAATCGTCCACTTGACAGTACTGAGTTATGGCACATAGAATCATAGAACTAGAAGGGACCTCGAGAGGTCATCTAGTCCAGTCCCCTGAACTCAAGGCAGGACAAAGTATTATCTAGACCATCCCTGACAGGTGTTTGTCCAGCCTGCTCTTAAAAATCCCCAGTGATGGAGATTCCACAACCTTCCTAGGCAATTTATTCCAGTGCTTAACCACCCTGACAGTTAGGAAGTTTTTCCTAATGTCCAACCTAAACCGCCTCTGCTGCAATCTAAGCCCATTGCTTCTTGTCCTATCCTCAGAGCTTAAGAAGAACAATTTTTCTCCCTCCTCTTTGTAACAATCTTTTATGTACTTGAAAACTGTTATCATGTCCCCTCTCAGCCTTCTCTTCTTTAGACTAAACAAACCCATTTTTTTCAATCTTCCCTCATAGGTCATGTTTTCTAAACCTTTAATCATTTTTGTTGCTCTTGTCTTGACTTTCTCCAATTTGTCCACACCGTTCCTGAAATGTAGCACCCAGAACTGGACACAATACTCCAGTTGAGGCCTAATCAGCATGGAATAGAGCAGAAGAATTACTTTTCATGTCTTGCTTACAATACTCCTGCTAATACATCCCAGAATGATGTTTGCTTTTTTTTTGCAACAGGCTGTATCAGTGTGGAGTATTACTTGTGTCTGTGCTTAAATACATCCCAGAAAAATGTTTGCTTGTTTTGAAAGGGTGTTACACTGTTGCCTCATATTTAGCTTGTGATCCACTATGACCCCCAGATCTCTTTTTGCAGTACTCCTTCCTAGGCAGTCATTTCCTATTTTGTATGTGGGCAATGGATTGTTCCTTCCTAAGTGGAGTACTTTGCATTTGTCCTTATTGAATTTCATCCTATTTACTTCAGAGACCATTTATCCAGTTTGTCCAGATAATTTTGAATTTTAATCCTACCTTGCAAAGCACTTGCAATCCCTCCCAGCTTGGGATCATCCACAAACTTTACAAGTGTACTTTCTATGCCATTATCTAAATAATTGATGAAGATATTGAAAAAACTGGACCCAGAACTGATTCCTGCAGGACCCCACTCATTATGATCTTCCGGCATGACTGTGAACCACTGTTAACTACTCTCTGGGAATGATTTTCCAACCAGTTTCCCCCCTCCCCCTTATAGTAGTTCCATGTAGGTTGTATTTTCCTAGTTTGTTTATGAGAACCTCACACGAGACAGTATCAAAAGCCTTACTAAAGTCAATATATACCATATCTACTGCTTTCCCCCTTATCTACAAGGCTTGTTACCCTGTCAAAGAAAGTGATCAGGTTGGTTTGATATGATTTGTTCTTGACAAAGTCATCCATGCTGACTGTTATTTATCACCTTATTATCATCAAGGTGTTTGCAAATTGCAAACATATATGCATACTGCTCTAATTACAGCCAAAACACGTTACCATTTAAAAAGATGCCATTGATCTGTTTAGGCTGTGATGTCTTCTTTCCACAAAGGTTACTTAATCTCATGTAGCATCCTTGTAGGAACTCTTACATATGTTAATATTTTAATAATATTTTAAAGACTTAAAATAATGGTTTGCCTCTTTAGTAAACAAGTTTATGTAGTTAAGGTGTAGCATAAAGGTTTTATGGGCATGAATTTGGGATGGCCATATTTCTCACTAGTAGCAAGGTCGTGTTTGTGCTATGCAGGTCATCCTAAAGAAGTGGCAATTAATTCCTAGTACCACACTATATCATCATGTACTGTATTCTGTATGCACTGTATCATTTACAGATCAGCTATTTTAGGAATGTTTTGGAGAGTATTATGAAGTTTAGTGGGACTATTTTTTCTTATATTTCCACGGGTAAAGTCAGGTTCCCTTGCTGTCACAAGTCCAAATTTACAGGCCTCCAAGGGAGACCGGAAAAAAATAAATTTTAAAAACTTCCAATATTATGTGAAAAAGTTTACATTATATATCAGTTGTGATTTGTCAGGTAACCTAGCAGGTCCAAAAGTAAGTGCAGTGTATCCCATTGCAAAGGTGGGAATCATGTACATCTTTGTGTATATAGTATCTATTTCTAGCCAAGATATTTTGTGAAATATTGGAGCTTAAATCTATCACTGGTCTAGTTCCAATTATTGCCTATCCTTAGCCACAGGCCAATGTAATTTTATAGGGAAAGCCCTCATTTATGAAGTAGAGAAGGAAATATTTTTGGCAGTTTTTATTTTAAAACTGCAGGTATTGGACGATCTCCGAAATTTGGAATATGATCATTGAGTGATCCCAGTGGAATTGCATTACTCAGCAGAGTGCAAATGAGGTGATTGAAGGTGCATGATAAATGTAACATATTAAACAAATCTTTGTGTGTGTATTATTAATTTTATATTAATAGTGACTGATGTGGAGGACAAGAACTATGCCTAAGACTTTGACATGGAAAACATTATTCACTTAAGCCCTTGTGTGTACAGGGACATCAGCACATATCCATGGTTCTCTTGAGTGGTAACCATTATCAGAAATGGCCTGGTTCTATTGCTGGTGATTCAGGGGAACCCAGTGATTTGAAAGCATCCTTTTCCAATGTGTGCTGGTGTCAGATGTAGACTACCACCAAAGAGGGCAGGAGCACAAGTCCAGCTTTGTTTGTGACTGTTTTTTAAGTCATGTATTTCCTCCTCCAAATATGAAATTTACTTTTTCTAAAGGAAGGTATATTTTGTGGCATAAGTACTTTGATAGTGTCCTTTCAGTTGCCAAGTGTTGAAAAATCAATTAATGGCTCAGAGTCAACAAGGGAAAGTGAGCGGAAGGAGTGAGTCATTGGATTTATTGGAAAGCAACAGACGGAGGAAGCAATGACTGAGAAATCTGATTCTGAAAACACCTGTGCTGAACAGGAGTCTAGGTCAGGGAGCAATGGCAAGGCACCAAAAGGAAAACAACACAGGACAAGCTACCATCCAATTCATTCTCTCCCCACCTTCTAATTAACACCCCCACACACACGCAGAACAGTCAATTTTCATTATTTTTTTTACGTCAAGCAGATTCAGTCTAACTGCCACTGACAATTTGCAGTAGAGATGTAGTCGTGTTGGTCCTAGGATATTAGAGAGACAAGGCGGGAGAGGTAATGTCTTTTATTGGTCCAACTTCTGTTGGTGAGAGAGAGAACCCAGCTTTCGATCGCTTCCTCTTTTGAAGAGCTCTGTGTAGCTTGAAAGCTTATCTCTCTCACCAACAGAAGCTGGTCCAATAATTATTACCTCTCCCACCTTTGTCCATTGTCAGAAAGTGCAGTGTCAATGAAATGAGTTGTCTCAATCTTTCTACACTGATTTGTCAAATACTAGATACTGTACAATATACCAAGGCCTTTTGTGTCCTCTCCTGGACAAGTTTCATTTGAGAGGCGGAAGAAAGGTGCTGACGTCACTGCAAAAATGCTAATCTGATAATGATTTGTTAAGCATTATTCTTCACAGAGGATCCTAAGCACTTTACAAACTATATATTGGAATTATTTCATCCACAAGTAAATACAGCCAACTTGGGGGTGAAATATGCAGAGCAGCTACAATTTAGGACAGGCAATGAAAAATATTTTTTCCTTTTGAAACGGAAGGGGGGGGATTTTAGGAGGCAGAATCTAATTATTGTAATAATTTCCCTATCCAAAAATCATTCATATGCTTTTCAATATGGATTCCTTTTATTTTAGACTAAAGGGAAAAGGAAGTGCAAGAAAATAGTCAAGTATACACAGTGCTCTCTGTGTATATCTGCTCTGAAATATACCCTGTAAATTCTGCCTCAAAAACTGGCTGCAAATAATTTTAAAAACTATTGTTTTGTAGAAAATGAGCTGCCAAAAAATTACAAACATACACATACAGTATTTTTTGATTTCCATATAGCAGGTGGCCAGATAATACCCAGTAGTTTTGTTTATAATTTTTTTCTGTCAACTGGCAAATAAATCATTCCTAAATCTTTACTTATTTGACCAGCTTTAATGAAGACATCAGGTTGCGTGGTTCTATAGGACCATGGAAAGGGAAGATGCTGTTCTTAGTTGTCAATAAGAGATGAGCAGGGAAACCTATTCTTAATAGGGAATATCTTGATGTAGGTTTTTTTTTATTTATTCTGTTTTTTAATACTACTGCATATTACTCAGCATGAATAAAGGTGGCAGTATACAGCTCTATAAGATTGCAGATGCATTGGACTGAAGACCCACAAGAGCATTTGGGATTGGAGAAGGAGGCAGGCAGTGGTTTCAGTGAGACTGGTGCTTTTATTTCAGATTCTGCTAGAATACCAACTTATCTCACTAGTATGATAGTCTTTCATGAATTCCAGAGAAATCCTAGGTGGGCATTGTCTGTTTTTTGTCATAAACCTTTTATTTTTAAATGTTTTACAGTCCTCCAGCTTGATGGAAATTCTACCTGGCTCATCAACATTCTCTGGAGAAGGCCTAGTTCTTTTTTCCTGCCACTTGATAGCATTACATTTTGCCTTAGCTGGCTGTAGGCTTGCACAGAGTAGTAATTATATGCATGTTCCTTCAGACTATTCTGAAATTACTGAGTTAACATAAAGGTAATTAGCATGTAATCTGCTCTGTGGATTAGAAGAGAGGGACTAATCATGCATTTATCATATAATGATGAGCTGGTATATGTACAATTATCCTTCAGCTAAATGGTAATTATGGTGAAATTAAATGATCAACTGTTTAAGTAGAGAGTACTTGCATAATATTTGTTGGCTGTAATTTAAAATGTTACTGACTTTTTTCCCTCTGTTGTACCCTCATCTCTACCCCTGGGTTAGCCATATTCCTGAACTATAAAATCGTATTCATTAGCTATGAAATGGGCATGTGTGGCTGGTCCATAACAAGTCAAAGGGTATGAAAGGGAAGTCTTAAAAAAACAAATTCTGCCATTGAATTGTCCATTGCTTAAAATTTAAAGTCCTAATCCACAGCCCACTGGAGTGAATGAAAGGATTCTCGTTAACTTCCATAGGCTTCTTATCAGACCTGTACTAACTGGTCCAGAAACACATGCATGAACAATCTTATAAAGTGTAGTTGCTCATGCACCTGTTTCCACTAAATGCAATGTGTTATCTAATGGTCCATCAGTCGAACAGTGGACTACCTGACAATTTCAGTATGATGAACAGTGAGAGAGTGAGCTAAATCTTGCCCCGACATAGCCCCCGAGTAACCACTGTGATTTTATTGGGGTTACACTTGTAAGCCATAGCAAGGTTTGGTCCACTCTCCCTAACCATGTCCTCCAAGGACAGCATCACTACGAATATAAACTCCTAGCTACAGTTTGGAGTATGACTTGTGCCCATATCTCTGCCATACTTCAATGATAGTAACTTAGAATAATATCCCCTTCAACACAAAAATGCAGGATGGGGAGAAAGCTATTCACAACAAAGAAAAGGTTAGGGGCTACATGGCCACCTAACTAAGCAGCCTAACAGACTGTGGTGAATCCTGGTTGCAACCTCCCTGAATTTCAGATCTTCAGCACAAAATTCTGGACACTCTGTGCTACTCTCTGGCCCCTTTCTCCTGCTCTAGAGTTCAGCCATGAGCCATGTTGGCATTAGTGGGGCCAGCTCCCACTGCATACGCTTTCCCTCACTGTGGACACACACAATGAACATACACTAAGGTGAGCGAAGCCAAGAAGCTAGAGGTAATGCTACTCCGATTAGCTTCCAATCAATTTTCTGGAGGATTATCTACCAGTTTTCCATGGAACAATGCCACCTAGAATGACAGACACATTTCCTGAAATTATGTTAAGCCCCAAACTATGTTCTGTTCATGTAAAAGAGGTCCCACCATCTCAAAGGGAAGATGATTATGATGACACACAAGCTTCTCTCCCCGTCGGTGCTTGCTGGACACATTTGGATTGGATTTGTGCCATGATGTGCAGCTGAGGGGATGATGTCACCCATACTCTGAGAAGGAAAAAGATGATTAAATATATACTTAACTGTAGTACTTAAAATGCCTTATGATCAGTTTCCAGTATAACATGTGAATACTCTGCCTAGTCTGTGAAGGCCAGAAAAAAATAATCATAGAATATCAGGGTTGGAAGGGACCTCACGAGGTCATCTAGTCCAACCCCCTGCTCAAAGCAGGGCCAATCTGCAATTTTTGCCCCAGATCCCTAAATGGCTCCCTCAAGGATTGAGCTCTCAACCCTGGGTTTAGCAGGCCAATGCTCAAACTACTGAGCTATCCCCTCTCCCAATAAGCCTGATTGAGCTTCAGGAAGATTATAGTAGCAGTGGAAGGTTTCATCCTCTCAGAATTTCAGATCCTACGTGGCTGAGAGGCTACTGTGGCACTAAAAACTGCCAATATGGCTGTGTTGGAAAATTTGATATTGTCTTCTCTTCCATCTAAGCACCCATGTTAATGAGCACTCCCCATTTGTTTCAGCTGTCCAAATGTTTGATTAACAGTGAGAAGTATGAGTTGTATGTTGTCACATATTCACTATGACTTTCCTTTGCTGGAAGAAAGTTAATGGACATGAGTCTAAAAGGAGTCACATTACATTCACAATGATAGAAAATCTTATAAAAATATGACTGTATTTTACAGAAATAGCCCCAAACACTGTAAAACTAGAGATGTTAGAAAATTTTGGACCAAAAAACCCCAAAACCTTCCCATGAAAAATCAAAACAAAAGCTTTGCTTTGCAATTTTTTGCTATTTTTTATTCCTGATCAGCTCTAGTAGTATCAATGTTGTAAGCTGCAGTGCTTTAGAATACTGCAGTATATATTCATGAAAGCAATTCACTGACCAAGCTGATCTCAGACTCGTGAATTAAATGAATGTTTAAGGCAGAGAAATACCGTAGGCTGTATTAAAATGTCAGCATTCACTATGTCACTGTACCAGAGACACCACTAATATTTCCAGTTATGTTTAGAAAAATACTGCAGTACCTCAGCTACTATTATTTGGTAACTGTTGACTACTGGATGCAGTGGGAACATTGCTGGATTTGGATGGTGGGTATCATGCTATTGGGTTTTCCAGTTTTAAAATCTAAATGCTTGTTTTCTCACCTAAATCAGGAGTCAGATTTCATCATAGTCCTACACTTCTCTACCTTGAAACCTCTTCCACAAGAAATCAATATTCATTTTCCAGACTTTACTCCAACATTCGCACCAGATATAAAGGACTACTGTGTAAATCCAAATGCAAACAATGGAGATATAGGTGCTGTTTATTGTCTACATTACACACTTGAAATCACACTAGTCATTGTGTATACTAAATTCAGTTACTCTAGGACAATGCAGAGTTACCATCATACGACTGATATTCAGACTTATGGATACTAGCTTTGTAACAGCTGTGACATCAATGTTATCATCCTTTGTGTATTTTTGAATAAGATAAATGGCAGAGAAATACCGAAGGATTGCTAGCAGGCCACCTTCTCTGTTGTTTTCATTAGGAAAGTGTAGACGGATAATTGAAATGATTAAACAACAAGATACAGTACAAACAAACCCCAAACCAGTACAGTAGCATTTTAATTTTTTTCTTTAAATTATAAATGCCTAAAATAATATCAAGCTACCGCATCTTCAGAGTACTATAGAGTTTCAGGAACTTGTAACAAAAACCTCCTTTTCCAAAGCGAATCTTCAACATTAATTGTCTAAATGTGTGGTCTATTCCCAACTACATAGTCTACAAGAAAGAATATAGAGCTCTTTGTGTTGACATTGAGTCCCAGAAAATAAAGCTCCTTTGTGTTGACGTCTATTCCCAAATACTGTATATTTAATGGCAGGGTAATAGAGGGTAATAGTGGAGATTTTGTATAAATGATAATAAATTGGACAGCTCATTTCTGAGAAATCTGTTACTGGGTTGAGGATTTGTGTGTTTCGCAAATCTCTTGTGTGTATCACCATCTGTTTTTAAAGAGTAATATACCTGTCTAGCCTCCAGCTATTTTGCCAGTGACTCAGACATTTGGATGAAGCATCCAACAGCTTTATAAAGATAATTCTGCTGTGTGCTTTAACCATAAGAGCCATTTAAGCTTTTAAATCACAAGGAAGCATGGTTTTCTGCATGGAAGCAACCTGGTAACAGGGCAGCAGTTCATAGGAATGCCATGCGGGAGGCCTAAAAACAAGCAGCTTCTAGATCTTACACTCACCAATCAGAAATCTGGCCAGGTCACAGGTATAGTAGCAGGGATTTGGCGTGAAGGCTGATGTATTGTAGCTATATTTATATGAAGATTATACATCAAATACTCCTGTCCTAAATGTTGGCCAATGGATAGAAAAATGAGACAATATATTTTGTACTAGAATATTTCAATATAGTACTGTGTGAGTAAAATTTACTCAAATGAACAGTATTTGTACAAGCCATCTGCACTACTGAACCCTCACCTTAAACCTGTATCTTACTTAGAGTTTACGTGGTCTGGAAAAGCGTGTCTGAGCTCTTTGCACTAGAGGGCATTTCACACGTTGGGCTAAAAGATACAATTGGTTTCCCCTATCTAAAACTGGAGTAACCCCACTGAATTCAAGTGAACTACAATATTCCTGACTTAGGGTCAAATTCTGCTTTCATTTTATTTGTTTAACTCATGATATAAGCACTGGCCTTTCATTCTGCAAACTGTATGGCATGCAAAGGACCAAAAGAAATTAATTGTCTAGTGGTTAAGTCACTGAACTGAGAGTCAGGATATCTAGGTCCAATTCCCAACTCTCACAGACTCCCTGTGTATCTTGGGATAGCTTATTTATGTGTGAATTTTCAAACGCTTGTTTGGGAAGAAGTGACCTGCTTTGCACTCCAAATTATCAATAGTCTCAGAGGCAAGGAAAAATCAAATGCCAAATGGGGAATAACTGGCTAAGAAGTTGTACCACAGAAAAGGAATTGGGGGTTATAGTGGTTATCGGAGATGGTCTAGATAATGCTTAGTTTTGCCTCACCATAGGGGGGCAAGGTATGGACTAGATGACTTCTTGAGGTCCCTTCCAACTCTACATTTCTAATTCTATATTGTTGCCAACAGATCTTCCTGTTATGTTCTTGCACTTGTATTTGAAATGTAGCCATTTGGGATAAAAACATGATATAACAGTGCCTTATTTGGTTTGCATTCCTTCTCTACAAGATTTCTCCATTGTCTCTTCTGAGCAGGCATAATGCATCTTCTGTGGTGGACGTGCTATACTCGCCCAACCTTGTTACCCAGTGATTACCACATAAACCTTGCTGAGCCTCCGGCCATGTGTTATATTCCAACTGCACAATAGATGGATACCATAGCCTAATGTGACAGTACTGTCTTTTGAGAGTCCCTTCTCTGAACAGTTAACAATCTACCAGTATTTATAAGAGAAAGAAAAACAGGTGAATACAACAGACAGAAGGGATGAGCAGAAGGTAATAGTCAGGCATTTCACATCAGTGTGATAAGTAGTGGTCACTGCACACTAGATGCCTATCCGTTGTTGATTTTTTTTTAAGTAGACATCATGGCAGAGATTAGTTTTAAGGAGGGTTTTGAAGTAGGACTAGGTGTTGACTTTGCAGGTGTCATAGGGAGCTTTTTCCATATATAAGATGAGACCTGGGGGAAAGCACAAAAGTGCATGTTGGAAAATTTGACAAATAGCATCACTGTGCATCAATGGCATATTGTGAGTAAAGGCATCGATATCTGTGAAGTGCTCAAATGTAATGGGGCTGGGGACTGGAAAACTAGCTGGATGAAAAGATAACACAACTCTTCATTCCCACAGAAGATGTGAGTCATTTTAACTGAATCATTTGAAGGACTAGGTCAAATCAGATTTCCTTTGTAAACAAGAGCTTTGCAATGTAAAGTACACAGTGGAAAGCAAAGCATTTTTAGGGAGTATTTAGGGAGCTATACTCTGTGTAGTGTGATTTATACTGGTTCTAATGAGGTCAGATAACAGTCCAAATATTTACTTTATTCAGTATTCAGCCACACCAAATTGTATTTCTCATTTACTTTGTGTTCTCATACTGGTTTTCTTTGCATCTAATGCAGTCTCACATTGCAGTACAAATAAAATCAATGTCCTCTGTCCCATAGCAACATAGATTCTTGCTTAATTTCTCTGTATTACAGAAAGGGACTTCAGCAAATTGTCCCTGAGATAGGGAATAAAAAAAATCTGGTCTCAAGTACAGATACTCACCCCACATCAACACACTAACTTGGTGACAAGGGACAGTCAGTTTAACCTCTATGTGCCTCAGTTTACCCATCTCTCCAAGTGTTGTTGTGTGAGTTACGTAAAAGTGCTTTGTGATGCATGGATGCATGGCACTTGGTAAAGATGAAACAATATTAATATAATTCACTAAGTGGCAAATCCAGTCTCCACCTCTGTAGCTATAGAAGGACTTGGGACAGTCGAACTCATGCAGTTGTACAACTCAAGGGAAGGCATCTTGTGGCCAGCTAGTCCAAAGGTATGCACTGCCTACTGGAGTTTTGCTCCATGTGAACCTCTATATGATAGGTTGCAGGGAGCAAAAATGGATAAAGCAGGGGTGGGTCTCTCTACATGGATCCTCCCATTCCCCTCCACAGGAGAATATCCCACATAGGCTAATTCAGTCATTTGGCTAAAACAGGCTCTGTGTAGTGGTTCTGTAGTCACTCCGTGATCTGGGCTGGGAGGATTTCTCACCCCTGCCCTCACTCCATACATCCTCCAAAATCAGCCAAGTTCTGGCAGCTGGGTTTGGGCCTTCGGGTCTTTTACTGTACATGGAAGTCAAGGGTACTTTTGCCATTAACTTCAATGGGAGTGGAATCAGACCCCTAGTTGCTTGATTCTAAGCCCCCAAAATACAATTGACTTTGAGCCTCAGTCATACCTCCACTGAAATCAGTAGAAAGTAGGATTTGGATCAAGCCTATAACTTGTGTAAACAAGCAAAATTAAAGCAACTGAATTTGATACCGTGCCACATCGGGAATTATTAGTTAAATTGGAGAAGATGGGGATCAATATGAACATCAGAAGGTGGATAAGGAATTGGTTAAAGGGGAGACTGCAACGGGTCCTACTGAAAGGCGAACTGTCAGGTTGGAGGGAGGTTACCAGTGGAGTTCCTCAGGGATCGGTTTTGGGACCAATCTTATTTAATCTTTTTGTTACTGACCTTGGCACAAAAAGTGGGAGTGTGCTAATAAAGTTTGCAGATGATACAAAGCTGGGAGGTATTGCCAATTCGGAGAAGGATCGGGATATTATACAGTAGGATCTGGATTACCTTGTAAACTGGAGTAATAGTAATAGGATGAAATTTAATAGTGAGAAGTGTAAGGTTATGCATTTAGGGATTAATAACAAGAATTTTAGTTATAAGTTGGGGACGCATCAATTAGAAGTAACGGAAGAGGAGAAGGACCTTGGAGTATTGGTTGATCATAGGATGACTATGAGCTGCCAATGTGATATGGCTGTGAAAAAAGGTAATGCGGTTTTGGGATGCATGAGGAGAGGCATTTCCAGTAGGGATAAGGAGGTTTTAGTACCGTTATACAAGGCACTGGTGAGACCTCACCTAGAATACTGTGTGCAGTTCTGGTCTCCCATGTTTAAAAAGGATGAATTCAAACTGGAGCAGGTACAGAGAAGGGCTACTAGGATGATCCGAGGAATGGAAAACTTGTCTTATGAAAGGAGACTTAAGGAGCTGGGCTTGTTTAGCCTAACTAAAAGAAGGTTGAGGGGAGATATGATTGCTCTCTATAAATATATCAGAGGGATAAATATAGGAGAGGGAGAGGAATTATTTAAGCTCAGCACCAATGTAGACACAAGAACAAATGGGTATAAACTGGCCACCAGGAAGTTTAGACTTGAAATCAGACGAAGGTTTTTAACCATCAAAGGAGTGAAGTTTTGGAATAACCTTCCAAGGGAAGCAGTGGGGGCAAAAGATCTATCTGGTTTTAAGATTCTACTCGATAAGTTTATGGAGGAGATGGTATGATGGGATAATGGGATTTTGGTAAGTAATTGATCTTTAAATATTCAGGGTAAATAGGCCAAATCCCCTGAGATGGGATATTAGATGGATGGGATCTGATTTACTATAGAAAATTCTTTCCTGGGTATCTGGCCGGTGAATCTTGCCCATGTGCTCAGGGTTTAGCTGATTGCCATATTTGGGGTCGGGAAGGAATTTTCCTCCAGGGCAGATTGGAGAGGCCCTGGAGGTTTTTTTGCCTTCCTCTGTAGCATGGGGCATGGTTGACTGGAGGGAGGCTTCTCTGCTCCTTGAAGTTTTGAACCATGATTTAAGGACTTCAATAGCTCAGACATGGGTGAGGTTTTTCATAGGAGTGGGTGGGTGACATTCTGTGGCCTGCGCTGTGCAGGAGGTCGGACTAGATGATCAGAATGGTCCCTTCTGACCTTAGTATCTATGAATCTATGAAGCTGTAAAAAATTAAAAATACTGTAATGAACATAAACATCAGCAAACAAAAATAAGCATTTTCACAGCCTATTTAAAGATAATACATCTTAGCTCTTAGCAGAAAAGAAAAGAACAATCCATCCCCCTTAAGTCAATATAATAGAACTCTTCTATGTCTAACCTTTGGCTTATAGCCTACAGTAGATAGAGTATAAGTAGGTGTACCTGAGAACATCTTCAGTGGAAAGTAAGTTATTTTATAAATCTATATGTAGTACTAATAGTATAATACTGATCAAGACAATATTGACACAGAGCACATTTATCATCCTTGGACCACTACCAATTTTAATAGCAAAATCAGAAGCATATTTGAGGTCATTTTGTTGTAACCCACCTACCCCATGCACCCCCATAATTTATTTATAGTAGTGACGAAAGCTACTCTGCAGTAATTACCATCTGCATCTTAATTTTGTCTGTATATTTGGTTTTCATTTCCTGTCAGGTTTTTGTTTTCTAAAAGCAACTTTTGGCTGGATTAATTAAGCAATTTATGCACCAAATACTTGCTGTTCCCCAAGTGTTACTTGAAGTAATTTTCCATTTGTGGAGGAGATACCACACCATCTGTGAGTTGTCCAAACACAATTAAGTGCAGTCCACTGCCTATGGGGAAGGCAGAATCCCTGGACTTCTTTCATTGGATCTTCAATGAGGTCTTTGTTTGTGAAATCACAGGCAGCCCATGCTTTGAGCCAGCAAGTGCTGTTATCCTTTCCATTGGCCTGTAGCATTGACATGTGGATCTAGAAAGACTTCCTTGATTTGAGTCTGGAGAGTAGCAGTGAATTGAGGTCTTGGTGTATCGGCCGGTCTGGAGTGGCCAAGATCTCATTGTACTTGCAGTGTCTCGCCTGATGTTGGCTGGCATGATGCCCACCAAAATTGAGACCCACAGTATTGGCATTGATTTCAGTGTTAATGAGGTTGTTGTGGAAACTGTTGCACCAAACTAGCATGCGATACTCTGCTGTTGGCAAAACCAGGGCTTGTACTGGCATTTGAAGCGTTCATGTATCCTATCATGTGCCAAAGTGCTTCTGGCTGATGTTTACCCATCTTTTTATCTTCTTTTGGGTATTGTCAAGTTGTTGGCGATAATTCAGCAATCGATCCAGGATAACATCAAGGTATGGGTTGTGATCTTGCAACAGAGGCAGTGGTGGTAGGGATTGTGCTGAGATACAAACTATACAACACATCATGGACAACTGCCCTGTTCACATTTACAGTGATGGCATAAGGAGGGGGCCATGATTCACCCCTCCAACAGAGTCTGCAGGAACTCATCGTTCAGGCATGGGGCAGCAACTCATGTCCACTGGCTCACCTTGTCAGCAGAGCCTTCCGTGACTCAGCACTCACGCACACCGAAGCAGCCTACACCTTGCAAGGCCTGGGTAAGATTATCCCCAGGCACAGGTATTTTACTGATCCTGCCAGAACTGCAAGTTATACCGGAAACCTACTGACCGCTATTCCTACCTACATGCCTCCAGCTTCCATCCAGACCACACTACACGATCCATTGTCTAAGCCAAGCTCTACAATACAACCGCATTTTCTCCAACCCCTCAGGCAGAGACAAACACCTATGAGATCTCTATCAAGCATTCTTATAACTACAATACCCACCTGCTGAAGTGAAGAAACAGATTGACAGAGCCAGTACTCAGAAGTCACCTACTACAGGACAGGTCCAACAAAGAGAATGCCACTAGCTGTCACCTTCAGCCCCCAACTAAAACCTCTCCAACGCATCATCAAGGATCTACAACCTATCCTGAAGGATGACCCATCACTCTTGCAGATCTTGGGAGACAGGCCAGTCCTTGCTTACAGACAGCCCCCCAACCTGAAGCAAATACTCACCAGCAACTACACACCACACAACAGAACCACTAACCCAGGAACCTATCCTTACAACAAAGCCTGTTGCCAACTCTGTCCACATATCTATTCAGGGGACACCATCATAGGGCCTAATCACATTAGCCACACTATCAGAGGCTCGTTCACCTGCACATCTACCAATGTGATATATGCCATCATGTGCCAGCAATGCCCCTCAGCCATGTACATTGGTCAAACTGGACAGTCTCTACGTAAAAGAATAAATGGACACAAATCAGATGTCAAGAATTATAACATTCAAAAACCAGTCGGAGAACACTTCAATCTCTTTGGTCACTCGATTACAGACCTAAAAGTGGCAATTCTTCAACAAAAAAACTTCAAAAACAGACTCCAATGAGAGACTGCTGAATTGGAATTAATTTGCAAAATGGATACAATTAATTTAGGCTTGAATAGAGACTGGGAGTGGATGGGTCATTACACAAAGTAAAACTATTTCCCCATGTTTATTCCCCCATCCCACCCCCCACTGTTCCTCAGACGTTCTTGTCAACTGCTGGAAATGGCCCACCTTGATTATCACTACAAAAGGTCCCCCTCTCCCAAGCTCTCCTGCTGGTAATAGTTCACCTTAAGTGATTACTCTCCTTACAGTATGTATGGTAACACCCATTGTTTCATATTCTCTGTGTATATAAATCTCCCCACTGTGTATTCCACTGAATGCATCCGATGAAGTGAGCTTTAGCTCATGAAAGCCTATGCTCAAGTAAATTTGTTAGTCTTTAAGGCGCCACATGTACTCCTTTTCTTTCTGTACAATAGTAGTGTTGGAGTGTTGTGTTGCAGTGTTACAGGCTCCCTAGGCTTCCTGTTCTTGCCCCTGCCTTGCCCTACTCCAACCATGCTCCAGACCTGTTACTGACTTGCTCCAATCCTGCACCTGCCACCTGACCTCCTCCCTTCCCAGGCCCTTGGACTGACTCCCAGACAGATTTGATCTTTGTGCTGAATCTGGACTTGGACAACAATTCTGATTTAGCTTCTCTATGGACTTTGACCTGAGTTCTGACCTACTGCCTGTGCCCAATCTTGGTTTCAGCATTTCTCTTGGCCTGGTCCCAACTCTATTGCTGGCTTTGACCCTGGTATCTGTTCTTCACTGTCTCTCTAATCACCAGGCTTGACCATCTCAAATTCAGAGCCTGACACTTGGGGATTGCAGCTGGTGAAAAACAGGGGCACCATATTCTGTGAAAATTTTCAAATAAAAATGTGTCCTTATCATAAAAAGAAAATTCCAGGGATTTTAATACACTTTACTGAGGACAGTAGGATCTGCTTGTGGTTCTCTACCATAAGTGCTTTGGGAGGAATCCAACTGGAAAAGTCCACTTGTGAGCCCATATCCTGAGGGATGAAGGTTTTGCACTTTTTCAGGGCACCTTGGTGGGCAGGAATTTACTTTGGTTTGGCCTCAGGGCTAAACTAACTAACTAACCAGTTGGGAGGAATTTACTGACAGTATGAAGGAAACTAAGACCATGGCTGCACCTGCTGCCAGAGAAGTAAAATGCTGCTACAAGCATACATCTCTGCAAAACGGTGTGAAAAGGGTTGCTCTGGTGGTATTACTGGTCTGATCTAAAGAAGGAAATTCTGGTAATTTTATTTAAAGAAACTACCCCAAACAAACCTATTCTCATGAGATTTCCAGTTCAAATTTGCTGTTGCAAAATGTTTCCAACAGCTTTGATTAAGCAACTGAACTTCTCTGTGCTCAAACACGCTAAAGCCAAATGCAGAACTTTTATTTTGTGTGGCATCTTACAGACTAACAAATTTATTTGAGCATAAGCTTCCGATGAAGTGAGCTATAGCTCACTGTCAAGGTTCCTTCCCCACTCTGAACTCTAGGGTACAGATATGGGGACCTGCACGAAAACCTCCTAAGCTTACTTTTACCAGCTTAGGTTAAAACTTCTCCAAGGTACAAACTATTTTACCTTTTGCCCTTGGACTTCCACTGCCACCACCAAACGTCTGGGTTTATTTTTGAGAAAACGTTGTTTGGAAACGTCTTTCCCCCCAAAATCCTCACCAAAACCTTGCACCCCCCCTGCTTGGAGAAGGCTTGATAAAAATCCTCACCAATTTGCGTAGGTGACCACAGACCCAAACCCTTGGATCTTAAGAACAATGAAAAAACATTCAATTTCTTACAAGAAGAATTTTAATATAAGAAAAGGTAAAAAGAATCACCTCTGTAAAATCAGGATGGTAAATACCTTACAGGGTAATTAGATTCAAAACATAGAGAATCCCTCTAGGCAAAACCTTAAGTTACAAGAAAGACATAAAGACAAGAATATTCATTCTATTCAGCACAGTCTAATTTCTCAGCCATTTAAAGAAATCATAATCTAACGCATATCTAGCTAGATTACTTACTAAATTCTAAGAGTCCATTCCTGTTCTGTCCCCTGCAAAAGCATCACCCAGACAGACCCTTTGTTTCTCCCTCCCTCCAGCTTTGAAAGTATCTTGTCTCCTCATTGGTCATTGTGGTCAGGTGCCAGCGAGGTTATCCTAGCTTCTTAACCCTTTACAGGTGAAAGGATTTTTCCTCTGGCCAGGAGGGATTTTAAAGGTGTTTACCCTTCCCTTTATATTTATGACACTCACAAAAGCTTAGGCTCAAATAAATTTGTTAGTCTCTACGGTGCCACAAGTACTCCTTTTCTTTTTGTGAATACAGACTAACACGGCTGCTACTGTGAAACCTGTCTTTATTTTTTGTGAATCCCATTGGGATGATGCTTCTATTCTATTCTCCCAGTTCCTTTTTTTATCCTTGTTATCTGAGCTCTTATTTTATTAATGAATATAGCGCTAATATTCTGTGGAAAGCAGCTCATATAATAAGTTTCTTTTCCTTCACTCGTCAAATGCCATCGAAAAAAAGTTATATGGATGCATCAGGGATGATGTAATGGAATGCATAAGGGAAGCTATATGCATAAGGGAAGATCTGGGTCTGAATCCAGCACTACAGTATGTGTTCCATTATTGTACTCCTTTTGGTTTTTTATAGGATTTTATTTCCTCACATGTATGCCTACGTGATGTTGTAATAAAAATGAACTTTTTATCAAGTCAAATACTTTCCCCCAGCATCTCACTTCAATAACATTTGCAATATATTTTGAACCATGCACGCTTTTGCTCACTAGCAAGAATGCCTGCCCCTCTACCACTCCTCATTTTTTATTAAGCTAACCATTCATTGTTGAAAACCAAGGCTGCTAGTTTTCCATATTCAGTTCTGTATTAACTGGTCTTCTCTCTCTTTTTTCCCCAACAGTGGATGACAGTGGCGGGAATGTAGTCTTTATCAGGTGAAATTCATCAAATGGGGGTGAGGAATATTGAGGAACCCAATTGTCTGCTTGTGTGAGGGAATTGTGGATTGAGCAGCTCTTCAGTAAGCTTCCTCGCTCCCTGTGACCTAGGGTGATGGACATCATGCTCGATTTATATATGCCATTGTGAATGGGAGCATTGGGATAGGCTGGATAAAAAGTCACTGGTTCTGGACCTATAATGATTCAGTGAGTAGAAATTCTTGTATAGGTGCACAAGGAACAATACATTAGATTGCTGCTGTGGCCTGACCCCATGTTTATAAGTTTAGAGTTCATTCTGCACCACTGTCCTCACAGTACAGGCATGTAAAGCCTAATCCAAAGCCCACCAGAGTAAGTGAAGAGTCTCACCTTGGCTTCGGTGAAATTTGGGTTAGGCCCATCAAACCCATTCTAGGAAAGCTCTTAAACATATGCCTAATCTTAGCGTGTGAATAGCCCTGCTCTCTTCAGTGGAACTACTCATATATTTAAAGGTAGGCATGTGCTTAGGTACTTTGTTGGATTAGGGCCTGGAAAATCAAATGTTTAGGTTTTATGCATGATTTAAGAATTGTCCTCTTTTTACTAACCTGAGGCATATTTGTTTTCTATAAGCCACATTAAGGTATAATTAGATACAACCTTCAGTCTGTGATAAGCAAGCAGTATGCATCACACTATATTCTTTTGTGGTAACTTTTTGTTAAACACACCTTCATTGAATATTCTCAGTTGCCTGTGGGAAAAAAAAGTGGAATTGCCCATAGTGGACGGTTTTAGAAATTAGATCCCTAGTGTGGAGTAATATGAAGAGAAAACACATTAACTAAACCACAGTCCAATACCAGATTAAGATTTAATTTTACAAGTGTGTGAGAGGTTGTTACCAAATTGCAGATTCCAGATAACATAAATTATTTAGATACATGGTAAAAAGCAAATATTTTGCAATCAAAAGTGATGGTTATCTTTCATGTTAGAGAAATCATATTTTCTCGATTATTAAAAGCATATGTGTAACAGAGGGATCTCAGCCCTGTAGAGGGCTGGTGGTATGCCATGGAATTGTGGTCATCCCTGTCTCAGTTTACCTTACATTCTCATCCATGAAACAACTATCTCTGTCTAGCATCATCTGTAATTCCTGTCCTCCAGCTGGGTTAGTTGTGTCTCTCCTCTTTTGGGACCCACAGTTCTACTGCCCACTGTAGTGGACCTTTGCTCAATGGTCCCAGGAGTTTGAGCCTTTGTCTCAGGGCCTCTCCTAACCCCCTTTCTGGTGCTGCCCCCTTTACAGGTTTTTTGTTTTCTTTTCTTTATTCAACTGGGTAGAAAGTAAAGAAAGTTAAAAAGTGAACACAAAGCTGAAATCTAATATTCCTGTTAATGTTGCCACCCTGGTCAACTTCCTTGACACACTCTGCCCCCAGCTGTTCAGGGTTGGTAGGGGGACCCAGCTTTGCCATCTCCTCTGGGTCACAGCCCAGGGACCCTGGGTGATGCAATCAGTGACTTGTTTGTTTAACTCTCCTAACACTTCTCTGGGCTGCTTCCTGTCTTGGCCTTGCAGGTACCTCCTGGCTGGTAAACTTCTCTGAGCCTTTCCAGCAGAGAATGGTTTATGTGAGCAGCTTCCTCTGGTCTGACCTTGTGGGAGCCCCCTTCACTGTGGCTCTCTGTCTCTCCAGCAGCTACCTTGCTCTGGCTGGGCTTCAGCCTTATATCCCTACTGTTTTTAGCCTGCCCATAGGTTGCAGCTGGGGAGGTGAGTGCTCCCTTTTCACGCTCTCTAGTGTCCATTTCCTTGTAGAGTCTTTACATCCCAGCACAAATGCAAATTGTAATATTCAAGTGAAACATACAACGGTGCAAATTTCTGTGTAAATCTACAGCGACTTTCTTGAGGTCAATGGAATTATGTCAGATCTACATCTGTGTAAAGGAGAACAGAATTTGCCCATTCTATATAAGCATATATAAATGATCTGGAATATGGGGTAAACTGCGAGGTGGCAAAATTTGCAGATAATACAAAATTACTTAAAATAGTTAATTCTAAAGCAGCTTTTAAAGAGTTACAAAGGGATGCCACTAAACTGGGTGACTGGGCAACAAAATGGCAAATGAAATTCAGTGTTGATACTGGGTTAGATAGAAAATTGGTCTGACTCAGTGTATCTGTTCTTATGTTTGTGTGTGTGTGTGTGTGTGTGTGTGTGTGTGTGTAAAATATATACAGCGATTTTGCTGCATCACAGGATAATAATGCAGTCCCCTCACGTTTGCTTTCAGTCCCCTCACATTGTACTTCTCCCTGGAATGCACATACACCAAACCTTCTCCTTCCTACACTTCCATGGAAGAAGACAACCACCCTCCTACTTTTTTGTATACTCTTTCCTTCCAGAATAGGCAGAAAGCCATCCTTAGAACTGTTCCAGAATTCTGTTGGGTTGTGCTAGGACTTGTGACTACTGGATGCAGATGACTGGTAGTGCTATTGGATGACTTCTATTGGGAGATGTTGCTCAGTCTCAAGGGAAGACATTTTTCTTTTCTGATCATTGATCCAGGACCCATGTTTAGAAAAGTTTACTGGCCCTGTCCACATTTGTGCTGCTCTGTCAAAGTTTTTCTGTCTTGTAAAGCTACAAAATCTTACCCTTAAAACAGAGATCAGCAAATCTAGTACTTTTCTTCTTTAAAATATGTATCTTATTATCAAACTGCAATTGTTAATTTTATTTTTGTAAGGTGCATCTAGAAAATATAATAACTGCCCGCTGCTTGGGCAAAATCTGAAAGGTAGATTGAGTCCCAGTGCAGCTACAGACATCACAATCAGTTCCCATAATGTCAGTGGTTCAGTGAGTGCATTCAGCACCTACGTGTTCTGTCCTGGTTTGTAGGGTAGATTTTTACTTTTTCATGCCCTCTGAACTATACTCAGGGAGACCAGGACTTTAAAAAGCCTGCTCCTAAGTGAGCAGAGGAGCTAGCTAACAGGAGCAGCTAACGGAGTTTTGCAAGGGAGTTCTCCAGGGGGAGTGTGAGCAGGGGCTAGAACACAACATTCTTTAAACTTAAAAGCCAAAAACACCCCCTTGATATAAACAAAACAACAATAAAGGAACCAGCTGCAGGAGTAAAAAGAGAATGCAGGCAGAAGTCCAGCAACAGAGTGGGAGCTTCCCAGATTATTGCACCCAATGCAGCATATATGATTACCTGCCTGATGGGCAGGTGGCATATGTGTGCATTCGATGCAATGAGCTCCTGGCCCTCAGAGATCATGTATGGGCTTTGGAGACCAGAGTGGCTGAACTGGAGGAGCTGAGGGAGTCAGAGAGGTACACAGATGAGACTTTCAGGGACACAGTAGAATGGTCCCACCCCCGGTCTGACAGCCTCTGTTCTGTTGTGGAGGATAAAAGTCCCAAGGAAGGAGAGCAACTCACTGGAGCAGAGGGAAACAATCCCATAGTAGGGACCCTCCTTCTGATCTTGTGGTATCCTCTGATACTGAGGATACCTCTCTGGGGGAGGGAAATCCAGCTATTAGAAAGAGACAGGTATTAGTAATGGGTAATTCAATCACTAGAAACATAGATAGCTGGTTTCAGAGTAGCAGCCGTGTTAGTCTCTAAGGTGCCACAAGTACTCCTTTTATAGATAGCTGGGTTTGCGATGACTGGGAGAACCTCATAGTGACTTGCCTGCCTGGTGCAAAGGTTGTGGATCTCTCGAGACATCTAGATAGACTTATGTGTAGTGCTGCGGAAGAGCTGGTGGTCATGGTACATGCAGGTACCAATGACATAGGGAAGGATAGGAGAGAGATCCTGGAGGCCAAATTTATGCTGCTAGGTAAGAGATTGAAGTCCAGGATTTCCATTGTAGCATTCTCTTAGGTGCTTCAAGTTCCATGTGCGGGGCCAGTTAGACGGGCAGATCTGCAGAGTCTCAATGCGTGGATAACACGATGGTGTAGGGAGGAGGGGTTTAGATTTATTTGGAACTGGGGAAACTTTTGGGAAATGGGGAGCCTATACAGGAAGGATGGGCTCTACCTATACCAAAATGGAACCAGATTGCTGGCATTTAACATTAAAAAAGTCATAGAGCAGTTTTTAAACTAAGGGCTGGGGGAAAGCCGACAGGTGCGGAGGAGCATGTGGTTCAGACATCCCTTAGGGGAGGATCTATTAATAGAGAATCTCTATGTCTTAGTGAGGATGAGAGGATGGAAAATGATAAAATACAGGCAGGGTCTGATCAGAAACAATCAAATAAAAAAGAGTCCCATTCAGTTAACTCGTGTAATGGAAGACAGCTAAAAGGAGACAAGTTTTTAAATGCTAGAAGTCTAAATAATAAAATGGGTGAACTAGAGTGCCTCGTATTAAATTAGGATATTGATATAATAGGCACCACAGAAACTTGGTGGAATGAGGATAATCAATGGGATACAGTAATACTAGGGTATAAAATACATTGGAAAGACAGAACAGATCGTGCTGGTGGGGGAGTGGCATTATATGTGAAAGAAAGTGTAGAATCAAATAAAGTAAAAATCGTAAATCAATCAAACTGTCCCATAGAATCTCTATGGATAGAAATTCCATGCTCTAATAATAAGAATAAAGCGGTAGGAATATCTTACTGACAACCTGACCGGGATGGTGATAGTGACTGTGAAATGCTGAGAGAGATTAGAGAAGCTATTAGAATAAAAACCTCAATAATAATAATGGGGGATTTCAATTATCCCCATATTGACTGGGTACATTCATCTCAGGTCAGGATGCAGAGATAAAGTTTCTTGACACCATAAATGACTTGGAGCAGCTAGTCCTGGAACCCACCGAGGAGAGGCAATTTTTGATCTAGTCCTAAGTGGAGCACAGGATCAGGTCCAAGAGGTGAATATAGCTGGACCGCTTGGTAATAATGACCATAATATAATTAAATTTAATATCCCTGTAGCAGGAACACCACCACATCAGCCAAAAACTGTAGCATATAATTTCAGAAAGGGGAAATATTCAAAAATGAGGAGGTTAGTTAAACAGAAATTAAAGGGTACAGTGCCCAAAGAGAAATCTCTGCAAGATGCGTGGAAACTTTTTAAAGACACCATAATAGAAGCTCAACTTAAATGTTTAAGCCAAATTAAAACAGCATAGTAAGAGAACCAAAAATGAGCCACCATGGCTAAACAACAAAGTAAAAGAAGGAGTGAGAGACAAAAGGAGATCCTTTAAAAAGTGGAAGTTAAATACTAGTGAGGAAAATAGAAAAGAGCAAAAACACTGGCAAATGAAGTATAAAAATACAATTAGGAACACCAAAAAAGAATTTGAAGAACAGTCAGTCAAAGGCTCAAAAAGCAATAGCAAGTTTTTTTTAAGAACATCAGAAGCAGGAACCAGTGAGTCCACTGGATGATCGAGATGCTAAAGGAGCACTCAAGGACGATAAGGCCATTGCAGAGAAATTAAATGAATTCTTGGCATCAGTCTTCATGGCTGAGGATGTGAGGGAGATTCCCAAAACTGAGACATTTGTTTTAGGTGACAGGTCTGAGGAATTGATCTAAGTACACTATATCCCCTTGGTCCATATGCTTGTTGACCCCCTCAAAGAATTCTAGTAGATTGGTGAGGCATGATTTCCCTTTACAAAAACCATGTTGACTATTCCACAACAAATTATGTTCATCTATATGTCTGACAATATTGTTCTTTATTATCGTTTCAACCAGTTTGCCCGGTACTGATGTCAGGCTTACAGGCCTGTAATTGCCAGGATCACCTCTGGAGCCCTTTTTAAAAATTGGCATCACATTAGCTATCCTCCAGTCATCTGGCACAAAAGCTGATTTAAATGATAGGTTACAGATTACAGTTAGTAGTTCTGCAATTTCACCTTTGAGTTCCTTCAGAAATCTTGGGTGAATACCATCTGGTCCTGGTGACTTGTTGCTGTTTAATTTATCAATTTGTTCCAAAACCTCCTCTAATGATACCTCAATCTGGAACAGTTCCTCAGATCTGTCACCTAAAAAGAATGTCTCAGTTTTTGGAATCTCCCTCACATCCTCAGCCGTGAAGACCGATGCTAAGAATTCATTTAGTTTCTCCGCAATGGCCTTATCATCCTTGAGTGTTCCTTTAGCACCTTGATTGTCCAGTGGCCCCACTGGTTGTTTAGCCAGCTTCCTGCTTCTGATGTTCTCAAAAAAAAATTTGCTATTACTTTTTGAGTCTTTGGGTAACTGGACCTCAAATTCTTTTTTGGCCTTCCTAATTGGATTTTTACACTTATTTGCCAGTGTTTATGCTCCTTTCTATTTTCCTCACTAGGATTTAATTTCCACTTAAAGGATGCCTTTTTGCCTCTCACTGCTTCTTTTACTTTGTTGATCAGCCACAGTGGCTCATTTTTGGTTCTCTTACTATGTTTTTTAATTTGGGGTATACATTTAAGTTGAGCCTGTATTATAGAGAAAATTATAGAGAAAAAAGAAAATAATGTAGAAAATTAAAGCATGATAGAAGTCATAAAAGTTGCTTTTTAGAGTCTGTATAAACACACTTGGGTGTTATCTGCTTTGCCACTTGAGGCTTGTCTTTAGCTGACAAGGAAAGGCCTCTTGCATAGGTGCAGATACTAGGGGTGTTGCTGCGGCCCCTGGTTTGAAGTAGTAAAAGAAACCCAAATACATGGTTTCCGCTTTCAGCAACCCCGCTATAAAAATTGTTCCAGCACCAGTGGCCTCTTGGGATTTCTTTAATAAGCCTGAACATTTCATTTAATAAAATAAGCTTCCAAAAATATAAGCATGTGTTGTTATAGTCTTCAAGCGCTGTGGGTATAAAAGTAATTTTAGAGGTCTCTTAAAACTCAGTTGATGGGCAGCCAAGTTTGTAATAATGTACCATAAGAATAAATTATTATAATTTTGTTAATATCTATTTTTGCATCCATACTGATGTCTATACTCTCCAGAGCCAAGTAAATACCTACAGAGATAGATATATAGAAACATTGAATGAGGCTGGGTGCATTTACTGAACCCTTACTGAAATGTGTGTGTATGTTAGGTTACTTGTGCTAGGAAATAAGGACCAGTCTCTTATGAGCTCCTGTGCGTCTCTCCTTTATTACATGGAGTCAGGAGAAAATGTAATTTTTGGAAAAAATGGAGCAAATGAATCCATTTGAATCAGTCAACCTAGAAGGGAACTGCTGGATAACTAGAGGGTGGTACAGTATCACAGGTTTTTCCTAGAAGCAAGTGGTATTTCTGAGAGTCTCTCCACACTGCTAGATCCTTCTCTTCTGATTAGACAAGAGCATTTGCTACATCCTCCATTTTCAAAATGGTTTCCCGAGTCCTTGATTTCATTCCCGCCCCCAGGCAAATTATACTGATATTTCTATGCAGCAGTTCATTGAGGTCAACCACAACCAGAAGTTCTGGATTGCGAAATGGAGCTCTGCTGATGTTGCCTATGTTAGGACTGCCCCCTAGAAACTGTGTGGGACTGAAATGCATATTTTCAGCAGCCGCAACCTCCCTTGTTTACTTCTACCTATGCAGTAAGTACGTTGTTTGTTCATGGTATGTACTAATGATCAGCTCAGGTAGTTACTAATGGGACAGTGCACCTTATGTCTAAATTTGGCCCCAGGAGTGAAAGGGGGAAAAAAAGTAGTTTTGATGTAAAGTACATGCATGTGCTTTGTGGTGGTGAAAAAGGTTTCTCTCACAGACACACACACAATTAGATCTTCATTTTTTTAATGTGCAGTGCTATCACAGCATGAAATTGTTTTATTGAACTGTCTCACTTATTTTAATTTTAAAACAAGTTTGCTAATCAATACATTTTATTACGGTAGTTGGTTCACATACAATGAACCTCAAAACAAAAATCCTGATCTAAAATTTTTAAGCAATAAATGCTTATACTTGTAAGAATCCAAAAAAATGTATACCAAAATAGGTTCTGATTCAAAGCTTACTGAAGTCAATGGCAGTCTTTCCATCTACTTTAGGAGATTGTGGATCAGGCCCTAAAGCTGATTGTCTCTGTGAATGCTGCAAAAGAGAAAAATGGAGCTGAGTGAATAATGGATTTTTCACTTCAGTGGCAATTTTGAAAAGTAAATATATATATATAGTGAGTCAAACCAAAATGAACATTTTAAACATTTTTGGTGAATTAAAAAGTAAAAAAAAACCAAAACAAAAAACAAAAAAAATTGTTGAATATTTTAAAATTTTTGAAACGTTTTTAATAACATTTTTATCTCAATGTTTTAAAAAAATTGATATCAGCGTGAATTTGCAAAATGTGTCTGTAGGCCAGAGATCTACATTTTTCACCAAAAAGGAAGTCACATTTTTTTGCGAAGCCCTAGAAATAGTAGTCTGATAATGGAGTTTCTAATGAACTCCTTTGAGACCTTTCAACAGCACAGGCAAATCTTCTGTGTAAAGTGGCTGAAGAAGTAATAAGTATGACTGTTTATTTTCTTGTCATCAGGCAAAAGACAATTTAGAGCTCTATCTTGCAAGGTGCTTAATGAATCCAAGGAGATACTGAATGGAATTCAGTGAGAGTTGAACACATGCACCTTGCTCAAAGCTATTCAGAATCAGGCCCTTTCAACACATGGATATTAAGCTAAACCTAAATGTTCAGATAACAACATAATGGCATTGGAAAATAGGCAAATTGTATTTACCAGAGTTTAAAAACCAGTAAATAGTTTTATATAACTGTTTATATGCTCCAGATGGACAATCTGAAAGTGTTTAGATTATGACTCCATTAAAAGTCAAATACTGAGGATGAACAATAAAATTGTTTGTATGGTTTACAAGATAATGCTGCATTTGTTATTTAGATAATTAATTAGGAACAGTCATGCTTCAGATGTAAGTTTGTGCCTCATTCTATCTGGAAGAGAATTGCTTTGTAGGATGCTTATTTACTACCGCTCTCTTGGCCTTGATTTAAAAAAGAAAAAAAAAGTCTCTGCAATGAATAGAAAGTACACTGTACTTGTCTGTCTATGGTGTATACACAAAGTTTTATTCTTTCCTTACAATTAAACTAATCTCATCTTTCATTGCTCCTGGTTGTATGAAATAGTATTATACTTAAAAGGCTAGTTGCATAATAACCCTCTTGAAGGGCTTAATAGCTATGATCATTTTAATCTACGATGGAGTGTTTATAACACATAATAAGATGAAATATTTTATTGTGTAAAAAGTATTATTAAGACATATATTCTAATCAGAAGAGTAATAAAAATACTAAGTGGATGGTTCTTGTTATTTTTTCCTAATTGTTTTTGGATACCTGATTTTTTTCCCCAGTGACTAGATGTCCATGAGAAATGAGGTTGCATCTTACATATTTTAGTATCTGATGTGATTGTATAATTCTTTGCTTTTCTTCTTTAGGATGCAACACTTTGCTTTTTTTCAGGTCTGGTCCTGCTCCCATTGACAGCAATTGACTTCACTGGGATCAGGTTCAGGGTCCCTATTGTGAATGTAGTAAGCAGCTGTGGGTTTTTATTTTTTTAGCTACATATGAGACAAAAACAAATTTCAGGCATGAATTATGAGTCATTCTCTTGAGTGTGTAATCTAGTCAAGAATCAGTCTTGTCAAAAGGTGCACTGCATTTGAAATAAAGAACCTGCCATTGCCACTGGGAACAAGCCACGTGCTATATAGTAACAGTTATTCACAGCTTTCCTCACTCATCCCTCAAGCAACATACCATAGCATACAATGGACACATCTTTTCATAGACTATAATATAGGAATTTCATCAACTATAGTGTATGGATTTGATGTAATTCTTGTTATAGAATTGGAAAGCTATTTATTTTAACATCTGTTGTCACATTTATTTGAGATTTCAAAATTAAACATGAATACCATAACCTGTTTACACACTCCGTGTTTTATTATACTCTCCTAACCAATGGATCATCATATCTCTAACTTAACACCAACTATTTTTTGGTTAAGTAACTCTTAACATGCTTAGTAACTAAGATATTTTCCTGTGGATTTCAAGTGTTAATCTTTCATGCCTTAGTATTGTACGACCAACTGTGAGTATCTTGGATGTAGTTTGATGTTGAACAAGTGTTTCTTGTGATGAAAGGAGTCTGCGTTGCACTTAGTTCTTGTGTTGGTGTGATATTTTGAGATTCTGTTTCAAGTCTATTGGTCTCTGATCAGCCTGTGTTCCTTCCGTGTCCTGCTGATCAAGTCTCAAGGGACTAAGTATTCCACTGTCCTCTATTTTAATGTATGTATCTTGTGGTCATAGCAGTCAAATGTACTTATGGTTCTGGTGATATAAATGCCTATCAGATACTACATTAAAGAGGATGTGTCTGTTTCACACATGTAGCTTACTTCAAAGTGCATGATTTGTCCTGAGGAAATAATTTGATCCTGACAGGGTCTCCTAGTTGTAGTTCTTGCAGGTCTTGTTGGATAAAATATTTAGTTTGACACAAAATGGGTTGGTTTTTTTTCAATTTGCCAAAGTTTTAAAGAATATTAATTTGGCTTGACCAAAGCCATTTTTTTCTAATTTTCAAAATTGCTAGTGAACCAAAAAAAAATTCCATTATTTGCTCAGCTCTACTTTTTAGTGCTTTATGTTGCCTGGGTTGAAACAAATGCACAGGTTGCCTGCCTTCTCCATAGCTACCGTACAGTTTATCCAACTTGTGGGCTCTGTGATTTTAGCAACGATGATTACAGCCAGGCAAAAATTTTGGATGGAAAATTAATTTGAAAAATGCGGTTTTGGGTCAACCAAAATGATTTATTAATTTGTGGAGAGTTCACTGAATAGTTTTGACCAAACCAAAAAAGTCTAATTGTTTTGGTAATGTCGAAACAAAAGTTTTAGTTCACACTATCAGATGTTTTGACAAAAACAAAGGAAAGGAGGACTATATTCGCAAAACGGCCAGAGGAGGACGAGCTGCTACCTTCTTCATAAGCTTTTGCTCAGTGATTAGGGAACTTGCCTGGAATAGAGGGAACTCTAGTTCATTCTTCCCTCAGCCTCATGAGAAGAGATTTGATTTTGGGTCTCCTATGTTGTAAGATAATACCCTATCCACTGGGCTATGGGATATCTCGATATGGGTCATTCTCAGTCTCTCCTGTTTAAGTTGTTCCACTTATTATAAATAAGTAGTTACTGGAGCAGGGACCTGAGTCAGTCTTACCCTTAACAGGTTAGTGCACTCCTTAAAAGGGTCTTGACTCATTCTCACTAGCTTTCCCTTCTTTCAGGCTTCAGGGTCAACACTCCCAGGGGTCTCTGATGCTCCCGCTCCTGGCAGCTCCCCAGTTTTTGTCAGCTCTGCTCCCTTCCTGGAGCCTTGAGTATCTGACCTAGGGTTGCCAACCCACCAGGATTGGCCTGGAGTCTCCAGGAATGAAAGATTAATCTTTAATTAAAGATTATGTTTTGTGATGAGACCTCCAGGAATACGTCCAACCTAAACTGGCCCCTTGCTCCAGGGACACACCACAGGAATTAGCTCCACTCCACTGTGGCTTCCTTTTCCCAGGCACAGACTGTCCCAATCACTCCCTTCAACCTATCATTTATTTTAATGGCAAAGCAGACATAATTGAATCCTCTATAATAGAGACCAACTATAATTCCTATATTTAGTGTTTCATAGTCTCTCACTCTGCCCTGTGTCCATCAGGTAATGGAGCAACATCTTTCTAACACTACCACATTTCCCCAATATTTTTACTAAATAACATGCTGTAACTTTTGTTACCTTAAGATGTTTGAATTCCTCCAAAAGCTTTTCCCTTTATTTCTCAAAGCTCTTACAGACCCATAAATAGTGATCAATTGTTTCTTCTACCTGCCAGAATGCACACAGTCCTCCTTGGTGTCTATTTTAGTTAAAAAAGATTTTTGTTTAAGCCACAATGGCCAATTAGTACTCTAAACAAATTCACTTCCTTTTTTTCCTACCCAGGCCTAGAAGTATATATTCAGCCTCAACTCTAGGGCACAATTTAAAAAATCTGCCTTTTTTTCATTAGCACAATTTTTTTGCCATTCCTCTTTTAATTTTTTCTGTACTAGGATTTTGAATACCTTTTTATTGAAGGGTATTTCTATGTCAATCCTTCCATTTCATAAGGCATTTTTAGATGCTTTATCCACCATGTCATTCTCTGTTATCCCAATACGCACTGAGATCCAAGATAATGCTACATGTATCCCCATGAGTACTCATTCTGTTAATAGAAATATAATTTCTTTGATTAAATCACTTCTGCATATTGAGACATGCTTTTTTATCACCATAAGGCCTGAGAGTGAATAAAAAAAATGACCGCGGCTGCCGGGCATACATCCCAGATCCAGTTTAGTGCTAGCATAATTGCTACTTGTTTGGCTGTCATGACAGCTACAAAATTGAATATTCTTTTAGATGTACTCATTCTAAATTTTTATTTACAATATGCTGTGTCCCTACTCTTCCTGTTTTGTCTTCTTTGGACCCATCTGTATATATTTGACAAAAACTGACTCCACTTTTCAACTATATACAAGTACACTTCATTTTTAATACTTATTGGGGCCACAGGTTGCCCACCACTGACCTACTGTATTTTTTTTACCTTTAAGTTTATAACATAAATCTAAATCCATGTTTGGACATGTGACTTTCTAGCCATAACTAGTTTTTCCATGACTAAAAGTTTTGACTTCATTTGGCTTTTCCTTTTCTTTCAACATCTGCCTCCACACTAACTTCAGTGGCATGTGGAGTTCTAACTGTGTGTTTTAGTTCACCTATTGAATGCCCAACAATTCTCATATATTTGTTTGGTACTTTCATCATTGAAATTCCCATTAACTTTGGCCCAGAAAGTTAGGTCCAGTAGTTTTATTCATAGTGTAACTGGCATTTCACTAGAAGCTATCTGTAGCGAGCATACAAGTGTTGTAATGAATGCATTGCATGCAACTCGTAGTGCCTGGGCTTGTATTCAAGCCAATTTTTTAAGTTCTGATTTTCATGCCGACTCCAAAGCTTGGAAGCCATAGTCAATAGCTGGTCTGATTAAGGCTCTGTATACAGTCAGCAATGTTTTCTTATCCACCCGCAATTAGACCCAGCAAGACTTGTAAGCAGGTTAATCCTTCTGGTATATTTATCTTTAATATGGTCTATATGATCTTTCCAAAGTAATTTCGTATCACATACTACCCCTAGGAATTTAAACTTTTACACTATATCTATTTGTCCTCCATAAAAATACAGTTTACATTCTCTTGTAACTTTCCTTTTTTTTAAAAGATCAATCATTTGGTTTTAGCAATGAAGAACTTGAAACCCCATGCATTTCCCCAGTCAGCTCTCTCGTAAGGCTTTGTTGATTCTTTTTTCTGCGACCTCAATATTCCTGCTCTTAACCCACAGAGCACAATTCATCTGCAAATAGAGTGACAACTACCCTGGCACTTATTTGTTTTGGGAGATCACTTACCATAATATTAAATAAAGTCAGGGTGATAATACTTCCCTTGGGTGTACTATTTTAATACTATATATAGTCAACCAAAGTTTCCCAACTCTGACCTGCATGGTCCTTTTTTACTTAAAAATTCTCTAACTCACCCATAAATTCTCCTCCTTAACACCTACTTTGTACCACAAGCTTTCCCTCCATAGCATGTAATATGCCTTTTCAATATCCTTGAAAGACTGCTATCGTGAAATCCTTGTGCCTCACATTCTTGTATTTCAGTTTCTAATTTAACAATGTGATCAATGCTGCATCTTCTTCTCCTGAAACCACTCTCATCTTTTTATAATGCCATTGTTTTCCAAAAAGGCAACCAGTCTTCCATTCACCATTCTCTCCATAATTTTACACAGACAAGACATAACGCAATAGTTCTTATGTGATACACTTGTGTGACTCGTTTGCCCAGTTTTAGTATTGGAATTATTACTGCATGTTTCCACCCTACTGGTATCACTTCTTTTTCCCATATAGTGTTATATAATTCCAAAAGAAACCTTAAACTGATTTCTGAGGGAGATGTAAACATTGTTACATATATCATCTTTCCCTGGGGATGTATTCTTGCTGATATCAATAGCTTTCTCAAGTTTTCACATACAAAACCATTCATTCAGTATAGTATTTTCATGTTTTCCCCACCTCTAGAATAGTTCATGATTCCCTGCAATGAATTGTCTTTTAATCTGGCTTAAAAATTCACTTTGATTTTCATCATTACTCATCCCTCAGAAAGCTTTTGCTAAAACTTCTGCTTTCTAGTTGTCAGAGCTTCTATCCATTTTGTCAATCCCAGTAAGACCTGGGATGTGACGACTCTTCGTCTGAATTGCATTCATATTTCTAATTTGCCTGTATATTTCTGATGTCTGAGTATCTTCGTTTATCCACCCTCAGTACTTCTTCCAACTTTGTTTCTTTGGTAATTCTTCATGCTATTGCCTTATTTTATATTTCATTAGATCTTTACTCTTCATTGTACCTTTTTCTTTTTTATAGGCTTTGTTCCTTTCTTTAATTGCTATTTTGCATTCCCCATTTAGCCTTCTCATTTCCTGCCCTCTGGCAGCCCTTTATATGCCCAGGAATATCCCAGTCCCCTATAATTCGCAGGATTGGGATCATTTGCTCTGACACAGGGGAGCTGGGCCCAGTTACACTCACAGGAACCAGTTCCTGGTGACCAATGTCATAATGCATTGTTTGGGCTAGATATAATTTTTGTTTTGCTTGTGTGCCCATTGTATGAATCATTTGTCCCAGGTTTAGTGTCACTAAATTCAAGCATTGATTTGGTTTAGTTTAAAGCAATGGCTTCTCAGTTGGCTGTACTGCCTGCGATTTTAGATTGTATGGTTTTCTGATTGTAATTTGGCTTGTCCTAGTAGTATTATTTTAATTTGGTTTACTTTGTTGAAATATCTCTTCTTTTGCATAATGTTGAGGACGTCTTCATAATCTTGCATATTCACTGATACCCCACTGTCTATTTGGCACTTAATTTCCTGTTTATATGTGTGCTGCTAATTTGTGCATCTGGTAGAGTTAGTCTGAGCTTTACAAACCATTCACTTTTGTTGTTGCACTGCATTAATGCCATATACATGCAAAATCTCAACTTCTGAGTCATTGCTTGCATCCTTAAGATCTTTCTTTTTCTTCTTGTATTTCAACTTTGGCATAATTTCTCTTGCTACAATTATTGCATATGACTCCATATGTAGGACATTTTCCTTTATCCTGTTTTCCCCCAGTTTCCACAGGTATTCATTTTCATTTTGTTGTCTCCTCTGCTTTGTATTTATGCATTTGTTTTTGCATTAATTTTGGTGCATCTTTCTTTGTATTTTCATGCTTCCTCTCTTACTTGGTGAATTATCTTTGTGCCACTCATACGCTGTTTTTGGATGTGAGCCTGTCCACTATCTTTGCATGTGTCTGTAGCTCTTGATAGAGTGAATGTGGGCTCTCTGAACATTCTCATTCAAGCTCCTATATCTTTCTTCTCTATTACAAATCTGCCATGAATTAGTCTATCTTTTAAGACTTGCTCAGCATACAAGTCAGCCATTTTACATAGTTTGTCAATATAGTGATCTATTATTTTTTCCAGATTCTTGATTATACTTGTTGAAAAGATATTTGGAAATGCTTTTGGAAAGCTTCTGGAATTTGACATGGGTCTTTGAAGTCTTCTACTGACTTATTTGTACTGTGGTAGCCCTTAGGAGCCCTAGTTATGGACCTGGACTGCACTGTGCTAGGTGCCATATGAGCACACACCAAAAAGATGGTCCCTGCCCCAAGTGCTTACAATCTAAGTATACCCAGGTTCTGTTGTTTTGGCAGCCTTTTCTCATTACTGCTAATATTGTAGCTGTTTTTCTTTGGTTTTTCTTTTATATCCAGCCCCACTGCAACTATGTAGATTTCCTCCTGTGATCTATAGAATGTCCAGTTGCCATACATATCCCTCTTACATGTCCATCTACTCTGGACCAGAAATTGATATGTCACCATGATTGTTTACTCTTTCCTTTTCTTTTTTGGAATATTCTTAGAAGTGAGTTCACATCAAAAACTACAACCATGTTCTGTGTGCAAGTCTTAAGAGAGAGCATGCCAATACAGTATAACATTCAGGTTTTATTCCTTCCTTCATATATTCTGTCCTCTCTCATCAGGCACTCCCTAAAAGTAGAGTTTTCTAAGTTCCTGTACGTAATCATACTACAGCACCCCTATTAGGAAGCTATTTATCATTACAAAATGCTGCAACTTGTAAAGCCAGCATTGGGGGTTGTGTTGTAATCATGGTTGAGAAAAAAATTGTTTTAAGGTGTTTGTACATGTCGGACAATATAACCCTTCAGTATAGCAGTGATATGCTCAACAGTGAGAAACAGCTCCATGCCCCAGATTCCTCTTCCTTGTTAATTTACGGGTCTGTCCCTTGTCCAGGGTTATTTTTCTGCAGGAACAGTTTCTCTGGCATGGCTATCTGGGGATAGCCTTTTGGTTTGCTAGAAACAAGCAGCGGCAGCTCTAAAGAAGCCATTTTGCAACTGGCTGATGTTTGCTGCCTCTTCCAGCTGTTAAGTACCTGTTATGGTTCCCCTCAGATTTCCCTTTTTTTTGTTGAGGAGAAGGCATATTGTCACAATTCCCAGGCTGAACATTCTCAAGCTTGCTTTCAGTCCAAATGCAAAATATTCCCTGGAGTCTGGTGAACATTCTCTTTTGGGAATAGTCACCTGTGGGGAGAAGGATGATTTTCATACTTTAAGACATTTTTGAAATCTTTTCTTTGCATATAGATAATGCAAAAGTATCTTATTTTTAAAATGTGTCATGGACTCGGTTTATACCGAGACAGAAGTGTTTTTACATTTGCTTTAGAAATAATGAAGTAATAAGTGTTTGAAAACTTGCATGCTGTGAATTCCCAGTTCGTGACTTTTCACTAAATCCATAACAATATGCCAAAGCACGGTGCTCCTGATACATGCAAATATATGTGCACCTGTCTATGCAGTGCAGTTCTTCATAGTGATATAAATGCTGCTTTTTATTTCAGTGATTGCACATTGAAATAATGATGATAATTTTACATTTAGGAAGCAGCTTCCATCTCAAAGGATCCTAAAAATTTACAAACTATGGCCCTGATTCTACAATCAGATCCATGAAAGCGGAAACCCCCAGTGATTTCAGCAGAGCCTGATATTCATTCTGTACAGATCTGGTTGCAGGATCAGGGCCTCTGTTAGTCACCCTATGAGTCACTTTGCAGGCTTTGGCCCAGTACATAGAAGAAACTTTACTAACTGCTGAAATGCATCCAACTTTGAAGTAATATGTGGCAACTGTTGAACAACGCATAACAATGAGGCACAGGACTAGAATGGAAGAACACCTTCAGTTCATACAAACGCATGGAATATGTTTATATCAGCATGTGAATCTATATACACATGTGAACATGTAACTAAATAGTTAAATAGATCCAAATGTATGATTTCCTTTAAAGTAGTTTTGCAGACATTTATTTAGCATTTAGAAATGGATCCTTCTGTATGTCAATCTTTTAAATGCTATTTTACAGAGACAAGTGTAAAGCGGAGTTATCCTGCTGAATTTCATTGAAATGTACACTACAGAATTAGTGGTGCAAATGAGATCAGAGTTTGGTCCACAGTGTAAAATTTGCACATTTCATGTCCACGTAGTGGGATGTTAGCCGTGGGTTTTATAAACAAAACAGGATTAAATCTCTTCGACCTCAATCTGACAAACACCTACACAACTGCTTAATTTTAAGCATGTGAGTAGCACTTTTGAATGCTTAAAGTTAAGTCTGTGTGTAGGTGTTGGTAAAATCGCTGCTTTATGTGGGTGGTTGGAGTATTACTACGCATTCACTGGTCCTGTGCTCTTTTTTGGGTTCTATTGTTCTTGTACTTCACTTCAGGCTGGGTTTTCTAAAATATGTTCAGCTTCCTCACAGTGTTAAACAAGCCTCTCCAAGTCATATATTTAGGCGTTAACAATGTGAAAATCAGATGCTTTTTTTCCTTAGGGAACCCAGCTCTGAGCTGCTTATAATGCTTTGTTCAGCAACAAAAATGAATATAAATAAAAAAATATAATATGTATTTAAAATGAAAATTCAGAACTCCAAATTCCTTCAGCCTTATATGCCAAATTAAAACCACTGGTGTAAAAGTATGCACAAGATTTTAAAAACAGCAAAGATAGAAGACATACCACCCACCCACCCCAAGAGATGGGGGAACTTCATGGGATCAACTGAGAGAGGACGACCCTAGCAGCAAGGTAGGGAGATGTGGTGAGGGCTCCATGTAGCTCCTTCCCCATATGGGAGACTTGTCACACATTGGCCAATCAGAGGGGAAGAGTTATGATTGGCCTGCATTCCTCAGCTCCAGGATTTAATCTGGAGCTTCTTTTGGCTCAATTCCAGCAGTAGTAGCAATCAGGATGCAATGGAGGACAGGTAAGGATTCCAGGACCCCTTTCCCCAGGGGTGGAGGTTCTGCCCCCGTGGGGAGGGGGAGTGTTTCTGCCCTGCTGTGGGAGTTGTAACCCTGCACCCCAGCATTGGGGTTCTGATAGCTAATGGAGCAGGAGCCTGCTTAGGGAGGGATTCCATGTTGGTGCCACCCCCCGCTCTCCCTACTTGAGCAGGGGGGTCGGGGAAGGCTGGGGGCCACATGTGGAGGCTGATGGGGTCACCAGGTCTTGAGATGATGCAGCTCGGGTCATGACTGCTGCCGCGCCTCTCCCCCTACTCATGGTGACATTATATCAGCTGGAAAGGGCCCTGGGTAACCTGGGATCATAGAATCATAGAGTATCAGGGTTGGAAGGGACCTCAGGAAATCATCTAGTCCAACCCCTGCTCAAAGCAGGACCAATCCCCAACTAAATCATCCCAGCCAGGGCTTTGTCAAGACAAGACCTTTGTCAGGTTTTGTTAAAAACTTCTAAGGAAGGAGATTCCACCACCTCCCTAGGTAACGCATTCCAGTGTTTCACCACCCTCCTAGTGAAAAAGTTTTTCCTAATATCCAACCTAAACCTCCCCCATTGCACCTTGAGACCATTACTCCTTGTTCTGTCATCTGCTACCGCTGAGAACAGTCTAGATCCATCCTCTTTGGAACCTCCTTTCAAGTAGTTGAAAGCAGCTATTAAATCCTCCCTCATTCTTCTCTTCCGCAGACTAAACAATCCCAATTCCCTCAGCCTTTCCTCATAAGTCATGTGTTCCAGTCCCCTAATCATTTTTGTTGCCCTCCACTGGACGTTTTCCAACTTTTCCACATCCTTCTTGTAGTGGGGGCCCAAAACTGGACACAGTACTCCAGATGAGGCCTCACCAATGTCGAATAGAGGGGAACGATCACGTCCCTCGATCTGTTGACAATGCCCCTACTTATACATCTCAAAATGCCATTGGCCTTGGCAAGAAGGACACACTGTTGACTTATATCCAGCTTCTCGTCCACTGAAACCCCTAAATCCTTTTCTGCAGAACTGCTGCCTAGCTATTCAGTCCCTAATCTGTAGCAGTGCATGGGATTCTTCCGTCCGAAGTGCAGGACTCTGCACTTGTCCTTGTTGAACCTCATCAGATTTCTTTTGGCCCAATCCTCTAATTTGTCTAGGTCCCTCTGTATCCTATCCCTACCCTCCAGCATCTCTACCTCTCCTCCCAGTTTAGTGTCATCTGCAAACTTGCTGAGGGTGCAGTCCACACCATCCTCCAGATCATTAATGAAGATATTGAACAAAACCAGCCCCAGGACCGACCCTTGGGGCACTCCACTTGATACCGGCTGCCAACTAGACATGGAGCCATTGATCACTACCCGTTGAGCCCGACAATCTAGCCAGCTTTCTATCCACCTTATAGTCCATTCATCCAGCTCATACTTCTTTAACTTGCTGGCAAGAATACTGTGGGAGACAGTGTCAAAAGTTTTGCTAAAGTCAAGGAACACCATGTCCACTGCTTTCCCCTCATCCACAGAGCCAATTATCTCGTCATAGAAGGCAATGAAATTAGTCAGGCATGGTGAATCCATGCTGACTGTTCCTGATCACTTTCCTCTCCTCTAAGTGCTTCAGAGCACTTAGAGATTCCTTGAGGACCTGCTCCATGATTTTTCCAGGGACTGAGGTGAGGCTGACTGGCCTGTAGTTTCCAGGATCCTCCTCCTTCCCTTTTTTAAAGATGGGCATTACATTAGCCTTTTTCCAGTCATCCAGGACCTCCCCCCGATCGTCCTGAGTTTCCAAAGATAATGGCCAATGGCTCTGCAATCACATCCGCCAACTCCTTTAGCACTCTTGGATGCAGTGCATCCGACCCTATGGACTTGTGCTCGTCCAGCTTTTCTAAATAGTCCCGAACCACTTCTTTCTTCACAGAGGACTGGTCACCCATGCTGTGCTGCCCAGTGCAGCAGTCAGGGGGCTGACCTCATTCAGTAAGGGGCCCACACTTTCCTTGACTTCTTGTTGCTAACATACCTGAAGAAACCCTTCTTGTTACTCTTAACATCTCTTGCTAGCTGCAACTCCAGGTATTATTTAGCCTTCCTAATTTTACTCCTGCATGCCCGAGCAATATTTTCATACTTTTCCCTGGTCATTTGTCCAATCTTCCACTTCTTGTAAGCTTCTTTTTTGTGTTTAAGATCAGCAAGGATTTCACTGTTTAGCCAAGCTGGTCGCCTTCCATATTTACTATTCTTTCTACACATCGGGATGGTTTGTCCTTGTAACTTCAATAAGGATTCTTTAAAATACAGCCAGCTTTCCTGGACTCCTTTCCCCCTCATGTTATTCTCCCAGGGGATCCTGTCCATCAGTTCCCTGAGGTTGTAAAAGTCTGCTTTTCTGAAGTCCAGGGTCCATATTCTGCTGCTCTCCTTTCTTCCCTGTGTCAGGATCCTGAACTCGACCATCTCATGGTCACTGCCTCCCAGGTTCCCATCCACTTTTGCTTCCCCTACTAATTCTTCCTAGTTTGTGAGCAGCAGGTCAAGAAGAGCTCTGCCCCTAGTTGGTTCCTCCAGCACTTGCACCAGAAAATTGTCCCCTACACTTTCAAAAAACTTCTTGGATTGTCTGTGCACCGCTGTATTGCTCTCCCAGCAGATATAGGGTGATTGAAGTCTCCCATAAGAACCAGGGCCTGCGATCTAGTAACTTCTGTGAGTTGCTGGAAGAAAGCCTCGTCCACCTCATCCCCCTGGTCTGGTGGTCTATAGCAGACTCCCACCACAACATCACCTTGTTGCTCTTGCTTCTAAACTTAATCCAGAGACACTCAAGTTTTTCTGCAGTTTCATACCGGAGCTCTGAGCAGTCATACTGCTCTCTTACATACAATGCAACTCCCCCACCTTTTCTGCCCTGCCTATGCTTTCTGAACAGTTTATATCCATCCATGACAGTACTCCAGTCATGTGAGTTATCCCACCAATCTCTGTTATTCCAATCACATCATAATTCCTTGACTGTGCCAGGACTTCCAGTTCTCCCTGCTTGTTTCCCAGGTTTCTTGCATTTGTGTATAAGGCACTTAAGATAACTCACTGATCATCCTGCTTGCTCAGTATGAGGCAGGAACCCTCCCATCTTGTGCTCTCCTACTCGTGCTTCCTCCCGGTATCCCACTTCCCCACTTACCTCAGGGCTTTGGTTTCCTTCCCCCAGTGAACCTAGTTTAAAGCCCTCCTCACTAGGTTAACCAGCCTGCTTGCGAAGATGCTCTTTCCTCTCTTCGTTAGGTGGAGCCTATCTCTGCCTAGCACTCCTCCTTCTTGGAACACCATCCCATAGTCAAAGAATCCAAAGCCTTCTCTTTGACACCACCTGCATAGCCATTTGTTGACCTCCATGATTTGATGGTCTTTACCCAGGCCTTTTCCTTCCATGGGGAGGACGGACGAGAACACCACTTGCGCCTCAAACTCCTTTATCCTTCTTTCCAAAGCCAAGTAGTCTGCAGTGATCCGCTCAAGGTCATTCTTGGCAGTATCATTGGTGCCCACGTGGAGAAGCAGGAAGGGGTAGCGATCCGAGGGCTTGATGCGTCTCAGCAATCTCTCCATCACATTGTGAATCCTAGCTCCAGGCAAGCAGCAGACTTCTCGGTTTTTCCGGTCGGGGTGGCAGATAGATGACTCAGTCCCCCTGAGGAGAGAGTCCCCGACCACCACCACCCGCCACCCTGTGGGGAAGGATGTGCTCTGTCTTATATGGTAATAACCTTGTAGCCCCCAAACTGGAACCACTTAAACGCCTGATATGGGAGAGTATGGGTGATGGACAAGTAGCATCCTTCCCCTTTGTTTAAATTTAATAAAAGTTGTGGCCTGCTATCTAAAATCCATCCATATATACATCCTCATTTTGCCTCTGTGTCCGAATCAATGAGTCTAGCTGTTACAGCTGTTTCCTAGCTGTGGAAATCAATAAAGAACTCACTAGATTTTCAAAAATGTGTTTACTTTTTAACGTTGAAAGAAGGCTCTCTCTTTTTGAAAAGTTTCTGATACAACAGTTGCAATAGATATGTCTATGCCTGTACACTACTCTCAGCTGCATGGCACAAAGACAGCATGTGTAAGTCCCTGCCCACCAAAAATGACACAGCTTGCGAAATATTCTTCCTATTTTATAGGTAGGGAAACTGAGACACAGAGGTGAAGGGTGACATTTCCAAAAGACAGCACTAATTTTTGGGTGACTCCCTTTTTGGATTTGGCACCTCAAACCAGGGTTCACTTATGAAAATGCAGCCATGTGTGAATCATTTGTAAATGAGTCCAGGGTGGCAGCAGAGAGGCGGCAGCAGAGGGGTAGCTATGCAGTACTGTTCCCTGCTAGCATGCAGCTGTCACAGGGTGACACTGGCCCTTTAAGAGGGAAGAGTCCAGTACATCTGCTCAGTTGACCCTCAGTTAGGCTTTAAAAAGGGCACCTGGACCCTAGAGAGCAGACTGAAAGAGTCAGGGGGGATGGGTGGGAGCTACCTAGGAACAAAGGAGAGACAGAAAGAGCAGTAGAGAGCCGCCTGAAGGAAAGAGCTGCAGGAAACCAGAAGGAAAGCAGTAACTGTGAGCTGCTGGTAATGAGTTCTAAGGAAACTGTTGAAGGATGGGTTAGAGTGGAGGAAGAGTGCCAAGTTGCAGGAAGGCTAGTGCAGTGGCCCGGCCCCTAGGAACGAGGGGAAGAACCTGCATGGTCAGTGTAAGATGGGACCCGGAAGCAAAGGTTGGCTCTGGAGAGAGGTTCCCTTAAGCAGTGGTAGGACTCACAGGTGAGGAGGTCTGCAGGGAGCGAAGCTTTGCTGGGAGCCCTCTTGCAGGAGAACTGACTGGGGAGCTGCGGGAGAGAAGCGGGTATTGGAGCTCTCGGGTAGGAGGCCTGGAGAGTGGGGTCCTGGAGCAGGGGCTAAAGGAACTGTGACCTTTGAGTGGGATTGAAGACCTGCTGCATTATAACCTTGTTTTACTGGGAGTGATCTGTGGTCTGTGACCATTTATAATAGAAGGGTTTGAATTTGCTGCGAAGAGAGGCAGCATTCATTTATACAGGTGAATTCCAAGGGGAAACTGAGGTAGCCACACAAATTGTGTTGCAGCCTGCTGCTGGAGGGTGCTCCAGGTGAGGCTGCCCTATGACAATAACAGTCAGCATTTCTACCCCATCTACCATGAGCATTAGCAGATATGCATGAAAGGGGCATGATGAAGCTGAGAGTGGGGGAGCAGCTGCCCTGCATGGCATGATCCCATAGACAACCCACCTAATTCACATGAAACATTGCCACATGTGATAATACTTCACTATTCCCGCCCTACCCCCAAATTGCTTCTACAGGGTAGTGCAGAGAGAGTTAATTTATAGGAAGCAAGATGTTAGTCAGAGTCAACACAACTCAGTTTAGTCCCTCAGCTCCACACTGCATTCTGAGACCTGTGGGATTAGGATGAGTTTTTTCCTGACCCTGTCAATGCTCTTATCTAGCAACCGAATGTGGCCTAATATGGGGAGCAGGGTATGAGTGAGTAAGGGCCTGGTACATCTTGTGTACCATAACTCCTCCCCTTTAATTCTTATTTACGTGGGAAAGGAGCATATGGAGCTATAACAAGGTTACATTTCTTAAACTGGTATGGTTTTAGGCCTTGTCTACACATGGAGGTATTCCTGATTCTGGAATAAGAGTGACTTATTCTGATGCAGTTTAATTCATTTTGGAAGTGGATTAAGATAATTTGGAATAAAACACTTTTATTCTGAAATATGAGCTTCCAAACATGGACTTAGTCAGGAATAGCTAATTTGCTTTCAGTTTACATCCTGCCTTATCTCAGATTGACTATTATGTATTGACAAGCCCTTAGTTAATTAAATGCTGATGAGAGCTTATAATAAATTTCATACAAGAAGATTACTAGGTAACTTCAGATTTTTTGTGCGCCAAGTACGCCAAAAACAAAATCTGCTTCATGCCCTTTAACTCTTAACACTTCTCGTGCCCTGATGCAGACTTGCCATTTAAAAACTACCATGTTGCTGAGGAAACAATAAATTAAATAATCGCCTTTATTGCCATGGTAAATGCTGGACTTCATGTATAAAACCCATCTCTGCTCCTGTTATTTCAAAGTAATGATTTATTCAAACATATTTTAGCAGCGCTGGGTGATAACTGCAGAAATCAAGTCAGCAAATATTTGCTCAAATTTAAAAACAAATTTGCTTTGGCTGTCCTCCAGCCGCTCTTGTGCTGGCTTTGTGTAAACAGATGATTCACTACTACTGTTTGTATGTTATTTTTTGAGCGTCCAAAAATACACTGGGTACTCATGGGGATCAAATTTTACTTGCTCCCATGCTTAGTGAAAGCACATTTTAAGATCCCCGACTTGAGTATTTGCACCAGAAGTTGTGTATTAAACATGGGGTGGGACCCAGTTTGATGTACCAAGGGCAGGGTTCCCCAAACGTCTTGCCACACCCTGGCATAGAGACAATTAAATGAGCCAGGGCAAGGATCTGAGTGGCACCTTTGCAGTTAGGACTGTGAATGCTCATGCAAATGGCTTTGAGAGAAAATTAATTTTAAGCCCCAAAACAAGTCTATGGATGAATATTTTGGTAACCTAGGATTTTGTTTTGTTTTTGTTTTTGAATGATGCCTCAGCCAAAGCATATGTGGCCAATAAAAAAAGAATGGTCTAACGTACCTAAGAATCCCTTATTCTGCTTATATCTCCTACCATTCCCTGAGAGATCCAAAGCCTTGCTGGATTCTTCAGGCCTTCTTCCTGATTGCACTCCTTGAGTCAAAGATCAGAAACTATATCATTTCACTCAAGTTGTACTACAACTAACCCCGTTCCTGTGATAGAATACCGGGGGATGCACTAAGCATGCTCTCAAGATGTTATGTGTAGCCATCTGCACTAAATCTTTCCTTGTGAAGTCAATTTCAAAGAGCAAGTATCCCCTCAGAATAAGTGCAGCCTCCCTGAGTGTGTAGCCCAGGGAGCCTGCATAGCTATCCAGCTCCTGAGCAGTTTTAAGCTGGGCAGAATTCACAAAGCGCGTTTGAGAGTGTCTCTTTAACTTCCTGCATTTGAACCGTAAGGAGAAAACTTTAGTTGACTATCATGGAGCATATGCTCAGCTGGTACAAACTGTCATATCTCCATTGACTTCAATACGCTTTCCACCCTGTCAGACTAGAGAAAATGAAATGAACCTATAAAATCTCACAAGCTACGATGGTTTGGCCTATACCAATACTTAGATGGAAAACCTCCAAGGAACTTCTACATACCAAAGGAAGTGGTACTGTGAGTTAACATAAGTGACACTTTTCCTTCACAGTCAACACTGAATCTATGCCTTATAAGGTATTGAGGAAGACTGTGATGCTTGAGGTATTGTTGGATTAGATGTAGAAGCAGAGTGATCATTTACTCCCCCGCTCCCTGCACTTTTTTATGAGTAGAGATATTTAGACCTAGTGTCTTGCTAAAATCTAACTCAGCTGTATGCAGTTAAATAGCTGCTACCCTGCACCACAGAACTGGATGCACCATTGCCTGTGTATCACTTACCTTCCTTTACAGGTGGTGTTTTGAGGCCAGTTAATGTCTGCAATGTGCTTTAAGATCAGTAATATAAATGTGACAGATATGATCATTACTAACACATCAATTCAGGTAAGCATATGCTTAAGTCTCGGTAAAATCAATGATATTCAAGCATGTGCTTTAAATGCTTTGCTAAATAGGGATGGATGTAAGTACAGGCTTAAAGTTAGGCACATACTTAAGTGCTTTGCTGGACTGGGGCCTGAATCTTCACGTTGCTGGCATGATATTGTCATGCCTCTGTCAAGAAAGTCTTCATAGTTTAAGTTAACAAATGTCTTTTAAAGTGTGTAAAATATCAATGAACTCAGAGTTAACTTTGGAAAAACTAAGCCTGAAAAGATATATAATATAAAACCCAGAACATCTACTGTGGAAAGCCACATTGCATTCAAAGGTTTGTGCACTGCTTAATAAAAATACTTTATGCTGCCACCGTTCACTTTTCTTTAGGAAGTTTTCCCTTTGTAGAATCCCTCAACTTGTCAATAAAATTAGAGCGGATTTGTTGTTGTTGTTGTTGCATTTTTTTGTGTGCCTGATGGAATACATTTGGTATGCAACTGCTAGGGTGCTATTCATTAGCAGCGTCCTGCTGTTCAAATTTTATTAATGAAGCAGCCCTTCACCCCCCTACCAGCAGAAACTTAATTCCTTCCCAGAATCCATCTGTTTTTCATGGTCTTCAGAAACCAGCTTTTCTTAGGAAATCAACTTTAACAAAGCCTTAGTTCCACAGGTCAATTAAATACCAAATATAGTTATTTCACAGTTACAGATCCTTTTAAAATGTCTCTTAGCCATGATTAATTCTAAGATGCTTTCTTGGGAAGGAAGTAGGAAATCTAGATCCTACTTTAAAACAAATTTATTCTTACAAAGACTCATGAGTACTGCATACATATGGACCATACAACTGCTGCTGCTGCTTCCATCTATTGTGCTTTTACGTTCATGGTTTGTTTGGAGCTTGCTTTGCTTAAGAGTAGATGCAGTGTCTCTCATTAATAAATGTATCATCTGTATTAATAGCTGCCACTTTGTCAACTATACTCAATCAAAGGGGGCATCAGTGACTGATCACTCACAGAAGGCACATCAGCAGTATGCTTTACAGAAAGAAAGCCAATCGCATTCATAAATACTCCCCCCCCTTCGTAATAAAATGTTTTTCAGTATTAGTGTCTGGAAAATGTTCATGTTGTCCCACAAGATTTTCAAGTACATCATATCAGTTTAGATTTTTCAGTGTAATTTATCTCTCATCTCTTACACAAATAAAGCATGCATGTCTTTATTCTAGTCGTGAACACTGTGCGCTCCCAAATCAATTGAGCCTGCATATGCTTACACTGACTTTCCTGCATCTTCATGCAGACCATATTAGCTCCGACCACAAACAAAACTATGGATATCCAGCTCAGCAGCAACCCAGCAGGGACTCTACAGATCATTTCCTTAAAGAAGGTTTTCTGATTGACTTACCCTGACTTTAATTTATTTTAATCCAGGATCAAGTATCTGCCATGTCCCTCTACTCTTTATTTGTGTTGAGTAGAACTTACTCTGCAAGTAGTTCCATTAAAATCAGTAAGAATAAGGTACTATTCAATGTGAGTAACTGTGGGCAGAATCTAGTTCAAGGGTCGGTCCTGGGGCCGGTTTTTTTCAATATCTTCATAAATGATCTGGAGGATGGCATGGATTGTACCCTCAGCAAGTTTGCAGATGACACTAAACTGGGAGGAGAGGTAGAGATGCTGGAGGGTAGGGATAGGATACAGAGGGACCTAGACAAAGTAAAGGATTGGGCCAAAAGAAATCTGAGGAGGTTCAACAAGGACAAGTGCAGAGTCCTACACTTAGGACGGAAGAATCCCATGCATTGCTACAGACTAGGGACCGAATGGCTAGGCAGCAGTTCTGCAGAAAAGGACCTAGGTGTTACAGTGGATGAGAAGCTGGATATGAGTCAACAGTGTGTCCTTGTTGCCAAGAAGGCCAAGGGCATTTTGGGATGTATAAGTAGGGGCATTGCGAGCAGATCGAGGGACGTGATCGTTCCCCTCTATTCGACATTGGTGAGTCCTCATCTGGAGTACTGTATCCAGTTTTGGGCCCCACACTACAAGAAAGATGTGGAAAAATTGGAAAATGTCCAATGGAGGACAACAAAAATGATTAGGGGACTGGAACACGTGACTTATGAGGAGAGGCTGAGGGAACTGGGATTGTTTAATCTGCGGAAGAGAAGAATGAGGGAGGATTTAATAGCTGCTTTCAACTACTTGAAAGGGGGTTCCAAAGAGGATGGATCTAGACTGTTCTCAGTGGTAGCAGATGACAGAACAAGGACTAATGGTCTCAAGTTGCAATGGGGGAGGTTTAGGTTGGATATTAGGAAAAACTTTTTCACTAGGAGGTTGGTGAAACACTGGAATGCATTACCTAGGGAGATGGTGGAATCTCCTTCCTTAGAAGTTGTTACGGTCAGGCTTGACAAAGCCCTGGCTGGGATGATTTAGTTGGGGATTGGTCCTGCTTTGAGCAGGGAGTTGGACTAGATGACATCCTGAGGTCCCTTCCAACCCTGATATTCTGTGATTCTATGAATATGTGTAAATAGTGACTTATGGCAAACGTTCTTAGGTGTGGGCAGCAGAATGGCAGGACTCAAGACCTAGTACCCATTACCTATTGAGATCAGACTGAGCCCAAGCCTGAATTCATTTAGCTTCAAATGCAGGAACTGTTTGCATATGAAAGGAAAAATAACCAGTCTCAGGGAGAGAGAGAGAGAGAGAGAGAGAGAGAGAGAGAGAGAGAGAGAGACATCACTGGAATGGGGAGGAAACAGAGATGAGACCCACTTTGTCCAGCTAAATCTTAGTCCGTCTTTTAAAGCCTGATCCTGCACCACTGAAGTCAATGGGATCTTTTCCTCTGACTTTAACTGGTGCAGGATGAACCTCAGAGGCACTGCTGTGATAGTCACCTTACACATAGGCACAGTGGGACCTGCTCCTGAAGGCAAAATTGGGCCTTGGGGCCCCTTTCTCAAGTGGCAATTCCAATCAGGGGGATTACTTGTGAACATGTGAGTCCTGTTACTCTGCTGCCTGTACCCAATAATTTTATCCTTTTATCAAATTGCAGTTTTCCCCTGGGCCATAATTGTCTTGGTGGGTCATGGGGCAGATAAAATGGCTTTTTGCTTGAATCAACTGAACGTTAGTTGAATGTGGATGTTTACAATAAAGTTAATAAAGGTAATGTTTAAAAAAAACAGCAACAGTGTGTTCTGGATGCATGCACAGACCAGACTGATAAATGCATTTCTTATAAGTTCAAACTTACTGTTTTTTCCTCCTCTTCTCAGGGTCCATGATGTCCATCCTTCCTTAGATTGCTGGCTCCAGCTCCTGTATAATGTCACAATGTATACTGTGCAGTTGATATGCCTTCTGTCCTGGAGCCCTGCTTTCAACACAAGGTGAAATCCTGGGCCCACTGAAGTCAAAGGCAGGATGATATGGATGCTTACTCATGTTAGGGTAAGTAAAACTTTACAAAAATGTTAATTATTGTTGACTCATAGTGAAAAGCTTATAAAAGATTCTTTTTGATATTATAATGTGTGAAAATATATGTTGATTATATTCCTTTTCATATTATATAACAAATTTATCCAAAATAAAATAGGGACTATATATCTTTACAATGCTATTTTGCCTATATCAGACAAGCACTCTTTAAAATAACTAAATAAATACTGCTTATTATATAATTTTTAATAAAAATTTCATAATGTATACAGTATTTCAGCTATAATAACAAAAAAATCTATAACATTTTCCTGTATCCTGCCAATAGCAGGTAAAGGTTTGCAAAGTTTAAATATCACTTTTTAATATCTTAAATGGTATTAATATCTTTTTTTAAAAAAAAATCCCAACGAAACATTAATAGCTTACACTTACATGACCTCCCCGTTTTAAATGTCTCCTCCATGCTCCAACATGGAGTCATGGGATTACAGCACATGAGAGGGCCATCATTGAAGAATTATTGTCAGAGGGTGGATGTTGTAAGACCTGAAAAAAAAGTAAATTTTGTATTTAATATGTGCTGAATGTTCAGCCTTGCCTTCCAATTTGGGGGATTCAACATACACAGCTGGAGTTGAGGGAATTTAAAAAAAAGATGTTTAGGTCACCTTTATCTTTAATATGTATATTTTTAATTTGACCATTCCCATTCAATATACCTCTCTCTTGCCTATGAACTTTCTGGGATCTTGCTGGGTTGAGTAAAGTCAGCCAAACCCAGGAAGTTGTGGATGTTGGAGAATAATGGACTCCTCTATGCTCTGTTCTAATTAAGGACTAGCTGACCTGTAGTTAAAGGAAGAAAAATTGCTCTACTGTGTAACTATTCCATATGAGTGGCCAATATATTCCTGCAGACTGATTAGTTTTCTTATAAATTACAAGAATCCCTGTACATTTGGGATCCTGGAACATTCATGCATCACACAGGTAACATGCCTGTATTTCTGAAAGGACTCAGTTAATTTCTCAGCCCATTTTTTAAAAGACCTCTTTAATTAATTGTGAAGCATCAGGTGACAGCAAAATGGCCCTGTCTGTGAGTTGTGTGGATACTTTACTTAATTTGGGACAGCTATAGTAATAGCAATTTTCCTAATTGAGAATAAATGTGTGTAGCATGATTGTTTTCAGCAGAGATACAAAGCTAGATTCTCTGTTGACTTGCAAGCCCCTCAGATGCAATAATATATATTTATCACTGGTGAAACTCCATGGACTTTAATGGAGTGGTTTAACCTTAGTCCACAGTGTCCTAAATATGTTTTATGATATGACACCGCCATATGTATATTTGACAAAATTTCATTCCTTCAATGAAAAAAACACATTAGTATTTTCAGTTGGGAACATTATATCACAGGTTCTACAGGTTTTTTATGTTATATAAAGGAATAAGATCAAAACTATAGCTAGAGTCCATTGTGGACAAGAATTGTGTATATATAAAAATATGATAGTTATTGACTTGGAAACTAGATTGCTTAGGGCATGATAATGGGATATGGAAGCTTTCTACCTCTCAGCTAGGTCATTGATTCAAATCTAGACCAGGTTAGTAATGATTAAAAATCAATACTATCTGACAATATTTGGGTGACTGAGCAGAGAGTTTTGCTGTCTCAATCTACTTGCTAGTGATTGGTGTTCTGATGACAAATACCACCATCACAGCTAGCAGTAACTGATGTCTGGGCTGGCAGACTTTGTGGAAAACCCAAGAGTGGGATAAGCATGGAGAGTCAACTATATTCTCATTTCCTTGAGGTATTTCTGTCAGAAGAGTGTGACTTCACAATGATGTGGGGAGAAGGGGGAAGTTGTCAATGCTTCTATCTGTACTATGACTAAATGGAATACAAAGGCTGCCAATCCTGTAACTTTTCAAGCACAAAATTCAGTTGCAATATATTTGTAACTATCTAAATAAAAGAATAAGAGACAGGAAGTTTTCTACTGTTCTGACATCTGTATACATGCTGGCCATGATTCCCCTCTCACATCAGTTTTACACCAGTGTAACTACATTGACTTTGATGATTCAATGTAGTTATCCCAGACAAGTCTTTCAAACATGGTGGCACTTAATACAAAAAGTCATTGTTTGCCAACAATACATATTTTCAGAAGCTTTTTACTAGCAGAACTCTGCAGAGAGAGATGGAAACGAAAGGAGACAAATGCACTCAGTCCAAAGCAAGGTGTATAAAAGACTTCAGGAAACCACCGGACCAAATTCTGTTTTAGATTACTCCTGTGTTTATCTAAGTCCATAGAGTTTTAGGGGTTTTACTGACAGCAGAGTGTGACCCACAGCTTATGATGGAGGCACCCACATTCTGACCCTAAACTGTATGAACACAGCATATTGGAAGTGGCTCCTGAAGTATGTGGAGAGACCCCCAAATTTCTTCTTAGGTACAATCAGTCAGTGGGGTCAGGCTAGGATGGTACATGCTTTTCTGCATACAAGGGAGAATTTTAAGCAAAATGGTGGCTTTGCTGAGGGATCTTCAGTTGAGGACCATGATTTAGTGTTTTAAGCTTCTTAATGACCACCATCTCCAAACTCCTGCATCTTGTATGATGGAGGGGTTCATTCCAATGGAAAAACAGATCTTGCAGGCAGAACTGTTGTTTGTTTATGAAGGACAATATGGGAAGGATGGCTGGAGGTTTGCTGCTAAATGAGGGATGGAGAAGAGAGGGGCATATGTGTTTATCAGATAGGGGCATGATAAAAGGGAAAACCCTGTTATTTGCCTTTGGAGTCAGGATATTATCCCTGCAATTTCACATTAGAATGGGTATGTTAAATGTCTCACCAGCATTTCATTATGCTAAGATTCCTATCCAGCTGCAGGTCTGGCAGAATCATCCCAGGCTGCAAATAAGGTGTAAATAAGACACTGAAACAACTACAACCAGCAATCCATGCCATAATCCCAGTAAACTGCAGACTTTTAAAAAAATAATCAGTAGACAGTTTCCTTAAACAATCTGGACACATTTGATAAAATTTCATGCAAGGTTCTGCTGAATCTGCTGTTCATTTGTGGAGGTGGTCAGAAAACAATTTCCGTTCTGTGAGAAATGAGGACATTTCAAAATTTGTTTTCATTTCAACAGAAAATTGAAATTTCGAAACTTTTCAAAGAAAGAAAATTGTGAAACATTTTGATTCAGAAACACTGACATATTTAATTTGGATAATATTGAAACATTATAATATATAGTAAATAAAATATATCCATATAATATTTTGATATTTAATATAATAGTCAACGTGAAATGTTGTTACCTTATCAACACAAAATCTTTCCACGTTATGAAAACAAAATGAGAAAGTTGAAACACTTATTCACTGAAATCAACACATTCCTGAGAAATACCTTGATTTTGACAAAACTGCACTTTTCAATTGGGAAAACTATTTCATCAAAAATTTTCCAACCAGATTCATTAGTCTGAGTACTGAGAGCATTGAAATTTTTAGCAGGTCAATAGTTGTACTCTATAAGATCATAGAAAGGGGATACATTTGATAAGGGTATACAAATTACTCCATAAGGATGGTGAAATATCCTTGCTGGGAAAAAGTATTACATAGCAGTGATGTGAAATACAAAAACAGCCCCTTCTTCAGGAGCACTATCTTTTTTTAACTGCTGGGTTCCTGCTAATTCTTCCTATAGCATGGTTGCCCTTTTTTATACGAATTCCCTTTCCAGCAGCTATAGCCCTATAGTGACTATTTTGCAGCTGGTTGCTGTTTGCTATATCACCCTCTCTTCCAGTTAACCAGTGAACTTAATTTCTGTTATGTTCTCTCTAGAGAACATGGAGATGTTTTCCTTTCTTGCTCCTGAAGAGAAAGTAAATCTTCAGAGTAAGGCTCAGTTGCTCACACATCAAAATGAATTTGTTCATTTTGGTGATTTGTTCCAAGGAGATGTTATTGGTAGGTACTAGATGTGTAGAATTTTACCTGTTGATATTTTTGTTGCAACTAGGTCAACTGAGCCTTTCTTCCAATCTGTTTTGTTAAACTATGAAAATAATCTTTTCTGACATACAATTCCGCAGTTCTTATCTAGTAATTGTTTTCTCTGTAACAAAAAAACCCAATAAGAATGGTACCTTCAAGTGTACACATGCACCCTATGCCACATATACAAACTACCTATTCATCTACCTAAAATCACATTTTAACCATGGAAACCTGAATGTGTACCTTTAGCTGTGTTTTATTACTGTTAATGCCAGAAGAATTCTCTACATCTAGGAAATTACAGTGATTGAAATATCTGTAAAGTTTCATTTACCAGCTTTTAGCCTGGCAGGGAGTCACTCTGATTAGTCATCTTGCACTATTTCTCTTCTTAATTCTTTAAAGATTGTCAAGACTGCTGCCACATTTTGTGTTTCTGGTCTCTGGGAGGGGGTGTCCCTAACAGTTTATGAGATAAAAATTCAAAGTATTTTGTGAAGTTTTTGTTTCATGACTCTAACTACAGGGAATATACAGCTAAAACCAAATAGAATAATTTAAAATATGTAACCCTTATATGCTCTGAAAGTCTAAAAAATTATTTTAATTAATAACTAGTCTTCAAGTCTGAAGAAAAAATATGCAGGATCTTTTCTTTAGGTGTCCTCATGATAGCATGTTGCCTGGGATTTCTAGAAATCTGGGCCTTGCATAGTAGCTACTGTCTTGAGGAAACCAGGATGGTTGGCATGCCATAAAAAATATAGAAACTCACTTAATTGTGCCATTACAACAATTACCAGGAGATTTCCCCACACAGACACGCACATAGAGGATGCCATCAGCAGGTGCTTACTCAGTGCCATTGTCACCTCACACATGGACCTTGTCTACACTTGATGCTAGGTGTGTGCTTCCCAGCTTGTGTATATGTACTCACATTTGCTCTTGTTGAGCTAATGCACTAAAAATAGTAGCGTAGCCATGGTAGCACAGGCAGCCACCCCAAGTACCTTCCCTGGAACCCATGTGTAGTTCTCAGGGTTCTCAGCCCTTGTCAACTCCTTCCCCCATTAGTGGCCATGCTACTGCAGATATACTAATATTTTTAGCGATGTAGCTCAACAAGAGCTAGCCCAAGTATGTCTACAAGACCTGGTAACCACACCCCTAGTTCTGAGTGCAGACATAGCCCATGAAATAAGAGTTTCAGTATGCATAATGATCTACAGTGACAGTAATCATAGAGTCATAAAATTGCAGGACTGGAAGGGACCTCAGGAGGTCATCTAGACCAGTCCCACTCATGGCAGGACTAAGTGTTATCTAGACCAGTGGTTCTCAAAGCCGGTCCGCCGCTTGTTCAGGGAAAGCCCTTGCCAGGCCGGACCAGTTTGTTTAGCTGCCGCGTCCTCAGGTTCAGACGCGGTTCGCCACTCTAGGCCAATGGGGGCTGCAGGAAGCGACGCAGGCCAAGGGACGTGCTGGCTGCCCTTCCCGCAGCCCCCATTGGCCTGGAGGGATAAACTGCAGCCAGTGGGAGCCACGATCGGCCGAACCTACAGATCCTGCAGGTAAACAAACCGGTCCGGTCCAGCAGGGGCTTTTCCTGAACAAGCGGTGGACTGGCTTTGAGAACCACTGATCTAGACTATTCCTGACAGGTATTTGGAGATTTTTAAGAACAGGTTAGACAATGACGGAGATTCCACAAACTCCCTAGGCAATTTATTACAGTGCTTAACTGCCCTGACAGTTAGGAAGTTTCTCCTGATATCCAACCTAAACCACCCTTGCTGCAATTTGAGCCCATCCCTTCTCCTTGTGATAACTTTTATATACTTGAAAACAGTTATGTCCCCTCTCAGTCTTCTCTTCTCCAGACTAAACAAACCCAACTTTTTCAATCTTTCCTCATAAGTCATGGTTTTTAGACATTAATAATTTTTGTTACTCTCCTCTGGACTTTCTCCAATTTGTCCACATCTTTCCTGAGATGTGGCACCCAGAACTGGACACAATACTCCAGTTGAGGCTGTATCAGTGTGGAGTATTACTTGTGTCTGTGCTTACATACATCTCAGAAAAATGTTTGCTTTTTTTGAAACGATGTTACACTGTTGACTCATATTTAGTTTGTCAGACACGATGACTCCCGGATCCCTTTCCGTAGCACTCCTTCCTAGGCAGTCATTTCCCATTTTGTATGTGTGCAACTGATAGTTCCTTCCTAAAAGTGCAGTACTTTGCATTTGTCCGTATTGAGTTTCATTCTGTTTTCTTCAGACCATTTCTCCAGTTTGTTCAGATCATTTTGAATTTTAATCCTACCCTCCAAAGCACTTGCAGCCTCTCCAAGATTGGTATCATCCGCAAACTTTGAGTGTACTCTCTATGCCATTATCTAAATCATTGATGAAAAGATATTGAACAGAACTGGACCCAGAACTGATCCCTGTGGAACCACACTCGATATGCCCTTCCAGCTTGACTGCAGATCATGGTTAACTATTCTCTGGGAAAGGTTTTCCAACCAGTTATGCACCCACCTACAGTAGCTCCATCTAGTTTGTTTATGAGAAGGTCATGTGTGACAGTATCAAAAGTCTTACTAAACTCAAGATATGCCACATCTATCACTTCTCCCCATCCACAAGGCTTGCTACCCTGTCAAAGGAAGCTATTAGGTTGGTTTGCATGATTTGTTCTTGAGAAATCCATGCTGACTGTTACTTATCATCTTATTAACTTCTAGGTGTTTGCAAATTGATTGCTTAATTATTTGCTCCATTATCTTTCTGGGTACCTAAATTAAGCTGATTGGTCTGTAATTCCCCAGGTTGTCCTTATTTCCCTTTTTATAGATTGGCATAATATTTGCCCTTCTCCAGTCCTCTGGAATCTCTCCCGTTTTCGATGACTTTTCAAAGATAATCGCTAATGGCTCAGATAGCTCCTCAGTCAGCTCCTTGAATATTCTAGGATGCATTTCATCAGGTCCTGATGACTTGAAGACATCTAACTTGTCTAAGTAATTTTTAACTTGTTCTTTCCCTATTTTAGCCTCTGTTCCTACCTCATTTTCACTGTTAGATGTCCAATCACTACTAATCTTTTTGGTGAAAACTGAAAAGTTTTTTAGCACTTTGTCATTTCCACATTTTCTGTTGTTGTTTTCCCACCCTTGTTGAGTAACTGGTCTTCCCTGTCCTTGGTCTTCCTCTTCCTTCCAATGTATTTTGTGATACAGCAGGGCCAGGGAGCAGTGGGAGAGGGGATATATGTAAGCCCTATGGTGATTCAGGCATTGTTTCATGTAGATGAGAGAAGGTTGCTACAGGTTAATTGGAGCACCTGTAGTCAATTAAGACTGTCAGGGACCTAATAAACCCCTCCTGCTTCAGGCAGACAATGTGGTGTGAGGAAGGAGAGAGGACTGGAGTTTGGAGGTGTGTTGCTGAGAATTGAAAGACCAGAGAACTGGAGGAAGGGAGACCCTGCCCCAGCAGGGCAGGGAGACTCCCTCTCCCAGCATCAATGACTGAGGGTAACCCTACCCCAGGGGGAAGAGGGTAAGAAACCCACAGGAGTTGAGAGGGACTGAAGCTCAGAGTGAGGAACAAACCCAGACCCCTTCCCTGCTTCCCACCTCTACCACCTTCCTGGGCCACTAGTGGGGCCCTCAACACCCCAAGAGCAGGGGCAAGGGATGGTGTCTGTGATGTTGCACTCCATATGCTTTATAGAAATATGCTTATGAATATGACATAACTGGAATATGCTTTACACTAAATACCCCTTGTATGGTGTCATTGGAAAGCTTGTAATCTACTAAGTGTGTTTATCCTCTTTGTTTGCATGTATTATTTCTATATTTAGAGTTAGGAGAATAAGATAGAAACTTGAATCACTGATGTAAACTTATTAAGTGGAGACCATTAAGGGTGCTCCAGGAACAATGAGTTGTAAATGACCATAATTACTTGAAAGCCTTCCTGTATACCTGTGGGCCAGCCCATGGGGAATGGAGACTAGGGGTCTTACAGTGACATGTGACCATGTCATCTGATAATGAAATCCATCTTAAATCTGGTACTTTTCCATTTAGGAGGGGTGGGGACCCAGAGAGACAAAAGATTCTTGCCTTGTGCCAAAACTATAAAAGAGGGTGGAGCAAGACAAAAGAGGCTGCCAGTCATGAGAGAGCCCCTGCTTACCACCTGAGATGTCTGCTTGATCTACTAAAGACTGTACCGGGGAAAAGATTGGGCCCAGACTAGTAAGGAATCTAGTCTGTGAAAGAACATAAGAACATAATATAAGAATGGCCCCACTAAGTCAGACCAAAGGTCCATCTGGCCCAGTTTCCTGTCTTCCAACAGTGGCCAGTGCCAGGTGCCCCAGAGGGAATGAACAGAACAGGTATTCATTAAGTGATCCATCCCCTGTCACTAATTCCCATCTTCTGGCAAACAGGCTAGGGACACCATTCCTTCCAATCCTGGCTAATAGCCATTGATGGACCCATTCTCCATGAATTTATCTAGTTCTTTTTCTGAACCCAGATATGGTCGTGGCCTTCACAAAATCCTCTGGCAAGGAGTTCCACAGGTTGACTGTGCATTGTGTGAAGAAATACTTCCTTTTATTTGTTTTAATAATTTGCTGCTTATTAATTTCATTTGGTGACCCCTAGTTCTTGTGTTTGTGAGAAGTAGTAAACAACACTTCCTCATCTACTTTCTTTACACCAGTCTTGATTTTATAGACCTCAATCATATCTCCACTTCGCCGTCTCTTTTCCAAGCTGAAAAGTCCCAGTCTTATTGGAACATCTCTGAGAGTGAGAGATTACATGCAATCAGTTTCTTAATGTATTAGGCTTAGACTTGTGTGTTTTGTTTTATTTTGCTTTGTGATTTACTTTGTTCTGGCTGTTATTACTTGAAACCACTTAAATCCTACATTTTATACTTAATAAAATCACTTTTGTTTATTAATAAACCTGGAGTAAGTGATTAATACCTGGGGAAGCAAACAGCTATGCATGTCTCTCTATCAGTGATATAGAGGGTGAACAATTTATGAATTTACTCTGTATAAACTTTATACAGAGTAAAATGGATTTATTTGGGGTTTGGATCCCATTGAGAGCTGGGTGTCTGGGTGCTGGATACAGGTAACCTGCTGAGCTGTTTTAATTAAAGTCTGTAGCTTTGGGTGTGTGGCCAAGATTCTGGGTCTGTGTTGCAGCAGCCTAGTGTGTCTGACTCAACAAGGCAGGGTTCTGGAGTCCCAAGCTGGCAGGGAAAATGGGCTCAGAGGTAATTTCAGCAGATCAGGTGATAGTACGAAGGGGGTCTCTGTGACTGAACCCATCACAGTGTCCTAGCCCTCCCCCATCCCGCAAGAAAAGTGCAGGACACACCATAATAACATTGGCCATTTTGCCACACATGGTGTTAGAAGTGGGATTTTCATGCCATGAACGTAACCCAGAGTGGGTCACAACCACCCCATTCCCAAGAAGGAGGACATGGTCAAAGCACTGGTGCAAGCCACCGCAGGAGGCTACCCAGGTCCAGGCAGCTGCCCCACAGGAGGCTATGCAGCTGCAGCAAGAAACCAATTGCCCACTGATGACCCAGGCCACTCAAGATCAGGCCACACTGCAGGAACTAGTGAACCAGGTGAAGGCCCTTATGAAGCTGAGCTGCAAGTATGACGGGACATGGAACATACGGGCCAGCTACTGTCTGCAGAAAATGGCATGGGAGGATGATGTGGAGGCATACCTCCTGGCCTTCAAGAGGACAGCCATGCAAGAGGCCTTGCCCTGAGACCGGTGGTCAGGCATCCTCACCCCATTTTTGTGCGGGGTGGCCCAGAAGGCCTACTATGATATGACTGCAGAGGAGGAGGCAGATTACCCTTGGCTGAAGTCAGAGATCCTGGGCAGGTCCATGGTAATGATGGCCTTGTGAGCTCAGAGGTTCTACGAATGATAGTATTGCAAAGATGAGACACCACAGTAACAACTGTTTGACCTAAATCCACCTAGCCCAGAAGTACTTACGCCTGGAGGCCCTCAGCTCTGAGAAAATGATGGAGCTCCTGGTGCTGGACGGCTATATAAGGGGACTACCCTCAGGCCTCCGAGCCTGCGTAGGCCAGAATGACCCCTCCACCTATGACAAACTGGTCACCCTTGTAGAGAGACAACTGACAGCCTGTGAAGTGTTCGAAACCCTGGGAGGTGAAATATGGCATTCCAGGAAGCCAGTCCCGACCCCAAGGCCTAGAGAACTCCAGGAAAGCCATAGCTTGAAGAACAGGCACCAAGGAGTGGCCTGAGGCACCAAAGGACCTGGGGATCTGGGAAGAGAGGGCTGGGGGAGCAGGTCAGAGACCCCAAGGCAGAGGGCAACCTCTGGAATGAGATATTGTTGTTACAAGCATGGGGAGTTGGGGCATAAAGCAGCCCAGTGCCTCAACAGGGAGGAGCCCATGCAATGCAATATGGGGGATTGTGGGGACCAGTGTGGCCTAATCAGTCTGGTGGTGGTCATGACAGCCCCACATGAGTCCATCAGGCCAGTAAAGATTAATTGCATCCAGACCATAGCTTTGATGGACTCTGGGAGTGCTGTCACATAGGTCTCAGGGAAGTTAGTGGGGCAAGAACAACTGAGCCAAGGCAAGAGTACCGGAATGACACATGTCCATGGCACAGTAAATATCTACCGCACAATCCCAATACAGATTGAGATCCAGGGGAACACTACCAAGGTGACTGCAGGGGTGGGCCCCAAGGTCCCCTACCTGGTCTTAATTGGCAGGGACTTTCCTGGGCTTCAGAGCCTACTCCCCCCGCATCGAGTTAGGGGAGGGCAGTAAACCCCAGGCAGAGATCAAGGACCCAAGGGATGGCCCTACCCCAATTTTTGCTGGGTTTTCCCCAGAGTTATTTTCACCTCCCAGGAAGTCCCGGAAATCTAGACTGGAAAGGAGGGCAGATAAAAGATTAGGAATCAAGACTTTGGTGGCAAACCAGAGAGCTGCCCTGGTTGGGAGGCAGCCCTGTCAGGGAAATCACAAGGTAGCATGGACCAGTGGAGACCCAAAGACAGCCCTCAGCATGAGCGGAAGTACCCAAAGGGAAGGAGGGGAGACTGATCTAATAGAAACAGTCCAGATTGGTCCCACACGCAAGTGTTTTGGGCAGGACCAAGCCTATGAGCCACTGTATGCGAATGTGAGGGAGGAGATAGTAGAGGTAAATGGTGTGCTAGTAGAAGGGAAAACCAAAGGCCCAGGGCCATACTATATAATCAAACAGGATCTGTTGTGCCAGGTAATGCAAATATGGGGGGAAGTAGTAGAACAGCTCTTGGCACCACGGAAGCACACAAGGGCAGTATTAGAGAGTGGTCAAAGTAATCTGTTTGGGGGACATTTAGGAGCAGACAAGACCCTGGATAGAGTCCTAAGGAGGTTCTACTGGCTGGGGGTACGGGCGGAAATTGAGCGCTATTGCACCTCCTGCCAAGAGAGCCAGCTGCATAGCCCCCAACCTCAGTTAAGAGCCCTGTTGGTACCCTTGCCTGTAATTGAAGTGTATTTTGAAAAGATAGCCATGGATCTAGTGGGTCCACTGGTAAAATCAGCCTGAAGCATACTCGTCATCCTGGACTATGCTACAAGGTACCCCGAAGCCATTGCTCTAAGAAACCCCACGTCTAAGGTGATCACAAAAGAACTGGTCCAGGTTTTTTTTAGGGTAGGCATCCTAAGGAGATCCTGACAGACTAAGGGACTCCCTTCATGTCGAGAGTAATGAAAGACTTGTGTACCCTGCTCTGCATCCAAGCCTTGCGGACCTCGGTCTATCATCCCCAAACAGATGGTCTGGTCGAGCGATTTAACCACACTCTCAAGAGCATGATCCGAAAGGTGGTGACCCAAGACAGAAAAGATTGGGATACCCTCGAACCATATCTGATGTTTGCGATACGAGAAGTTCCCCAGGCATCTACTGGATTCTCCCCCTTTGAGCTACTGTATGGACGCCACCCACATGGCATATTAGTCATCACAAATGAGGAATGGGAGGAACAACCCAACTCGGGAAAGAACATCATTGCACACATGGCCCGGATAAGAGAACGAATAGCTCAAGTGACCCCCCATAGTACGAAAGCATTTGGAGAAAGCAAAAGAGGCCTAAAAAAAAGGAGTACTTGTGGCACCTTAGAGACTAACAAATTTATTTGAGCATAAGCTTTCGTGAGCTACAGCTCACTTCATCGGATGCATTCGGTGGAAAATACAGTGGGGAGATTTATATACACACACAGAGAACATGAAACAACGGGTTTTATCATACACACTGTAAGGAGAGTGATCACTTAAGATGAGCTATTACCAGCAGGAAGGAGAGGGGGAAAGGAGGAAAACCTTTTGTGGTGATAATCAAGGTGGGCCATTTCCAGCAGTTAACAAGAACGTCTGAGCAACAGTAGGGGGTGGGTTGGGGGGAGAAATAACATGGGGAAATAGTTAAAGAGGCCTAGCGAACCTACTACAACTGTCAGGCAAACACATGGAAATTTCAACCAGGAGAACGGGTCCTGGTCCTGGTACCAACAACAGAAAGCAAGCTCCTAGCCTGATGGTATGGACCCTATGAGATCGTGGAAGCCATTGGGGAGGTGAATTATAAGGTGAAGCAGCCAGACCACTGAAGCCAGAGCAGATCTACTACATCAACTTACTGAAACCCTGACTCGATCAGGAGACGTGCCTGGCCGTCCTGCCGGCTCAACCCAAGGCAGATGGCCCACAAGGGCAGGTAAGGATATTCCCCGAATTAGCCCCAGAACAATGAACAGAGGTTGATCCAGTGGAACCAAGACATGTTCTCCACACAACCAGGCCATACGACACTGATCCAACACCACATCTTTACCTATCCTGGAGCAAGGGTGATGATAAAACCATATTGTATACCAAAGGCAAAAAGAGAAGAAATTAGGGCAGAAGTAAGGAAGATGCTGGAACTCAGGGTGATTGAGGAATCCCATAGCCAGTGGTCCAGCCCCATTGTCTTGGTCCCCAAGCCTGACGTCACCCTGAGGCTTTGTAATGACTTCAGGAAGTTAAATGAGGTATCCCAATTTGATGCCTACCTGATATCACGTATCAGGAGCTGGTGGATCAGTTAGTCAAGGCCCGATACTGGCAGATCCCCTGGCTAAAGATGCCAAGGAAAAAACTGCTTTCTCTACACCCGACTACCTCTTCTAATATATCGTCCTCCCTTTTGGGCTCTGTGGGGCCCCTGTGACTTTCCAATAGTTGATGGTCAGATTACTTTGACCCCATGGCAAGTATGCTGCCACTTATTTAGACGATGTGGTAATCCATAGCCCTGACTGGGAGATGCACCTGGGGAAAGTGGAAGTGGTACTAGATACTCTTAGGCAGGCTGGCCTCACCGCTAACCCATCCAAATGTGCAATAGGGTTAGCCGAGGCCAGATACCTCAGGTATGTAGTCGGAAGGGGCCTGGTGAAACCCCAATGGAACAAAGTTGAGGCAATGCAGGAATGACCCTGACCGATCCGCAAGAAGCAAGTCAGTACCCCACTATCCATAAGAATGTTCTATCAGCAGTTCATCCCTCATTTCACCATGAGGGCAACTCTGGAGGACCTGATAAGAGCTCAGGGCCTGAAGATAGTTAAGTGGACCAAGGTGGCAGAAGAAGCTTTCATGGACCTGAGGACAGCTCTTTGCAGACATCCAGTGCTTATAGCCCCCGATTTCAAGAAGGAATTCATTCTACAAACAGACACCTCAGAGGTAGGACTTGGGGCCGTCCTTCCACAGATGGTGGGGGATAAGGAGCACCTGATCCTTTATCTCAGCTAGAAGCTCATGCCCAGGGAGCAATAGTACGCCGTAGTAGAAAAAGAATGCCTAGCAGTTAAATGGGCCATGGAGATTCTACGGTATTACCTACTTGGGCGGCGGTTCATTCTTGTGACAGACCATGCCCCATGACAATGGATGCACACAAACAAGGAGAGGAATACACGAGTGACTAGATGGTTCCTATCTCTACAACCTTTCCACTTCCAGATACAGCATAGAGCAACACGGCAACACAGACGGCCTATCACAACAACACTATCACTCATCCCAAGTAGTGGTGTTGAGTGGGCGGGGGAGAGAAAATATGTGATACAGCAGGGCCAGGGAGAAGTGGGAGAGAGGAGATATATAAGCCCTAGGCTAGTTAAGGCATGGTTTCCTGTAGACTAGAGAAGGTTACTACAGGTTAATTGGAGCCCCTGTAGTCAATTAAGACCCTGTCAGGAACCTAATAAAAAACCCCTGCTTCAGGCAGACAGTGTGGTGTGAGGAAGGAGAGAGGACTGGAGTTTGGAGGTTTGTTGCTGAGAATTGAAAGACAAGAGAACTGGAGGAAGAGAGACCCTACCTCAGCAGAGCAGGGAGACTCCCTCCCGCAGTATCAAGGACCGAGAGTAACGCTACCTCAAGAGGAAGAACATAAGAAACCCGCAGAGATTGAGAGGGGTTGGGGCTCAAAGTGAGGAGCAAACTCAGACCCCTTCCCTACTTCCCTCCTCTACTACTTTCCCGGGCCACTAGCAGGGCCTGTGGTGCCCCAAGAGCAGGGGTCAGGGTGGTGTCCTAATCCCCTGCTAAGAAAAACATGGGACCCACCATACCAACATCGGCCATTTTGCAACAATTTGTAGAATGTTTTCTTGTCACCCTTTATGTCTCTCACTAATTTAATCTAATTTTGTGCCTTGGCATTTCTAATTTTGTCCCTACATAATTGTGTTATTTGTTTATATTCATCCTTTGTAATTTGACCTCCACTTTTTTGTAGGACTCTTTTCTGAGTTTAGATAATTGAAGATCTCCTAGTTAAGCCAGGATGGTCTCTTGCCATACTTCCTATCTTTCCTAAGCAGTGGGATAGTTTGCCCTTAATAATGTCTCTTTGAAAAAATAGCAAATCCCTTTAACTATTTTTCTTCTTAGACCTGCTTCCCATGGGATTTTACCTATGGACTCTCTGAGTTTGCTAAAGTCTGCCTTCTTGAAATCTGTTACCTTTACTGTGCTGTTTTCCCTCCTACTATTCATTAGAATCATTAATGCTACTGTTTTCTGATCACTTTGACCTACGCTGCCTTCTATTTTCAAATTTTCTACCAGTTCCTCCCAATTTGTAAAAATCAAATCTAGAACAGCCTCTCCCCTAGTAGCATTCTCTACCTTCTGAAATAAAAACAGTCTCCATTCCAAGAACTTTTTGGATAATCTATGCTCTGCCATGTTATTTTCCCAACAGATGTCTGGATAGTCAAAGTCCTCCATCACTAAGTCCTGTGCTTTGGATGATTTTGTTAATTGTTTAAAAAAGTCTCATCCACCTCTTCTTCCTGCTTAGGTGGTAGACTGTAGTAGACCCCTATCATGACATCACCCTTGTTTTTTACCCCTTTTATTCTTATCTAATGACAGTTGAGGTATGTCACTACTATAAATAATAGAAGTAGTACCATCTCCTTCATTCATATTCTTCCCCTGTGTTCCATCTATTTTAGAGTGGAGGAGAAAGCCATCCCCAGTCTTTCATCCAGTCCAAGGATCTCCTCTATCATGAGGGTTTTCCTGAGGATTTCCAGACAGACCCATGCCTCTTCTATCTTTTCTCTGACAAAGGTACAACTATCAGAGCAACAGCCACCTAGTGGCTATGCCTCATCCAAAATCAATCCTTCATTAATTTTTAAACTAAAAAAAATAATGTGGATTGGGTGTTAGGCAAAGGTTGGGTCAACTAAGAAAAGTTGAATTAGTCAGATTATGGCTTCCATTGCAGATATAATTTTGTTTGTAATTGTAGATATAATTTAGAGGTGCTGGGGATATCTTTCTAACGTAGGTGCTGGAACTAAGGGTGCTGGTGATGCTGCCACATCCCCTGATTTGAAGTGGTTTCCATCATACACAGGGTTTTCAGTTTGGTTCAATGGATCTCAGCATCCCCACTATACAAATTGTTCCAATATCCTGTCTTGCTAACCTTTTCAATTCCCATTGCATGTCTAAAATGGCAACTGCACCAACGAGGAAGGAATTTTCCTCCATCTGGCCTGCCTCTGTATAATAATGAGCTTTCTGAGACTTGGGATCAGGCTTAAAGTGCCAACTTTGCAAGTAGCAAAAGGGTATAATATGACCCAAACTCTATTTCTAGCTGAAAGTTAGAGGGGAAAATAAGTATTCATTTTTGCCCACAATGTGCTCAAAAGCAAAACGAGGTTCCTGGTAGAAACAAAATCAGAAGTAAAAATACTTCCATGCAGTCTAACTGTAAGTGGTCTTATTTTTCACTGAGGTGCCTTAGTTTGGACTTCATGTATTGAAGAAACACTTTTCTTTCCCTCAGTATAACTTTCCAAATAACTAGGCCCTTAACTAGTTTACATGAGAAGTTGTTTAAACATTTTAAGCACACGTCCCCTACAGAAGAGCTGTGTAGGTAAAGAGCAGAGGTTTGCCAAACTCCAGTGTGGAACCAGTAACATTTAGGTCATCGATCTAGTACTCCCTACTGAGCTATCCTGGCATGGCGAGGTGTGTGTGTGTGTGTGTGTGTGTGTGTGTGTGTGTGTGTGTGTGTGTGTGAGAGAGAGAGAGAGAGAGAGAGAGAGAGAGAGAGAGAGAGAGAGAGAATATCCTTTTAAACATTGGTTTTCTTTTTCTCATTAGTCTTGCAGAACTTACTTCTGGTAGAAATGAAATGGCGGAGAAAGAGAACTAAAACATCCTCTGTGAAAAGCCATGGTACAAAGGTAGCTACAATGGCCTATGCAGCTGTGATATCATTGGTTTTGCAATTTTTTGCTTGCTGTGCTGATGCCAAGGCCCTAGGCTCTGAAGTCACTGGCTCAGTGCCTTTGCTAGGATGAGGTCAGGTCCCAAGGCTTTGTGAAATTACTGTCTCACCCAGCTGAAACTGGCCTTATTTATGTCAGCTTGCCTTGAATGAGGGGGAAAATAAGGTTTGGGGGGGTTTCTGAGTATCAGGGAAAGATGACATTACTGTGGATCTTTCACATGTGAGATGAAAAAGGTAAATGCTAAAATGTGGAAAAGTGTCTGCCTGCCTGTCTGAGCATTCTTTTTTCAGTGACAGAGCAAGGAGAAACGAAACAAGAAAACAAATACTGGTGAAAGTGGCTGGCGAGAAGTGGCATTTCTAGGGCTGGTGAAAAGTGAAAAGTTGACATTTAGGCTCCCTTCCTATTAATTTTCTCTTCCTGCTTTGGGGAAAGGAAGCAGTCGCATATCAGCCTGGTTTAGAAGCAAAAATCTTGGGATAACAAAGACACCTCAGGAATTCAGCTTATGACTACTCTTACATGGACTAAGTGAAGGTAAAGTTTATTGCTTGGGCTATATCTTATCCCACACCTAGACTGCATTAAAAAATAAACACTGAAACCAGCACCTACTTGTGTGTCTGGTTTGTATGTATCCTGTGCTCACAAGCAGCAGAGCAGGGAGCAAAAAACAGGAGGAAGCTGCTGTTTCCAAGGCAATGTGATACAGGGAAGATATTTGAGGAAAGGGCACATAAGTTTAACTTCAAACTCAGTCTTTTTCATATACCAATAATATATTATTGACTCTACCACTTACCAAACGCATGCTTGTGTGTAACTTTCTTAATCTAGAGGAAATTTGAGTTTTGATGGTGCATTTTGAGTGTAATACTGAGGAACTGGGTGTTCACACTGTAGATGATGATATGCTAGAATTCAAAAGGAGTTTGTGGAGCTGAGGTATCTAAATGTTTATTATGTTTGGGTGATGACATGTATGATGAGGTTGGTGCAGATTTAATGGTGACTTAACTTGTGTTTGCATTGATTTTTAGTGATTACGGTGGTAGAAAATGCAGCTAGCCAATCTTATCTCTAAGTTAATGGCTTGTTTTGCATGTAGGAGAAGGGTGACTAGGAAAATCAAACCTAACTTTGTAAGGAAGACAAAGCTGACCTTGCATAATGGTACCTCTTGTAGGGTTTCATCCTACTTCTTCCATTGACGAAAGAGGTTATGCCTGTAAATTAAGAAGTAGCTGATATGACCCCCAAGCATTGTGCTTCCTCCAGATTCATACAGATTTCTGGATATGTTGGAGGCACAGTGCTATCTATGTGGATATTCTGTTACTTGATATTGGCTCCAGTTCCTCTGCTGATCTTCCCAGATCCTCATCAGCAGTTTCTCAGTCCTAAAAAATAATGGCACCTTCCTGTTTCATTTGGCACTGTCCTTTATTTAATGAAGTTCTTAAATGAAATATCTTTGGCAGAGCTGAGTCACAGATCCAGAGTCCAGAAGGGATCATTGTGATCATCTAGTCTGACCCCCTTTATAACACAGGCCATAGATCTTCCCCAAAATAATTCCTAATGCAGATCTTTTTTTAAAAAAAAATCCACTCTTGGTTTAAAAACTGTCAGTGATGGAGAATCCACTACGGACCTTGGTAAATTGTTCCAATGGTTAATTACTCCTACAGTTAAAAATTTAAGCCTTATTTCCATTCTGAATTTGTCTAGTTTCAACCTTTAGCCATTGGATAGCGTTATAACTTTCTCTTCCAGACTGAAGTGTCCATTATTAAATATGTATTCCCCAAGTAGGTTCTTGTAGACTGTAATCAAGTCACCTTTTAACCTCTCTTCATTAAGGTAAATAGATTGAGCTCTTTGAATCTACCACTATAAGGCATTCTTTAACCATTCTCATGGCTCTTCTCTGAACCCTGTCCAATTTATCAACATCCTGATATTTGGCATATTCCATCTATTGCACAGTGCTGTCAATGCCAGCAGGGCTCTGTAAATAATTACAAACCGTGCTCCTCCTTGTTCTCAAAACAATCCTTTGTCAGTGACAGAAGTAAGGCACCAGTGAGACTACCCTTTTACTGTATTTTCCTTTCTGAGGCATACAACTGTATGTTTTTCTTGTGCATCATAGGCATTTTGTATGATTTTTAGATAGAATATATGGGCCCATAAAGTCAAAGATGTTAACATGACACTGTCACTGTCCAACATTAAATAGTGTTAAACAAGGTTTGGGGGTTGGTATACAGAGAGCTCAGTCTCCGTAGTATCATAACAAACACCGTTAATAATCTTTTAAACCTGTTTTTAAAGATACAGAAAGGAAGGGGAAAATAAATTTAAAGCATTTGAAATGTAAAATATTAAGTAAGGCTTTTATTTTAACATTTCTTGTTCCCTTTTCCTCCAGTTATGGAGAGTTCTAAAAAGAAACCCTCCTTTGCCCCCACCCTACCCAATTTGACAATCTGTTAGATTATATTTTAAATGGTAATAACGATTCTTTTTGGGAAAGGGAGAATAAGTTAGTAGAAATGGGCAGGAACTGTTGTTTTTATGGTTGTTAAAATCTACTACTGTTTTTTAGAAGACAGAAGATAAGTGCACGGGAGGAGAGAGAAAAAGAACAGCAAAGAAGATTAAGGTTCTGTCTCTGGTGTTGACTTTCACTTGATCTCACTGGTGGAGAAACACAGGCACAGCACACAGTCTTAATAGACACTCTGAAATCTGGCAAACTTGTACCAGCATCATCATATTTAGGGCACTGTTTTTAGCTGCCTCTGTGGTCACAGGCTTACAAAATATTCAGTGTTGGCCAGCTAAGCCAGACTCCTATTAGACAGAAGGAAAAAGGGGAGGGATAGGAAAGAGAAGAAAGAAGGTGGGGAAGGAAAAGGACACATGGGGATTGGAAGAGAAGAGAGAAATTCTCTCATCCTAGCAGTTGTTTGGGATATTTAGCTGGAACTGTTGGAGTGGTGATGTAATCCAGTCCCACTCTTTGACCTGTTCTGGTTAGGACATCTCTCAGGATTAGGATGATGAAGGCTGAGTGATGTCAGTGGATCCTGGGGTCCCAGAAGAAGTGCATGTGGCAGCAGTGATGAGCTGCCAAAATATTAACAACCGGTTCCCTCCTCACCCCACGAGGGGGTCGTAGCCCCCCCACGGAATCCTGCCCCATCCACCCCCCTCCCCTGACTGCCCCTGGAACTGGGCAGGAGAGTCTCGTGGGCCATTGTAGCGGGTGCTGACTCTGCCCCGCCTCTAAGAGCCAGAGGGATCTGCTGGGGGGCGAGGTGGGGAGTCCTGGCAGTGTTTACCTGGGGAGGCTCCCAGGAAGCATCCAGCAGGTCCCTCTGGCTCCTAGGGATGGGGTAGTGAAGCTGGGGGGGAGCAGGAGGAGCGGCCACTCCCACCACTGATTACATCAAAAGTGGCGCCTTAGGCGCTGACTCCGTGGGTGCTCTGGGGCTGGAGCCCCCACAGGGAAAATTTGGTGGGTGCAGAGCCCCCACTGGCAGCTCCCCGCCCTGCCCTGCTCCTGGCCCCCACTCCGCCTCCACCCCTGAACACGCAGCCCCGCCCTGCTTCTCCGCGCCCTCCTCCGGCTTCCTGCAAATCAGCTGGGAAGCCGGGGGGGGGCTGAGAAGCAGGCAGTGGCTTCGCACTCAGGCCCAGGGAGGCAGAGGTGAGCTGGGGCGGGGAGCACTTCCCCTGCACCCCCCCCGGGTTACGTGCTGCAGTGCGGGCAACCCTCCTCACGCCCCCCCCCAGCTCCCCTCTACTCTGCCTCCCTGGGCCTGAGCGCAAAGCCGCCACTTGCTTCTCAGCCCCTCCTTCCGGCTTCTCATGCGACCAGCTGATTCGTGGGAAGCCAGGAGGCAGAGAAGGAGGGTGGGGCAGAGCTGAGGTGAGCTGGGGACAGGGATGGGGAGGGGACCTGCCGGTGGGTGCTCTGCAAATTTTCCCTATGGGTGCTCCAGCCCTGGAGCACCCATGGAGTCAGCGCCTAAGGCGCCACTTTGGCTGGTTAAATTTAGAAGCCCTTTTAGAACCGGTTCTCCCTCGTGGGACAACCAGTTCTAAAAGAGCTTCTAAATTTAACAACCAGTTCCAGTGAACCAGTGCGAACCGGCTCCAGCTCACCACTGTGTGGCAGCCATGATGGTGAAGCTCGCTCCTTCCTGTTGCCCATCTTTCACTCAGTCAATGCCTGTCTTCATTATCTTTTTAAGGACCCCAAAAGGGAGTGATGGGCACAATAGCTCATCCCCTCATTATTTTGTCCTTCAATTAGGCTTAATTTCTGATGCACAAATTTTGGTTCATTGATTTCTGGTCCCATACTTTTCTTGTGTACCAGGCATGATTTTAATGCCCCCTCCCTTGAATTATGTAAGGTCTTTTTGTTCAGACTAATTCAGACACTGTTTCCTGTTGCATCTTTTCCCATCAACATATTTGTTATAGGTTATTGTGACAGTTTATAAATGTTCACTCACTTCTTACAGTTGAGCTTACAATTAGGTTCCATTTTTAGGCCCTATTATTACAAGAGGTGCCTGGTATTTGAAAAATGTACTGCTTGTGTTTTGTTGAGTACAAAACAAGAGAAAACCTTTCCCACTTTAGTTAGCAGTGCAAATTCTTACACCAGTCGGAAGACGTCAGAAAGTAAATGACTTGATCCTCTGTTTGGCTTAGTCAGGAGAAGAATCTGATTCAATATCAGCAATTAGGTTACAGTTTAAAAATAAAGGGATTACTGATAGGGGTACTCACCAAATCCTAAGAAAATACTTGAGAACATATCTTCTTAGAAACTGGAGATGATACGTAGTTCTAATATTAGAATATCCTAGAACCGTCAAGCCTTATACTGAATACAATAGATGGAAAGCTTCACTGGTCTGTCAAGTTTGAGTCCCTTCCAGTGGTCATTGGTTTGCTCAAAGATGTTTTTAATGCATATTTTCCACCATCAGAAATAATTTTAAAGAGCATTTAGTACAAAAACCAGCCTTCTAACATTTATTTAAAAGATTGACTGTTCACTTGAATTTAAGATCATTGTTCATTTTATCAAATTATACTGCACGACATTTGATGAAATCATTTCCCCATTCAGAAATTAGCTTCATCTGTATGGTTTTACTTTATAAATCTGCTTATTAGTCATAGCAAGGAGCCATGAAAACTTTGTGTGGTAGAGAGTTAAAAAATATGAGCTGCTGTCCATGCTCATAGCGGTACTTGACGTAACAAAGTGTAGGCCGTAAGACTGTGAAAGCCAATACCCATCAGCTTAACAGTTCAAAACACAGAAGCAACAGTTCAAAACACAGATTCATTATCTTTTCAATCTGTAACTGATTTGTGCTGCATAAAATCATATAAGTTAAATATGAACCTCGATAATCATCATAGCTTCAATCTGTGAGCTGAATTCCAATTTTCTTGAGGAAGCCTTGATTCTGATAGACTGGAAAAAAAACCCTATCATAAATTAGTCTCCCTTTCACTTTTGTTCACACAAACATTCTCACTCTTCCAGTTAATGTGGGTATAAGGTGTGACACACCAATGCAGATCAGGAGGGACTCCAGTGAAGTTTGTGGGTTACACTGGTGTGAGAGGCAAATCAGGCTCTATGTATCTATATACGGAAAAGCACTAGCAGATTCACCCAAGAGTGATGTGTTGCCTTCCTGACTAGCATGATTTGCACATGGTTTTGCATGCCAAGTTGCATCAGGCTGCCACCAAAAGAAAACAAATTAAATAATTTGCAAGCCTTGCTTGCTCCTTGACCCTGATCCTCATCTGCACAAAATACAATTCAGGTTTAGAGTGATAAAAAGGTGGCTTTAAACTACCTTTGTGCTCCCTGAACATGGGCTGAGTGCTCAAGCCAAATTCCTTGGTGTGACTTAGAGCAGTCTGAGGGCTCTCTAACTTGTTTCAGCTTCCATTGTCCCAGCTAGGAATTGCCAGGCCACAGGAACCCCTGGCCATGCCTATTTTCGCTGATGACACACTGTCCCAGCTTTACACCTCTGGAGGACCGCTCCACCCCTTCATAACAGGGAAATCTTCCTGTGTCTGGCAAAACAGTAGGTAGGGGTGCTTTGCTGTGGTGGTGTGACACAAATTGTCCATCCCGCAGTGCAGAATCTGGCTTCTGTATCCAGAAAGAATGAAAGAAGGCATGTGACACCATTGATATCCAATGAAGCTCCCAGTTCAAAGAAATATAGTGCAACAAACTGGGTTCAATCTTTTCAGAGAACAAATAGTTATTTTTGATATGACTGGAACAAGGGCATTTCTGTATCCAATTTCTAATCAATAGCCTCTGTAAATTGTCCTATAGTGAAAACCAAAAGGCAGGTACATGTTCTGTTAATATCCAATTTCTTGGCTCTTCTAATGTTGTTAACTCAGAAATACTGTACAAATTATTATTAATGGGGGGAATAGGAAACTCAGAAGGCCATGATAGAGTTTGAAGTGTTACTAACAGGAAGGATTGATGCCATTTATTTCACCTGATTCTTGAGTAAAAGTCATATTATTTTAATCATTATTTGGGCTTTGACTCAGGACGGTACTTAAGTACCTGCATACCTTTAAGCATGCTAGTAGTCCCATTGATAGTAATGAATCATCTCAATGGGACTATTGACATGCTTAATATTACTTGTAGCGAAATACCTTCCTGAATCAGGGCCTTTAAAATATGTAAAATTGTAATATAAATAGATCTTGCTAATCCACAGTATGCTTTTCATTCACTTAATAGATCCAAAAGATACAATTAGCATACAACTATACAGATGGTATGCAACTCTGCTATAGTCCATGTTCACTACTTTTTACCTATTAAACATTTTCCATTAAAGCTGGCTAATACTGATTCTGTCTCACTGTATCTAATCAGAGTTGCCCCCGCATCCTGTATCTTAATTCCCTACAAAATTTTGATCCAGATCTAGCTCCAGGGGCCACATGTTTAGTACTTATGAACTCCTAAAAGTAGTGAGCACAAATTGTAATTACACAGTGCTATTATTATAGGGCCAGGTTCAGCTTTAGTATAATTTCACTGACTGCAGCAGAGTTACATCAATGATGGATCTTTTTATGGTGCTCTAATCTGTTTGAGAAATCTACCCCAATACAAAACCACCTGAGGAGAATTCCCACATATGTTGGGGAATTGTTTGTGTAAATGACTCAGCCTGGAGAGGGATTGTAATGTATCTTCTTGTAAAAGGAAGGTGTGCCAGAAATAGAGAGCATGGTGTTCACACAAATATGTGGATAAAGGAAACAATGCTATTACCATGCATGGTAGAAGGCGCTTCCTCTGTGCAGGAATAGGGAGCAATTTATACCTCTTTGTTAATCGCAGATGGAATAGTCTGACACCTACCATGTTGTTTCTGTATCAAGTGGTCAGTAGTCCAGTAAACTCATTTGTGTAATATGCTTTTAGTGCACTTTTTTTGTAACTACTTTAAACTATATCATTAAAGTGTGTAATGTAGTGACAGTCTCGCATAACTTTACTTTTATTTTTGGTAAGCAAAGCTACTGACTTTACTAGTTATGTGGTAATGTAATATCAGCAGGCAAAGAATGATATGGAAGCATGCTGTTATTAAAGATCCTTTACAGTTAGATCTTGTGGAATGCAGTGGATAGTGAGCTGCAGGATGACCATTATAAATATAACATACTGTAGGTATCAAAGCTTTTTAACTGTACAGTATATGGATGATTTCAGTTTTAATAAAGGGGAAATAAATGCTCTACCTAATGCGTCATTCTGTACCTTTTCATACTACGTCTAAGATCAAAAGCCAGTCTCTAAAATAAGTCGTTCTGAACTGTCCTTGAAAATTGTCAAAGACTAATTATTCTGCTAATGTTTTGTGAATTCCTCAAAGGCTATTTTTGCTATGAAATTTCTCTCACAATGAAAATGCATCATTCTGCTTCAATAGTTAGTAATAGGTCCTTTTAAGTAAGGCTCCTAGGTTTTAAAATAATCAAGAGCTTTCTAAGGTGGAGATTCCAGTTTACTGTGTAACTGGACTGTTTCCTTCTTTTTCTATCGTGTTTGATTTGTGAAAGCAAACTTCTTGTTGGCAAATAATTTACTCTAAAGCAAAGAAAATTAGAATGGCCCCTGAACTCAGGCATTTGTATAGTTGTGATCAGTAGGAAAGAGATAAAAGTGTGTCTAAAATTATCATTAATATTCTAGGCATTAAGGAATCCATCCCATAATAACTAGATGTCAGTACATAAATTTAGTATATGTCCATCTAATTACATCAAGAAAAGATGGTCCTTTTTTCACTGTGTTTTTATAATGAGTAGTTCACTCAGGGAAAGTAGTAGTATCTCCCTATGCGTACATGAAATGGTATGGACAAAAAATGCCTCTTTACTGATGAATTTATTTATCTTAACTAGGAATGTAGCACTAGATCCTCAACTGATGTAAACTGGCAGAGCTGCATGGAAGTCAGTAGAGCTATGCTGAATTCTATCAGCAGAGGGCCTGATTCTGTGAGGCTCTGAGATCTTCCTGGGTGGTGCTGAGGATTCTCAACTTTTTTGTTCTAGAATTGGAACTCAGGGTCCTGGGATGGATTCCTAAACTAGGAGTGTTGCTAGTCTTAGCGACAAATGCACCATCTGCTGTTGGACTTCAGTGGACTTTGGACAATATTGAAGAGAAGCAAATCCACAGTGCAATTAATACATTTGTTTTTGTTCTCACTTCTCTACTTTCAATCTGGGATTTTCAAATCAGCCTCTCCAATGAAATTCAATGGTATTTGGGCACTGGATTCTGTAGGCCCCTTTGAAAGTCCTAGCCTTGTGTCCTATCACTCACTATCTTAGAATCATAGAATTATGGGACTGGAAGGGACCTCGAAAGGTCATCTAGTTCA